>NC_141689.1:769648637-770248637 GCF_964263255.1 Lissotriton vulgaris
TGGCTAGGATGAGGAGACATGACCTCAGATTCGCTAAGGTTTTGCAGTTTCTAAACAAGTAAATCAGCTTATAATGGCATGAATGTTGATTATTTATGTTACCGTGTATCTGCGAAGAGTGTAGAACCTAAAGAGAATTTAGTTCAGGCCATTTCTCAATTTCCTTCACCTGAACGCAAACATCGATTAAGGTAATTCCTGGTCATGTTAGAATTCTATTCTTGTTTCATTTCCAGTTGTGCAAAAAAAATAAACATGTGTCATTTAACTGAATAAGAAGGAAATATTCTTTTGAGTATGTGGTGTGGAAGAATCTGCGGTTGTGAAAGGGGAGATTGCTATATCTCTCAAGCCTTTGATATCTGTGATCTGAGTATGGGTGTAACACATGCCAGTCAATGTGGATTAAGTGCTGTTTTGCTCCAGAGCATAAATAAGGAGGAAGGTTGCCCTGCTCTGCACATACTAAAGAGCAGTACATTTCACATATTTGGCAGTTGGAGCGAAAAG
Source organism: Lissotriton vulgaris (assembly GCF_964263255.1). NCBI lineage: Eukaryota > Metazoa > Chordata > Amphibia > Caudata > Salamandridae > Lissotriton > Lissotriton vulgaris. Next base: position 769,649,148 of record NC_141689.1, read on the forward strand.
GGCTGACTTGCTGGTGGGAAGTGGAACATTTTAGGAATAATCTTGGGGGTTTGCCATTTTAGGGGTTTACCATTCTGAGTTTACCATTTAGGTTTTCCATAAGCCCCTGATAGACCAGTTATCAACCAATAGGGCAAGCAAATCTGTATTCACAATTGTCAAGTGGCCATATAGTTTGCAGGAATTCACTTATCGGTTACAGTTCATACTTGGTGAATGAAATATTACAGACATTTGTTGTTGTGCTTACCCTTGTGTCAAATGGAGGAGATGAAGATTCTCTGACTGCTGGGTCCACCTCCAAGTCTGAGTGAGAGGAAGCATTGAAGAGCATGAAGTGTTGTGTAAAGTTACAGATTTGATATGTAAAGGATTGCTGAATGCTAGGAATTTGGGTGAGACTGTTGCTGTGTATTACCATGTGGTGGTGGAATTGACTATGGGTCCTGGATTATTGAGGTGTGCGGTTCTGTTGGTTGTTCTTGGTAGCATGAAAGAGCGTTGTAGGCTTGGCACTCTAAGGATATATCAGCATCATCAGAGCATTGAACCAAAGAATCAGATAACATTTATAGTGGCTGTGGTCTTTATATAGTATCAAACGTTGTGTGAGGCTGTGTATCGTGGACCATTAGTGAATCTCAAGTCTCTATTCCGAGTCCAATGGACTTGGTGTTAGTTGCAGACAATGCTTGGTCAAACCGGGGTATGGCCATCATTGGACCACTTTGTTTTTCAATAGGTTTTAAAAAATACAGAAGTGTGGTTGATTACTATTCATGCTGATTAGAAGGGATTTTTTTTAATGATCCCCGTTTGGAAAAAAATTATAGAGTTCTTGGAAGGTTTGTTTGCAAGAGAAGAAATGGGGTTCAATTCAGTTCTGGTGAATTTGTCAAGTTATTGGATCATGTATGCAGCAAGCTCACCATAATCTCGTATCATCCAAGAAATAATTGGCTTGTAGAGAGGTGCAATAGGGTGATAAAACGCAATCTGCAGTTGGCTGTTTTCAATGGACTGGATTGTGTTCAGGAATTAACAAAGTTATTGAGGGCCATGTTCACTATGCAAAATGCAGATACTCTTGCCTCTCCATCTGTTAAGAGGATGGCTATCTTAATCTAAAATGATCAGGTCTTGGGTGGGTAAATTCTCAGTGTCCGTGAAAAAAATATTTGCTAAATCAAAGTTCCTGTAAAATGAGGATTGCTGACATTTATGTTGTAGTGGGAGATTCAGTGAGAGCAAGGTTGCCTGGTTATTTGCCCATGGGTTTGTCCATGTTCTAGAAACCCAAAGTGATAATTGAAGTGAAAGAGAGTGGTCAAATTGGACAGTTGCAAGTGGGGTAACTAAGAAAGGTGTCTATTGTTCTGGGAAAGCTCGTAGTGAGTGTTTATGGCAGGTCTGATGAGTAGAAGTGTAAGCACTTTCCAGTTTAATCATTGCTTAATTCAATTCAATTTTATTGCATGATTACTTAAAACCATTACAAATTACATAAAAGAGATAATATAAATGAAAGAAGTACGCAGTAGTAGGAAGAAAAAGGCTTAAAGGGACAATTCCTTTCAAGAAACGTATGTAACAGTATATAAAATATTGTGCATGAATAAAACAGAGTATCTTACTGTAAAAGACACAATGTCATTTTTAAAAACCATAAAAACACTCAAGTGCATATCAATGTTGTTAGAAATGGGATTTCTGGTTGGCTAGGGCTTGCGCCAAAGCCAGGCAGAAACCACCATTCCTAAGGTAGGGTAAGGAAGTCACCCGCCAAGATAACCCCTGCTCACCCTCTTGGTAGCTTGGCACGAGCAGTCATGCTTATCTCAGAGGCGATGTGTAAAGCATTTGCGCACGCACCCACCAGCAACAATAGCCAAGGCCCCCCACAAAAGAAACTCCACACAAGGTATATGTAAAAATTGCCTTTGTATTACAAAACACATTAGATAGAAACGCACACTTTACAATGTGCCAACAGGCACGGGCAGAATTTACAGGGGATTATGTACAGGACAGGGCCACAGGCACCACTGTCAGGAATATGCACTTAGTAGAACTACTAGCACTTAAAACATTTAACAATCAGAAGCTTCACACATGATGCATAGAACCTTCAGAGGTGTAGGAAAGACACATGATGTATAAACCTACATTCAGAGGTGTAAGGAACAAGGCACATGAAGCATCAAAACACATTCAGAGGTGCAGGAGAAACACATGATGCATAAACACACATTCAGAGGTGTAAGGAACAAGGCACATGATGCATCAAAAACACATTCAGAGGTGCAGCAGAGAACAATTTGCAGAAATTACATTAGCAAGTAAATCGCAAGTTGCGCAAGGTGCACATAGGCACAACATGTCAGGGGCCTAAACGGAGCAGCTGCCCACTAAGTGCTGGGCAGCTGTGGAGACACTGATGGGGCCAACGTGGGAGCCTCGCAGGCTCCGACCACCTGATTGCCCCCTAGAGCCTCTCGTGGGCTCTACAACAAAAATGCCCGGGTGAGCCTCGTGGGCTCTGAGACCAATTTGCCTTGTCGTTGGAGCCTCTCTAGGCTCGAATGGAAAATGCCCGCTGAGCCTCGTGGGCTCTGATTCCCAGAACTGCCCCTCCGAGCCTCGTGGGCTCCAGATAAAAGAAATATGCCTCCTTTGGAGCCTCTCAGGGCTCAAACAACAGATGGCGTCTTGAGCCTCTCGTGGGCTCGGTAGGAACAATTGAGGCGCTCTGGGGCCTATCGAGGCTCACCAACAACTTTGGCCCCTTCGTTGGAGTCCCCCCTGGACTCGAAATACAGAAAATGCCCCCGGAGCCTCGGGGGCTCTAAACACTGAGGCCTCGCTGGGGCCTCTCAGCGCCCCCCACAAGGAAGCTTGCACCGACACCCCCCCCTCGCATCACGCGGGCACTCACCGGCTGTTCCTGAGGCGGCGGCTGCTTCTCCTTCTCGGCGGCAGTAGCGCTCGGCGGGGCTCTCTCTCCTCATGGGAGCTCTGCCTTCATCATGCACCCGCTTCGCCAGGTCTTCACCCGGTCCCCCATCTTGGGACTGGGACTTAGGGTGGAGCCGCAAGGCTTCTAGGCAAATCAGTATCCGGGGCTCCCTCCTGGTCACGGGAGCCGCGCAACGCTCGCGCCACTTCCTGCCTCCGTCCCGCTCCGCGGCGGGGTTGGGACTTTGAGATCTCCTCGGGCAAACAGCCAATCACTGCGCGGCCCGGGGAAAGACGTCAGGGGGTATCCCGGGTCGGCAGCCAATCCCAGCGCGGCCCGGGGAGGATGTCACGAGGGGTCCCGGGCCAGCGGCGGTGAGCTGGGGATAAAACGAGGGGTAGGCTCCCTCGGTAGCTTTAAATATGCAGCGAGGTGGGCACTCGCTTGGTGGCCCAAAAATCAGCAATTAAAACGGGGCAAATGCCGGGTGGGCACCGGCTGGGAGCAACAGCGCTCCCAAGCGCTAGGCAGACTGGGAGGGCAAAAGAAAAGTGCTTCCAAGCGCTAGTGCGAAATAAAGCGCTCTCCAGCACTAGGGCACACAGAAAGCAACAAAGTCCTTCAGGAGGTGGACATCAGCAGCTCAAAATGTCCACAGACTCGATAATTCTCGCCTCGGTGCCTACTCGAATCGTGGGTTCACACTCTGCAACTCTAGGCAATAGCTTGCTTAATCTCCACTACGGCCCCACCGCGATGGGATGCCTGGTCTTCACCTTGGGGATGCCCAGTAGGGGTAATCTCGCAGGGAAAGGCCAGGACGGGTTCCCAAACCAAGCGCCTTGAGACCTTATGGTGAAAGGCGCTATATAAGAACGTATGATTTACGATTTATTTATATATTTAGATTCGTATTTTCTTAAATCATTCTCTCGATTCAGCATGCTCTCTGCATAAAATAGTTTAATTGTACACCCTTGTCTCCCCTCAACAATCCTTAGAATTGTGTTATCTTCAAACCGTTGAGATCCCCCTCTTTTGCTGGATAAGAAACTTCTAGCCTGCAAATACTTAAAGAAGCTCTTTGAGCTAATGCCGTATACACCTTGTATTTCCGAGAATTGCCGCATTCCTTCCGGTCCTACCATGTCCCCCACTTTCTTCACCCCAAGACGTCCCCATTCTAGGAAGGTCACATCTGCAAAGATCTCTTGTGGAATTGTAGGATTCCTACATAGTCTGGTATAGATGTTAAATCTCCCCAAACAAAAACTTTTTGTAAAGGCCTTCCAGATCCTGTATGCCACATCCACTGTTTTAAATCTTGTTTTCTTAAAGTAACTGGGTTCAGTATACTTCAAAAAAACATTCTCTATATTCTCCCCAGTGCTATTCCATAAATAGAAGTTGACTCAGACTGTGTCCCTGCTTCTATCTCTGCCCCCACTATGAGGCCTATCATTTGCTGTAAGGCTGCTGCCCAATAATATAGTCTCAAGTCCGGTAGTGCCCACCCTCCCTATCCCTGGGTAGTGAGATAAATCTCATTGCTCTTCTTGTTTTGCCCTGTGACCAAACAAAGCGGTTTATCATTTGCTCTATTGTGCTAAACCAGGTGGAGTTAAAAAAAAAAAAGGGATCGTCCTAAATAAATATAAAAATTTAGGCAATAGGTTCATTTTGACAAAATGTACCCGCCCTACTAGTGACATATGTAAGTTATGCACCCTATCCAGATCTTTCTTCGCTTTGTTAATTAATGGGCTTACGTTTATTTCTACCAGCCTGTCCAGCTCTGCAGTGACCGTCACTCCCAAGTAAACCCCAACCGATACCACCCGTGAATCTGTACAATCTACCTGCGCATATTTAATAATTTGAGTTTTAGCCTTATTTAGGGCATATCCGGCCACCTGTCCAAACTGCTCTGCTTGCTCTTCTATTGCCCTGATAGCCTCTGTGGGTGAGGGTGTAATAACCGCCACGTCGTCAGCGTATGCAAGGATTTTACAGAGACCCATTTTAGTTACTATCGGTGCGATCCGATTGTTTTGCTCCAGTTTATGTAACAGTGAGTCTATGTACATTGCAAATAGCAGTGGAGAGCACGGGCACCCCTGCCTTGTGCCCTGTGTTATTCCAAATGGAACCGTACGGCCGGCATTCACCCTAATACATGCAGTGGGTACCCTATACAGTGTCTGGATGGCTCTCACAAAGCCCTCCCCAAAGCCTCCTCTTCTCAGCACCGCCCATAGGAACTCCCAAGATACTCGATCAAATGCCTTCTCGGCATCCAGTAGCATAACTGCCAATGGGTTTCCCGCGACCTCATGTACATCAAATAAGGTGATCCCCTTCCTGATATGTTGGGTGGTACACCTATGCGGAATAAACCCATGTTAATTTATGCTCACTAAATTATGTATAACCTTAGAGAATCTTACAGCCAGTGCTTTGGAGAAAAATTTTAAGTCTGAGTTTATAAGAGGGACTGGGCGGTAAGATCCTGGCTCAGTTGAGGGTTTCTCTTTTTTAAGAATTATCACAATGTCTGCCCCCACCCAGCTAGCTGGTATGGACAAACCTAGTTGTGCCTCCCTAATTGTCCTAATTAGATCCCTTTTAATTGTTTTAAAAAACACTTTGTAGAAGTCTCCCGGAATCTAGTCAGGCTCTGAAGCTTTGCCTGAGGGTAAGCTAAGCATAGCATCCATAATCTCCTCTTCCTCTAGCAAGGCGTCCAAAGATTCCCTGTCAGCATGTGATAACACCTTACTGGGTACATCCTGTAAGTATCTGTACATTTCATTGGGTTCTCTATGCTGCTCTTCTTTATACAGCTTACAGTAAAACTGCCGGAAGACTTCCCTAATTTCCTCCGTATCCGAGACCTTGTTGCCCCTGCTATCCTTTATTTCTCTGATTTCTCCCATGGCTACCTTCGGTCTTGTCCGTATTGCAAGTGTGTGTCCCACCTTCTCTCTGTATTCATAGCATTTTTTCCCTCGGTGCTGCAAAGATCTTGGTTGCTATCCTTTCCTCTGCTTTTGCAAATGTAACATTCAAGAGATTCTGTTCAATATATCTCCCCTCAATTGTAGCCTGTGCCAACCTCTGCTAGCATCTTAAAAAGGGCTGCTCTGCCCGGGAGAGACCGAGGCAGCGATCTCCAATGTGATATGTCGTTATGGAGTCTTTGTAGCGGGCCTTTTAGATTGCGGTCAAAGAAGATTTTGGGGTCTGGGGTGACAAAGATGCCAAGATACTTAAATCCAACCTGGGCCACTTCAATCGAATATCCCCTCGGGGGAGAAGGGAGTGGGCCGCGTAGCCCGTATAGCACTGACTTGGACCAATTGATGGAGAAGCCAGAGTATTTGCAGAAGTTAGTGATGATGTGCAGTAGACTATTAATAGAGGATTTGGGAGAAGAGATGTAAACAAGAATGTCATCCGCATATAGTGAGATTTTGTCAACTGTATCGTCATTCCACCGGAGGCCTCGGATAGAGTTATCCGTTCTAACCCAATGAGCCAAAGGCTCCAGGGTGAGCGCGAACAATAATGGGGATAGGGGACAACCCTGCCTAGTTCCCCTATATATAGGAAATCGTCTGGATGTGTGACAATTGACATAAACTTGACCCCAGAGGTCAGTATAGAGCAGTCGGACCCATTGAATAAATTTGGGACCGAAGCCATAACGGAGTAGGACTTCAAAGAGGTACGACCATTCTATGGAGTCGAAGGCGAGTGTAGCGTCTAGGGAAAGGATAGCTGCATCTTCTTGGAGATATAGTATTCTACTCAGAACGTTGTGGACTCTACGGAGATTTAGCGCCCTATTTCGGCCTGGAATGAATCCCGACTGATCCACGTGGATTAAGGAGGGGAGGACTGTCATGAGTCTGGTAGCGAGGTGTTTCGCCAGAATTTTCACCTCGCAGTTAATGAGGGAAATTGGCCTATAGGAGCCACAATCAGTAGCTGGCTTATTAGGTTTGGGAATAACAACTATTGACGCCAATCGCTGGTCTGACGGCAGGCATCCGGCATTGCGGCTCTCCTCGAACATCGCCTTCAGGTGTGGGAGAATCTCACCCGCCATGCCCTTCAGAAATTCGATAGGGACACCGTTGGGGCCCATAGCTTTACCTGAATGTATGGCGAATAATGCATTGCCAATCTCCTCTGTCGTGAGGTCTGCCTCTAATTCCTGCGCATCAGTCTCGGAGAGGGTGGGTAAGCGCATTTCATTTAGGAGTAGCCTGGACTCCTCAGCACCGTAGTGTGCCCTGGCTGTGTATTCTCCCTCCAGATGGGCAGCAAAGACCTCCGCTATTTCTCCGGGATCTGTGATAGGAGAGTTGCCAGGGCCGGTCAATTCTGGAATCCATCTGGAGCCTTGCTCGCGTTTTTTGAGCCATGCCAGCATTTTACCTGCTCTGTCCCCCAACTCATATACTCGGTGGCGAGTCTTTGAAAGTTTGGCCTGCGCTTTCTCCAAAGCTAGTGCTTTATATTCTAGTTGTTTCGTTCGGAGACGAGTTGCCGTCTCTTCTGAGGAGTGCGCATTGTGGGTCGATTCCAAGTGGGCTAGGTCTATCTCAGCCTGGATTAGGTGTTCACTTTGTTTGTGTATGTAGCCAGTTTTGAGAGCTAATGCCTTCCCTTTGAGTACCGCCTTATAGACCTCCCTTATGGTTATAGCCGACTTCACGGATCCAACATTTTCTGTGAAGTAATATTCTGTGTGTTCTAGTAGGCAGTCTTTTATGTCGGGGATTTTTAGAAGCCAAGGGGTTATGATTATGGGGCCGCGGGATCTCTGGTGATGGTACGTGAACTCTAAAAGAAGAGGGGAGTAGTCCGAGAGGCCCCTAGGGAGCCCCTTAGGGTGGCGGAAAAACTCTATATCATTTGTGGGGGAGAAAAAATAATCTATGCGAGAGCTACTATTATGGGCATTAGAGTAATGTGTGAAGTACAAAGTGGTCGGGTGAAACGAACGCTATATATCTTTGAGTCCCTGTGCACAATCAGAGAGATCGGAACCTTGCCTGTGTGACGTAAGTTGGGGGTGTCGATCTAGGGCATCGTTCAGTCACCCCCAATAAGCAGGGGTCCGTGTGGGAAATCTAGTATTAGTTGCTGCAGGGTTCGCAATGCGTCTGTGCCTAAGGTTGGGGGAATGTAAACTGAGATGACATTTAACAGTTTACCCTCCCAAATGGCCTCTATCACTGCAAAGCGACCAAGTGGGTCAGCCCATGTCTTTGTACATGTTAGTGCAACATTTTTACGAACAAGGATACCGGTCCCTCTGGAACCGGAGGTAAATCCTGCGTGTACTAGCAATTTGTAACCCCCTCGGTGCAGTGCATGACATGTTACCCATCAAGTGTGTTTCTTGGAGGAGAACCAGATCCGGGGCGTGACGTTTGAGATATTGCATGACTAAATCTCTTTTTATTCTACTGCCTAGGCCATTGACATTCCATGTCATGAGGGAGAGAGACTTAATCAGGGAGGGTGTCATGGCGGCTTAAAGAACGAGAGATATTTATGGAGTGCATGCCCTTGCGTCACATAGCGTTCCCCAGAGCTGATGGCAGCTCTGATCTGGTCGATGGTAGAGTCCAGGGGAGACCAGGTACATCCTAAGGACGAGTAGGGAGTACCCTGCGGGGGCACGTAATGCTGTGTAGAAAGCTCCATGTCTAAATAAACTCTGCAGCATGTAAACAAAGACAAAAACAATACCAGAATTGTAGTAAACTTCCCAACTACCCACATCCCTCCCACACCCTCCCCTCGTCCTGTTTCCCCCCCAACCCTCACTCCATCCCCCCTCCCTGCTCCCCTGCCTGCGGATTCAAAACTATCCACACCCCAACTAGGCAGAGTGCCTGTCGCCCTCCCAACCATGTCAGGGGTACCTGGTGAACCGTTGATGCCACCCGCCCGATACTAAATGTGCTGTGACTAATGTACATGTGTATAACCAAATAAATCTCAGTGCAGCATCCACATATTATAGGAAGGTACTTGTTAGTCAGCCAGTGCGGCCCGGTTCATCGTTGGTCCCAGTAAACAGTTCTTGGCTTCCCAGCAGTTGATCCCCATTTGGGCGGTCCTCTGGGACGACACAGTCTCTCTGAGATCTTCCGACCTGTTGCCAGTCCCACACTTCGTCTGGTGACAGGAAGAACCAGGCTTTGCCATCCATTTCCACACGCAACTTGGCAGGAAAAAGCATGGAGTACTTGATGTGTTTGTCACGGAGGGCTTTCTTAACTTACAGAAAACTGCGGCGTCGTGCCTGTACCTTCACTGTAAAGTCCGGGAACATCGTGATACGAGCTTTTTCCAAGAGTTAGGGCGGTCCCGTGCGAGCCGCTTGGAGGATAACATCACGGTCTCGAAAATTAAAAACCCTCGCAATGATGGGGAGGGGCTCCTAGCTTCGGTCCCCCCCCCAAGGTACTCTGTGCGCCCGTTCAATGGAGAAGTAACTCGAGAGGTGCTTTGGCTGAAGATGTTTCGTAATTAGGTTTTCCACAAAGAGGTCTGCCGCTGGAGCCTCCATCCGTTCCGGAACTCCCAAAATGCGAATGTTGTTCCGTCTTGCCCTCCCTTCGTAGTCGTCCAGTAGCTCTCCCATCTGAGTTTGTTGTTGCTGGAGTTGGGCAACTTGCTGCTGGAGGGTAGAGGTGTCATCGATGAGGGCCGCTGTTTTAATTTTAACCTCTTTGACCTTTGTATCCATTTTACGAGGGTCGGCTCGTAATAGGGTCACTTCAATATTGACCGAGTCAATACGCGTCTCCAGGGAGGACCGGACTCCAGCGATTGCTTCCATGACGTCCTCTAGGGTGGGAGATTTTGCTCTAGGCGAGGAGGACGTAAGTTTGGGGTCTCCGGAGGAAGCTGTGTCCTTGTTGTCCCCCTTAGGGCCCCAGGAGTGCTTAGTGATCTGTCTCTGGGTCGGCTGTCTGGCCCCTTTACTCAACGCCATTGAAAATTGCGGTACAGGGCTATCAAAATCACAGGCATAAAGCAGGGCAGCACAACATGCACAACACGTCCGTCGCCAGTCCTGCCAACTGAGTCCCAGCAGTCAATCCCAGCGCCGGAGCCAGAATACCATGTGAAGGAGTCGGCGCCCTCAGAAACGCAGCCAGCTGCCGATTCGTGAGATTCGCACCGTTTGCCCCTCAGCAACACAACGTCTCCGGGAGATACTGCGCCATGTGTTGAGATATATCACGGTCCCATACCCTTCGAGGCCAGGGAGGGCCCAGCCGCAAAGAAGCAGGAGGTTAGTTTCTGTTCCCCCCCCCCAATGCGTGAGGGCTCGCTAGGCGCCCGGGAGGTAAGGGCCTCCACTAGTGGCTCAGGGCAAAAGGATCTCCTCACAGGCCTTCCAGGACACCTAGGGCCATAAATCCGGGGCCTCGCGCAGGCGTCGACCGGGGGCAGAGACAGCCACCACCAACGCCCTCCCTGCTCGCCCTCTGGTCTCACACTGATACTGTGGGTCGCCCGAGCCTCCGCCGAGACTTGGTACGCTGTTGGGGTGATGCGCCGAGGGTCCAGTATTACGGGGCCGATGCAGGCTGGCAGTCCGGTCGCCTACCCCTCAGCCCAGCCGGTGCCGTTCCGTGATGTGATGCGGGAGAGCCCATGTCAATGGTAGGGGCGGAAGGATTCAGCCGCGGGGCCTCCGAAGCGCATAGGCCCAAAAGCCAGGGACTTGCGTGAAGGATGCCCAGTTGGGCGGGCGACGGCCCGCAGCTCCCCCCGATCCGTCTCACCCGGGTCCCTAGGCGATACAGCAGGTGTCCAGTAGCAGCGGAAGGCAACCGCTGAGCTCAGATTGTGGGCAGCAAGTCAAGCTGCACCTCTACAGGCCCGGGCACCAATCAGGCAGGGAGGGACAGTCCATAGTGAGGCCGGAGCTTCGGCGTGCGCTCCATTTTAGGAACGACGGGGCTAGCGTTCGCTCTCCTTCACGGCGTTTCCAGCCGGGCCAGCACCGTTTCCAGGATGCACTAGAAGCTCTTGATGGGGTTCTCCCGATTGCAGAAGAGTCCCCGGTCAGGCAACGGATAGTGGAGACAGATAATCGGGGGAGGGCCGGAAGCCGCGTTAACCAGCGACCATTCCCTCCGACTGCTAGCCACGCCCCCCGGTTCTAAACATTCTTGATCCTTTCAGGTGGCGAAATATCATATAACATCTGGTGGTTTTTCTAAAATATGTATATCAAAAAACAGTTTTTATGAAATGAATGTTTTTATGAATGGTTTTTGACCAACATTTTTTTGATGAAAGATTGACACAAGTAAAATAAAATTACGTTAAAATATTTTTCTATTTATAAAAAAAATTATTAGTTTTGTTTGCATTATTTTTGACTTGTGGTCCTAAGGTATGAGTGCGTGACATGTTAATCATATGCACTGAGCCTGGTGCTAATTCCTTTTCCAAAACAGCCTGGAGGTAATTTCAGGTTAGCTTTATATTATTGTGTTAGCTCCTAATGGTGCTGTGGTGTTCTGAGATCCTAATTTTCACCTCCTACGTGGTAAGACCAATGTATCGAAGTCTGATGGCGAACATGACCATATAAATATATCAGGTGCCCTCTGTTGCAATTGCTAAAGTGCTTCAGCTTTCCTGGGGTCTTCAATCCAAGGTACATCTCTGTGGTTTGTTTATTGAACTGACAAACAGTGCAGGGCCCACAAGAAAAGTGCCCTGACAACATCTGGCATGCATTCCCCTGTATTGTTGAAAAGTAGATGTTCCTTGTTTTATGTTTTGGATGGCGACCTCAGCCACGGGACCTTTAAAAGGTTAGTTATTAACTCGCTGGTTAGGATGAGGTGGCTTTGATGATCATTCTTTTGAATAGTCGAAGTGGCTGGAGTGTGACCTCATATGATAAGTACTCCATGTTCAACCTCCCTAACGTGTGGGGTTAGTGAGCACATCTCCACCTATCAGAGTCACAGGTTACTCATCCATTTCGTCCCCTTTTCCGATGTTGCTGCTGTTGTCCTGTATTTCAGTTTTATCTCTGTGTTTGTCAACAGATTCCGTTCTACACCCACAATCGGAGTGACCTTCGCTAAGCAAACAAGTTCTTCCTGTTTCCTGTCCTTGATTAGGTGCATAGGCTGCAGATAAAAATATTGCACAGCCTCTGAGGGAGCTGTTGAGTAGAAGCCATCTACCCTCCCTGTCCACCTGTATTTTCTATACCAAATATCCCCTTAATCTTAGATTTCGCTGCTGCAAAATGTTGTATAGAGAAAGAGCTACATTGCAATCTCCAAGTATTTTGGGCAATGAGGCGAGTTTCTTGTAAGAAACCTGTATTCTTTTCCTCACTTCACAGCCCTCACTGTCATTAGCATCTGATCAGAAAGTTAAGACGGCTTACACTGAAAAAGATGAGTTTGATCTTCTTTGTATCCATGTCCCATTTGTGCTAGCTCCATCCTTTCATTGCCTTGGTATTGGGTGGGAATCTGTTTTGTTTCTAAACACAAGTGGGTACCACTAAAAAAACACTTCTATGTAGCGATGGTGTGGCTCACGCCCCCTTCACCACCCACTCAATTACCCTTGGCAAAACAAACCTGATATTGAAATAGAACATTTAACAAATAACCTCCACACCACAATTTATGGCTTTCTAACTAGACTTCAGTTGTGTCCAATTTTTGCTCATTTCAAATCTCACCTCCTGAGTAACCTCAACCCCACCCTCTCTGCCCGGGTCTCCGCTTCCCATTTTCCTTCATATCACCTATCACTGTTTCAGTGCAACATCACCCTTGTGTTGATCTTCAGTCCTCCGATTGTGGGGTGATCTGCCAGGAAATTATCTCAAAGAACAACTCCCCTCATTGCAAAATTGATCCAGAATGAATTGTCTTTCTTTGCCCATATTATCTAAACTTTCCTTAAGCCCTTTATGTTTCCCAGTCACCCATGTCAATTTGTTTAAGTTTGTCTTCTGTGTTATAGTCCTAAGGGCTTGTGCCTTAGTGGCCTTCTTAGTGAACGTCTGGTGCTTGTGGTAGTACTATTATTTTTTCCTTCACCTGCTATTGGGAAGCTTGTTGTTCTGTGTGTCCTGTTAAGTTCCAGGTTTGCAGCATCATTCTGTTGAAGTAGAGTGCTAAACATTCCATGGACATAGTCCAAATTGACTCCACTGATTTGGTCATTGTTTTGCTGGGACCAGATTTCTAGGTCTTCAGTGGACGCTTGCAGGAACAAGTTTTGTTCTCGGATGTTCGTAAGCTCTTGCCTAATCAACTCCATTTGTTCAGATTGATTGTGTGAGGATTTTTGCAAAACACTTACTACTTCCTTGATTTCTTGTATATCTGATTTTATTTCCCATCCTAGGGACGAGATAACCTCCCTGAGGCCCTGAATGTCATCCATGAATGTTTTTCTTTTGGGTGATTAAATCAGGAGTCGCTGTTTCCATGATAGTTGTACTGGTGAATGAGGAATCTTCTTGTTTGCCTTTTTCCCCCTTGTCAGGTTTTGAAGTGATGGGTCTTAAGAACATTTCCTTGACAGTTTGGTCTCCTCCCTCCCACCTCACCCTCTAACCCCTCCAGAAGAAGCCATGTGATTACCTTTTCTGCTAGACCATCTATTGCTTTACGAAAAGACAGTTGAGGTTGTTCCTGTATTCTTATCCTCTCAAAGTTGTGTTGAGTTTTTGGGATCTGTAATCGAGAAGAGGTATCCCATTGTTGCTATGTAGCCAGTGTGTTGCGTGTTCAGGCCTGTGTACCCCGCCTGCTTTTGATGCCTTGATATTGAAAGGCCATTGCATCCTCTTTCCCGTAGTAGATTTGATTGCGGATCTTACCTTGGATGTTTGGATCTGCTTTACTTTAATCCAAGGGAAGCAAGCTTTGCTTCATGCTAAGGGAAGCCAGTGTTTTTTTTTTCTTACTTTAGTTCTTGATATTTAGATGACGTTCTGTGTGGAAATGGTTCGACCCTGTGTACCTTCCTAGTTTGTTTGAGGAAACTCTATGTGGCAACAGTCTTTGTGAGAAAGCGTAAAAGCGTAAAAGCGTAAAAGAAGTTTGCCAAACTTTTCAGACATTCGGACAATTTAGGGATGACTGGTGTCCTCTGAGATCGCACTCACCATCCCCGCTATCTGTCGATGCACAACATTTTCTAACTGCTTAATTAGTCTGATACTTTGTGTGTCCATGTTTTTGACAAGGAAAATTATATCCGCATTATGTTGTGTAATAAAATCATCAAGTTCGATTTTGTGTTTGTGAGAGTTCATAAATTTACCAGAGCACTACGTAGATGTTGCAACTTAGCCCCTATAATATTCTAAACACTTATGATCTGTTGAATGAATTACATTGGATCCTCTACTAACCTGGTGACTGTAGGAGATTAATCTTTTGTAGTTCCTGTTGTGTGTATGTCTGTACTCTCCCTTATTCCAACTCAGTACAGTTTAGTCTGTAAACTAAAAATATAAGTCAACAGTCGGAAATTTTTTAAAAATTAAACACTTATTCAGCAAGCATTTGCAATGCAATAGGTCTTGCAGCATTAAAGTTTGAGTTATTGGCATTGTGTATGACAATGCGTTGCATACATTTTTTAGTAAACTTTGAATTGGTGAGCAGTTTGAGTGTGTGCAAGAGTAAGCTGTTGCTCACAGCTGTTATTATTTACACAGCTCTAATGATGCACCTCACCACAGGGCTGACAGTTATTATTCACAAAGCCCAGGCGGGCCATCACAGCAACATTGGATATCTCCGGAATTGTATTTTACAGACTGACATAGCACAGTTATTCGAAGAGGAAACGAGCAGCGCACAGCTGGCGAACGCATCCCCTCAGCCGGAGCGAGCCTTCAAAACACAGATGTCTCGACTCGAGAGAGGAAGTCGGGATTCAAGGGAGCGCTCGGTCCCGTGGACTCTGGTCTGACCTGGGCTGGGCACCAGCAGCACGTGGGCACTGTGCAACAGGGGGGCACAGTAGTACAACCGGCAGTGCTTAATTTGTAAATGAAAGAGTGCCGGTGCCCGAAGCTCCTGCTGAGAAGTCCACGTCGAGATGACGTAAAATTCAAACAATTCACGGGGATTAAGGCAACTGGGACTGCACCAATCTAATTATTGGAATAATGTAAGCTAGACTATGGTGCACAGGACCGGAGGTTCAATACCCCTAAACCCCCTAGGATGAGAAACCCTTCAACAACAAACCCACTAATTTTGTCTAGCACCCATCATTATATCACAATCATCATTTCATTTTCATTTGAATTCAGCAAAACGCAATTCAAAGGGCATAGCATAAGTCAGTTATTGTCATGATATATAACACCAACCCAGCATGCACCAAGCTCCGAAGGGGCCACGAGACGGGAGAAGCCCCGAGTTGCTCGCGTCTTGGGTGCTTTGCCCTGCCTTTGTGGGCTCTGGTGTATGGGGATTTCTCCTGTTGCAGCCCTGCGCAGGCGGGCTCGGCTGGGGGGATTTATCTTGCTTGCCCGGCTTAGGTTGTGGGCTGCTGCCTTTGCCTCAGGGGGTCCCGGTCCTGGATGTTTCCGCATGCTCTCCCTTCCCTCTGGCTGGCGGCGTGCGGCTTGTGTGTTCCTCTTTTTGGGATTCGCTCTGACTTTCTTGTACATGGTGCGGTGTGCGTTATGGTTCTGGGTTCGTTGGTTCTGTCGCCTTACGGCTCGTAGCCTCCACTGTTCCGGTTTTGGTGGACTTGCTCATGCATGCACCCCACGTGGTTATCCTGCAGCGTCACTGTCTCCGGTTGCTGTGCTATGGGTCTGGCTTCTGTTGGTGCGCCGTACTCTGGGTGTGGGTTGGTCTATTCCTAGAGGGGCTTCAGGCAACAGGTTTTGTCTGTATTTGCCTGCTGCTTTCTGGGAGGTTTGCGTTTGATTTTTTACCACTCTGGGTGCGTTGGTTTTCCCCTTTGTGCCTGGTGTTGTCGGGCCTGCTTCTGTGCGGGGAGTCTCTGTGACCTATTGGATCCACGGAGGAGGACGCTACGGCATGCGCACTCCTAAAAATGAAACCTCTGGTAGGGGCGGGACTTCCGTTTTGTGAAGCCCGCGCCCACGGAGTGCCTGGAGGAGCAGTGGTGACGCGGGGCTCCCATGCTCGCGGTCGGAAGCTGCACAAGTCCGGAGTGCTGGTGAGCGGGGAAGGGGGGGATGCCTGTATGTTTGCGTGTGTCTGTGTGCGCAACGGCGGAGGGGGGATGTCTCTCCGTGCGTGTATGTGTGCTTGTGTATGTGTGTGCGCATGTGTGCAGGGGGAGGTGTGCCTGTATATGTTTGCGCTTCCCAGGAGACAGCCACGGCGAGCGCGTTTGCGCGCGCGTGGCCAGCGCCGATTTCCTTTAGCGAGATGCGCGCGGCCAGGTGCTGTCTCCTGGGAAGCAGAGTCAGTAACAATAGATCTCGGCGAGTACAGCGCTTACGCGCTGTATCGCTACGAGACCTAAAAAGGACGAGACTGTAGTTTCTAAGTATAGCTATCTATAGGGCACGCATAGCATCCCTGTTTAGATGGAGAGAACCCCTGCACATGCTCAACACAATCACTGAGTTTCTAGAGACTGTCAAGTTGTGCATTAAAGTAGGAAAGTAAGATTAGCGTTACTGTAAAAAATACCAGTGGATGTGGCAGGAAATTAGTGTCAACCAAATCATAATGTGACTGAAATGTGCATGAATGTTAAGCAATAAAACAATTCACAACTCCCAGTCTAAAGTTGGTTCAGTGTAGTCTGTCATCTAAAAACTACTAAACATTGAGAACATGATATATACTCTCTATATTTGGTGTCCCCTCCTTACCTATGGTTTAAGGAAGAGGGACATTATAAGTCTTCTCTTTATTAGATCCCTTACTGGCATGGTCCTGGGAGTTCAATATCATCACTCGCCGGGTTTGCCCAGAGATAGTCCTATTGTGTTCCCAGCAACGTACAATTCTTCATGTCTCCCTGGCTATCCCGATATTCTACAGATATTTGTCAACTGCCTGTCAACACTCAACCTCTTTCTCCCTTTGGCACCCTAGAACTTTGGTGTTCAGTTACTATTTTCTCCAAACAGGCCACCAGCAGTTACCCTTACTCTACTGCAACATTTGCAACCAACATATTTGAAAGTGACATCCTAGAATGGGGCAAGATCACAACCATATTTTCACCTCACTCATCCTCAGAGATGTACTTGATCTGTGTGCACATGTTCCGTTGTCTGAGAGTCTGGTGCACCCAGAGAGCTCTTCCCAAGCCCTGTTCCCATTCCCGCATCTGTGAGAGTATGCCAGAAGCTGCAGTTCCTGCAAGATAGCATCTGTTGTGTAAGCTAAATGCTTATTCTTGATTACTATACTTCTCAGCTTTTATGTGTTTGCATCAAAACTCCTCTTCTGGACCAAATGTTGGTGTGCTATTGAACTGCAGAATGTCACCATTCCCAAAACTGACTGACCCTATTCTGCGTGCAACCTCTAGTGTTGTCCGGTAATTCAACTGCCTTATTGTTATAGTCCTTGGAAGGGAGAGGTGGATTAGAGGGACTTGTGAGGACAGAAGTTCTGTGGGACTTTTGATGGAAAACAAAGTTGTGATACCCATTGGCTACACTACATCGGCTGCATGGTCCAAGAGTTCTGCGCTGCAGGTCTCTGCCCCTTCCAGAACGTTTACAGATGTTGTAGTGGCATGACCATGCTTCTGCATCGCTGGTACGCGGCCCAGCCTTGATCATTATTTGTAGGATTGCTACAGTCGACTTACGCCACAATATCTCTCCAGCTGTTCTACCAGGAATAAGAAGTATTCCTCAGTTAGTGGGGAGTTAGCACATTTATACCATCATGAAAATAAAAAGCAACAAAAAGAATCAAGTTTGCACAAGTTTTTTTAATATAAAGATCAGTGCTCCAAACACACAAGGACTGAACATAAAGTTTACATTAAAATAGCCCATCACATGAAAACAAAATATTTATATTGCATGTTCATGTGAATATTTTCCAAAAGGAAGTACTCCCTTATACAACAATGACTTTATCCCTCAAATATATATTGTCCAAATTAATATATATATAATTTTTTTAAGTTGATGGGACAGCCTAACATTTGGTGGAACCCCATGAATCTGTAACGTAATTTTAATTTTGTTTTCAACTGATGAGCTATATTAATGTTTTCTGTGCATTTTGTTTTTGTGATTTGTGTGGTTGTTTATTATGTTCTTTATTTGAAACGATGATCTTTGTATAAAAACGTACATGTAGTGCCTGGTCTTTGCTACAGTTATGCTTTTTGTATTTCTAAGATGTGTAAGACTGTTATGCACAATATAGTCATGACCTGCAAGTTTGGAGTATATTGGAGTCCTTCAGTCTGCCAGCTATTTGCAGCAGCTCTCTTCCGTCACTGGCTGCAGATCCCTTTTTTTTGTTGAGTAGATTTCTTGTGGCCCTGGCATGCACCAGTTACTGTTGGCCACAAAATGAACAAAAGTATGATTATGCACTTAAGTGTTCTATCTCTTCTCATCTGATATCATTAGCACCCTATCTCTGTTCAACTGTTCATTTGTTATGTATAGTAGCATTTTGCTTTCATCCCCGCTTCATCTTCTTTCATGTGGTATGTATCTAATAAGCTTTTCTGTGATACGTACATTAGTTTTTGTCTTCTGATATGTACATTCTCAGCTTAGTTACTTTGATATGTATATTAGCGCTTCTTCAGATTATGAGGCTTGTGTCTGGTTACGTTGGATATGTGTGCTACTGATCTCATGTAAGCAAGCAGTCTATCTGCTTCATTAGCTTCTGGACACAGCATGTGTAAGTGAGGCATCTGTGTACAGGACTCCAAACACTTCCAGGTATCTTGCATGCAACATTCAAAACTTTACACCTAAGGCACCCTTCATCCAGACGCACGATTCCAACCAGTCATTCACCTTTTGATCTGCACCCAGTTTGGACAAGGTAACAAAGTGCACCTGGGCCACATTAGGGGTAGTAACAAGCCATACCATAACAATTGTACTCGGGTATTGCTATCTTGGCCTTCACTTTCACGGTTCAAACAGTGAAAAATCCCTTAGGAGGTGACAAAGGTATAGAACTCGGATATTACGTGTCATAAGCTCTCAACACAGGCACTTTCCCGTTGATGAAGCTCAGAAGAGCCCTGTTGTACAAATACAATGTACAATAACCATGAAGATAAATGCAAAACACAGAAAAAATAGAAAAGTGGCAAAGCTTTCTTGCGCACAAGATAATATTCGTACTCCCCAAATTAGATACAGTTAACAATCAGTGTGCTTCCAAGGACAGGGACAGCCACTTGTATCCCCCAATATGAACCAGTCCAAACTTCAAAATAGAAACAATGTCCTGAGCACAACTTCGCATCGAGTGTAAAGAAGTCCAATCAGTCTTCTTTTGTGATGATTTTATTCTTCAAATCTGATAAAATCTTTTTGTCAGTCATATATGGCAATCTTCAAATCATCCAAAGCCAAATCCTCCAAAGCCAACACGTGTTTCGTCAGTAATGATGCCTCCGCATCTCTGACTTCTTCAGGGCTACAATTAAATAAAAAAATACTGCTATATCATACATAAATATTTGTCAGAAAACCACCACCATGTCACCCATGTGCTCAATAGTAGTCGCAGAATGATTCATAGGAGAAAGAGTCAATTCTAATACAAGATCTCATTAAAGTCAGCTACTAAAAGTAAATCATATTGCGAGGGGTCTATGTTAATTCATCCAAACTCAACTGGTAATACAACTTCACGGTGCTACACCTTGTGTTCAAGGCTCTGGAGGGCAAGGGTCCTATGTTCCTTAGATCACTACTGCGCAAATATACACCTTCGCGCAGTCTGAGATCGATCCACAAAGATCTACTCGAGGTCCCTCGTTTCAAAAAGAAACGTCAGGGAGGCAGCAGTTTTCAATTTTTAGCCTCCTCATTGTGGAATTCCCTCCCTTTGACCCTGCGACATAGCAAGGACCTCCTTGCTTTTAGGAAGGCATTTAAAACTCTTCTTTTTTCCCAGGCCTATTGTAAAAAGTGATTGTATCTCTTTTATGCACTGTTATGTTTGATTCTCTCACCAGCGCCAAGAAGCCCCAGGGCGTATGCGCGCTTAACAAATAATAAATAACATAACATAACATAACATAAAAGGAAAGCAAGAAAGTAAAGACCAAAAATCCTCCAGTGAAAGAAACCCATGCTGCTGATCCAAAATTTTGCCCACCTATCAAGGTATTTCTCCAATTCCAAAATTACCAAAACCACAGTTTTACAGGAAGAAGATTTCACTACGTAAAAGTCAATTGCAACTCTGTCAAAGATAATAACCCAGTATCACTAACTGAACAGTATACATACTCTAAAGTTTCATAATTTGAAAGTTATAGTTATTCGTTGGTGATATACACCCTTACCGCTCAGTAATCAATTTGGCGTCCAAGTAACATACGAAGTTCACAGGATCTGTTGTTCTGTATCCTGTGAATCCTACATATATTCCATAAGGTTTCATCCTATTCAGAATTAAATACATGTCCTATTCTTGCTCAAAATGGAACACTAATCAGTTCCTTATCTCTTGTAACACTCATGATTTGTCAATATTTATTTAGCAAGTTTCTGTATCAATTCATGCGTGACTAACGTCATAACAAATCTCCTATGACTTGAAAACATCCCGCGCCATGTATATTAACAATCACCATAAATGCCTATTCTCAAAGTTAAGCAAAACGTTATGTAATTCGCATAGTAACCCATCTTTGCGTTACTGTTTCTCATGCGCGAGAATTACGTCCCACGCCATAAAAACAAACGTCCCGTCAACCTATTCTCAATCATAGCAATAGGTTATACAGTTCTTAAAATAACCCATTACTTGTATCGGGAGCCAACACGTTTGTGTAACAACTTACCGGGTTGGGGAGTGTACTCTGCACAACATCGGACTGGCGTTCAGTGAAAGCGCCATCTTGGTTTTTCGAGCAGTATTTATAGTCTACAAAGACCACGAAACAATGAGTCCGATTATAATTTAAATCATAAACATATCTCCACAAAATGAGCAATATATATGCTTATGCTGGACTCAATATTAAACTTTTCGGAAAATTTGATAAACGTAACTGGACCTCACAAACCAAACAGTACCTTTTCTAATATGGCCGCCAAAACCTTCACTTCGCAACTCGAGTGGTATTGCTTCACTCGTACTTCTTGCAAAATAAACTTTATTTATCCCGTATCTATTGAAATCCAAAGTGCCCGTAGTCATTTCAATACACCTAACTTCCTCACCGAAATTGATCTCACCGCATATTAAGTGGTATTATCAGCGATGTTATTGCTAAATTCTAATTCCCATATTTTAGGGTGTAGTAGATCCTAAATACGAGACATTCCTTCGGGAATCAAACGGTGCCATTGTAAATGGAACATCAGCCGGAGTCATCCACTAGTAAGATTGATGGCATAATTCCTTGATTCATAAAAGTGAATAAAAATATTACTACCATATGAATGAAGATACCAAAATCGTATCCATTCACTCGCTTTGGTAGTACCTTATCACCTTACCAGACAGAATTTGTATGTGAAATATAAATCGTATTTACAATCTTAACCAGGTAGAGGTCACGGGTGCAAATACATATATCAGATTTCACAATTTAACAGTCGATTACATTTCTTACATAATTTTACAACATGTGAACCAGACATATTTGCGCTCCATAGGACATGGTATTTTAAAGAACAGACATCAGCAAATATCCAGAGGATGTGTCCACTTATCACTGTTATCCAAAACCCGTATACACCTTAAACTAAGAGTATTTCGCATAAGGAGAATGCAGCTCATAGTTCCTGAAAATTTACACATGTTTATATCTATTCATGTTCCAAGAAAATATTGCATTTCATGATCTAAATTGAGACCTTGCTTAACAGAATCTAAAGTCCTAATCCAAAGTGCCTCATTTTGGCGCAATCTCAGTTCCCTATTACCACCTCTCCTATCAATAGGGGTTGTCTGTATTCTGTGATATCTAAACTGAAGATGTTTGCCCTGGGCATTGCAGATATACGCATGTTGTGCTAATGGGTATCTCATATAATTCTGCTTCACGGCTCTAAAATGCTCTATAATTCTCTCTCTCATGCGTCGGATAGTACTTCCTACGTAAATCATTTTACAGTTGCAAATCAAGATATACACCACATATTTGGTCATACAGTCAATGTGGTTCCGGATCTCAAACTTGCTTGACCCATTATATTCAAACTCTTTGATACCATCCAAAGCCATTTTACCCATGCTGCATCTACCACATTTGTATGAACTGTTACTCAAGTTATGAAGCCACGTTTCTGTTCTTACTGTTGGTGGATAACTAGGACTCACAATCCCTCATATTGAAGTGCCCTTCTTGTACGTGATACTCGGATAGTCTTTCACAAATTTATGTAGATCTTTATCATTTCTCAACAGCGACCAGTGTCTGGGTCTGTTGGTTTAGGGAGAGAGATTTTTGATAAGATCAGAAAAATCTGCCTTTGGGTATGGTGCTACCGAACTATATACTGTTTGCAAGTGAGCTGCAAAGTGATTAGCTATGTCTTGGGGATCTGTCACAGGGAATCCGTCGGTACATTTAAGTTATGTCACAAGTCTGCTAGCTTGCTCCTTCCTATCTAGCCAGGCAAGTCATTTGCGAGCCTGGTCACCCCAGTCATATATTCGGCCCATCCTATCCTGCCCCATTAGTTTGGCACGATCAGTGATCAACGCCTTGTATTCTTCCTGGCACAGACGGAGGGAGTGAAAGGCTTCGGGCGTGGGGTCTGAGTTGACATTCTCTTCTAAACTATAAAGCTCAAGTTCTACGTCGGAAATGTCTTTCACTCTATCCTTTTTGGAACCCGCAACTAGGGAAAGGGCCTGCCCTTGGACCACCGTTTTGAAAGCTTCCCATAGTATTTGGGGGGACTCAACTGTGTGTTCCTGCTCTAGGAAGTAATTGTCAATAGTTTTATTCACGTATTTTCGAATTTTGGGGTTCTTGAGGTACCAGGGGTTTATTGGGGCAACTCGTCCCACTTGTGTGTGATCTAGAACTATGTGGACCCATAGAGGTGAGTGGTCGAAGATGCCTCTGGCCAGGTGACGGATTTCGTGGATGTCTGTGATTTGTGGAGTCTGAACAATTATGTAGTCAAGGCGGGATAGACTGTTGTGTGCCCCTGAGTGGAAAGTGTGCTGGATCTTGTCCGGGTTGTATGCTCTCCAGCTGTCAGTCCCATTGCTTCCAAGAGCTGGAAAAGGTATGTGCGGCCTGCGGGGTTGTGCGGGGCGTGTCTGTCTAGTGAGCCCGATTATTATTGAATTGAAGTCACCTCCGAGCACCAAGTGTCCGTCAGGCAACGTCAACAGTACCGCACCAGTGTCGGTGAAAGTTATGCCCTGCATCCCTGGAGGTGCATACACTAACATAAGGGTGATAGTTTGGCCCTCCCAAGTACCCGTGATCCCAGCGTATCTGCCCCGGTCGTCTACATATGTGGAGGTGAGTGAACGAGGAAATGACCTTTTTTACATAATGCCTACACCCTTAGAGCTGGAAGTAAAGCCCGCGTGTTCCACTATTGAGTAACCCCACTTGTGCATTGCTTTGCATGTATTGCCTATAAGGTGGGTTTCTTGGAGTAGGTCAATGTCCGGTGATAGACTCTTAATATACTGCAATATAACACTTCTCTTGATCTTGTCCCCCAATCCGTTAACATTCCAACTTAAGATTTTGACTTCCTTGTCACGCTGCACTCCCATTGGTAAATATACAGGTCCCCGCTAGTGGGTTACATTTATGCATTGTACTGTCGAGGTAATGCAAAAGAACAACGAACAAAGTAAACAACAATCCCTCCCAACATCCCCTCACCCTGCTTCCCTGCACTCTGGGCTCAGAACTGCCCATGCTTCTTAAATGCAGAGCGCCTGTGGCCCAACTATTCTACTGAAAGAAAAATCTAGGCGGGGGAAGGCCTTAGAGCCCTGCTAGCGCCCTCTCCTACCATTACAGGTTAACGGTGTAGCACGTGATGAATACCTAGGCCACCAAGTTTGTAAGTGCCAATGTGTCGGCAGACAGTTCAATTCCAGCATAGGTCAAGTATTGGTGGTCCGTGTTCTTACGAAGGGAGAAAACAGATTATCCACGGACATCGAAGGGCTTTCCATGAGGGTTCGTGACACTATTCAATGGACGGTGGAGTTCTGTTCCGGTGATGTTCTAAGGCTGTCAATCTAGTCCGATGCCACCTCTGGCATGTCAAAAAAGTGGGTTTTCCCTTCGATTTCAAGTCTGACGCGCAGGGAAGAGCATGGCGTACTTGAGACCTTTTTCCCTCAACCTACGCTTGAAGTCAAGGAAGGAGCATTGCCGCATTTGCACTTCCCGGGTGAAGTCGGGGGAAGAAAGTAAGTGCAGAGTTGTCTGTCTAGATGAATCGGAGGCGCGACCCTCGTTGCTTGCAGATTTGTGTCCCTATCTCTATAATTGAGCACTCGGGCCAGTATCGGACCGGGGGGGTGGGGGGGCGGCCCCCAGGCACTCTGTGGGCTCTCTCGACAATAAACAATTTAGAAAGGCCTTTGGGCTGCAGCTTTGTCTAGCTGCAGCTCTTCAATGAACAGGTCTACAGTGGGACCCTCTGATTTCTCTGGTACGCCAAGAACGAGGATGTTATTGCGTCTCAGGCGCCATAATCGTTCAGCTTGTCCTCCGTAAACTTCCGGAATGTTTGTAGTTCCCCAATGTCCGTTTGCAGTTGCGAGGCGTCTTCCACCAGGCTGGCGATGGTGATCTCCAACTGTTTGACCTTCTCTCTGTATTTTGTAAGATTGGCCCTAATCAGTGTCACTTCCGAGGAGTGGGTGTCGATAGATGTGCGGACCCTTATGATAGATGCCATTAAGTCCTTCATTGTGGGCTCAGTAGGGTCCTGCTTGGCTCCGCTCTGTTGCTTATCACTTACCACCTTTTGTTCAGCCAGGTCCGCCTTCGGGCAGGTGTATCGGTCTAGTCTGCTTTGTTGGGACGTCCGGGGGTCCCTATCGTTGGACATGGTGAGGCCCTTCCTGTCTCCCGGGTAGGATACAAAGACTGCACACCAATCAGGAGTGCCAGAGATTCGACCCTCCTCACATAAGCGCCAGCGACAGTCAGTGGGCAAGTGTCCAACAATCGAGGACGCCAAGCGGGCTGTTGATTATCGGGGCGTTGCTTCCAATTCCTGCAGTGGATGCTGGACACTGTTTATGCTGCTGGGGCTCTTCTAACCCCTTATCAGCCCCTTCCAGGGTGTAGGGAGCCCAAGAAATGCCAGGACAAAAAAGGAGGGGGGGAGAAAAAGGGGGATGGGGCACACACTAAGGGGCACTTCCAGTTGGCAGTGTGAACATTTAGTAGTGGAGGTACTGGCTGCCCCACTGCAGGTGACCCGTCCCCTCCCGACTCACCTCACTACTCACTGCAGCCTGTCTCTGGTTAGCACCCAGCTGCGTTGTCCTCCTGCGAGAGTTGTAGCACGGTGTAGCCAGAGCTCAGGGGCCCCAGATCACGCCCTCAGCCAGCCGGTGCTTTCCGTCAGTTTCTGGGCCCCACAAAGATGTAACACATTTCAGCCCGCCGCGATCTAAAGATCACCTCGCGGCAGGCTCAGCAGCGTCGGGACTCAGCTCACTTCTCCGGGAGGTGCCCAACAAGCCTCCGTTGAGCCACTCTCAAGTCCAGGCAGGGGGCGCTCCTTGGCAGGCGGAGGTTCTACTTCCTCTGGCACCGCACAGCTCTGTACTCTGAGACCCTCTTGAGGCCTCAGTGCAGATGTCGGGCCCTGCTTCAGATCTAAGATGGCAGGCTGGGGTGCGAGGCTGTGTGGCAGAAATAGTTGCGTAGGATGGAGGCGGCCTGCCCTCACAATGTTTCCCGCCTCCCCGAGTTAAAGGGGGGAGGGGCTGATGTCCGCGGTGGCCGGCTACGCTAACTGAGTCCCCGGCTTTCTCAGATAGTAGGCCGCTGGCGTCAACGAGCTTTTCTCCAGCCTAGGATGCCCGATTTTACTCGGGGTTGCGGCTATGGGCACCGCGTCTTCTCCGGTGTAAATTGCGTTCACCGTAGTGATCGGATCTGTGCTGCGGATAGGTGAGGTGGAAAGGGAGCTTCGGAGAGACCCTAGCTAGCGGCCATGTTGTCTCGCCGCGGGACCACGCCCCCTCCAAGTATGTTTTTGAAGGCTAATCCCATTCATTTGTCTTTGTGTTGATAGACGTGGCTCATATTGTAATGATAAACATGCTTTGGGCATCTCTTAGTGCAATTGTTAACAAACAAGCAACTGTTTGAGCAACCCACATGGTTCATTGTATGGTGCATCTGCCCATTGCGTATCCAAATACAGTATTTCAGTATTGGGTAGTCAAATGTGTCCAGTGATCTATGTAACGCCCCTCAAAACTGCTGAATATGGCTTGTTGTAAATTTTTTATGAGCATGCCCTAGGCCCTTGTACAAAAAAGATTGTTTATGTTAGCACTTCTACTTGATTCACGTTCAATAAAAAAGATGAATTTGTTTTCAGAAGCCACTGATGAAGTATCTTTGGACAGTCCAGAAAGAGAACCAATACTCTCACCAGGACAAAGCCCTGCAGTCACTCCAGTAACACCCACTCCCCTGGTGACACCCAGAATGGAAGTCAAAAGTATATCTGCACCTATAATATATGATCGATCCAGGGATGAGGTACCAAAGCATTTTGTTGTTAAATGATATATGCAGGGCACTATATGATTATGTACAGAATGGGAACATATGTCAGTCAAATGTTTTGTATTTATTTTGCTAGAATTCCATAAAATCATTAGAGTATGCAAGCAAATTAAATGATAATGCTATAACGTGTTCACATTGGTTACAGTTAAAAAAAAGAATCTCTTATTCAAACTCCAGATGATACTTTAGGACACCATTGAGAAGTCGTATCCTACAAATTTGCAAGCACACCAGGGCTCAGATATGCTTCATACATTCAGAAGCAACTTCCCAAGTGAGCATATCTTGTTAAACATCCACCACAGTGCTCTTTTTTTCTTCTGTCAAATTAGAAGGAAAATAGTTGTCCACAGTAAACGTCCATGGTTTGCATACACCGTAGTTGATGTCTCATGATAGTCACTGAATGCTTTGCCATTTCGGTCCTTTGAGGACTCTTATTTCCTTTCTCATCTTTTATTCATGCAACCTACCTATGATTGTCTTGGTGATTTCCCAAAATTTCCCTTCCATTCCAGGCCGCCACATGGTCAAGCCTCTTTCGACTTCCATCCTATCTTTCTGAAGGAGGAAAGCTAGATCTGAATACCAAAGGCCCATCCAAAGGTTGCCTCCTTGAATCTCTGCAGGGTGTGATAAAGTAGTGGGCATAGGAAGATCTCCTGGATGGATGTTGACAGAATACCTTAGTGTGACCATCTTGTGGAGCGTTATCTTACCGGAGTAAAGAGAACCCCTCAGTTCCCTTTTTATGTCCACTATGTAGTTCCTCAGAAGATGCAAGCTTGCTGAAACTGACCAGTAAAGAGATGATTTGACTGGGCTCCAAATCTGGCTTTCATGTTCACGAAGCCCAGACACTGTAGGAAGTTCACCATCTATATAAAACTAGAGCAAAGCTGGTCCAGCAGAAACATTTTGTTCAGGTAAATAATCATTTTGGGGCGCCTTGTCCTGAAAAACGCCATAACCAGCTTGTGGAGCTTTATAAAATTCCTCAGGCCAATGAAAAGCCAAAGGGCAGGGCTGTGAACGCAGAGATCTGGTTGTGCTAGCAAAACTGGAGAAAGCACTGATGTGCAGTGAAATGACCTCAAACCCCATTCATTCCTCCGTAGAAAATTCTTCAGAAGTGTGTACAGCATCAATTTTGAAATGGCATAGACCAACCATCCATTGAACTCCTTAGATTGATAATGGGACAAAACCCTTTCTCCTTTTTTGGACCAACAATGGATTGCTCCGAAAAACCCTGGGATGACAGTTCGTCCTCCCTATCTCCACTTTGGTCTCCAAATCTGCAAGCTCTGCATCCACCACAGCATATTCTTCCTGTGAAACCCTTAAGAGCCTTGACAGTGTTTACTGTCTTGGGTTATCGTAGAACATTTAAGGGGAACCCCACCATGCTTTGCACAACCCACACATCTTTTGTTAGCTGCTGCTAGGCCAGCAAGAACTCACTAGTTTTACCTCACTGATAGAGGAGAATAAAAAATAACTCATACGTGTATCCTCTCCTGGGATGTTAGTTGCACTCCTGAAGGCCCCTCGTCCTTTGCCTCTGCCCCCAGTGGAGGGGAAGAAGGTGCTGAATCTGGCCTGGTCCTTTATTTGAAACTGTCCTGGTCTTATAGGAGGTTTGAGGACCTTGAAGATGCCTCATGAGTGCTCCCTGCCTAGACAGACCAAGACAAAAATATTGGGACCAAACTTGACTCTTATTAAGCGAAGCCTGTGGCAAATTTAATCGGCTTTTTGAGGAAAGGTTCTCAACCCGAGCTGCTTTTGAGGTAGCTAATTCTCCCAACTTGGAATTTGATGTTAATGAAGGGTGAACATCTATGCAGGGTTGATAGGGTGCAATTACTGTTGTCTAAGAAGCAAACCCCAAGAAGGAGGATTAGGATGCTGCTAAATTAAGGGTCTTGGCAAGGGGCCTCACGATGTCTAACAACTTAATCTTACAGACTTTCCAAGACCTGTTTTCCCCCTTCTTAGGGTCATTCCTAAATTTAGACAAGAAGTTTGCAATTTTGCTATCAAACTTGGGAGTATGTGCGACTTTCTCTTCCAAGGGCACAGGCATTTAGCCTTTAGGTGGCCCCTAACCTCCTTATCAAGGGGTTTCCATATCCTATGAGTCAAGTACCTGGACAATTTATCAAAGGGGAACCTAGACTAAAGCCACTGAGTGGTGCAAATTTTCTAAGGCAAGCATGAATTAGGTTCTGAAATTCTGCCATTACGCCATGTGGTGTCATTATGCTATGTGTGCAGCAAACATTTAGCTTCTGAGCACTGGAACAACACAAAAGACTGTAGCGCAAGCAGCTGTTGTTCTCAACACTTGTCAGGCACATTTCAAGAGAAAATATAGCGCAAAATGCAGATTCAGATTTTCACATACTTTTGAAGAAATGCAGGTCATAAAGCAAAATAACTTACATTTCACACACCCCTAGTCAAAATCCTTCCAACGGTCTGAAGCCGGGTCCTTCACTGTGGGCTGCTTAATCAGAACTGACGGATACCTGGCCAACTCGTACCAAGCTCAACATCGAATAGTTCAGAACCATCCAAACCCACTTCCATTCCCTGGTCCTTTTTGTTGTAATGGTGCGAACCTTAAAAGCCTCCATGTCAGAAAGTTAAAGCCTTAACAGAGGGTCATTCTCCAAAAAGGCGTCCCGAAGTCTCACAAAAGTGTCTTTATACCTAAACTGTACCTCAGGATCCCTAGGGACCTAGGTTTTTGGGAACGCCGGAACCAGATTTAGGGTTTCTGTCCAAGGAAAGGGTTCGAGCTAGCATGAAGCCAAGAAGAGCAACTGTCTGACTTTGTAGCTGCAGGGCGTCTGGCACCACCTTCCTAATTTAGGAGTCAGTTGCCTTGGGCAGCTCTACCTAGGTCTTCACTAAAGGACTCTGCCATAGTGCTCAGATCAGTTTGACCTGGGCCACATTCCCAGGGAAAAAAATACAGTGCCACCACACTCTCTCTATGAAGTTAAAGGACTTCTCACAGAAAGCCCTAGCTTCTAGGCACACAAGCTGCAAACATCACCCCTATTTTTAAGGGCCAAACAGTGACCCTCATTCACATCAGCCTCCGGATTCTTCAGGAAGAGACATCACTAGCCACTCAAAACAACACTCTGTGTCCTAGTAATTATTGCTGGCATTAGAAAAGTGCTAGAAATGTTCAGAACTGGGCCGCACTATCTCCAGAGGCGCTCCTGTCACCTGCTGGTAGATGCTCCTTCCAAGGACCATCTCGCACACTGCATCAAGTTCCCTGTGGCTGCTTGAGGGCTAAATCTGGCCCCAGTCCCAATTCACTGCAGCATCCCAGTAATCTATACCGCACTGAGTGACTCAAGTCACAGCTGCTGTAAGGAAATAGTTAGACATAAATTAATGCTACTGTACATGCAAGATGCCACAAACCTATGAGATGGGGAAAGCTAAAACAGGATCACTTAACTCCGAAAGGGGGACAAAGAAAAGAGGACAACGAAGAAAAGGAAGTCCTAGTTAGGGTGAAGGCATAGCTCCCGTTTGGTGGATTCACTAGAGGCTGATGTGGACTCTTGGGATGTGTAGTTTGACTATTGGGGTAGTTTACACTATGTTATGTGATGTTTCTAAGAAAAGTTATAATTTTGAAGAGCTTTTGTATTTGTATGGAAGATTAAAGGAGATTAAGCATAATCCGCTCCTCTGGTCCTGCTTTATCATTTCTGTTTCGAACTGTGCAATAAGTCTTGATCCAGCAGGATTCCTTCCTTTTATGGGCAATTCTTCTCATACGTTAGCTAGTGGTTCCGGATTCAAATAACCGCTGTAATAAATTAAGTGAACCTGATCAAATATTTTTATTTGCTTGCCACAGAGAACGTAGCAAGGCTGTTTCACTGGCTTGTTCCCTGGCCCCTCCCTCCTGAGTCTGTTTAGTGTGTAAGCCAGAGTAGTAACCGCTTAAGCCAGACACAGAAGCATAATACTTGGGGCATATTATTCATGCCACCACCCTAGTGACCACTAGGTGTGTTGTGTGTCTCAGCATGTTTTGTGAGGCTTTTTTTGGTAATCAGGATCTTGACGTCTTTGAATGTGACCGTGTCAAGATATAGTTTCTTGCTCTAATTGTTTGTATAGTAATTATAAAAACGTCCAGTTCTATACAGTACCTTTCATCAACTCTTTTTCTACCAAGGCCACTTAAAGACTGATCTTGCTAGTTGCTTGTGTGGTTTTATTCTTCGTGGAAACAGGAGTGAAACCCATTGGTGAACATGGTAAGCTACACATTTCGGAAAATTAGACACATTTTGAATTCAGCAGGAGGTTGTTTGTTTAGATCGGTCATGGTTTTAGCAAACAAAATAGTTATTGCAATAAAAAAAATGGAAATACATGTTAAAAGATGGAAATGAGCAACAAGAGCATAATCTGGAATTTCTTTTCACCCTGTGTCCAATATTATAAAAGTAATAAACTGTTATGTCTGCCTAAATCTTCAGGTCGCAGGTGTATATATAGTGTTTGTTGAATGTCCAAAACATGTCTTAACATAGAGATATCAAGATTTTGCACCAGTGCTCAGCTGCCACCCTGCAAAATCTAAAAACGCAGGCTTTTCTAAAAGCTGGACACCAGGAGAAGACCGGGGTGGTGTGACCGTGTGCATCCCACAAAGTTTTCTTACAAAGAATGTTCTTCAGACCTCAAGCTTTGGCTAAAACTACACATTTCAGTGAGGGAAACTTCCAAAGGCTGTGGAAATCAACACAGTTGCTACCACCCAGCATTTCTCACCTTCTCCTGATAAAAAAGTACCTCACTTTTGTGGCACTGAGCCTGTTAGCTGGGACAAGATGTGGTACTGAAATTCCGGACCCTGCTGTTCCACCGGTATCAAGGTCCAAACACTTGTATCACAAAATATCGTCGTACCATGACGAATTTGGTATCAACGGACCGGTGATGATTAGGACATTATCCCTATGCATTTGCGTCATGATTGAGTGATGCTAACACCCTTAAATCGTGGTTTCCGTTCCGAACCCTCAGACTCCATTTTGTAAACGGCATCCATCTTATGACTTGCCCTCATATAGTCAATCGATTAAGGCCGAGTTTGATCTGAAAGGACACGTCCACCGTAGCTGACTTCCCCATGACCTGGCCGAGCTGACTCCACTGCCTCCAGCCGAACCTGTTTGGGCAGCTTCTCGCCCAGTGGCCGAGTAAGATATCATCAAGGCTCAGCATGCCATAAACCATTCACTACATACAGACCATGTTTTCCATACACATACACCTGTCCATGATTCTTGTTTATGACCAGTTTTACGATGGGAGGGTGCCCGACCTTATTGGTGTTTCATCGATATCTGATGGGAATTCTGGGCCTGGCGGGGTAATCCATCACGATCCGGACATCTAAAATATGTGCTGACCAGCATGACTTCGCTCTTTGTATTATTGTAGAAATATGTGTATAACCATATCATAAACTCAAGAATTCTTGCCCGCAGCTGTTATTTCTGTATATAAGGAGAAGGCTGGTTCTGTAAAAACGAACAGTCTCCTGAGAACTTACAGCCCGTGCTGTTGTAATTCTAGGACACATGTTACTTGGTTGCAACCAATAAACCTCGATCTCTGGCTTCAACTAGAAGACTCTGTGTTTCTGTAGTCCAGAACAGGGAGAACCCAGAGGTCTTCGGGTGTGGTCCCCTGGCACCACCGGGTCTCTAAAAACCCGGCACCTCAGTTGGCGCCCAACTCGAGGCGATATCAAGCGGTGACGGTCCAAGCCAGATGTTCGTGAGGAGCTTCGTGTGAAAATTCCGGAGGAAGGCCAGCCACGTCAGCGACCCCTGCATGTCGACGTGGTTCCGAAGGTCTTTGCTGCGAGGTTCCCCGCGTCCCGGCGGCTACGAAGGACTGCTGCCCTGACTATCGCCCTGTTTTGGACCCAGTGATCCTTGGTAGAGCGAAACGATAGACGAGTCTTCTAGTGACGTCACCAATCTTCAATATTCAGTTAAGTATAAGTGGAGCGTCTCCCAGTTCTTAGTTTGGTTCTTAGTTTTGGTATCCCAGAGATACGGTTTGTGTTGGTTCTTGCAAGCACCAAAACCGAGGGATTTGTGTATTCACGACAATATCATAATTAGATAATCCCTTGAAGTTTGAAGCTAGACTAGTGAGCAAAGATGCTTGGTCTTAGCAGACTTGGAAACTTGTTTTGTCTTGGTTGTAGTAGGGACTCCCGATTAGAGGATTTGTGTCCGGTTCCTCCGATTGGAACTCCAACATATGAGTTATATATAAAGCACGGAGTAGGTCCTATCACGTATAACGAAGTGTGGATAAAATATACCCGCAAGGATGGTGTTTTAAAATGGCCCCAATATGGTAGTTTTGACTCAGAAGTATTAGACAACCTCGAGGTCAAATTGTTCAAGAAGAAAGCCCGGCCGGCGATGTTTGACTCTTTTCGCTTATGGCGCAAAGAAGCCAAACAGAAAGAAATAAAATTAGCAAAGAAAAATAGACGAGGTATGTCAATGGTGCAAGCGGCCGTTGCATACAGGGATAATGAGGAAGAACAAGAAAGTGAACGAATGCTTAGGAGCAAGAAACTAGCAGTAGATAAATGCTACCCGATGTTACCACACGAGGGACAAGATTCAAAGGGAACATCCGAGAAAGATCCATTAATGTCCCATTTATTGAATTCACCACCCCCATATACATCGAGTATTGTTGGACCCCCGAAGCGTATTGTTATACCGCGCCCCGGCGCACGAAATGCAGCTCTTGCACAAACACTAGCTCCTCTTCAGCTGGTTCCTACTTCTCCGGCGCAGCCTTCTCAAAGGCCGCCGCCTTTACTACATACCCCATCTACTTCTCCTACAACTTTGCCTACCGCTCCACCTGTTTATCCTGATACTACTTCTGCTACTGCTTCCACTTCCTCTGCTATTGCCTCGACTTCCTCTTTACATCAGCCTGTCTTTTCTGGCGCATCTGCCTCGCCGCAAGCTTCTCCTTCTGTCAGACAGAGAGTGGCAAGTACTGTCACTGGTCTATTCTCACCCTTCTTTGGGTCGCCTAAAACGACCCCTAAAACGGGACGTAGACAGCTGCGTAGTCAACTACCCGACTACGAGGAAAGAGAAGTGCTAAATGAGTTAGCACGCAAATGGGTTACTGACACTGCTAAATATGATGTTCAGTCCGTTATGGAAGTTTTCCGTCAGTGGGATGCGCCCACTCAGAGATACGTATTTGAAGAGATGTGTGTATATCTTTGTGAAGATTTGGAGACAAACGATCCCAAGCGCAAAATGCAGGAGTTATTCCGCATGCGTTTTAAGTTCTATGAAGGTATGATTGTAGGTGCCGATGTTGAAAAAGCGATAGATTTATTGTTATCCTATAGGAGTAAGGGAAATGTCTCTAGATCATTGTATGAAGATGACGTGTCAGATAGGAAAAAGGCGCGACAGTACCCCATGAGAGAGGTTCCTCCAGTATGGAGGGAAGGTGATGCGAATGTAAATCCACCAATTCTGCTGCATTTTCAGCGTGTATGGGTACATGTCCCCTGGAAAAGATCTGAAGTTTTAGCACTCAAACAGACACTACCTGATCCACGTAAAAACCCAGCTGGGTATTACAAGGAATTATCACAGACTGCCAGCTCATGTATAATGAATTTAGCAGATGTAGACATGCTGTTTGGGAATGTTGTTCCGCAACCTTTATGGAGTAAAATTCGTCATACAGATCATGATCAAGAACTAGGTGACTCATGGGCTAACATTACTGCTACCGATACTAGACAAGTCGGTGGTTTTAAACCCGAGCCTTTAATAGCAGAACTTCCCGGTAGGATTATCGCGTACATGAAAACGTTAATGCCTGAATTACGTGTAAATTGGGACAAGCTATCTGCATGCAAGCAGAAGAAAGATGAGAATGTGTCTGACTTTTTCACGAGATTTGAGGAGACCTTCGTCGACCATAGTGGTCAGGATATGGCTACTGAGGGTGGCCAAAGATTGTTTGTAGACAAATTTGTACATAATCTGCTTCCTGAACTGTGCAATAAATTGAAAGATTCAGAGAGTGCTTGGGCTGTTTCCACGTCAGCGCAGATTTTAGCCACAGCCCAGTACTACGAAAATAGACGCAAAGACGAGCTAGATAAGGCAGACAAAAAGACTAAAGAGTTAAAAACTAAAGTTCTTCTCCAGCAAGCCTATCCGCCTCGCACTCCTAGTCAGCCCAATTATCAGCAACCACAGCAGTATTCGAGAAACTCGCAAGGAAACGAGTTTTCCCATCAGCGTTCTCCGTATGGCCCGAATCAATGTGCCTATTGTAAAGAAGAGGGTCATTTCAAAAGTAATTGTCCAGCTCTTGCGCGACGTTTAAACGGTGTTTCGGGCACAAGAGGTAGAGGTGTTCAACAGGCTCCTAGAGGTAGGGGCCGTGGAAATTTCTCCCAGAATACCACTTCTTTTCCGCCTCAAAATTCCACGAATAGCTTTGACCAACAGAATAATGCGTCTTCCAGGTCAGCTCAGTACTATGCAGATGACTATTACGCAGAAAACGAGAATGAGGGTAATAATTGCTAGGACAGCCATGGACAAAGAGAGGGAGTTGTTTCAGTTCCAGTAGATCAGAATGGACCTTATGTCGAGGTGATTACATCCGGAGTGTCGGAGCCATTTCTGCTGGATACTGGTGCTACAAAAAGTTCTATTGTGCACTCAAAACTTCCTGGCGCACCTTTGTCTGGCGAAATGAATGTTTCAGTAGGTTTTTCTGGCGCCCCTGTTAGAAACCCGATCTCCAGTCCCATGCCCCTTTCTGTTGGCCCATGCGAATTAGAAGCACCTCTCATTCTTACAACAGGTTGTGGCGAAAACTTGTTAGGTTTGGATTTGTTAAAGAGATTATATGCAACTTTGTACTGCTCCCCTTCGGGAGTACAGCTTACCGTAGGAAGAAAAGTTATTTCTCCAATGTATTTGGCAAAGGAGAATATTCCAACCGAATTGTCATCTCTTCCGGATGAACTTTGGGCGAATGGTTCTAATGATGTAGGTCGTTTGGAGATAGCACCGTATGTCATAACATTGAAAGCTAATGTTAGGTTACCACGCATTCCCCAATATAGAATATCAAACGAATGTGAAAAGGCTTTGTTAGCGATCGTTTACGATCTGATCGAGAAAGATATCATCGAAGAGACAACAGGCAACATTTGTAACAGTCCTGTTTTGCCTGTTTTAAAGCGTACCGATCCTTCACAGCCCCCTGTGTACCGATTTGTGATTGATCTCAGGGAAGTGAATAAGATCGTTGTACCACAGTTTCCAGTCGTCCCCGACATTACTGCCTTATTGACAATGGTTCCAGCTTCAGCCAATTGGTTTTCAGTGATTGACCTGAAGAACGCTTTCTTCAGCATCCCGATTGCCGAGGAGAGCAGAGATATCTTTGGCTTCAATTTAGGAGGACGAAGCTTCCGCTTTAAACGCGCTCCTCAGGGCTACTGTGAAACTCCATCAATATTCAGTCAGGCTCTGAAAACACAACTAGACACGATTGTTCTGCAGGATGGTGCAACTTTAATTCAGTATGTGGACGATCTGCTGATCGCTGCAGACACCGAAGAAGTTTGCAAACAAGCGACATTGTCAGTGTTACATCATTTATGTGACATGAAGCACAAAGTCTCGCTTTCCAAATTACAATTTTGTCGACAAGAAGTAACCTACTTAGGTCACATCTTATCGAAGGAGGGAAGGAGACTGACCCCGGAAAGAATACAGGCAATTGCAGAACTGAGTGTCCCAAGGACACAAAGAGAAGTGCGTGCCTTCTTGGGCATTACATCGTACTGTTGACAATGGATACCGAACTTCTCACTATTGGCCAAACCTTTGCTGGCATTAATGCGTAAAGACACACCCAATCCTTTGCCTTGGTCTGAAGATTGTCAGGCGAGTTTCCATGAGTTGCGTGAGGCATTATGTTCGGCTCCTGTGTTGGGTAACCCCGACTACAGCAAGCCTTTTACATTATATGTACATGAGAAGGAAGGTTGCGCATTATCAGTCTTGACGCAACACTTTGGGGACAAACAACGCCCATGTGTGTATTTCTCTGCGACTCTAGATCCTGTAGCTAAGGCATTACCAAGTTGCTTGAGGGCCACTGCTGCAGCAGCTGTCTGTATTCGACAGTCTGCTGGGTTAGTCATGAATAATACTCTGATCGTTATGGTCCCACACGCAGTAGATATCCTACTAAACAGGACGAAAACACAACATCTAACTAGTGCTCGACTATCCAGCTATGAATTGACACTGTTAGCAAGTCACATTCACGTAAAGAGGTGTGATACACTCAACCCTGCTACGTTATTACCCATTCCAGCAGAGACAGATGAGGTTGAAAAACATGATTGCTGCTTTAGGACAGAGGAAGAGAAAAAAGGGAGAGTAGACTTGCAGGACACTCCCCTCCCTGAATGTAATGATAATTTATGGGTTGATGGTTCATGTTTCAAGTTGCCAAATGGTGATACGACTGCAGCATATGTTGTGACAAAATTACACACGATTGTAGAGACAGCTCGCATCCCCCACAATTCCGCGCAAGCAGCAGAGTTAGTCGCACTCACAAGAGCGTGTGTGTTGGCGAAAGGAAAACGAGTGAATGTGTATACTGATAGCCAGTACGCCTTTGGCGTAGCCCACAGTTTTGGAAGATTGTGGCGTGAACGTGGGTTCCTGACGTCACATGGTGCAAAAATTCAACACGGCCAGCTAGTACACGACCTTCTTGAGTCACTGACCTTGCCCCTACAAGTTGCAATTGTGAAATGCAGTGCACACAGAAAGATTCAAGATGATGTTGGTCGAGGGAATGCATTTGCCGATGAGGTCGCGAAAGAGACTGCAAGGAACACAATGAGTCGGATGTATGTTGTAGGTCTGCTAGATGGACCCCTGATGTGGGTATGTGTGAGGACACCATCGAAAGCGTGAAATCTATACAAGCTGATGCTACTGAGAAAGAGGTGAATGAATGGAGAGAAAGCAAGGGTAGATTAGATGCGAATGGTTGTTGGGTCGAACTGTCAGAACATCAGCGATGGATGTTACCTAACGCCTATGTGCTCGCAGTGGTGACGATGGCCCATGGAGTGGCGCACATCAGTGTGAAAGGAATATGTAAGCTGTTGGCCCCAGTATGGCAGAATAGTGGTATCCCAAAATGTGCAGAGAATCTGGTCAGAAACTGTATGGTGTGTTTGAAGCACAATCCCGGTAGGGGGACCCCAACCCCAGTTGGTCATTTTGCGCCTCCAATGTAGCCGTTCGAGGTCTTGCAGCTCGATTTCATTCACATGGAGAGGTGCAATAACCTGAAATATGTCCTTGTTGTCGTTTACGCTTTCTCCAGGTGGGTAGAAGCGTACCCCCTTAAGGACAACACTGCATTGTCAACTGCCAAAGCCCTTGTCAAAGAATTCTTCCCTCGATTTGGCATGCCTAGGATTGTCTGGAGTGATAATGGAAGTGAATTCGTGGGACGAGTGATGAAGAGAGTGTGTGAGTGTCTAAGCATCCACCAGAAATTCCATGCTGCAAATCACCCCCAATCGGCAGGATTGGTAGAGTGCTACAATGGCACGTTAAAATTGAAACTGGCCAAGATCCAAGCCAGCACAGGTCTCAAGTGGCCAGACGCCCTGCCTTTAGCACTCCTGTCTACCAGGATGATTGTCCATTCCAGATTAGGACTTAGCCCACACGAGATCGTGTTCGGGCGCCCAGCAAATATATGGGGAGTACCGAGGCCCAGAAAGCTCAGTGAGATAGAGTACCCTGCACTGTTTGACTATTTGCACGAATTGACAACTAAACTGCATGCTTTACATCAACAGGTCCACAGCTCCTCTCCACCGGCGTCTGACGATCCAGGCCACGCCATCGAACCTGGCTCCTGGATCCTAGTTCGGAACTTCAGGCGAACAAAGAACGAGGAGCCTCGCTGGACCGGACCTTTCCAGGTCTTGCTATCTACCCGCTCTGCAGTACGTGTCCACGGGAAAAAACACTGGGTGCACGGCGCCCATTGCAAAAGGGTCCCGCTGCCCCTTCCATATGACCGGTGGGTCCAGCAAGGAGTCGCTGACTCCGAGACAGAGTTCATACCTCGCTTTGTCCCCTTCAGCGATGCACGATTAAAAGGAACTGGTACCGACAAAGAGAGTGATTGTATTTTGCAAGGATCTGTGCCACCGTCAATGCAGTTGGACACTACAGAACCTGAAACATTGTTTGAAGATCACACCGTACCTGGGAAAGAACAATATAATCTGAGGTCAAGACCAAGGAACTGACATAATCAAATTAGTGCGATTTTCCCTTTTTCCCATGAACTATTTTTGATTTCACAGCTCTCTCGCCCAGGGAACTAGCTCATTTTTGATTTTCGAACCGCCATCCGGTTCTGCTGCTAGGGCCGCGGTTGAAGTCTGAGGAGTACAGCCGGGGACGCCTAGGTCAACGGTTCTGGTCAGTCTGAGGGAATTACCCCGTACTGGACAGAGCGCACATCTTGGCAGAAGCAACCTCCCACCGCGGGCAGCAACCAGAGGATGGAGTTTCCGAGGGTAGAGAGACCTGCTAGACACATGAACTTTAACAAGAAAATATGCACTGTAATGGCTAGAGGGAGATTCCTGATAATATGTATTTTGATGATATGTAGCATAACGATGTTCTTGATTGGTTATACTTTATTCACGTTTCAAGTCACCTTTGTAAACAACACTCAGCCCACACCTCCTCCAACTGTTTCTTTACACTCCTTTCACCCTCTTCCTGAACACGAGTCTGCCAGAAGACTAGAGTTTGTAAATAACTCCTTCATCCAGCTCCTACACCAGCACCAGTCTATAATGAACACATCGAATTGTTGGATCTGTGGACTCATGCCGCACACGACAGATAAGGGCATTCCATACTTCATCCTGCCATTCAGTTATTATGGTTCTCTGTGGGCTTTCCAGACCATGTTCCTGTTCGCCCTAGAACCATACCCGCCCCGTTCCACAGAGAGCGATTCCAGCAACAAGGCACTAGTGGTAGGAATAAGAAATATGAGTAGGGATGTTGACACGTATCAAACGATTCCTAAAGATGAACTCACTCCCTACAGCCGTTGGAATGTGACTAAATACGGGATCTCTTTGAATAAAAGCCAGAAAACAAAGAAATCATCCCCAGTCTGGATAGTGCCCCACCGAGGTCACTTATGTGTGCAAGGTATTGGCAGGGATCCCAAAGCACAGTTGGGGAAGGGCGTATGCACGGAAACATATGTGTTTGCCTCCCGAACTTCCCCTCCATTCTTGGCGGCTAAAGGCACCTATTTCGTCTGCCATGACAAAGCCTATACATGGTTGCCCCCTGACTTCTCGGGCACATGCTTTATCTCGTTTCTGCTGCCACCCACCTACACGGCCGGGGCAGATTACCATCGGACAAGGACAGTTAGGGGTGTCGTGAGTCAAGACGGCACTGCGGGTCAAGAGTTTGGAGACTTCGCAAAGGGTTTTCTGCAATTTTGGGGGCCTATGGTGAACAGCAGGAACATTCGACAATTGACGAGGATAGTTGAGTCCGCCGTGACTGAAACGGCCGGTGCCTTTAGCAACTTGACAGCTGAGCTTCAGTCGGATCGACTTATGACCCTTCAGAACAGGGTTGCCCTAGATGTCATACTTGCCGACCGTGGTGGTGTATGTAGAGTGATCCAATCTAGTTGCTGCATTTTCATCCCTGACAATGCTCCGACAGTGTACCAGGCCATCTCCAAATTACACAAAATCTCTGATTCCCTTCACGTGGAGAAAGGGGATTGGTCCCGGTTAGGGTGGCTGTGGGAGCTGATCTCTGCCTGGGGATGGAAAACTCTGATCTTCATCGGGATGATCTTAGCCGTTCTGTTTATGTTCTGCCTGTTTGTACAGTGCGCTCCTGCAATATGTGGCCTCTGCGCTACTTCATGTGTAAGGAAGCCTGTATCAAGGGACGAATTGAGCAACAGAATGATGCTACAGCAACATCTCCATGAGTTCATCAATACAGATTTGGACTCAGATTAGCATGAGTTATTGCCTAATATGAGGG
Organism: Lissotriton vulgaris; assembly: GCF_964263255.1. NCBI lineage: Eukaryota > Metazoa > Chordata > Amphibia > Caudata > Salamandridae > Lissotriton > Lissotriton vulgaris. The sequence goes on from NC_141689.1 coordinate 769,690,323, forward strand.
CAAAAGGAGAGTCTGTGGTACTGAAATTCCGGACCCTGCTGTTCCACCGGTATCGAGGTCCAAACACTCGTATCACAAAATATCGTCGTACCATGACGAATTTGGTATCAACGGACCGGTGATGATTAGGACATTATCCATATGCATTTGCGTCATGATTGAGTGATGCTAACACCCTTAAATCGTGGTTTCCGTTCCGAACCCTCAGACTCCATTTTGTAAACGGCATCCATCTTATGACTTGCCCTCATATAGTCAATCGATTAAGGCCGAGTTTGATCTGAAAGGACACGTCCACCGTAGCTGACTTCCCCATGACCTGGCCGAGCTGACTCCACTGCCTCCAGCCGAACCTGTTGGGGCAGCTCCTCGCCCAGTGGCCGAGTAAGATATCATCAAGGCTCAACATGCCATAAACTATTCACTACATACAGACCATGATTTCCATACACATACACCTGTCCATGATTCTTGTTTATGACCAGTTTTACGATGGGAGGGTGCCCGACCTTATTGGTGTTTCATCGATATCTGATGGGAATTCTGGGCCTGGCGGGGTAATCCATCACGATCCGGACATCTAAAATATGTGCTGACCAGCATGACTTCGCTCTTTGTATTATTGTAGAAATATGTGTATAACCATATCATAAACTCAAGAATTCTTGCCCGCAGCTGTTATTTCTGTATATAAGTAGAAGGCTGGTTCTGTAAAAACGAACAGTCTCCTGAGAACTTACAGCCCGTGCTGTTGTAATTCTAGGACACATGTTACTTGGTTGCAACCAATAAACCTCGATCTCTGACTTCAACTAGAAGACTCTGTGTTTCTGTAGTCCAGAACAGGGAGAACCCAGAGGTCTTCGGGTGTGGTCCCCTGGCACCACCGGGTCTCTAAAAACCCGGCACCTCAAAGAACAGACTAAACCATTGACTGTGTGAAGACCCCAGTGATGCAACATTTTCTTCATAAGGTCACTCTACCCCAATCTGCACCCATTCCAATCTACACCACTCTAATGTACCTCACTCCACCCCATCTCAGCCATGCTGAACAGCAACTATACTGGTGTACAACATGGCTAAAACACATGCACAAAGCCAAAAGCTCTTGCCAAAGCGAGACCTTTTGGCCTTGCTTTTTTTTTAACACTACTTTCCCTGAAGTTCAGTGTGCTTTCTGGCCCCTCTGGGGTAGGCGTGTTGGGGTAGACCCACAATTGCACACCAAGGGGGGTAGAAAGACTATTAGGAGCTTGGAGGGGAGGCTGCTGCTGACAGTGGTAGTCTAGTAAGGTGGACTCATGCTCAGGGGCGGTCGGTGCTTGAGCACCACTCAAAGTGATCTGACTGTTTTCACTTTCACAGTTTATGATGCAAACATGGCATACTGATAGTAGTCAATAACAACAACAAAAGCCTTGGTCTCAATCTGCTGAATCCAACGCCCGAGAGATTCACAATCCAGGGTACGTTGATGTAACCTCCCCATCACAGGATGGGTTGAGCTGTTAAAGGCGGAGGTCATTTCATGTAGTGACTGGGGGTGCCCAGTGTACCTATAGTTTTCCAAGCTCCCTTTCTTTATTTATATTTGCCATGTAAGAGGTCCCTCTTTTGCCTAAACTTCTTATTACATTTTGTCATGTTAATATGTTAATATTAGTATTTTTTAGCCTTTTCCTACCTCATCTCTACTGATTCTAAACACTGTAAATAAGAGATTTTACTATTCCTCATTTTAATCTTCCCTCTTTTCACTTGTAATGTGATCTGATACTCATTGAAGGCAGGGGAAACCCGTGGGAGCTCCATTGAGTCCAGATAGTGAGATTGGTCTTGGTCTATTAAGGGGTCTGCTGTGTAAAGGGAGCTATAAAATTCACGAAAGGCACCTGCTTCCCCCCTTCACTATGGTGTGTAGTGCCAAATTGATCAACTATTTGTTTGATGTATTCTTTTACCTGTTTCGCTCCAAGCTGACGTGCCAGCAGGGGGCCTACTTTTGTTGTTCCCATCGTACCCTCGAGCCTGGAGCTGTAGAATAGTTTTTTACGCTTGGTTGGTATATATTGCCTGGAGCTTCCCCTTTAGTGCTGTGACTGTCCGCATGGTTAGTACGGACGGGGCATCCTTGTGTGGTTTTTTTTTTCACGTCCCTCAGCTCCCACTCTAGCAACAGCCGCTCTGTGGTCTATTGCTTCTTTAAAGTGGTGCATTTGCCCCTTATAAACGCCTTAAAGGTGTCCCAGATGGTCAAAGGGGAGGTGCCTTTGGGGTCATTGTTCAAGAAGAAGTCTTTAATCGACTTCCTAAAGTAGTTGTGGGGAAGTCTATCTCTTCTGAGAACGTTGGGGAAGTGCCACCTTGAGAGATTAGAGCCCAAAGCCGGTCAGTTGATCAAGATTTCCAGAGGGGCGTGATCCGTATTGGGTGCAGTTGAGCCCTTGTAATCGTCTGGCGGAGCTCTTGGCTGATGATATGATCGATCCTTGAGTATGATCTGTGGGAGTGGGAGAAGGAGTAATTATGCATAGTGGGATTGAGAGCCCTCCAGGTATCTATCGGTCCCATGCGTTGTAGCGAGGCGAGTCTTGCTAAAGACTCACGCCGCTGGCCTGGGTGGGTAGTGTCTACAGTAGGGTCCCATATGAGATTCAAATCCCCCATTAAGATTATATCCCCGGATGCAAAGCTTTACATCGTAGATAGGAATATGAGGAGACTCTCCGATTGTCCGGAATTGGGTGCATAGAACGTTGATATAGTGCATGGGCGCCCCACCAAAACCCCCCTACCATAAGAAATCTCCCCAGTTTGTCTGTTTTGATGTCATGGGACTGGAAGTGAATCAATGCATGGGAAAGGAGAGCTACCTCATTCTGTTTGGCATTGGCCGAAGACCTAAATATTAGTGGGTAAGTTTTGTGTCTCAGACGGAGATCCTCACCTTTCCTCAGGTGAGTCGCCTGTAACGCAGCAATGCGAACAGGAGGATCCCCTAAGAATTTCCAGAGGCACTGTCGCTTGTTAGGGGAATTAAGACCCCTTACATTCCATAACATACATTTATCTGACATTTATAGAAATGTGGGGAAAATCTCTTCCGGGTCGGACGACCCTCCAGCCCATTAGACCCCCCTTACGCCCCCCCCCCCCCAAAATCTGGTCACTCAAACCACATATTAGGGGCCACACAGTTGAAAACAAAACAGTACAACATAATAACATAATGTACACAGAAACTTTGAACTGGGAAATCTCAAAGACGGTGGAAAGCCCTCACTCTTGGTGACTCCAGGAGTCCCGCAGGAATACTTATTTGGACATCGGATGTTTGGTGGTGTACTGCATCCAGCGCTAGAGTGAGCAAGAGGAAACACTAGGCTACAAAACAAAGAGGCCCCTTCACTATCGATTGTTACAACCCTGTGCTCTCAGGCCCTGGGAGGCCACACTGCGATTTGGCATCTGTCTATAGGTGATAGCCCTAAGTCTTTAGAGGAATAGGTAGGTTGGGTCTCTGAGGCAAAGAGTCGAGGATTAAAAGCTCCTACAACTCTCAGTGCTCCTCTTGGGAGTCTGCCAGGGGCCCAGTGAGCGCCACCCCGCTGCTTGTTCCGTGCGTTCCCCTCCCGAAGTCGCTGCTTGTTGCGGTGAAGCTGCTACCTTTGCGGTGGAGCTTCTACCTTTGTAAAGTGGTGTGGTTTGTTGCCGAATGAGAAGGCGATGCCAAACAGGTAGGTCCATCTGTATTTGGTTTGTCTGTCCCTCAATGCCATTGTAATTGGTCAAAATTGTTGCCTGCGTGCTAACGTCGCTTGGGCTAACAATGCATGGGCCACATCCTGGAAGAGTGAGCATGTGGCACACTGAAAAGTGCCTGTGTCGCTACTACTGGCTTTTAGTTGGACACATTTCTTAGTTTTAAAAGCTAAATTTAGCCAGGATGTCTCTTCGGTGTTGGTTACCTCCCTGGCGCTGTGGGCCTACCCTGTGAACTTGCTCCAGCTGAACCTCCATCCCGTCGTCTCCTAGTACGCTGGAGAAGAGAACCGCCATAAATGCTTCCAGGTCTGGACCCTCGCGTCCCTCCTCCAGGCCCCTCACTCTTATGTTATCTTTGCGGGAGCGGTTTTCTAAATCTTCGCATCTGAGCAGTACTGCGTGTAGTTGGGAGTTTAGGTTGGCAGCACATTCTTCCAGTGGCTTCATATGCCCTTCAAGATCTTGACACTTCGATTCCAGGTCTACGGTGCAGGTTCCCACGGAGTCCATGTCTGCCTAAAGCGGCCACAAGCTTCGATCCAACCTCCACCCGAAATGTGTCAATGTCTGTTTTAATTTGTACCCTGAGTTCCTCCTTAAAGTCCCTCAGTGTCTCCAAGAGGTCTTCTCTGGTGAGCACCATCCCGCCTACCACGTGGCTCTCTCCTTCTTTCTCCAATCAGGACTCAGTTGGGGCAAAGTAGCTGGAGACTCTCTGTTGTTTTGAGTCTTCTTTGGTGGCATATGGGTGAGGGCCGCGATCAGCGCGCCGCCGCCTCCAGCCGGTGCAGGAGCTTGGCTAGGGTGTTGTAGTCTGGGATAGGATGGGCTGTCCATGCTCGGTCAGGGGTTCTTGCCTCAGAGGGGTCGCAGATCAGGATAGTGCCAACGTCCCCCAATGTGTTGCTCATTCGCTTCCTGCTTATAGTGATGGCAAAGCGTCTTTCAAATTTTCGCCTCCTTTGGGCTCTCGTTCCTCATGTCTGTGGATTCTGCCACAGGCTAGGACCTGTTGTGTCTTTTAAGGCCTTCTGGGTGCCATCCTAGGGCAAAGCAGTGTCTGATGTAACCAGAGGGGCTCCCCCCAGGCTTCTGTCCTTGGGCCCAGCGGTGAATCTGTGGAGTGTGCCCAGGAAGTCTCTATCCCTCGCAGCTCAAAGAGCGCACTCCCACCTGGGTCTTTGCTGCCACGTCGTGTCTTCTGTCCTCTTGGTCGTATTGATCAGAGGAGTCCCGCCAGCCTGCCTGGGTGGTGTCCCGTCAAGCCTCCTCCTCGGTCATCCGCTAACAAACAAGACCACTAAACAAAACATTTTTTTTTTTTAGCTTCTGCAATTCCTGTTCAAGATTGCTGTCTCTAACAATTTAAAGGCTTCTTGTTGCTATAGTAGAATGCAGATGATAATGTATTTGCCTGAGTTGTCCGTGGCACAGAATGTGTCCTCTTCATAGTGGAAGAATGATGATGACACATGTCAATTGCAGAATTCACTGTCTAGAGATGAGAAAACAATTTACTGTATCAGATGATATCCTGTTGGTTTATTTAAAGAGAAAACTGAATACTGCTCCTTTTTAGAAAAGGATGACTATTCTGTTAGTGTTTTTTGTAATGTCCGTTTTTTATTGTAAGAGTTTTTTTCATTTTGTTTTTTATTTGAATATTATGGCACAGTTACTGACATTATAAACCTTTATTCCAGATTGAAGAGGAGGCAAATGGAGACCTTTTTGATATTGAGATTGGCGTCTCTGATCCAGAGAAAGTTGGTGAGCCTGACCCCTCTTTATTTATTTTTGTATCTTATGTAAAAGCCTGTGGACAACATCTTAATGTATATGTTGTGATTTTTAGAAATCTACATTTTTATCGATCATCATTGTCACCTCCTAAATAATGAGCATACAAAGTATTGCAATCTGACATTTTTGTTCACATTTCGAATTTACTTGAACTTACATGTACGCATTCTTCTTTCTAATCTTCTCTAATCTGTGGATAAGTAGTCTTTTTGCTGACATCCGATCCTGACCTAAAGTGTTTTTTTTACATTCATATGTGCTAATTCATTAAATGTAATCTTTTTTTAGGAGATGGCATGAATGCTTTCATGGCTTACAAAGTAACAACAAAGGTATTTAATCAACATTTATATTCCTATTTTTATTCATTATAAGTATTTTAACTATTTGAGGAAAATGATACAAGTTTTTTTTGCAGACTTCTCTGTCCATGTTTAACAAGAAGGAATTCTGTGTAAAAAGAAGATTCAGCGATTTTCTTGGATTGCATAGTAAATTAGCAGGAAAATACATGCATATTGGTTACATTGTGCCTCCAGCTCCAGAAAAAAGTATTGTGGGTAAGAGTTGATACACACGAGTTATGCGCTGATTGACTGTTTCTTTGTGTTCTTGTTTTTCAATTCAGAGTAAACATATGTTCGAGGCATGTGGGCTGCTGAATTCATATCTGTGCATAGATCGCCGCCTAGTGTTGAGTCCGGATGATTGCACATTGTTGTCCTGGAAGAGTCTTCGAAGTATCACGAGATAGGTGGCTCCTTCCCTTGGACTACAGTGCGCATGGGCATCCTCTCCATCCTTAGATTGTTTTTTTCCGCCATTGGGTTTGGATGTACTTTCGTGACTCAAGTTCGGAATCAATATAAAACTTTTTCACAAGGCCTTGGAACCAGGCTCAAGGACAGTTGAAAGACCTAGTGTTGGTGACCGGTCGTGCATACAACTCTCTGCATTGGTGGAACACAAAACCTTTGCAGGGGACGACCGTTCCAGGAGCCAGTACCACAAATAGTGCTGACGACGGACGCATCTCTCCAGGGCTGGGGAGCGCATGTCCTCCATTACACAGTGCAGGGACTATGGACGACGCAGCAAAAGAAAATGCACATCAACCTGCTGGAACTGATGGCAATCTTCATGGCAATGAAGGCGTTCAAAGTGCTTTTGTGCAACAAAGTCGTGCTGATCCGGACGGACAAGTGACTGCCATGTACTACATCCAGAAGCAGGGAGGGACACACTCTCCACAATTGTCACACCTGGCTCAAAGCATGTGGAAGTGGGCCATTCAAAGAAACATGTTCCTCATGGCAGAACACCTCCCAGGCAAGGACAACCAGATGGCGGATCTGCTCAGCAGGCACCGCCACCAGATGCACGAGTGGGAGATACATCTCTCAGTGCTACAACCGTATTTCCAGCAGTGGGGTCATCCGGAGATAGACCTGTTCGCCACAAAGGAAAATGCAAAATGCCAAACTTTCGCCGCCAGGTTCCCACACCCGCAGTCTCAGGGCAATGCGATATGAATGAACTGGTCAGGCAGATTTGCGTACACTTTCCCCCCCCAACACCACTCATACCGCTAGTGGCACGCAAACTGCGACAGCACTCAATGACACTCATCCTAGTTGCTCCAACATGGGCAAGGCAGGCATGGTACACCACGTTCCTAGAACTTTCCGTGGTGCCTCATCAACGACTGCGACTCACACCCAGTCTCCTCACTCAGAGCCATGGAGACATTCAGCACCCAGATCCGCAACAGTTGAGCCTTGCAATATGGCTCCTGAGGTCATAGTTTGGCTACCTGAACCTGCCCCCTGACTGTATGAATATTATCAAGGAGGCAAGAAGACCTACCACCAGGGCATGCTATGAGGCGAAGTGGAAGCGATTTGTCATTTATTGTAACAATAATGACATAAATCCGCTGGATGCATCAACTCAAAACATTATATGTTATTTATTACATCTACACAGATGCAATCTGGCATATAGTTCCATACGGATACATTTAGCTGCAATAGCAGCTTATCTTCAGAACAGGCAGCACCTTTCCCTTTTCAAAGTGCCAGCCATTAAAGCTTTTATGGAGGGACTCAAACGAGTGATTCCTCCTAGACACCCGCCTTCACCTGTCTGGAATCTGAACGTAGTTCTAACCAGACTGATGGGACCACCTTTTGAACCTCTACGCTCTTGTGAGATACAATTTCTGACATGGAAAGTGGCCTTTCTAGTAGCGAACACATCGCTAAGGAGAGTTAGTGAGCTTCAAGCCCTAACTATTCAAGAGCCTTTCATACAGATTCATGCTAATAGGGTAGTGCTACGTACCAACCCTAAATTTATGCCTAAGGTGGTATCACAGTTCCACATTAACCAGACGATAGAACTGCCAGTATTCTTCCCAAATCCAGTTTCAGTGGCAGACAGAGCTCTGAACACACTAGATGTTAAAAGAGCCCTCCTGTATTACATAGACGGGACAAAGGATTTCAGAAAGACTAAGCAACTGTTTGTTGCCTTTTCACCACAGCACAAAGCCAACCCCATTTCCAAATCCGGTATAGCCAGATGGATTGTTAAGTGCATACAGATTTGTTATCAAAAAGCTAAACACACATTAACCGTTCCCCCAAGAGCGCATTCAACACGCAAGTTAGGGGCATCCATGCCTTTCCTAGGTAACATTCCTCTAGCGGATCTATGTAGAGCAGCCACATGGTCCACCATACATACATTTACCAAACACTACAGCGTGGATGTACACTCCAAACAGCAAGCTGCTGTAGGACAGGCTGTTCTCATGACTCTTTTTCAGACTGCTGCAGCTGGCACGGGCAACCACCGCTAAGGGGGAGACTGCTATTTATTCTATGCACAGATAGAAATTCAGCAGCCCACATGCCTCGAACGGAATATGCTACTTACCAGTATGCATCTGTTCTTGGCATGTAGGGCTGCTGACATTCATATCGCCCGCCCTCCTCCCCGGTGCCTGTCGCAGCTGTAGCACTCAGAATTAATCTCAAGCATGGACATCACTTACTGTATCATACTCCATCTCTGCCACAATGGCGAAAAACAATCTAAGGATGGAGAGGATGCCCATGCGCACTGTAGTCCAGGGGAGGAGCCACCTATCTCGTGATACTTCGAAGACTCTTCCAGGACAACAATGTGCAATCATCCGGACCCAACACTAGGCGGCGATCTATGCACAGATATGAATGTCAGCAGCCCTACATGCCAAGAACAGATGCATACTGGTAAGTAGCATATTCGTTAACATTTTTATTTTCTGAATTTAACGCCTCCGGTTGTTTGGTAAATTGTAATGCGGACTGTTAAAATTCAAGCTACCCAGCAATGGTCAGGGACTGTATCATATTCAGTTGACAGTGATGTCTGGTATAACCAAAGAGAATCATATATAAAGAAAATGGAATATTTAAGCAATTTAAAATTTTCCCCTTTATGCTTTTGTTTGAAAGTACCATATCATTCGAGCTGCTGATGTATTTTCTTCCTTTATTTTAATAGGAAATGTCTGCTAATTGCATTCTCAAAGAATACAAAGTTGTCTGTGTGTGCAGTAGCCTTAATGATATTTCACCTTCCTTTCTTATGCTTTATCATCCACACTTTCAATGAGTGACTGAGGATATTTACAATGTATACAAGGACAGTCTTGGGCAGTGTACAAGATAGCTAAACACCCTAGTATTTAGCTTCTCACTTTTATAGTGAGAACTCATTATATGTATTATTTGTTTTGGCATAAGAGCAATTTAACTCTTCAGGGAAAAAATATTGAATCCATTTAGCATTGCTTTGGTAGGCATACACAGTATGTTTTTCATTCTACCTCCACCGTCACAGTGCATTACACTGCAGAACAAATTCAGCTTCATGTTGCCCTCCGATACCTCCACTGTCTCACCTCCTGTAGTGACCGAAAATTGAGGGGAATAATACTGGGGACAGAGCTGGTAGTGTGTTTTTTTACCCTCAAATGATGGTCCATCTTTTCAGTATTTACGTTTTAATGTGTACCTCCTCTCCTTTACACTCCTTGTATTGTAGAACTACAGTAGACCATATGGTTACTTTTTCTAGAAAATCCTTTTTAGAACCTGATCCAAAAGGAAAAATGCCCTCTCTCGAGTTAAAAAAAAGAAAAAAAAACAATTCGGATGTAAAGATCTTCCAATTTTGTAGCTCCATAGATGGTCGCCGATAATTTAAAGAAACCCATATTAGTCCTCCAGTGGCCCAATTGTGATATCAGCAACTCTGTCTTAATATAACAGGACCCTGTGGGGATGGTACTGTGTTTGGTTTTGTACCTTGGTTGAGCGTGGAGTGGAATGGTGGCAGGAGCTGGCGCAAATGCTTCTCTGTGGTGTGACCTAGCAAACTATGGTATGTGCCTCCTCTCCCTGCTGTTTTTTCTTTTCCACTACAAACGTTGATCCTCTCTGAAGGAATGTCTAATGGAAAGCGAACATTGTGTTAATAATCATGTTGCAGGAGACACAACACATCGTCTTACTACTAACATATATTTATGTTCGAGGCATATGGGCTGCAGATGGTACATTATGAATAGATCGCCATCTGGTGTTGGGCTCGGATGATTGCACTTTGTTTTTCTCTTGGAGAGTCTTTTGTATCTTGGTGACTCCTCCTCTGGTTGGTAGTGCGCATGGGCATCGGCTCCATCCTTAGATTGTTTTTTTCCGCCATCGGGTTCGGATGAGGATTGAGACGCTCCAGATCGACTTCGAAAAGAAGTGACTTATCGGCGCGTATTCCCTTTCCAATTCGACGGTATTGTTATCGAACGCGTTTCATTTCCATTCCGGCGCGTTTCGACTTCAACATCGAAGAAAAAACTTTGATCTACGTCGACGAACAGGAGGCCTTTCTCGACGCAGTCAATCCCGAAGTCCATGGAAAGGACTCCATTCAAGAAATGTCCAACGTGTGGTGCTAAGTTCCCACACAAGGACCTACACGAGGTGTGCAACCTCTGCCTATCGCCTGAGCACGAATCCAGGGACTGCGAAGCCTGCGCAGCATTCTCCTCCAAGTCGACGATTAGAAATCGTCGAGCTCGAAGACACGAGGTTTCCAGAATGCAGTCGGAGGCGATCCCGGAGCTGTTCGGAGACGAGCAACTTGAGGAAGAAGAGGATCATGAGGATCAGTCGGGGTCGGAAGGGGACCAGTCGGATGTCGAAGAACTCGACGTGCAACAAACCGTGAGTGACGACGTCCCCTTACCAAAAAACCGACCCCGTGTGGTAACGACCCCGCCTTCGAGCCCGGTCAAACCGCAGAAAAAAGTTTCCGACGCCCCGCCTTCGGGCCTGGCAACGAAACTGAAACCAAAACACTCGGCCTCCCACCATGTCGGATCCGAGAAACGGTCGACATCGACTTAGACACCGAAGCTTCATGCAAGGGAAAGCTCGGCATCGAAACATTCCATGTCGAAACAGAAACATGATTCGACGTCGAAGACTCACTCGACACCGAGGAAGTCGGAATCGAGTAAACACTCGGTGCCGAAAACAACAAACATTTCCAAAGGACGGTCGTTCCTAGAACCGATTCCACAAGTGATAATAACAGCAGACGCATCGCTCTCCGGATGGGGAGCGCATATGGTCAAATACACAGTGCAGGGGAAGTGGAGTGTGCAGCAAAAGAAACTGCACATCAACTACCTGGAACTATTAGCAGTATTTCTAGCACTAAAAGCTTTCCAAATGCACATAACAAACAAGGCAGCCCTGATCAGAACAGACAACATGACTGCAATGTATTATATTCAAAAACAGGGGGGGACACACTCTCTCCAACTATCCAAACTAGCACAGGACATTTGGAGATGGGCCATTCCTCAAAAGATCTATCTGTTAGCAGAACACCTACCAGGAGTTCAAAATCAGATAGCAGACATCCTAAGCAGACAGTTAGAACAAGTACACGAATGGGAGCTGCACGACCAAATACTGCAGCCATTCTTCCAAAGATGGGGGCAACCAGAGATAGATCTGTTTGACAATCATCAGAACGCAAAATGCCAAAGCGTCGCATCCAGGTACCCACACCAACGGTCCCGGGACAATGCACTATGGATAAATTGGTCCAACAGATTTGCTTATGCTTTCCCCCCCTCTCCCACTAATTCCGTTAGTGGTTCGGAAACTGCAGCAGCACTCAATGACAATGATACCAGTGGCACCCACGTGGGCAAGACAGCCGTGGTTCACCACGCTACTACAACTCTCACAGGTGCCACATCAAAAGCTAAGATTAATACCCATGCATCTTACACAGAACCATGGAGAAATAATGCACCCAGATCCCAAACAATTGAACCTAGCGATCTGGCTCCTGAGGTCATAGAGTTTGGATATTTAGATTTACCACCAGAATGTATGGAAATCATTAAACAAGCAAGACGTCCTACCACCAGAGCATGCTATGCAGCAAAGTGGAAGAGGTTTGCTATACACTGTAACAGTAAGCACATCAACCCTCTGGACGCATCCACTAAACAGATCATTTGCTATTTACTACACTTGCAGCAATGTAACTTAGCATACACCTCTATCAGAGTTCATCTCGCAGCTATAGCGGCGTACCTACAAAACAGGCAACATCTTTCCCTGTTTTAAGTACCAGCAATTAAAGCTTTCATGGAGGGACTCAAAAGAGTCATTCCACCAAGTCGACCACCTTCCCCAGTCTGGAATCTCAACATAGTACTTACCAGACTAATGGGGCCACCTTTTGAACCTATGCATAGGTGTGAAATACAATTCCTCACATGGAAGGTGGCCTTCCTCATAGCTATCACGTCACTTAGAAGAGTAAGTGAGTTGCAGGCTTTTACGATTCAAGAACCATTCATGCAGTTACACCAAAATAAAGTGGTTCTTAGAACAAACCCAAAATTCCTACCAAAGGTAATTTCTGCATTCCACATCAATCAGTCAGTGGAATTACCGGTTTTCTTTCCAAAACCACAAACAGTAGCGGAAAGGGCCCTACATACATTGGATGTCAGAAGGGCAATATTGTACTATATAGAAAGAACACAAACTTTCAGAAAGACGAAACAGCTATTTGTTGCGTTTTCTCCTACACATAAGGGCAATCCCATCTCTAAAGCGGGCATTGCCAGATGGATTGTAAAATGTATTCAAATATGCTACTTAAAAGCAAAGAGAACATTAACTGTTCCTCCTAGAGCTCACTCTACACGTAAACTAGGAGCATCTATGGCATTTTTGGGAAACATTCCACTAGATGACATATGCAAAGCAGCTACCTGGGTTACACCGCACACCTTCACAAAGCACTATTGTGTAGATGTGCACACAACACAACAAGCTAGAGTGGGACAAGCTGTATTAAAGACTTTATTTCAGACAGTTGCAACAGACACGGGCGACCACCGCTAGGGAGAGAACTGCTGTGTAGTCTATTCGTAATGTACCATCTGCAGCCCATATGCCTCGAACGGAATATGCTACTTACCAGTATGCATCTGTTCTTGGCATAGAGGGCTGCAGAGTGATACATGCCCTCCCAGCCTCCCCGGAAACCTGTGTCTGTTCCAACATTATCTTATTTAGATACACTTACATGGGCATTCCTATCTGTATTCTATCATACTACTCCATCTAAACCTACTATGGCAAAACAATCTAAGGATGGAGCCGATGCCCATGCGCACTACCAACCAGAGGAGGAGTCACCAAGATACAAAAGACTCTCCAAGAGAAAAACAAAGTGCAATCATCCGCGCCCAACACCAGATGGCGATCTATTCATAATGTACCACTCTGCAGCCCTCTATGCCAAGAACAGATGCATACTGGTAAGTAGCATATTCCATCTATTTTCCTATTTGAGCATCGACTCCATGTTAGATTGTTTTTTTTCGGCCATCAGGTTTGGACATGTACTATTGGGAATCTGAGTTCAACGCATTCCTCACACACTTGTTCAGGCCCAACTGGTCAATTAAATTCCAAGACTCGTCTGTGCTGCTCATTGACTTTTTCCTGAAGACTGACTACGATCAACTGTTGACCTTAAGGGTCTCTGGCCCTCTTCCTCGTGGTGTGCCCCTTGCTGTTGATGACTTAGTTGATGACTTCTTTGCGGATAATGCACACAGGGTGATGAAACGCTAGCACTTCCAGAACTTCACCCAGTGCCATGTGAAGTTTCCTTAGACCGACCAACACAAGGCTTATAACTTGCGAGGCCTGCCTTAACTTCCACTCAAAGAAAAGTGTTCAGTATCGATGGGAGGGAAGGTGGGCACATCAGCGGATGCAGCAGAAAGTTTCCAACGACGTCCCCGAGATCTTAAGGGAACATTCTCCGCCTGTCAAGAAGACACTATTTCTGGTATCTCGCACCAACAGCTGTTACATAGCCCAGAGGTGACCTTCTCTTTTGACTCTGACCATGAGGAAAAAAGACCAGGAGGCTCCTCTCACCTCTACACCTCCAATCCCTGGACAGAGACCTCAGCAAGACCCTTGTGTATGGTTGGCACCAATACACACACCAGACTGAAAAAAACATGCCTCCAGTTGGGGCAGAGCACCGTCCCTGAGGAGATCGGGGATCGTGTGCATCAACTAAAACAGCTTCCTGACCATTCACCATCCTCCGGGCTACGTTGACCATAAACCTTGAAGCATGCTACACTCCCATCTGCCCACGCCGACCCCTCAAGTCTAGTTGAACCTGAAAATATTTCACAGACCACCCAGGCCAAAGACCCTCCCGATACCGGCTTTTCAGTTACTTTCGGCGCTGAAAACACAATTGGCGTAAAAAAAATCCTGAAGATTCTATTGGCGCTGAGTCCCTCTTAAACGGTGGCCTCCAATTACTTGGAACAGCCCATCCTCCAGCTGTTTCAGGAGGAGCTGGATGGGATGCAGAAACGTATGATCATCCACCCCAGATGGGGAAGATCTTCAAAAAACTGCTTCCCAAGCGACTTTGCCTCTGAAGAGAAAACTGATCTTCAAGGAAGAGTTTGCTTCAGAGCCTCCGCTAGCTCCCAAGCCTCAAAGATTCTTGTACAGGGGCACCCCCCCCTCACAGTTGTGCCTCTATTCTTCCTTTTCCATCCCCGCCATATCCTTCATAGGGCTCCCCTTACTCTTTTCACATGGAAAGCAGCCTTTTCCAACCACAGATCCTTATGATGCACCATTCAGTCCAGTGCTCACCGATGACCGTGGGACGACGGTTGTCGATCCCTTGGAAAATTCTTACCTGGATGACTATCTGGCAAGGGATACAAAGGGTGGTCACCTTACAAAAGGTGCATATGAATGTCCTTTGTGAGGAAGATGACTTCTTAATACTTAGACATTGTCAAGGTCAGAGAGGATGGTCCAGTTCCTCCTGATGCTGAAAGTCAGCCACAGACCTCTTGAGGGAACCCTTCTAGGCAAGGGTAGTAATGCCTCTGGTGCAGAATAAATATAAGCCCTTAACTACCAACCTAGCCTACATCAGGGGCCCGGTCCGTCCCAGTTGCCTTGTGATGCATACCCAGCGCAAGTGTGCTAATGCTCAGTCCACAGGCTAAATAACAAGGAGAGCAAAAAGCTGAATGCTGCTGGGAAGAAGTTTTTTAGCTTCGGGAAGTGCTGTCATGCTCAGACTACTCGTCCAAGGCTCCCTGCAGCCGTCCCTTATCATGGAGTCCCGCGCTATAATTGTATTGAAGACTTCAGATTGAGGTTGATTGGACGTTACTGTTATCCACCTATGAAAGCTCTTAACATACACTTTTTGCCCTGACGGAGTTCATTTCCATGAAAGAAACGTGTTGGCTGATGTCTATTTTCTATTGATTTGGATCTATTTTGAATAAATACAATATCATCAAAGTTACTGATCGTGCTTCATTATTGAATACTACGATATCCTGGTAGTGCACCGCTCCATTGCTTTACTGATGCTGCTGGGAAGAAGTTGGCGGTAGGATCCATCCTCCACTGGAGTATAACTAACTCTGTAGGTCTTGTCTCCCAATATGATCAGGCGCAATAGGATGAGATGCAGGAGTTAGTGATGCATCTCCCAGAAGAGTTCAACAAAATGGGGTAGAATTTAGTGGTCGAAGGAAAGACCCCTTCCAATGCCACTATCTGCTGTGCCTTAGAAGCTGCTTATCGAGGGATCAATACCTATGTCCTCATAAGACGCCATGTGTGGACCCGCATCTCTGGGTTTAAAACCAAAGCTCAACATGCCCTTCGATAGTGAACATCTCGTCAGTCCGCAGGTTGAGCACATGCTGGAAAAGGTTATTAAGGACACTGACACCATCAAAGCCACAGGGGCCCTTCAGACCTCATGCCCTCATGGCTCCTTACCGGGCCACCAATATAGGACCGGTTCCAAAACCACCTCCCTGGACCCTCCCACCCGCCCAGAGGCAGCAGCCGTCCTTTCCTCGTCCGACACAGATAATGAGTGCCTACCAGGGCAACAACAGGGCACCCGGATACACGAACGCGAAACGCGGCTCAGCAGGCACCGAACGAGGGGTTTTTAACAGGAGCCATACGGCCCTGTGGTTATCATGATCACATTAACGATACTAGTGGGAAGAGGACACAGTGCGAGAAGTCCAGGTTTTAGCCGATAGAATATCTCTAAGCAAATTAATCTTATTAACAACCTTATATAGGGTAAGACAAATTTTAAAAGGATTACATCCACTATATAAAGAAGATACGAATATAAAAATAAACAATTGTGGAGAACAAGAACGTTTTTGAATAGTTCCGAAGATAACCTGAGGTTGATATGAACCAAAGGGAGACAGTGAGTTGAATGTGAACAACAGAAGAAAAGATCTAATAATAGGATTGACTAACTGACTATCCAATCAAGAGAACGCACATTGAAGACAAAGTGGAAGGAACTTATGATCTGTCCTGAAGATGGTGGGAGTAAACATTTTGCCCCGTCGAAACACGTCGACGTTACACAAGTTGTTAAATCTGAGACAGGACAATTAACATAGTAACAAATTGGTGATTCATGTTTTGTCACTAGTCAGTTACAGGTTAACTTGCAAAAGGCATATGGTTATTGCCTGGTAATAGCTTTTCCATCCGTCCAACATAGTATTTTAGTGGTTCATCATTTTCTGTTATGAGTAGACATTGTTTGATGTCTTTTTAATATATGATTCTTGTTTTAGAACGAACTTGTGTTTTTATTATATATTATTTTTTAAGAAATAAACTTTTGTACAATCTACATAGATTACCTTTTTGGAGTTGTTCCAGAGTATGAATGCTGAGTGTTTGGAATAAGTAATTGATTCTTCCATTAGTCCAGAGGGTAAAATATTTTTACTAATGCAATTGGATGAGATGCAGGAGTTAGTGATGCATCTCCAAGAAGAGTTCAACAAAATGGGGTAGAATTTAGTGGTCGAAGGAAAGACCCCTTCCAATGCCACTATCTGCTGTGCCTTAGAAGCTGCAGAGACTGCTTATCGAGGGATCAATACCTATGTCCTCATAAGACGCCATGTGTGGCTCCGCATCTCTAGGTTTAAACCCAAAGCTCAACCTGCTCTTCGATAGTGAACATCACTTCAGTCCGCAGGTTGAGCACATGCTAGAAAAGATTAATAAGGACACTGACACCATCAAAGCCACAGGGGCCCTTCAGACCTCATGCCCTCGGGGCTCCTTACGGGGCCACCAGTATAAGACCGATTCCAAAACCACCTCCCCGGACCCTCCCACCCTACCAGAGGCAGCAGCCGTCCTTTCCTCGTCCGACACAGATAATGAGTGCCTACAAGGGCAACAACAGGGCCAGGGGCAAAGGAGGTTCTGGCAAAGGAGCCTTGCCTGTTAAACATTGATTCCCCTGCCTCCTCCTCGATCACACTACACCTGTGTGGAGCAAGCTGCAGGATTTCTTTCTTCGTTGACAGGAAATCATTTCAGACAAATGGGTCTTGGTCATGTCTAGAACTTCTGACACCCTCTTCGAATTGTCTTACTCACAACCATACTTTTAGCAGAGAACATCTTAGCCTCCTGGCAGAAGAGGTTCAAACACTCCAATAAAAAAACAGTGCCAGGGGATACAGTACTGGCAAAGGGGTTCACTCCCTCTGCTTCCTCATCACCAAGGACGACAGGTCTCTCGGGTATATCTTGGATTTTAAGCCCCTGACTCAGTAAATCCTCAATGAAAACTTCCATATTGTAACGCTACAGGATGTCATCCCTCTGCTTCAATAATGCGACTACATGGCAACATTAGATCTCATGGATGCCTACTATCACATCCCAATTCATCTCGCCCACTCGTTCTACCTCTGCTGTGTGGTGAGTGGCCATCATTATCCCTTCAAAGTACTTTTGATCTGTGTCACTAACACCGCAAGGGTTTTCACTAAGTGCCTGACAGTAGTCACTCCTCCGATAAGGAGGGGAGGCACCCATGTCTTCCCCTACCTAGACTATTGGCTGATCAAGAGCGCAAGCAGGGCTCAGTACCTAGCACCTACCCAGGCAACTATTTAACTCCTTCACAGCATCTGGTGTACCATAAATGTACCAACTCCCACCTACTACCTCTATAGATCAAACCTTTCCTGGGGTCGGTACTCAGTTCTGTCACAGGCAAAGCATAACCTGAGTGCAAGCGACCTTGACTTCATCAACTTGTGCCAATTTTAGCCAACTCTTTACCTCACAGTAATAAGCCTAATGCGTTTGCTAGGCATGCTAGATAGCCTTATGCATCCCCATAGTAGCCCACGACTGGCTTCATATGCGCCTGCTTTAACCGTGCCTTTCAGCCAGTTTTCACAAGTGCAAGGTAAAATCGAGTTTCTATTGTTGGTAAAAGCCAGCACACATTGCTCTCTACAGTGGTGGAACAGCAACAATCTGTTGCAAGGCTGGCCTTTTTTAGACCCCATTCTGCAAGCCACCATTACTGTGGATGCCTCTCAAACCGGGTGGGGGCGCATCACGGCCACGTCAAAGGAGAGTGACTCATCACCAAAGGTACCACATCGGCTATCTCGATTACCTAGCCACATGCCTCACCATCAAAGCCTTCCACCGCTCATTCAGGGCAAGCTAGTCTTCATCAGGACAGAACAATTGGCCCCCTATGTGTTACGTAAAGAAACTCCACACCACACTCTCTACCTCTCGCCTTGCTGCTACAGAACACCTGGCATTGCCTCCTATGCGCCTGCTTTAACCGTGCCTTTCAGCCAGTTTTCACAAGTGCAAGGTCAAATCGAGTTTCTATTGTTGGTAAAAGCCAGCACACATTGCTCTCTACAGTGCTGGAAAACCAACAATCTGTTGCAAGGCTGGCCTTTTTTAGACCCCATTCTGCAAGCCACCATTACTGTGGATGCCTCTCAAACCTGGCATTGCTCGCTCTATCACCACATCCACCTGATGACAGAGTGCCTTCTAAGAGGAGATAATGACTTGCAGACCCGCTCAATAGGATGCATTAACAAGTCCACAAGTGGAAACTCCAACCAGAAGTCCTGCTCTAGTAATTTAAGTGCTGTGGCACTCTGCAAATTGACCTATTTGCTACCCCGAAAATGCAAAATGCCCAAGCTTCACTTTCAGGTACCCATACCCACAGTCTCTAGACAATGCACTATGGATGAACTGGTCAAGGATCTTTGCCTACTCTTCTCTGCCTCTACTAATCTTCCATTCATGATAAAGAAGATGTTTCGAACATCTCAGACTCTCATCCTTGTGGCTAGCACCTAGACATGGCAGCCATGGTACTCCGCACTCCTAAAGATGTCAGTTAGTCCCCAAGTGAAGCTTCCGTCTAGCACAGTCTATCATCTCCGAAGAAGCTCTCTCCCTCCCAAAGATACTTTCTGTCATCGGGCTTAGCATTCTCTGGTAGACGATTGATGAATTGTGCCATATCTGACTACATTTGCCAGTCGAATCGTCCTAAAATTGACAGCGAATTTGCTGCTCTGACTATCAATGCAGCCATGCTGGAGAAAAGCTTGCCAATCGTGCCTAGTCTACGCCCTTCCCCATCTGGTGATGTTGTGACAGGAGTAGCAGGGTTCCTAGAGCGTCTTTGAGCTGCTTTGCTGATGACCGAATCCGGCCTCGGTTGTCCAACGAGGCATGCAGGGACATCATTCGATGCCTTTTACTTTTTATCCAACCTGGGCATAACAGCTGTGACTGTGGCTAGGCTCTTCATAATACGGACCCCTTCTTACCAAATAAAATCTATAATACAAATGGCCCTTATCGATTATTTTATTGATTCCTTAAAATCGTAAAGAAAGCAGTCTGTCTGCTTGGTTGTAAAAGGCAATTGGAAGTGTTTAACCACCCTTTCCATGATATTATGGAAACCTCCTATATCATCCAGAGGAGAATCCACCGGAGGAGCACTCAGAGGGCATGGAGTTATTAAATAATCATCCCGCTCGTCGATAGTGGAAGCACGATCCCTTATCTTTCCCTCTTCTTCTTGATCCACCATCAGACACATCATGGATAATGCGTTTGGGGTTCCGCCAGAGGTTATGAAGATAGAGGGATTCCTGGAATTTGCAAAGTGCGCGGTCTAGGAGGCGGCGTTTTATATGTGAACTGAGCCGAAGGTGGAACCTGAGAAGCAGTAGTAGAGGAAACATGTTCTGGAAACCATTTATAGTATGTATAAACAAAAGAAGCTACCCTGAAGGGAATGACCGAGGGTTTACAAGGTACTTGGTGGAGTACCAGGCATCTCAAAACGAATGAAGGACTGTCCTCACACACCACCAGGTGTCATGCTTCATCATTGGCAGTCCTCGCTCTCTAGAAAAACCGTTTGGTCGAGAGCGGACCTACACCTGGAGACAGGGCAGCACTTCTGAATCTAAGTGGGGGCCCGTGAAAGTGAGTGTTTTAAAAACTAATGTAAAAGTCACAATACATTTATTAAACGGGCAATTACTTAGTATTAAAAATAAAGTCTGGGGAGGGGGAGTTAGTACCCCATCACCACTGTGATTGTGGTGGTTGACATGATTATAACTAAATGGCCCTAAAGGTCAGCGGCATTCATCAGGATGGTCTTCCCATAGAAGCCTGGATCATCACTATGGATATCGAGGCTCTATACACCAGCATACCACAGAGACATACCCTGAGCATGGTCGAACATATTCTGCTTGAGAGGGAGTTGGATTATATGACCCCAAGACATTTCTTTTTGCCACAGGTGTTAAATGATCTGATAGAAGGTTCTTGAAACCTGAAGAAATAACTGAACAGAGCTCAGGTAGACTCCCTTCACACGACGTGCAGTAGAAAATCTGAGGGAACTAGCTTCTGTAGTTCTTCTAGAGGGTGCTGTCGCCTGATTGGCTGGTGTCTGAGTTTGGTTCTTTTTTTTAATAAAATGGCATATATAGGCTATTAAATAAATTCATGGCCTAGTGCCATCTTAGCCTATGCTACTAGTATAATTGCTATGACAGAATACTATGGGACTCCCACTTTGATGACTGGGTATGATTCAAGCATGTAAATCTATGAAAGATCCAACACCGGAGAACAAACATTCCACTAGCATCATATGTCCACACATTTACGGATTAATCCAAAGAAAAACAGTTTATTGAACTACCACAAGAAAGAAAAAACATTAAGCGTTATACACTATCCACTTGTCCATACATTAAAAGATGCGCAAGCAAACAGAAAAGTAGGCTCAAATTCCATACCACAGAAAGTGCAACATACACCTATATACCCATTACACAAAGTTTCACCTTTTACTACCTACGAGGAGACACCCCCATTGTGTTGAAAAGTAACATTTACACAATAAAAATCTATTAATTAGTTTTAAATTATTTGGTCAAAAGAACAGTAGATACAAAACAATATAATCTGAAGACCGGTTTTACTCACATTACATAGTATATAAATATATAAATCAGTCATTCACATGATTGGAAAAAAAAGCATGATGGATGATTTCATCAGTGATGCCTTCTTTACTATTTGAGATGTCCTTAGTCATATCATTAACATCATGAGTGGTGTTATATGTGACGTAATAAGCAGTGCATGACGGGGAGCGCGTTATAGTTAGCTAATCAAACCATAACTGGTGCTTTTGAGTGGTTCTTAGGTTTTGTTTTGTAACGTTAACTGCACTTTAAGTATGTTTATTTCAGCAAATTCCAGAAGTTTTTTAAACAGTTGTTATACACTTATGACCAAATAATTTCACTTTAACCTTTGTTTTTTCAGAGAACATATGGCAAGTGTTTTCTTACTCTGTAAGCAACTGTTCTTTGTATGTAGTGGTGTAGATTCACTTGCCCTGCATATTTGTTCCATCTTGTGTTGGGCTTGGATGTTAGCAGGTCTTTTTTCTTCAAAGAAGTCTTTTGTCACAAGGTATATGGGGATTCCTCCCTTAGTTCTCAATGCACATTGGCACCGACTCCATGTTAAAATGTTTGCCACACAGTGGGTGAGAGTAGTATGGAGTGATGAGTAACCACCACATGGTGCGCACGAGGATTGGAAAAAGAGCTACAGCACTACACGCTATGAACAGTTGCTTACAGGGTAACATTTTTCATTTGTAGCATGTGTCGCTGTAGATGCACATGCTCTGCATAGACTGTAAAGAAGTATATTTCTCTGTAAGTGGTGGCTAGTGTGCGGATTATGTAGATGTCTGAAATAAGGCCAACACTGCTTGTTGTATGGCTAGGATATTCACACAATAAGGCTTAGTGAAGGTGTGTAAGGTTCTTCACGTGGCAGCTTTACATACGTCATGTAGAGTGTGTGATAGGAAAGGCTCTTTTAGCTTTGTGATAGCAGGTCTGGATGCATTTGACTATTCATATAGCACTGACCGCTTTGGATATAGAATGGCCCTTAAGAGGTTTAGGAAAGGCTACAAACAACTGGTCCGATTTGTGAAAGGGATTGGTCCTATCAATTTAATACACAGGAGCGTCACACGCTAGCAGTGGGCGAGGTTACAAATCAAAGCATTCTGTGACGGTAAACTTCATAGAGCTGGCATACGGATCCCGTTGAGGAAGAAGTGGTGAAAGACGCGTGGAGGTTACAGTAGCAGGTATGGTGTCTTGGGTTTCATAAGTGCGTTTCCAACAGAAAAATCTACATTACCAGCAAACGAGTAGGTTACAAATGGCAGTGTATTTGTTCATTTACGTTGTGGATTCCTTGTTACCTGTGGTGCTAGTTTGGAGACTTTGTGCATACACGCAGCAGGAAGTAACGAGTGAAGGAAGAAAGTAGGTATTGAGAGGTTTTCAGAGATGTTTGGTAGTTTCATGTGAATAGCAGGGCATTTTAGTTCACATATTATTCATTTTCTATTTTTTAGGCGGTACATCGTTTGGCCATGCGACAGGTCAGTACGGTATGGTTTCTCACAGAGAGGTTCATTGGACACCGATTGTACTGCACCATTTTTGGCTATACTGGTGGCACATTAGAAGGTTAATACACATATAGGGTTCAGTTGCACTGTTGGATTCACTACTCGGTGAGCATGTTAACAACATATGCTGTAATTTGTGGTGAGTTGGGGTCTATCCTTCTCCCCAGATTGTAATCAGGATTTATTTGTGATATAATTTTTTGTTCGTTTGTAGTAATCCCCTGATGAAGGTTAACCGAAATGCATTCGGAATTATAAGAATGTCATGAACCATATGTATGGCATGATTCTCATGAAATGAAGATCACAAGAGCAATTTTGATGGAAATAAACAAAAAGAAGATTAAAGAAGATTGATGATGTGTTAATGAGGATTTGC
Organism: Lissotriton vulgaris; assembly: GCF_964263255.1. Classification (NCBI taxonomy): domain Eukaryota; kingdom Metazoa; phylum Chordata; class Amphibia; order Caudata; family Salamandridae; genus Lissotriton; species Lissotriton vulgaris. The sequence continues at coordinate 769,713,823 of NC_141689.1, forward strand.
TAAAGAGCAATAAGATTTATGTTTGTGGAGTTTTATTATTGAGCACAGATTGTGAACACTTTAAGACTTGGAATTTGGTTGTAAACTGTACATACGTTGAGAAAAAACTGCACTTTCGGGGCATGGGTAAAGAGCGTCCCTCAAAGAACAGTTTCTGTTTATTTTTATGCATTTTAGTAACCGATAGGAGCTAGTCGGAATTTGGGACTGCACCTTGATTATTGGATTATCTGATTACTGTTTTGAAAACGTTCCTATAAATATAGGAGTTCAGGCTATAATTTTTATAGATTCAACAGTACAGGCATCCCCCAGCAGCGGCTTACAAACAGCCACCCAGAGGAAAGCAGCCCACCAGGGGGCGAGATGTCAAAAGAAAGCAATTATCTTTCTTTACTGCCGGCTACCTTTCCCAAATCCACACAATTAGGATGACACATTTCTCATTACACCAACCAGTGGGCCATTATAACAATGGACAAGTGGGTCCTCAACATCATACATCAAGGGAATACCCAGGAATTCGTCAACAGACCCCCGAATGTGCCTCCAAAAAGATTGTTTACTCCCAATCTGAAACAACCACTGAAGTAAGTTGCAAGATGGATCGCGACAACCATTCAGTTTTGTCATAACGCTGCATGACGGCCATTATCTGCTAGAGTCAAGGCTCACTCAGCAAGAGCTATTTCTATGTCCACTGCATTATTCACTGGGGTTCCAATACAGCAAATCTGCAAAGCAGCCACATGGTCCAGCAGGCATACCTTTACCCAGGTCTATTCCCTGAATGCTACTGATAAAGCTGACACAGCAGTGGGACAGGCGGTGTTGTGGCATCTGTTTCAGTAAGGATCCTCTTTGCTTTATTTTTATTTTCTATCCCGCCATCCTCTACAGTTATATTATTAATGTCATTTATTGATGTTGCAACTATTTTTGCTTTGTTTGCAATATAATTATATGATGATAAGAATTCATGTTACTGCGGACTATTCTGGTTCAAGCATGTGAATCTATGAATGATCCAATATTGGAGAAGAAAATAAGTTACTTACCTGTAACTGTAGCTCTTCAGTATTGGTATCTTTTATAATTCACATGCGACCCACCTTCCTCCCCAGAGGCTCTCCCTTACTTTTGGGACTATATTTGTTCCCACTTCCACCCAGAACACGCATCAAAATCCAAGAGACACAGCAAAACAGCTCCCTGGTACACAGAAGAGCTCAGGAACCATAAACGTCTCTGTAAAAAACAGGAGAGAAAGTGGAGCACATCATACAAGCCCGAAGATAAAGCCACCTTTAGGGAAATGATCAGGACTTATAAACTGGCCATTAAATCCTCGCAAGCTGCCTTCTACAACCTTAAAATAACTACGGCGAAATCTAAACCCAAAGAAATCTACCGCATAGTTAACTCCCTGATCAAACCCCCGCCCCCGGTCACAGACAACAACAACAACTCACCGACCAAGTGCAATGATCTGGTGGAATTCTTCTTCCAAAAAATTAACAAAATCTATCTCTCCTTGAGGAAATATAAATTTTATGGTCAAGAAATGTTCCCTAACGTGTACCCCACCGTCTCCATGTACGAGCTTAAAGTGCATGTAACTTCCCTCCTGTGCCAGCTATGAAGACGCAAATACATTTGCGTCCAACGTTAACATGTCCTCTTTCAGATCCACCCTGAACGGGTTGAATATTCCGTTCCTAAGTATGCCTTGCCAACGTCTTTTTGTGGTGTACTTTACACATTTTTCAGCCCAGGCGAAGTAGGCCCTGAATTCTGCCATCGAGCCTTTTCCTGCCTTCTGATTCTGAATGTCTCAGCCTGGGTCTGCCTCTGTATCCGTGACCTCTGCCTTACTCCCTGCGCGGCTAACGGCGCTTAGCTCAGCCTGTTGCCTGCCAAGACTGTATTCAACCTTCGAATTATCTGCTCCGCTCCTCAAAAATACATTCCTGCCTACTAGTTCAAGTAAACATCCTTCCAGCTGCAGAGCAAAGGGCCCGGCCTCACTGTCTCCGTGCAAGTAATTCATAGCTCCTGTTACCATGGTAGGCCCATGCCCCCTCGCATCTCATGCAGACACGTAGACGCTTATACACGCACTCACAGTCAGTATAGAATAGCCTCTGCCCAAGAGACCTTTCCCTCTAGATAATATGGTTCCCAAACATCAGATATCAGATATGATATAGGAACGAGTTGATCTGACATGCCAGACTTCTGTCTCTTTCCTCTAGTGTAAATGTCAAGTCCCCTGCACCCTCCAGCTCCACGTCAATCCCACGTCATGCAGCTGCGCGCGCATCCAGATCTCAGATTTCTGCTGACATTGCAAGATTCTGCTATGTACCCACCCACTTGTGACACTTTCATGTGACGTTTCTAGCACACACCTCTATGTTCACGCCTTCTGATTACGTATTGCTAACACGTGTGTGCTCTTATCTTGTTTCTCTCAGCTGTTACGCCTACTGTATTGGTTTCCATTATATGATTTGAGTATAAAAGTTATGTATTGTCAATAAAGCATTGCTCTATCCCTTCCTGAACCCCAGTGGTGTCAGGAACCCGATATCCGGTTCAAGAACCATTCCTTTTTAAGGAATAAAACCCCTAAGAACTCTAACACCACGGACTCTGCGTCTTTCTTTCCGATTGAGTTATTCTATTTTTAGTACTTACCTGCATATAAATTAGGACGGTAATTAAATATTTACCACATCCTTTCCTAAACCGTCCACTGACTCTCCTGGCCAAAACCTGCACTTGATATCAAACCCGACCAAGCGGTTGGAATCTTTTCCCCTGATATCACCGGAAACCGTAGAGAAACAGGCACAACAAATAAAATCCGGTTCCCCGTGCGACCCTGCTCCCCCAGGCTCACTAAACCTTGCCAGCACTGCCATTTTCCCCACGCTCCTGGATCTCATGAACTCCTCTATAATCAGTGGGACGGTTCCCTCAACATGGAAGCATGCTATGGTACGGGCTTTACTGAAAAACCCCCCCTTGACCCGGCCAATCCCAGTAATTATCGCCCGATTTCGTTACTCCCTTGGGCGTCGAAAATTCTGGAGAAACATGTCAATACCACTCTGACCACGTTTTTCGAGGAAAACCATCTCGTCGACTCTTCCCAAACAGGGTTTCGTACCAAACATGGGACAGAGACCGCTTTACTGGCTGTGACTGAGGAGGCAAGACGGCTTCTGGATCGAGGAGGATCAGTGGCAGTGATCCTCCTCGATCTAAGTGCCGCATTTGACACGGTACACCACAAAATCTTGCTAACCCGCCTGGCCGACTTAGGAGTGACCGGAGATGCCCTGACGTGGTTCAACTCCTTCTTATCTGACAGAACCTTTCAGGTCTTCGACGGCACATCTCGCTCATCCACTCGTCCTCTGGGATGCGGAGTCCCCCAGGGCTCTTCCCTAAGCCCTACGCTCTTCAATGCATACATGAGGCCACTGGCTGAGGTTGTTTGTCCGCATGGTGTCAAGATCATCTCCTATGTGGACGACACCCAGCTGGTGGTCTCCCTTGCACAGAAGAGCGGCCTCCAGTCGCCACCAGACCTAGCGGCCTGTCTGGAGGACGTAAAGAGGTGGCTGATGAGCTCAAGCCTAAAGTTAAACGACGATAAAACTGAGCTAATGATCCTGGGCCCAGCCTCCCCCGCCTCCATAGAGCTGATCTGGCCATCAAGCATGGGAGTGGCCCCACCCCCCAGAGACAACATCAAAAGCTTAGGCGTCTGGCTCGATAAGTCTCTGAGCCTTAGCACACAGGCCACCAAGATTTCAGCCACCTGTTTTGGCCTCCTTAGGGTGATCAAGAAAGTCCTTCCCCTCCTCTGCTTCGAGGCCAAACAGACAATCATTCAGGGCCTCATCCAATCCCGTTTGGACTTCAATAACGCCCTCTACTTGGGAGCCCCAGACTACACCCTACAGAAGCTCCAACGCACCCAGAACTGTGCTGCCAGAGCGCTGCTGGGAATCCCCCGGAGGACCTCAGTAAAAAACGGCCTAAAGACCCTGCACTGGTTACCTGTCAGGGACAGAGTAAAATTCAAATCGCTCTGTATCGCCCACCAGACATTTTGGGAAACGGGCCCAGACATCAACCGCTCCGTGATCTCTCCCTACAGGCCCAACAAAACCCTCCGCTTTTCAACAGCATTCATGGCCGAGATCCCTAGGATCCGCAGAGCCAGAGCAGGAGGACGCTCCTTTTCGTACAATGTCTCCAAACTCTGGAACTCCCTCCCTCTGCAGCTAAGGAACAACCCCAACCTGACTACCTTTCGTAAACCGCTAAAAACTCTACTGTTTAATGCCTAATAAAGTAACCTCATGAGGGCTTCTTCTGTTTCAGCGCCTGGACGCCTCAGGGCAGCTGCAGCGCTCTATAAGTCATATTTTCATTTCATTTCATTTTCATTTCACTTGTGCTCGAAAATCAGAGGTAACTAGCCTCTGTAGAGAAGGTTCTAGAGGGTGCTGCCGTCTGATTGGCTGGTGTCTTTAAGTTTGGTTCTTTTTTTCTTTTTACAAAGGGCATAGATAGGCTATTAAATTCAGAGCCTCGTGTCATCTTATACTATGCTACTAGTATAATTGCTTTGATATAATACAGTGGTACTCCCACTTCGAAGACGGGGAATGATTCAATTATGTGAAATATCTGAGAACTACAGTTACGTGTAAATAGCTTACTTTCTTACACAGGAGTGTTTCAAGATCATGGTGTGTCATTTCTAGTATGACATTGAGTGGTGGTGGTTTTTTTTCTTCTTTTTTTTTTTTTAAACCGTTTTGTAGTTTGTGATAAATCACAAAAAGGATGAGCAAGCACACTGCTTGGCATACCAGCACATCATTACATTTGTCAAACATCGCTCAAGTTATAGACAAATCCAAAATGCACCTTTCCAACTGTCAAGAATTTTTATTTTATTTTACCTCTTCGTGTTCAGACTAGAACATCTTTTAAACACTAATTTCTCAAACTACTGAACAGATTGAAACCAAACCATGCAAAGTCACTTCCTTGAGTAAAATTTGACTCGCTTGCCAAGTTAAATATAAACCCCTTCAGCCCTTTTTGTGTGTAGTTGAGAGTAAAGAATCCTATTGAAGGTCAAATGGGTAATGAGACTTTTGGAATTCCCCTATTTTTGGCCCTCGCTTAACAGATCTACTGGAAAATTTCCATGAAGAACCGAACTTGGAGGTACTTTTTGGGAAAGTTGTATGCAAATCTGTTAATGGGTGTCGAAGTTATTAAGAAAAAAAATGGCTTTTCACTGCCCCTGTGTACTATATAATGTGTGTGTGGGCCCCCCTCCACATACCACCCTGTGGCCCGGGGACCCCATCCCCTGTGCCTGAAGCAGTTTTTAATGCGGGAGGGGAGCCGTGCGGCTCCCCCACTCCAAACCATCCATTCCCTGGGACACTGTAATGTTCCTATCCGGGAGAGTGCTGGTAGGGTGCAAATCGGATTCCCTGCTGCGCTCTCAGAAGAAAGGAACACTGCTTTGTTTCCGTCTGGGGGAGAAGAGAAAAAAAGCTTTCCAACCCGGGTGGGAGCAAAGCAACAGAGCCGGCACCCAGGTACCCAACGTTTATAAAAAGTGGCCCAGTACAAATCAAAATGGCCTACTCCTGCCTGCAAGCACCCAGCATGGGTGTAGTCTGGGGGCATTGGGGCTAACCACCCCCCAGTCCTGCAGCCTCTAAGTGTAGCATTCATCTTCCCTTTAGTCACAATCTTAACAGTAGAGTGGCACATCAGTATTAACCTAAAATCATTTGTGTTGGATATATAGTAGTTGTTAAATAGTAGAATATAAAACCTTCACTTTCAGAAGCTTATCACATTAAGAAATTTCTAGCAAAACACTCAATTCTGTTGCTCATTCTATATGTAGTGCAGAATTGTCTTTGATACAAATTTGAAAGCAAATGTTTATTAAAAAATAAAGCTTTAATAAAAAGTATACTATAGAAACCTATTTCAAACAGATTTTCCACAATTATTCTTTTCATCAAGTCAAATTTCTTTTTCCCCGTAAAAATTTTGTTGGTAAATTTCATGAAATTAATGTTCATCACCTTGCTACTTTTCCAAACGTTCAAGACATTGCAAACTCTGCTTTATTCCAAGACCCAGCATAAATTCTTTTTTTAAATTAGAAGAAAAGAGCTGTTATAAAGTACATTTGGCATACGTGGTGGAACTCTGACCCGTTGGAGCCAACAAAGGGCCCCGAACGTTTAAGAACTATCTCAGACTTAAGTATACTTCTATTTTCATGCATACACCGCAGAAATCACTTCCAGTAGTTTATAGACCTCTAATTTCATTATTGTCCAATAGTTTATAAATGCTCCTATGCACAGTAGTCAGTCAGATGTTTGATGTATTGCTTAAGATCTGGAAAGCCACACCCCCATCCACCTTGCATTTAGGTGTTTGGTGTAATATCCAAGAATATTTGGACTTCCCTTGCCCATGTAGAAATTTCGAAAATTCTCAGAATTTTGCCTTTAAACCATTCATAAGTGAAGTATAACAAATGGAAATCAGTATGTTTTCATATTTATTAGTATTGGTTTGAACAAATATTCATAGCATTTGCATGCTCCTGCCTTCTATCCTGTGTTCGGAGGTTTACAACTCATTTTTCTTTGAAGAAGTCTATCGAATCGCGAGATCCAGTGATGACTCCTTTTCGAGGTAATGCGGATGGTCATCGGCTCCATCTTAAGATTCTTTTTCTCCTACATTGGGCTTGGACGTGCACGTTGTAGCTCACTATTGAAGCCCCTTTTCCAAGCCTACTTGATCCAGAGAAGCTTACTCAGTCGTCGAATAACACCCTGGCGCAGCATACACGTCGATGACCAGTTGTTGAAGAACCGATTCGAAGAGCACTCTGCATCTTCCATCAGAAACTGAGAATGTTCAGGGAGGGGTGATGGAACGGACCTGTACAACAGTGAACACCTGGTGTGCAGTTTCTCTCTCTCTCCGGAACATGACAAATAGGACTGTGCAGCGTATCAACAGTTCAAATTCCCCAAAACATTAAGATGCGGTCAGGCACGTCACCGTGCCACAGCATGGAGACCACTGCCGAAATGAAGGTGTCAGTGGGAGAGGAGATCATTGGTGCTGATGAGAAAGGGTAGTACAAGGGAGGCAACTCGATAGGTAGCATGTACTACATCTTATCTGGATACTCTGATGTCGACACCGGAACCAGTGTTGTCAGAGCCACGCCCTAGAGAAGATCAGTCCAGCAGCCCATTCAGAGAAGCCGGTTTTGGTGCTCCTTCACCTAGTAGTTCCGGTCGACACTAAGAGAAGGCTTTAAGGCTGAGAAAGGACAAAAGGCCTCTCTATTCTAATCAAGCTCCTAGCCACAAACAAAAACATGGCGCTGTGGCTCCTAAATCTCGCTCATTCATGTTTCTTGCCTTGAACTGCACCCTCATGAGAGCAGTAGCCATGGCAGACACCGGAAGGTTACATTTACTATTCTAACTCCAGACCAGTATATTTGGGGAAAGGACAACTTTCCCCCAAATATACCAGGAGGTTTATGTATTAGTCTACCACCAGTCCTAGAATATTTTGGGGAAAGTTATAAATTCTGCATGTATTTTTAGGAAGAGTTGATGAGTAATAATTTTGAGTTGGAAAAAGTACTGCCCTGAGGGCGCAACTAGGAGTACCTGAAATCTCAGACCTCTGGACGCCATGCCTCCCAGACACAGTCAGCGCTGTAAGTCATGGCATCTAAGCCTTCAGCATTGAAGCAGTCGACATCCAAACCATCGGTGCCAAAAGAACAGTTTCCGAAGAAGTGGTCAAAAAGCCCAAACAAGAACATTTTGGCACTGATGTCCAAGGTGATCCTGAAACACCACAGACCCAAGAAAGGGGAGGGCCTTATCATCAAGGAACCGTAACAGGTCCTTGATTTGCAGCAGAGAACATTGATCCACAAACTGGCTAGATCACTGTCCCGTAAAAAGAGAAAGCTAGAGTTTAAGGAACCTCTAATACATCCACCACCAAAATAGGACTATGGTCAACAAAAGCACTAGCCCCCCACCCCCTCAACTACTACACAGCTCACCTGTACAAGCTTTCCTATTGCAGTCAACTACACATTCAGCCACTGGAAGTGCAGAACAATATTCTCCAGGGAATGATTTTGAGGGGTCTTCTGACTACCAATGGAGCCCTGACAACCCTTGGGAAGATTATAATGTTGACCCACTGGAATGACCCAGATCTTGAGCCAATTCCCAATAAACCATCTCCGCCAGATGACACAACCACTTATTGCAGTCCTACAGAGAGCTGCAGCATTCCACAAGATGGATATGCCTGTCACACCAGAGCAGGAAGTCTTCTTGGTGGACCCTTTATCGAGAATGGAAAAGTGTCTCCAATATCTACTAATGATCAAGTCAGTGCTAAAACCAACCGTTGAGATTTTGAAGGACCCAGTCAAAAGTAGGGTACTGACCCTCTAGGTTAGAGCAGTATAAAACCTTCTGGGGGTACCCTTTCCCAGATACCTCAATGGTGGCTACAGCACAGAATCTTGCTGCAGCGCAAGCAACACAAGATACACCTCCTCTTAACAAAGTGAGTTAGAGCATTGTCTCTGAAGAGGGTGGCTGTAGGTAATGCCAACAATTGGTGCAATGCCATGTCTGTTGGGCTGCTCTCCCGATACAACCGAGCACAATGGAATGCGATGGATCTCTTCTTCAGCACCCCCAGATGAGTATAGAAAGAAAGGGGATGACTTAGTCGTCGAATGGGAACTTGTATTTAATGCGACCATTAGATGTGCACTGGATGTGGCTGACACTTCAGCAAGAGGTATCAATTCTGCTATCCTACTATGCAGACCTGTGTGGCTGCATATTTCAGGATTCGAACCTGAGCTGCGGCAACATCTTCTGAATGTGCCCTTTGATGGAGAACATCTCTTCTGCCCCAAGGCAGATGAAGTGCTAGAAAAGATAAAAAGGACAGAGACAGCAAAAGCGATGAGTTGGCTACAGACAGCCACCTTGAACCAGTCCTCTCGAAAGCAGTAGGGAAGGGGTGAAGGAAAAGCATCCACCTCAGATCAGGGCTGATTCTACCAGCGGTAGCAGCAGGCCTACCTTCAATAGTGAGACCGATGCAAAAAGATCAAATTACGGACAAAATGTTGAACAATGTGAAACATTCACCCCAGTACAGAACCCTGGGCCTAAACCCCAGTACAGAACCCTGGGCCTAAATCCATTGTTTTGTTTGCCCACCATGCCATTCCAGTTTAAACTCAGCCATATGTAAATCAGTCTTGACCCTGCTCCCCATGGGAACTGTCCAGCCTGAACTGCCAGGCCCTCACTGGACCGGAAAAAAGCATCCTGGGACTGGTTTCATGGTATCACCCCATTTCATCTAACCTAGCTTGTATCCATTGGCATGGTGAGCTAGAGGGCCCACATCTGGGCATACCTGTCCCACTCGAGGTGACAAATGCAAAAAGAACGATTGATGGACGGAATGCTGAACAATGTCAAACATTAACCCCAGGACAGAGATCTGGGCCTAAATCCATAGTCTGTTTGCCCACCGTGCCATTCTAGTTTAAACCTAGCCATATGCAGATCACTCTTGACTCTGTTCCCCATGGGAACATTCCAGCCCAAACTGCCAGGGCAGGTCCTTCCTGGACCACAACACAAGCAACCCAGGATCTGTTTTGCCCTTGTAATGGGCTCATCAACCGGGTATAGGTGTGTTCCAGTGACTCAGTATTCACGGGTCCCACGTATGGGCATACCTGTCCCACTTAAGGCAACATACTAAATTATACAAAAAGTGATGGATGTAACGATTGAATTAATTAATCTCACTCACTGGTAATTACTCGGGTCTTTATCCCAGTGCATCGTTATTTTGCACACCATGCCACCTTACTGTTGACCGACCTGCAGGCAAATCAGTCTTGAACCTTGCTCCAATGGGAACAGTCCAGCCTGAACTACCAAGCCATGTCTTCCTGACACGGAACACATGCAACCCATGACCTGTTTTGCCCTTGCTTCCAGTAACACAGTATGCGCGTTTCCCATATCTGGGCGTACCTGTTCCATTAAAGGTGACATACTAAAGAATACAGAAAGTGCTGGACAGAATGTTTGAGCTTTTGTAGGACGGTAGCCGTGTTAACGACTTCAAGCTGTTGCTTCTGACTCAAGAAGGACCTTTAGTAATAACTAAGGCTTTTGCTCGCGGGTATAGTCCAGGCCAGACTCCCAAACTGAAAATAGCCCTGGCATAAATGCTCAAACCTGCAGATTCTCTTCTGCTCCTCGCACTGTATTTTTCTCCATCGCTTCTCTCTTCTCCCTCTCTGAATACTTTCTTTTTTCTCCTCTCGCTCTAGCTCTCTCTCTCGCTCTCTCTCTTCTATCGCCTCTCTCCTCCCCCCCTCTCTCTCTCTTCTCTCTCTTCCCCCTCACTCTCTTCTCTCTCTCCCCCCCCCTCACTCTCTTCTCTCTCTCGCTCTCTCTCTCTCTCCCCCCCCCCCTCATCTCTCGCTGTAAGCCTCCCCTGCTTTCTGCAATTAATCTTGAGGGAAAGTGGCAGATATGTGAGGTGCGGCCCTGGGATTTCAAAACTAGCCTCCAAGGCCGGAATAAAAGGCCTGTTTGAAGCTAAGTGAAAGGCTAGACCAATTGACTCTGGCAATGCTTGTTTTAGTATAGCCTCTAATGTTGCTATTCAGTCAAAAAGTTATGACAACATGAATTTGTGGCAGTAAACAATCACAAAGAGTAAGATTAATATTTTATAGATGGATGACTATAATTTGTATTTATTGCTGTGCAAGTAACCGTTTATCACAATTTTGTTAGAATGCCCTTTTTTATCCCAGTGAACTACATTAATATATAACCAGTGTAGTGAAATAGCTCATATTTATTTGAACAGTGTTTATTGTAATGATTTTCTTTGATATGTCACCATTTTATTTGAAGGTATGACGAAGGTTAAGGTGGGGAAGGAAGACTCCTCTTCTACAGAATTTGTGGAAAGAAGAAGAGCATCACTAGAAAGGTATGAAAAGGAGTAGTAGAAATACCTTAAATCTTTCTATATGTGAAATTGTCACTATACATTTTGGGCCATATAGCTAATATATAAGCCTAACTACAAAGGCTGGATGGTTAAGCATTTTGATCATGTTCTTAAAAAGCAAATTTATCTGCAAGTGGCTTTTAATTCACTACGAATTCTTGCTTTTCGTTTTTTGAAGACTTAAATATTAGAGCTTGAAGGTAACAAACTAATCATGATACTCAGTTTCCAGCAATGCTACAAGAACTATTACTATTATATATTAAAAAATTAAAAAATGTATAACCTTTATTTTATTTTTTTCCAGTAAAGTCACAGTGGGTATACAGTTGCAAGCGTGCTGTCAGAAGTGGTCTGAGGACAATGTGATATATTTTAAAATTAAATAGGACACAAGTGTTTGCTTGCTCAGATATGCAGTGATCCATAGAACTGCAGTAGCTAAAGGACAGTACCCCAATTTAGTTTAACATCTAGCAGAAGTCATCTACGTACCTCACTGTAATTATGCCACACACATTCAAACCTGCATGTCGTTGTAAGTACTATCTGCTGTGATAACTTCAAATCCCTGTTGACTACTTTCTTATGAAATTTTATATATTCCAAATACATTGTCTCTTGCAAATAAGTGCATGGTCTTTTGGTTTTAAGATCTAATTATGTGTTCATTGCCATAGAATCCACACTACGATTATGACTCTAAATAGCTCGCATGCTCACAGCAACTAGAGTTGAAGTATTCTTTATTTTTTCTCATATGAGGAGACATTTATATGTTTCATTAATTGCTGATCTGTACATCAGGCCCTTCTGGCCAGTGTATGTGGAGTTGCCAGAACACCATCTATTCTGCTGTATAGATTATTAAGTATGAATGAGGCAGGCCAAATTTTAGTTAATTTGATTGAATGATTATGATGTCACTATGAGGCCAGCACAGTGGGCCAAAGGGTGGTTGTAGCCACATTTTCAAATCCAGCTAGAGACCCTGAATTGGTACAGCAGCATGATAGTGCATGTGTGGCAAATTAACGTCATCTGGACGGACCAGTCACTTCCTTAACACAGGAGCAAAGCCATTCATGGCGTCAGCCAGTAGATTCATAATGCTCCAAGATAAATGGAGAATTAAGTAGGGGGGTCACTTTGTACTACTGTATATTTACTTTAAAATGTAATAGGTATATTTAATTTTTTCTTTCTGAAATACGCTCCATTATGAAGCAAAATGATGCTCAACATGAAGGCCACTTTTTGTCTTCTAACACTTCTTCTTCTCAATGTTTTCTATAATTCTCAATGAGGTTAATAGATGTTATCCCATATGCTTTTGAGAAAGTTTCACAGGTGGTGCCTCTATTTTGTAATTGAGGTATTCCGCCTAAATACAGATTCCAAAATTGATCGTCCGACAATATAGTCATAAAAATATTGTGTGTACAGGTCTACTGATACACTGAACTATTTATTGCTTAGGTCTGGTGGTTGCTATATGGGTCATTGCTCAATCATGGAAATCAACTAATGCACTCAGCCTGGGAAAATGGAAGAAGGTGTTGCCAAATGTAGAATTCTTGAGAAAAAAAGTTTATTGTGAAATATGGGCCAACTAGATACTAGATTACTTTGTTGCTGGCAACACCGTTGTGTGATTTCCATGCCTTATGATTAAAGACATATGTATATTGATGTGTGGTATGGTTGATGTTCCAAGTTACAATTTAACAGGGACCACAACATAAATATTCTTGTGCACTGCTGTATTGTTGAAAATGCCGCTAAAATTTGGCTATTTAACAAAAATGTCATCAATACCAAAATATTGGGGGCCACAATATCAAAGGTGAATCTATCCGTTTTTTATGGGTTTACTATAAAATTGGTCTTAATAATATCTTTTCTATATATTTTTATCATGGTTATTTATTGTATTCTGTTTTTCTTTAGTGTACTTGTTATTTTAAAAATTTCTTAATTTTTTGTTAGTTATAGTGCTGTATATTTTGTAAGATTTATTGGGGAATTAGGTGGCTAATTTAAAATTTTCTATGAATGAATGTTAATATGTTAATTGTTTTATAATTTATTCTGATAGTTAAGTGATTGCTATATTATACATGGTTTAAATTGGACATGAATTGTATGCTTAATATTAAGAGGTAAAAATGTGCATATATAAAAAAGGATTTTTTAAAACCTATTATGGGGTTCATTAGGGGAATGGATTGTTAGTTGATTTAAAAGTCAAATACACACGTTTTTGGTGTGTGAATCTTAGGTTTGAGGGATGTTTTTTATTCAATAAATTTTTTTCAATGTGATATTTTTTTTAACCAATTTTGTTAATTTTACATCTTTGAAAAATATGTATTTTTTTCAATTTCAAGATGTTTTAATAGTTGGTAGGTTTTTCAAATATGTTAATTATTTTTATTTATAATGGGTGCTATTATTGTCTGGATATACTGACTCACCACCTGCCTTGCTTTAAAAATATACTCTACCCCGAGTGTTTGTTAGACTGGAGTTAAAATAGTACATTTGCCATCCCATAGTGTATGTACTTTCCTAGCATTTGTTCCACAGGTAAAATAATAAATTAGCCTTTACTCCCCAAATATATGTATTTTCCTCAATGTAGGCTTATCAGGAGTAAGCATGGTAAACCTGCCCCTCTCCCCGGTCCCATTTGTGTACTTTTCCAATATTTCTTAGAGTACAGTTAGAATAGTAAGTCTGACATTCTCCATGTATGCACTTTCCCTAATGTTTGTTGTACTGGAGATAGAATAGGAAGTCTGATTTGACCCTCCCACCCCCCAATATATGCACTTTCCCAGTGTTAAACTGGAGTTGGAGCGTATCTGAAACTCCCCTTCCCTCCATTGTGTACGGTTTACAATGTTTCTTTGTAGTTAGAATAGTAAGCCTGACCTCTACCAATGCATGCACTTTCTCCAGTGTCTGTTAAACTGGACATAGACTAGTAAATCGGACCCAACCCCCACTCCTAGGTTTGCTTTTTCCCCTAATGTTACTACGTACTACTTTACGTTTTAGTTCACTCTGAATTTATATATAAGATATTCAAATTGATATATTTATAAAACCATTTAACTTTGAATTATTTGTCTTTTAAATTATTTCATGTTTTATGTGATTTAGTATGTAATTAGTGTATTATTTCTACAGGTTTAATAAATATAGAGAATGAAATGAGTGCTTTTAAGATTAATTAAATATAAATGTTCATATTCAGTTTTATCATAACATGTTAAATTTTTAGTTACAAATTTATATTGAATGTTTTTTAATTTATAGTCGACTGTTAGAATTTTAAATTGTTACTTGTATTTGTAACAATTATATATATTTTTTAACTTAAGGCACAATTCAGTACATAAATATAATACATTTACTTTTATGTGGTGTGTTTTTTTATGCATTACGAGATGTAACTTTTTAAAATTAAAATAATGTTAATTAGATTTAAATGCATATACTTACCAATGTAATGTTGATATTTTAGTCCACAGTATTTTTGTAGTTAATGGTTTTATACTTTACATACACTTTATGTGTGTAAAGTTAATATTTGTACTGCACCATTTTTGTTTGACATTTCATCAAATAGCTGTGATAGGTGATCCACTGTAACAGTGGCAATAAACAATGGCTGTCATTCTTCCATTCTGTATAGGATTAGCTCAAAAGAGATGTGTAATGTTAATAGTGCTTTTAACGCTGCAGCTACCCAATAAAAGAATTCATAGATGTTTAGATCACTAGCTTATTAATATTTCATTTATAAGATTGTGTAGACTGACCCCAACACAGTCTTTATACCGCTTCGACTTTGTTATGAATATAATTAATCTGAACTGGTTTTCTTAAATTGAGTGATGAATGGAAGTGGATAATCTGTTTTCACCATTCAGACTAGATTCCATTCTGTCCTATACAGGAGGAATCCCTCCACATTAATCAGTCACCAAGGGGGCGTGGCTTGGATGCCGAGGAAGTAGGCAGCGTGAGCTCGGAGCTCCGCGCCCGATCCCGGAAAATATCCTGAAAATCTGATCGGACCCCGACGTAATTGATATCATCCGACACTGGAAGATACCACGGAGGGTCCGGTGCCCACGGAGGACGACGCCGGGCCATTCCAAACCCGTTATCCGACTTCGAAAGCTGGACTCAGGCGCGAAGTCTTCGACCTAAAATGGCGGCGGTGGCATGAGACACGGAGACGACGGAGTCGCCGGACCGGAGCCCCACCAGGAGCTGCTACCTCTACAGTTCGGAGGTGTTAGCAGTTGCATCGCGCCCCTCCCTGGGTGGTGGAGTGGACCTCGGGCGCACCTCGGGCGGTGGCTGGGATCCGCCCCTTGGTAGTAGCGGCGACAGCATGGCTATGGCCCTGTGATGATGGCCCCGGGTCTCTGAGCACGACTGGCGCCATCCGGACTAGCGGCCGATCGGAGACTCTGCTCCCTAGAGACAGCCTTGGATCCGGTGTCCTGAGCGGCGCCCCAGGCGCGGAAGGGACAGGTTTTCCCGCTGCGGCTGCAGGGGACCTCCCCGAGGACGAAGTCCGGCGACGTGCGGAGAAAGAGCAAGGACAGAGTCGGAGGCCATCGCTCGTGCCGACCCAGATGGGGAAGCCAAAAGGGAAGGGAGATGGCGCGACCGATACAGAGGCTGCGGACGGAGCGGATCGAGACCAATCGGCATTACAGCGGATGCAGGACCGTATCCTGGAAGCCATCACCACCACAAAGGACGCTTTGCAACAAGATATAGCCCAGGTGGCGACGGGCTTGGGCCTCCTGAAGGCCGACCATGATAAACTTAAGGACAGAGTGAAGTCCGTGGAGATCACGGTTAAGGAATTAGCCCCGGGCCATGCAGCGGTGAAGGCGCAGATGGCGGAGGTGATGGACCGCTTGAAGGTGCTGGAACGGAGGGCCGAAGATGCGGAAAACCGGAATAGGCGCAACAACGTACGCCTCGTGGGCCTGCCGGAAAAAATTGAAGGCGACGATATGGTGGGCTACCTCGATAACTGGTTGCGAACGGAGGTGGCACCGGAGGGACTGTCCCCCTTCTTCTCCCTGGAGCGAGCGCATAGGGTTCCGGCGCGCCCGCCGGCCTCAGGTCTCCCTCCTCGCACAGTGGTGTTCAAGTTGCTCCATTATCGGGACAGGGACTGGCTTTTGCAGAGGGCGAGAGAGGCAGGGCCCTTCCAAGTGGACAACAGCAGGGTCACTATGTTCCCGGATTACACGTTTGAAAAGCAGCGGCTCAGGGCGAACTTTCTGTCCCTTAAGCGGGAGCTCCGTGATGAAGGCATCAAGTACTCCCTGTTGTTCCCAGCGAAGCTGAGAGTGGTGGTGGATGAACAATCACTTTTCTTCACGTCCTCTGCGGACGCTTGGGCCTGGTGGGACAATTATAAAGCGGGAACGGACGGTGCTAAGGCCAGGGAGGAGGAGGCTAAGGTGGCACAACCGGTCAGGAAATCCCAACGAATCAGGAGGAACCGCAGGAGGACCGGCAAACCTTCGGTGTCGCAGACGGAGGCGGAGAGGCAGGCGGCTCTACAGGCGGTAGCGGACTTATCCAGGACCACCAGAAGTCAGTCCGGGAAGGGCACGGACTCAGGGGACCCGGGCACGGACTCGGAGACGGGGCAATCGGAATTTGGTGGAGCCCGGGGCCCTATTGTGACGCCGCAGACCTCGGAGGAGATACTTGAGGCGTGCTGACCTGGACTAATGGAGTGGACTCGCTGGTTGGACACCGGGGCACTGGGCCCGTGGCAGTGGAACGCTGTTTATTGAGGTTTTGGGGCGCTATGATGTGGGGATTGTGGGGTGGAGTGCGCGGGGTTGATTTGCTTTGAGGATCTATCGCATCGAGCCACGCCTTACTGGCCCCTAAGGTCACCGCAGTGGAGACTGCGACCATTACTGCCTTTCTTTGAGGGGTGGTTGGGAGTGTTGGTTTGGATGGGGGTACTTCCAGTTGCGGGGGGCCTGTCCTGGGGGGGTGGGCGTTGTGAGCAGTTGGGGTTGCTCGGGGGGTTGTTGTTGTTGGAGGGGTTTGGCTTCCTGTTTGGAGAGGGAGGGTGGGTTGGCCCGTGGTCGCGGGACACGTGAGGACATTGTTTTTTATTGTCTGGTCCGGTTGTGTGGGGGGAGATGGCTAGTACCGGGGCACTGAAATGTGTGTCCTGGAATGTGCGGGGTATGCAGTCCATGACACGCAGGCATAAAGTTCAGGCATACCTCAAGCGTAGAGGGGTCCATATAGCGTTCCTGCAAGAAACACATCTTAATAAGCAAGAGGGGGCTGCTCTGCAGAGACGCTGGAGGGGGCAGCTGTTTCACACGACGTTCTCGGCCTTTGCAAGGGGGACACTGATTTGGGTGCGGGCGGGGGTCCCCTTCCAGGTAACAAAAACGTTGGTAGACCCGGAGGGCAGGTATGTGGCGGTGGAGGGGAGGCTGAGAGGCAGGGTGATATCTCTCTGCAATGTGTATGCTCCTAATGTAGATCTGCCCGCATTTTTGTCTACAATCTCGGGCAAATTGGCGGGTTATTTGGCAGGGCCGGTCCTTTTGGGGGGGGGATTTCAACTCGGTCGAGGATGTGTTATTGGATAGATCCCATCCCCCACTGCGCGCGTCCCCAGTGCATAGAGTCGCCAAGCGCAGGTTGGAATGGCAGGAGAGCTGGGCCCTCACGGATGCATGGAGGGCGTTACACCCCACTACTAGGGACTACTCCTTTCACTCTCACTTGCATGATCTGCACGTGAGGCTAGATGCGTTTCTCTGCTCGCCATGCGTGCTCCCTGCGGTGGGAGGGGCGGAATACTTGGCTAAGACGATATCGGACCACAACCCATTGTTGATATCTCTGAACTGGATGGTGACCGCTAACTGCGTGCCAACATGGCGCCTGCAACCCGACACCCTGGATGATCTGTTGTTCAGGGAGGCTCTGGGGGAACGCATTGAGAGTTACTTTGAGGAGAACAGTGGCACGGCCTCCACGAGGGCGGTAGAGTGGGATGCGTTTAAGGTGGTGGTGCGGGGACACTGTATTGGGCACACAGCTGGGGCCCGCAAGACTTTGCTGGACGACTTGGATAAGGCTGAAACGCGGCTGAGGGAACTGGA
The DNA here is from genome assembly GCF_964263255.1 of Lissotriton vulgaris. Classification (NCBI taxonomy): domain Eukaryota; kingdom Metazoa; phylum Chordata; class Amphibia; order Caudata; family Salamandridae; genus Lissotriton; species Lissotriton vulgaris. The sequence goes on from NC_141689.1 coordinate 769,732,209, forward strand.
GAAGAGGCGCCCGAATCACCCTGAGTTGCAGGAGGGGCTTAGCGGGGCGCGGGAGGGGCTGGCTGTAGAGCTGGAACGGCTGCGCAGCTTTGACCATAAGGCGTACATGACGAGGGCGCATGCGGAGGGCGATAAGGCGGGGTCTATGCTGGCGTGGCTCGCTAACCCAGTCAGGAGGGGCATGCCGATCATGATGATCCAAGAGATAGGGGAGGAGCCCTGCCATACTCAACCCGGGATCCTGAATAAGTTTCGTACTTATTACGAGGGGCTCTATGAGCGAGGTGAAACAGGAGGGGCGGATGAACTAGGGGAGTTCTTGGACGGCCTCCAACTGCCAAGAGTGGAGGAATCGGAGGCAGAAGAGCTGGGTCGGCCCATCACTCTTGGAGAGATAGGGTGTGCAGTAAAGCAAATGGCCAGAAACAAAACCCCGGGACTTGACGGACTCCCGATCGAATTCTACAGTAAATATCTAGAGTACCTTGCTCCGCGACTGCGTAAGGTGTACAATGAAGCGCAAACGAAGGGTCGGCTCCCGGGCTCCATGAGTGAGGCCCTTATGATCCCGCTCTTAAAACCGGGCAGAGAGGGTGCGGCTTTGTCCTCGTACCGTCCATTGTCCATGTTGACGACGGACTACAAGATCCTGAGTAAAATTCTTGCCAACAGACTGCTGGTGCACATGACGGGCCTTGTTCACAAGGACCAGTGCGGTTTCATTCCGACACGCAACACTACCCATAATATTCGTAGGCTTACGAGACTGATGGGTGCGGACTGGCCAAGCGCCGTTTCCCCATTTGTTCTTTCCATTGATATAGAGAAGGCCTTTGACAGCCTGGAGTGGGGATACCTGTATGAGGTGATGCGACGCTTCGGATTGGGGGACGGATACATAAACTGGACCAAGGTCCTTTACACTGATGCGGTAGCGAGAGTCCGAGTGGGTACTCTGATCTCGAGGCAATACCCGGTCAGGCGTGGTACCAGACAGGGATGTTCCCTTTCTCCGCTCTTGTTCGCATTGGCTATGGAACCCTTCGCTGTGGAGGCCAGGCTGGGCCGCCACTATGCCGGTTTATCGTTTAGGGGCAGGCCGCACTTCATTTCCTTGTACGCAGATAACCTGCTGATGTTTCTGGCCGACGCGGGCCCCGAGCTCGAGGGGGCACGGCGGCTACTGGGGCGGTTCGGCCGGTTGTCGGGCCTGAGGGTCAACTGGCCTAAATCCTGCCTATTCCCCCTGAGATCGGGAGAACCGTGTCCACTCACCGCGCAAGAACTTCGGTGGGAACCGCGCTGCTTGCATTATTTGGGGGTCTATATTTATCACACCCCGGCTGATTTGCTGGAAGGCAACGTCACCCGCTGTATCAGTGCCCTACGGGGGTCCATGGACTTCTGGTCGACCCTGCTGTTATCCCTGGCTGGTAGGGTCTCCCTGCTCAAAATGGTGGCCCTGCCCAGGCTTCTGTATTATTTTAGGACACTCCCGGTGTGGGTCCCGAGCTCTATTTTTAAACGCCTGAGATCTCTGGTCATAGCGTTCTTATGGGGCACGGGAAGGAGGCGCATAGCGCTCGACACTCTGCTGCGCCCCAAGGATGAAGGAGGAATGGCGGTGCCAGATTTTGAGGGGTATTACCTGGCTGCGCAGCTGCAGATTTTTACCCAGGAGGCTGCGAGAGTGTATAGAGGCCCTGAGGACGCGAGAGTAGAAGGCACCCCGCGGCATGTTCTAGCGTACATCTCGCTGCACCAGAAGCTCCGGGTGGGAGATTTGACGGTCGAGGAGCAGACGTTCCGACTCTGCTGGGACCGGGCCCGTAAGCGGGCGGGAGTCCGCCTTATGTATGCCCCTGAAATTCCGCTGGGTATGGTCACGGCCCTCCCGCATGGAGGTGACTGGTCGCGCTTGCTAGGTTGGGAGGAGGCGGGGATACAAATGTTGGGTGATCTATACGAGGATGAAGTATTGCTGCCGTTTCAGGAACTGCAAGAGCGTTTCGGCCTGCCGAGGGGCGATTACTTGTTGCATGCAGCGGTCACGGGTGCTATGCAAGCCCACTGGGGGGAAGGATTGCGGGAGCCGGGCACCTCCATGTCCTGTCAATACATGATGATGGCTGCGGGGACCTTCAAGGCTGTCACTTGCTTGTACTCTAGGATGCAGCGGGAGGCCTTGCAACCATTGACGGCCCTAAAGGCCAAGTGGGAACTGGACCTTCAAGTGGAAATACCTGACACGACCTGGGGCCAGTTACTGAGGCGAGCACGGAAGAGCTCGAGAAACGCCAGGTTTCAGCTAATCCACTTTTATGTCATCCACAGGGCATACCTCACACCGGGGAAAATACAACAGTATTTTGGGGTAGACAACGCTGCTTGCCCCAGATGTAATACGGTCGGGGCGGATCTGGGTCACATGCTATGGGATTGCCCCGCTCTGGGAGACTATTGGCAGGAAGTTGGGCGGGCCCTTAACAGCGCGACGGACAGAGACATCCAGTACACGAAAGCGGTTGGCATCCTCCACTGGTTCCCTCACACGCCCAGAAACAAGACCACTAGCAAATTTATAGACTTGGGACTTATTCTGGCCAAGCGGGAGATAACGAGGAACTGGAAGTCGAGAGTGGGGCCCGCATATAAAAGATGGTATGGGGAATGCCTGAGGTGGGCTGCATGTGAAAGTACCCTGAGGTACCAGGTGGCCTGGAGGATGAATGACGAGAAGGCTCTGGAGAGGGCAACTGCATGGGAAATGATTGTGCAGGCGCTTCGCGATATGGATGCTGAGGAGCTGGAGGGCGAGGGTGAGCTGGATGGGGCAGACCCTGTCACTATGCAGGAGAGCACACCTTAGCGAATGTCTGTTCCTCCTACAACGCGCCAGACACTTTTACACTACTGATTCATTGCAGAGCGACCACGGGGGGGGGGGGGGTGGGAAGGAAGTCGGAATTGGCGGGCTGTTGGGGTACCGAAATAAGGGGAGGGGGAGGGGTGAAAATCACAAAAGCAACCCAGCAATATTTAACTACTACTACTGTCGGACATTGTAAGATGATACGAGAGGCATTTATGGACAAGGCCACCCGCACCAGCGGAAAGGGTGGGCCTCCCGGATAAAGTCGGACTGGATAACACTAACCCTGTACACAGTGAATTTATATTGTTGACTATCTTGTCTGTACATTTATATTGGTGATGCAATAAAAATGATGTAAAAAAAAAAAAATTAATCAGTCACCAATGATAATTTCCAATCTGTTCATTTATATGTATCTGCAGCTGTGTAGTGACGAAAATAATGTTCTGCTAGTGTTCGCATGATATTTAAAAAGCAAAGAGCGATGCCATGACATTTAAAACACGTTTTGTTGTGTTTCTAATAAAGTGTTTTCGCTTTTCATTACTTTCAACAATGTCCCCTGTTTGGTCAAGCCAGAGGCCTTTATTGCATTTTTTTCTGAATTGCATTTTCCCTCCCCGTGCAGAACTGGACCATGCTGGTATATACTGGCCTTATGACCCTCATATACTAGATAAAAGTAAGGGACAAAAAGTGACACTGGTCATTAGAAGTTCCTTGCATTTGTGCTCTGCAGCCTGGACCTAATACTAAGAGTAAGATTGTATTCTCCTGGTGTACAGCCTAAGCTCAGATCTGCCACGATGAAAAATTACAGACATGATTGTGGTTGCTACCAGGGAGTAACTAGAATATCCATGCTAAGCTATAAGGTGCGGTGTCCTGTAGGGCCTTGTCTGTGCCAGATGTTCAAGGTATCCATATTAGCGGAGTGTCTATGCAAAGAAGGTACATGCAATGAATGTAGATGGTTTACTAATAGACACAAGTTGAATGCCCATGCTTTATCGTACCCAGAAATTACATTAAAGAATGTTGCCTTTATGAGCAGCAGAAGAAAAGAATATCCATGCGCAGTTCTTCCAATATTTGTGGTTAAGATTACACTACATTTCAGGGTTCTGTAATGCTGGTGGTGTCTCTATCAGCTAGTCAATTGTGGTACTTTAACCCATCACTGCTTACCCACATCAGACTGAACTGTGAGATGAATGGCGGTGTGTGTTATTCCTTCTATGCAACATACCTTCATTTAATGTTTTGCTTTGTTTTTTAAAATTCTTTCATATGTATTGCTAATTGTGCCTGTGGATAGTGCAGTATTGAGAAGTCCTGACTCGAAGTTTGTTTGTAGGTACCAGACACCAAGTTCTTCTGCTGTTCATTATAGCTGTGGAAGCAGGATACCATGTATGTTTCATATGCAGTCACACCTCTTCCACTATTTGTATGTTTAGCCTTTTTTTCCCCTTTTTTTCTGAGTTTTATATAGTGCAAACTTGACCCAAAGGTATCGGATATCAGAGCGCTTTACATGAGCACCAGTTGCATTACCGAGACGTTCATTTCTGTTAGGCACGGGGAGATTACGTGATTTGCCCAGAATCCCAGGATGTTGTGCGTTGTTGCCGAGATTCAAACCTGGTTCCCCAGATTTGAGAGCGACCACCCTAGCCATTAAGCCACATCCTCTCCCCAATACCCTTTTTATTGCCTGCTGATGTGGATCAAAATAGTTAGCAATTTTCTGTGCCGGCCAGTGCTCCTCTTTATCTCAGTTTTATTCAATTCTCACTCTCCTCTCCCATCACCTTGGGTAGCATATGCTGGTTTTAAAACATTCATGTAAGGCCAATGACCAGTTGGAGGAGCTGACCCTGATAACTTCTGGCTCTTGTTATGGAAGCAGTAATTTAGTAAATGCCTGATCTCTTCATTGTTGCCACTGTCACCATGTCCCTCTAGGAACATCCTGCTGTGCATGCAGAGCAAGCGTGACTGTACCCTAGAGGAAGTATTATGTTTTATCAGCACAGTGGTCAACACATGAGCATAAGGGGTAAGCACCAGGATTAGGCATGGGCGGATTTTGCGGATTGGCAATCCGCAAATTTGCGGATTTGCGGATTGCGAAAATCCGCAAAATCCGCGAATCTTCGCAGATTTTTTTTTTTATGTTCGCGCGGGTTTCTGCAAGTTCGCGAGGGTTTTGTACAATTTCGCAAATTGCGAAATTGTACAAAACGCTCGCGACCTTGCAGAAACCCGTGCAAACACAATGTGCCCAGTAGGGTATGTGCCTCTTGTGTGTATAAAAGGTCAGAGAAAGATCAGTTCAGCAGATGAAGAGAAAGAAGCTCCTGGTCACAGGAACAGCACGGGTATTGCGCTCGTGAAAGTCAAGGATGCAAAGCCTATCCAGCATCACAGGTGATTTTCCAAGGTAGATTTGGGAAGAAGGCACACCTGTCCAGCCTCGACGACGCTCACAATTGTTTTTGGGCTAATGAATGAGTCACTGAATTTGAGCATCAACTAGTTCGAGCGACCATGTGTGTGTTACTATGCAATCGCCCCGAAGGGCGCAGGGGTCCCTTGAGTGAGCTGTGAGCTGTAACTATTTTACAATGGCGCCAGCAAGCTGCCAGCGCCGTTGTAAAATAGTTACAAAGTTAGCTTGCACAGGAACCACTAGATAAAACGAAGCAGGTGCTGCTTTATTTTATCTATCTAGTGGTTCCTGTGCAAGCTAACTTTGTAACTATTTTACAACGGCGCTGGCAGCTTGCTGGCGCCATTGTAAAATAGTTCCATGAGTGGGGGTTCAACTTTTGAACCCGTTACGTCCGCGGATTTTTTTTTGCGGATTTTGCGGGAAATCCGCAAAATTCGCGGATTGCGGCATTCCCAAAAATCCGCAGGCGTAACGGATTTCCCGCTCACCCTTAACCAGGATATGGTATCAAGTACCCTCTCTATCGGAGACATCAAGGCATCCTACCCATAGAACCTGTTCTCCATATGGGGCCACTGACCCTACGCAAGTGTGTGTGTGTGTGTGTGTGTGTGTGTTTCGATTTATATAGCGCACTTTAACCCAGGGGCCTCAAGGCGCTTGCTTAGGGAACCCGTCCTGGTATTCCCCTGTGAGATACCCCGGCTGGGTATCCGCAAGGTGAAAGCCAGGCACCCCACCGCGAGGGGCCGTAGTGGAGATTAAGCAAGCTATTGCCCAGAGTCGCAGAGTGTGACCCCGTGAGTATAGAAAGGCACTGGAGCGAGAATTGTCAACACCGTGGAATTTTTTGAGCCCAAGACCCGCCGAGGCGGGGAATCGAATCCTGGTCCACGGCCGATCTCAGCTTCCGGGTCTGCCGCCTCTAACCACTGAGCCACGCTTCTCCACAAGTGTTGAGAATAAGCCTGGGAATGCTGATTTCAAGGTCTGAGGAAGTGTCATTGCGCCCCTGGGAGCCCACTTCCCTTTTCGGAACAAACACTCTTTTGTTCTGGAATGTTGGCACCATCCTGTTGATAACACCAAGCCAGATGCAGACCCCTGGGCCAGGTCAAGTGAATATGAGAACCTATATCGAATCAAGTGGAACTACTCTCCGAAGGATGTTGGGGCTCTGTTCATCCAGACCCTAAAAAAACACAAAGATTAAAGGCAACTGTGTTCTTGTAGTAACTTTGACACCAATTCAAATTAATTTCTTGTCATTTCGCCACAAATTCTCAAGGAGTCTTGTGACGTTTGACAGATGCTATCTTGATGTCACCGGACCATAAATATTGGGGTCTCCAAGAAAGGCTTGTATTGGACTCTAGTGTAGTGTATTTCCTATATTCCCAATAGGCTCTGCGCATTGGAATAATATATCCTTAAGATGTGACGTAGGACTTATGTCTACTAGGTCTCTATCAAATATATTAGACTTAATTGTGAGTGCCAGCTAGCTCAGAGGTCACTAGAAACGTTCTCAAGTTCACAAGAAGGGATTTAGTTTCTGACCACTTTGTTTCCCCAAGATAAAACTGATCTTCAGAGTCGTGGAAACAATAGATTGATATTTCACTCAGTCAATTGTGCATGCTTTGTTTAATCAGAGGTGCTGAGAAATAGATAGACGGGCTTTTTTCAATAAAAGAATTTATTGAACAGTCTTCTTTCTCAAGCATAAGAAATGAACAGCTACAATCGTAAAACTGGTTCTGTAGTAGGGGATCTCTGTGTATAGTCATAATCTAGAGAATAGTCCCCCCCCATGTGCGTGGCCCCCGGCAATCAAAAATAATCTCTTAAATTGTCAAATCATGCAGACCCTGCAAGACACTTAAGAGAGAATTTAAAGACAAATAATGCAGCCTATATCCACAGGCTACACTGTCCAGTACTTCAACTAGAAATTCCACCAAACAACACCACACATAACCCAGCCTGCAGTTTCTACCATAGAGAAACTTGCCTACACCAGTAAAAGACTCTGGAATGATAGAGAGGAAGGCATGGACAGACAAGCCCCATAGGCTGCCATTATGTGGCTTAAATAGGATACTGTGCCTTTAAGAGAACTTTCCAGAACTTTCTCCCAGTATCCCAGAATGCATAGCAGGTCCCTCTTACTTTCAGTTCTTTTTTCCGGCTCCTGCTAACAGGACCCTGGCATTGAGCTCTCCCTTGTTTCAAGGGTTTATTGGATTTTTGTCACTTTTGTGTTTTAAAAGTATTTGAGTTTAGCTTTCTTGGTACTTTTCTTCTCTCCTGTGTGTTGGTTCAGGCGTTTTAGGGCTCTAAAATGCCTGGTCTTTTTGACAAGTGCCCAGCATGTGGAAGGAAGAAGGCCAAGAGTGATCCACATGATGTCTGCATTGTCTGTCTCCCTGAAGAACATGTCCCTGAAGACTGTGACATCTGCCAGCAGTTTTCAGCGAGGACCCTGAGGGACAGGCTGAAGATTAGGCTCTTAGGCCTTGAGGAGAGATGTCTGCAGGCTGCAGGTGGGTCTGGGCAGGCTGGGAAGGTTCCCTCTGCCTCTGCTGAGGCCTCTGGGGGGCTCCCCAGAGGCAGGAAGACCAGCAAACGGTCCCAGTCTCCGTCGACGTCGATTGCATCGACGACGACATCGAGAGGGATGACGGCGGTGTGTTCCCCATCTCCCCGGGGCTCCGGGTCGAGACGGCGTGACGACTCGACGTCGAAGGGCCTGGAGAGGCCGCTGTCGAAGCCACCGTTGTGGTCATCGTCGACGTCGGAGTCTTCCTATCGACTTCGGAGACGAAGCGACACCGCCGATCGCCGTCGAAACACCGGTCGACGTCGAGGACCTCAAGAAGGAGGAATCGACGCTCGTCGTCGAACGGAACGTTTGACGTCGCGGAGGCGGCGTACGGCGTCACGAAGGAAGAGGTCGACGTCGAGGAAGCAGCGTTCGACGTCGTGGAAGAAAAGATCGACATCGCGGAGGCGGCGTTCGACGCCGGAGTCATGGAGGCGACGTTCGACGCCGGAAAAGCGACGCTCAGCGTCGAGAAAGAAGAGATCGGCGTCTAGGAGTCCCTCCACCTCTCCTAAACGGTGCAAGAGGGATTCTGGCCCCAGAAGTCGACTGCTTCTAGTGGAGGACGCAAGAGGAAGCGATCACCTGCTGAAGGGGCTGGATCTCAGCCCCCTTCGCCTAAGGGGTCACCGGACTCGATGTACTCTGTGGTATACACACCATCTCGGCCTAGGTCGCCACCTCCGCCTGTACCTACGGAGGACCCTCCCGCCAACCCTCCACTTCCGCCAGGCAGACCACTACCACCGCTTCCACCGCATGGGCCGGCCCCCCGGTCGGTGATACCTCCGGTCCCTCCGCCGAGAGGTCCACGTCGTTACCTCCTCTGCCTACACCTCCTAAGGGGACACCGAAACCTAGACCCCAGGAGGAACCAAGGAAGACTCCCCAACGGAAACCGGTGAAGCGGCCACGGGCTGGCAGATCTCGCTCTCGCTCTAGGAGGAAGGAGCGATCGCGACACAGATCGTCCACGCGGTCGAGACACCGCCATAGGAGGCACGGATCTCGCTCTCACACAAGGTCCACATGGACCAGGGACTATTCTCCGACCTCGTCGGGGTCCCCGGACACGAGGGTGTCGCCGATTGATGACCTGGTGGCGTTCCATGATGTCCTTTTAAGGGGCGATGCGAAGTTGGGCATATCCTTGACGGTGCCTACACCTAAGACTTCAGTCATTTTCGAGACATTGCATCAGAAACACCTGTCTAGTCCACTGCTACCTCTGGTGCCGGGCCTGGAGGAACCGGCTATGGCCCTTTTCCTCACCCCTGCGGTGACGAAGGCGGCTCCATCGAGATTACTGAAAAAGTACCGGGCTCCCGATTCTGACCCGGCCTTTCTGAGGGCGGAACCCCCTCCGGATTCTGTGATTGTGACGGCGGCCCGCAAACAACATGCCACCACCCCGTCATCCACGGTTCCCCCGGATAAGGAGTCTAGATGGATGGATTCAGCAGGGAGGAAAGTATGTGGAACATCGGCAACCTCAATGAAGGCTGCGAGTGCCACGGCGCTGTTGGGACGCTACGACCGCGCCCTCTGGGACTCCCTCCAGCAGTTTGCGGAGCACTTACCTCGCGAGAAGCGCGAGGACTTCCAGGAAGTGCTGAATGAAGGGATGCTGGTGGCGAACCAGGTTATCAGCGCTGCAGCAGACTCATCCCTGTTGGCGGCACATGGGTTTTGCCATGGAGTTAACCAACGACGTCACGCCTGGCTCCGTCTTACGTCCCTGAAACCGGACGCACAGCAGAGGGTATCCAACCTGCCATTCTCTGGCGAGACCCTCTTCGGGAAGCATGCGGATGACGAGATGGCCTGCATGAAGGCGGAGGCCGAAATGCTCACGGCTGTGGGCCTGGAGAAGCCTAAAGACACGAAGAAATTGTACCGCCCATTCCAACGGCGGTTCGGTGGGCAAGGCAGAGGACGTGGCCAAGCTTCGGGACAGTCGCAACAACAACAGTTCCGTAAGCCGTTCCAGAAGCGCCAGAAGGGCAGAGGAGGCCAGCAGTCGGCTCCGGCGCCCAAGGGCCAGGCTGGGTCTAGGCCCTAGGAACCTACTTCCCCCGGATCTGTTACCCACTCCGGTAGGGGGAAACATTAAATTTTTTCTGGCAGAGTGGAGAAAAATTACTCAGGACAAGTGGGTGCTGAATATTGTTTGCAATGGATACAGTCTTCGGTTCACAAGCCCGCCTCCAGCGATTCCTCCGGTCAGCTCGCAGTTTCAGCTGCGCTTTTTTCAGAACCCTTCATCTCCAGCGGGAAGGTCTCTACATTCCCTGGATGTTAGGAGGGTGTTGAAATTTTATCTGGATAAGACCAAAGGTATTCGTAGGTCGGACCAATTGTTTATCAATTATGGATCGGTCAGGACGGGTCTTGCGACCTCTAAGCAGTCCATCTCTAGGTGGATTGTGTCCTGCATACAACTGTGTTACCAGAAAGCTAATAAGACCTTAGGAGGTAAGCCTAAGGCTCATTCCACCAGCGGCAAAGCTGCCACGACAGCCTTGCTCCGTAATGTGCCGATTGCAGAAATTTTCAAGGCCGCCACTTGGAAGTCGGTTCATACCTTTGCTAAGCATTACTGTCTGGACACTGATGCCAGAGCGGATGCTCAGGTTGGACAGGCTTCGCTGCGGAATTTGTTCGCACAATAGTGGTGTTGGTTTCTTTTCTCCACCGCCGCTTTGATGTGGGGATGGGCTTGCCATTCTATTCACTAGATTATGACTATACACAGAGATCCCCTACTACAGAAGGAGTCGTTTCTTTTCTGTAACTCCAGTTCTGTAGTAGGGGTATCTCTGTTATAGTCATAAGCGCCCGCCCTCCTCCCCGGTAGAGAAAGATATTCATGTAAAGAATGCTACAGGTCTGGCGTGTTACGCCTTCAAAAAGAACTGAAAGTAAGAGGGACCTGCAGGGCATTCTGGGATACTGTGAAGTTCTGGAAAGTTCTCTTAAAGGCACAGTATCCTATTCTGAGCCACATAATGGCAGCCTATGGGGCTTGTCTGTCCATGTCTTCCTCTCTATCATTCCAGGGGGGTTTTTGCTGAAGGCAAGGGAAATCTGGACAGGCTTTGCTGTTTTGTGGATTTTTGGTGGAATTTCTAATTGAAGTACTGGACAGTGTAGCCTGTTATAGGCTGCATTTTATGTCTTTAAATTCTCTCTAAAGAGACTGTGCAGTTCAGCATTTTTTCGACACTTTAAGAGATTATTTTTGATTGCTCCGGGGTCCACGCACATGGGCGGGACTATTCACTAGATTATGACTATAACTATAAATACATACATAAATAACAGAGGCTAAAAGTACTCAACTGTTGTTGTTATTGTTAATTGTTATTGTTAATTAACATTTGTATAGCGCTGAATCACCAACAGGTCTCTCAGCGCTAGGGAGGGAGAAGGTCGGCAGCTAGACGACACAGGGTTGATGCGTGAGTTTAAGCAGTGATCAGTGATTCTCTGAACAGGATAGTTTTGAGCTGTTTCCTGAAACGAAGCAGGGAGGGTTCCTTACGGAGACATTCAGGAAGCTCGTTCCAGAGCTGGGGGGCTAAGACAGAGAAGCCTCTGCCACCTTTTGATGTAAGCTTATACCGGGGGCAGGATAGAATACCAGCCTTGGAAGACCGTAGTGTGCGGCCAGGCACATAGGGCTCCAGGCGTTCTTTTATATAAGTTGGGGCAAGACCATAGATTGATTTATAGATGATGCAGAGGCCCTTGAATTTCACTCTGCTTAATGGGGAGCCAATGTAGCTTGTGTAGCAGCGGGGTGGCATGGGATCTTCTAGGAAGCCTGAAGACTAGTCTTGCTGCATCATTTAGAACCACCTGGAGTAAAATTGATACTTGTATAGTGCACTACTCACCCACAAGGGTCTCAAGGCGCTTGTACGAATACCGCTGTGGAACCCATCCTGGCTTTCCCTGTGAGGCGTCCACTCCTGGGCACCCCCAAGGTGGAGGCCAGGCATCCTTAGCGTTGTGGGGGCCGTTGTGGAGATTAAGCAAGCTATTGCCCAGAGTTGCAGAGTGGGACTCACTGATTGGAATAGGCACCGAGGCGAGAATTATCAGGTCCGTGGAATTTTTGAGCCCAAGACCCGCCAAGGCGGGGAATTGAACCCTGGTCCCGGCCTAGACCTCTGCATCAGGGTCTGCCGCTCTAATCATTGAGCCACAGTTTGCTAGTTTCTGAGGGAGGCCCATGTATAGGGCATTTCCGTAATCTAGCCTTGAAACGATGGTGGCCGAAACTATAATTTGTAGTGAGGTGGTGGTCAAAAGAGGGGCGAGTTTCCGCATCTGTCTGATCAGACCGGTGCATGTCCCGACCACTGAGGTGACTTGATTGGCCATTGAGAGCTCTGCGTCGATTTTCCGACCAAGGCTCTTCACGACCGGCACGGGGTAGGGTTGGGGCCTAGCTCCTGGGGTCAGAAGTGATCATTTCAGGGGGAGTTAATAGAGGGGATGACCAAGATCTCTGTCTTGTCTGTATTGATTCTCAGTTTGCTGACATCCAACTCACTGTAAATCTGAGCACATTTTGGACATGGGATTGTGTGAGGGTGGTGTTGTGTATGCTAAGGAGGAGTTGTGTCATGAGCGTAATTGAATATTTTACAGTCCATGTTGGCTAAGGCTACTATCAGTGGTTGCAGATGAATATTAAAAAGTAGTGGAGACAGAGCAGAGCCTTGAGGGACGCCACAACTAAGCAGCTCTTTATCTGATATCTGCTCACCCTGCTGAATTCTTTGGGACCGGCCAGATAGAAAAGATTTGAGCCATTGGTGCACTTGACCATTGATGCCCAAGGTTAAGAGTCTCTGGTCAGTAGTATCTCATGACTGACAGTATCAAACGCTGCTGATAAGTCCAATAGGATCATGGCACTGGGCTTTTTACTGTCGGCCATGGATCTAAGCTTGTCAAGTACCGTCAACGTGACCAGTTCAGTGCTGTGGTGTGCTTTGAAGCCTGCTTGACGAGCATGGAGGAGTTGGTTGTCCTCCAGGAAAGAAGAGAGCGGTTTGAGGACATGATGCTCCACGACTTTTGCGAGGAAGGGTAGCAGGGATATGGGCCTATAGTTTTTAAGATTGGCCACATCCGCCCCAGATTTCTTTAAAAGGGGTATGACTCTAGCTTCTTTTAGGTTGGATGGCATATGCCCGGTCTCCAGAGTGGTTGAGCATGGAGATGATATGGCTTTCCAAGGCAGGGAGTGCCATTGTGAAAGATTTCTGTCTGTTGGCCGCTGTAGTGATTCTGGTCTCGTAGTATTCTGCTTTGGTGGCAGTGATGAGTTTATTATATAGATTGAGCTGAGTTTTATAGATTTCTCGCTCTGCTGGGTCGTTAGTTTTACGCCATTGCCTCTCTGTGTGGCGGAGCTTTGTCTTTGTTTCCCTTAATGATTTATTAAACCAGGATGCCCCTTTTCCCTTATCTTTGACCCTTTCCCTTTTCTCGGGTGTGACATGGTCTATCGCTGCTCGTAGTCTATTCGCATTCCTGATCTAGGTTCCCCCATTACAGGCTTGGGGGGGGTGGGGGGGGGGGCCTGAGGAGGGTTTCCACTAGCAATGTGGGTTCAATTAAGTTCCATTTCCGTACCGTTTTCCATTTGGGAGGGGGTTTGGGCAGGTGGGTATGTGTCTGTATCCAACAGCTGATAAGAAAGTGGTCAGACCACACACAAGGGCTGATATGTGTAAGCCTGGACCGGGGTTGAGAAGTCCATACAAGGTCTAGAGTGTGTCCTTTATTGTGTGTGGGGCCTTTGACCATTTGACGGAGACCTAGCGTGTTCATGAATAACTCCAGTTGGTGGGCCATGGGGTCTTTGGGTGATAGGTCCCAGTGGTAGTTAAAGTCCCCGACTACCAGTACGTTTTTGTAACGTGTACAGAGATCAGAGATTATTTTGAGAAAGAGGTAGTTAAACAGTGGGGTTGATCTTGGGGGACGATAAACCACCAAGAGTGCCAGGCAGTGGTTAGTGAAAGAGATTTTTACACCGAGGAGGTCAGCGTTGTCACTATTCTCTGCTAGTATTTTAGTGACTAGCTATTTTTTTAAAGAATGGCCACTACCCCCCCCCCCCTTCCTCTTGTGTTACCGCTACGGTTGTGCCATAGGACGTTTTAGTCTCCCGGTAGGGCAGAGAGGTTGGTGGGTGTAGATGTTTCCCCTAACCCGTAAGAGCCAAGATGTCAAGGTCTCCATCCTGAAGTAGGGCAAAGACCTCCAGGTGGTGTTTGTAGGGAACGAGTATTGAGGGTAGCCACTTTTAGTTTTGTCTGTTTATTGGCAGTTGATTTTACTTGGTGTACTGGCTTTCCTGGACAATGGTTCGGGGTGTTGTCACCTTTCTTTTTTAAGATGTTTATTTGGCTAAGTTTCGTTAGGATGTTGGTACTTATAGTGAGATCAATTGAGTTTAAGGCTTGGAGTGAGACTGCTGAGTACACCCGCCGTTGGCCAGGGTTCCTAGCCCCTAGGCCCGGTCGGGCGCAGACGGGCATGCCATTGGCGCGCCTTCGGCGCGCCCACTGCGCGCGTCCGCTGCACGTACACTCTGACATCCAGCTATGTAGGGTGCGACCTGGGAAGCTACTCCGCCCCCTCTAACAAGGTGATGTTCCGTGAGTGGTCTGCTCTCTGACAACCACGCCCTCCACTCAAACAGCCACAGCTGCGGGGACCGAGGCGGGTAACAGCGGAGAGTGCAAACCAACAAGGCAAGTGAAGTTAAAAGTGATTAAGTTTAAAAAAAAATAAGGAGCGCTGCCAGCATGTAGTATTTCACAAGCGCAGGATTTCAATTTTAAAACTAGCACAGATTCGAAAATATGATCATGTGTGAGGTCAGGCAGCCGCCTACTCACCGCAATCCCTCTGGTGCTTCTAAAATATGCCTACCCCGATGTACCTAACCTACACTTAGTACGAGGGAAGAAGTAAGTGAGGTGTAGCATAAATGTACTATTCTTTGCCAAGAATCTGTCCAAGATTTCTCTTCGGGTCTAATCAGCTCCGTACCTTGATTTGGAATGAAGAACGTCAGACTCAGGACTCGATTTCCCAACAACCTGCAAGGGTAGCTTGGAAACACTGGAGCTGGATTTCTCGGTAGGAGATATGACAGCAACTCTCTCGTTGCCCCTGCTGGAGGGTCGGCTTCCTTCGGAGGCTTGCTGTAGCAGGATGCGTCGGGCAAGTAGATAGTCGAACTGCTCCAAACCACTGTGTGCTTGCTATGGCAAGTGTGGGCATATTTATACCTTGAAGGTACCGAGTTTGACGTAAAGGTGAACATCATAATGTCATCAAAGAGTCTCAGTTCTTTGAAAACTCCATGAGTTCTTGGACAAGTCAGTTCTCGAGCAAGGGGAAGTCCCTAGCTGCTGAAGCGGAGTTTCCCAAGAAATCGTTGTAGCTTTTCTGAACTAGTGGAAGTAGCCTGGCCGTATTTGGACTGCATGAGCTATGTCTAAATATGGTTATGATTTCTATGCCTATATAAGGATATGGTGATTTATACCTATATAAGGGCACGAATTGGGAAAATTACAATAGGGTCCTAAAATGGTACACAACACTGAGAGCACCCAAACTTTTGTGGTCTGGGCCACTTTTCTTAGTTATGTTTTGCGATTTCTCATGTACAACCAGGCAAACTATGTGGATTCTTATACAAAATATGTACCAATCTAGAGGTTTCTAGCTCAGACAGGTTCATGCAAATATCATTGCATGCTACAGAATAACTAAGAGCACAGATTTGTCCATTATGTCTTCTTTCTCTCAGCGTATGCTCAGGACGACAATTGGTTCACGCCTATGCTGGGTAAGGAAGTTCGTAGTTGAGTAGAAATGGACTTGAAGCATGCATGTATTTCTGTATATGCACTTTCAGACATGTTGGAGATTTTCAGAGCTTAAACGCGTGAGCTAGAAAGCCCTCATTGAGCTCTTGTTTGCTTCTTTCCACAGACAAGGACATCCAGAAATGCAGAACAGGCACTGACATGAGGAAATCATTTAGTGCCTCCCAACCAGCACTGATTAAACATTGATGCACCTTACTGCTGTTAATGACTTTTTAGTATTTCAAAGGAAGTCTCCTTATCCTTGGCCTTGACTCCACAGTCGAAGATAGGTTGTGTTATGGAAAGAACAAGCCAACCTCCCTGCTCTCTTTCAGGAACCTTCTAACTTTCCATTTGGGTGGGATGTTTGACTGCAAAGGGAAATTTCCATCCACCATCACCCCTGGTCCCAACTCACCAATGACTTATGGTGCTCTCTCTGTGGTATGGAGTAATATACTCTACATCTTGCCTAGCCAGTCAGCACCATAAGAAAATCTGCAGAAGCTTGAGAGTTTCCTCCTATTGGAAGATGAAAGAGCAGATTCTGCCTTTGTAAAGGGGTATGCCGCATTTTGGATCTGTACAACTACTCCTTGCATAAGTTCAAGATCCTTGCTTTAGCTCAGATACTGGTGGTTCTGGGGTCCTCCAATATATATATATATATATATATATATATATATATATAATATATATATATATATATATAATATATATATATAATATATATATATATATATATATATATAATATATATATATATCAAGCAATTCCCACCACTTCCGGTTCCCGGCGAAGAAGGAACTCAGACCACCACAACGATTCAGGCAAGATGTGTTTCACATGCAGCCTGCAACGACGCGTTTCGGGCTTCAGGAGCCCTTGATCACATACGTATATATATCTGCTACTGTGCCAACAGAAACGGATGTGCAGTTTGGCCAGCTTATGCCGCAGCTTCTGTTTCCTCTTTCTTGTCCTCCTTCTTCGTCTCTGTACTGTTGGATCTACCACGAGGTTGAGTAGGGAGTGTCAAAACAGTCTTCTTTCTATTATCGACACACACCAAGCAATCATTAGGTTATCTGCCAAGAAAGCCAACACTGATTGGTTTCTTCATTAATTAGGTAACTGCTTTAGCTGTGCATATGTGCAGGGAAAGAGTGCATTCCTACATATGGGACATGGACGTATACTATCAGGCATGCCAGGTTCTAATGGACGGGTATTTTAGACACTCCGTAACTTGACCTGTAACTTCAAGTTGGTAATTGGAGCAAGTCTATGGACTAGGAGTAACAATATCGTTACTAATCTATCCTTTTATTTGATTGAATTGGTTGCATTTAGACGTTTTTATTGTAGCAAGTATCACAAGTTTGTAAATGCTTTTACAACAGACCTTTACAAGACCAGACCCATTTTATAACTACATTTATAACAGCCAGGATATAATTTATTATTGGATTACACAACAATTGAAGTAGAAAAAATAGGCTTGTGCTCTAAATGAGGAAATACTTGCGATTTTAAGAATTAAGAATGTTTTTATCAGTACAGATCCACGTATCTTCTTACAGACAATTAGAAATAGTAGGTGACATATAGGGACTGTGGCTTCCAAAATGCCTAGTACAATCAGAATTCAATAGATACAGCACCTAGATGCTTTCTGTCTCTCTGTGGCTGTGTTCTGCTGTCTGTCAAATGCAGAGGCCCAGTTCGCAAAACACTAACATCTTTCGGAGACACAGGATTGATGCTCTCTCATTGTAATTCTTAAAACAGTCTATCCAGCTAAGGTCCCTCAGTTTTATGGTGCTTCTCAAAGTGACATTGTTCTTCAGCCCTTATAGGTACTTGCAGTGCTTGCATGTCACCAGGGAGGGTATCCTGACATCTGGAGAAGGAGGTACTGCCCTAGGTGAGGCCTATTAAAAGAGCCAGGTTTTCAAGTTATTTTGTAATACTAGGACTGAGCTGGTGGCAAGGGGAGGTCGTTCCAGGCTTTAGGAGCCTGGTACAAGAAAGCATAGACGTCTGCTCTTGGGATGTGAGTGTCATGGGCGAGCAGTAGTTTGGCGTAACGAAGATGTATGGTGGGGGTACAGAAGCTCATACTGTTGTTCAGGGAGTCGGCTCCTATTTGTGTAGTGCACAAGAGATAGTTTGCACCCTTCAATAATCTAGTACATATATTGCATCTTACAAGTAAAGATCTTATTAAATACACATATTTTCAGTATTGTCAGTTTTCCCAGGAGACCGTAAACGGAGGCATCCTCAATTCTGTTCAAATCTTTATTCAATTTTCTTAGTTAAAAATGCAGATAGCCAACGTGTTTCCTCTGTTACCGGACTTCTTCAGGGCTATAAGAAATATATATTTTTTTTAAACGTACATAAAACACTATTTACAAATATGTACAAGCATAAGTCACATTTATATATTTACAGGAGAAAAAAACAGATTTAGCAAATTATGCATTCATATATCTATATTTACATAATTTATAACAGTTTTACTTCTATTCAAAATACTGGAAAACATTTTCATAACACAATCTTAACAGTTGATCTCGAACAAACATCAGTTAAAAAAATGTCACCATTTAGCTTGAGAAATACAATAAAATGTATACATAATTACATGTTAAAGTCATACTTTTGGTTTATTAGGAATAACATTTTTTAATATATACCTGATTGAATTTCATAAACGTCATGGTAATGATTCCTTCTATATCGAAATACTGTTGTTCAATCTGTAGGAGCAACAATCCCCATTATTATATGTACTAAGGTCTAAATGAATATACAGCACCTCCATATGAAACTTTACAGTCATGACTAAAGAACAATTTTATGTTATTCCAACAATTTATTATAAAACCTTACTCGAGTAATTCCCAAAACTACGTCTCCTATTAGTGTCACACAAAATTTGGATATGGGAATACCTCACAGCACAAAACATCAACCTTAAATCAACGTTTATGAAGCTATACCCAAAAAGGAGATCTAATAAATGTTCTGAGATTATTATGCCACAATTCCTTATTTGTTAATCAATGTCCTAGTCGAATGCGTGATAGGCATAAATTGATGTTGCAATCTTGTCTCTTAGTGCCATTTGGAAAGCATTTTTTCTATTCGATGTTATTAATAAACCACACTTAAGCCCATAAGTCCACAAACTACCCATTCTCTGTTGTGAAAGCCATAGTGTTATTTATTATGACTAAACATCGCAATGTACTTACAATGTTAAGCTTTTTATAGATGAGCTTCTTTAGAGACAAGCATTTGCAATGCAATAGGTCTCGCATTAGTAAACTTTGAGCTATCGGTATTGAAAATAACACATTTTTTATTTATGTGTTGGTTTTGAAAATAGCAAAATCAATAGCTTTGCCACTTACAATGCCAATAGTTATAACTTTCGCAAATGTGACACCTACAGCATTTGTAATGCAACATGTGTTGTATTTACTTGACTTAGATGTATTGATATTACAAATAACAATGTCTTTTAATTTTTCTAAATAATTAATAATTAAATAGGTTATTGTAATTTATAATGGCAATAGCTTAAACTTTTTAAAATAACTTTTGTGAAGATTATGTTCAGTGTATTTTATTGTGATGAAACAGAAGTGGAATATTAACATCTTTTTGTGACATTTGCAATAAAGCTTGAAACATTGATAGAACATATTTGACCCAGTTGTTGAATGGTTGCATAGATTGATGCTGTGGTAGCACATAGTGATGCTGTGGTGCCCCTGAGTGATGCTGTGGTGCCCCTGAGTGATGCTGTGGTGATGCGATAGATAGAGTGAGGGCGATAGATAGAGTGAGGGCGATAGATGGATAGAGGGCAGGGGATAGAGGGCAGGCGATAGAGGGCAGGGGATAGAGGGCAGGCGATAGAGGGCAGGCGATAGAGGGCAGGCGATAGAGGGCAGGCGATAGAGGGCGGGCGATAGAGGGCGGGCGATAGAGGGCGGGCGATAGAGGGCGGGCGATAGAGGGCGGGCGATAGAGGGCGGGCGATAGAGGGCGGGCGATAGAGGGCGGGCGATAGAGGGCGGGCGATAGAGGGCGGGCGATAGAGGGCGGGCGATAGATAGAGGGCGGGCGATAGATAGAGGGCGGGCGATAGATAGAGGGCGGGCGATAGATAGAGGGCGGGCGATAGATAGAGGGCGGGCGATAGATAGAGGGCGGGCGATAGGGCGATAGATAGATTGATAGAGTGAGGGATGATAGATAGATAGATTGATAGAGTGAGGGCGATAGTGAGGGCAATAGATAGTGAAAGCGATAGATAGATAGATAGCTAGATAGATGGATCGGGTAAATATTTGGCGTGTAATTATGTGGCACTGAGTGGTATTTGCAGTGTATGTTGCATTGAGCGCAGTGTAATTATGTAGCATATAATTATGTGGCACTGAGGGGTATTATGAGTAGTGTATGTTGTATACAGTAGAGTAATTGTGTGGCGTGTAAATATGTGGACTGAGTCGTATTTGGAGCGTATGTTGCATTGTAATTATGTAGCATATTATGTGGCACTGAGTGGTATTGTGTGGAGTGTGTGTTGCATTCAGTAGGGTGTAATTATGTGGCACTGAGTGGTATTTTGAGTGTATGTTGCGTTGAGCGCAGTGTAATTATGTAGCATATAATTATGACACTGAGCGGTACTGTGTGGAGTGTATGTTGTATTCAATAGAGTGGAATTGTGTGGTGTGTAATTATGTGGCACTGAGTGGTATTTGGAGTGTATGTTGCATTGAGTGCAGTGTAATTATGTAACATATACTTATGTGGCACTGAGTGGTATTGTGCGGAGTGTGTGTTGCATTCAGTAGAGTGTAATTATGTGGCACTGAGTGGTATTTGAAGTGTATGCTTGAGTGCAGTGTAATTATGTGGCATGTAACTATGTGTCACTGAGTAGTATTTGGAGTGTATGTTGCATTGAGTAGAGTGTAATTATGTTGCGGGTTATTATGTGGCACTGAGTGGCATTTGGAGTATATGTTGCATTGAGCGCAGTGTAATTATGTGGCGTGTAATTATGTGGCACTGAGTGGTATTTGGAGTGTATGTTGCATTGAGTGAAGTGTAATTATGTAGCATATCCTTATGTGGCACTGAGTGGTATTGTCTGGAGTGTATGTTGCAGTGTAATTATGTGGCGTGTAATTATGTGGAACTGAGTGGTATTTGGAGAGTATGTTGCATTGAGTGCAGGTTAATTATGTGGCGTGTAATTATGTGGAACTGAGTGGTATTTGGAGAGTATGTTGCATTGAGTGCAGGTTAATTATGTGGTGTATAATTATGTAGCATATAATTATGTTGCACTGAGTGGCATTGTGTGTAGTGTGTGTTGCATTCAGTAGAGTGTAATTATGTGGCGTGTAATTATGTGGCACTGAGTGGTATTTGGAGTATATGTTGCATTGAGTGCAGTGTAATTATGTGGCGTGTAATTATTTGGCACTGAGGGGTATTTGGAGTGTATGTTGCATTGAGTGCAATGTAATTATGTGGCGTGTAATTATGTGGCACTGAGGGGTATTTGGATTGTATGTTGCACTGAGTGCAGTGTAATTATGTGGCGTGAAATTAGGGACACTGTGTTAAAAGAGAATGCAAAGGATGAATGTCGCTAATCATCCTGTGATTCTGGGCAAATCACTTAATCTCCCTGTGACTAACAAAAATGAATGTGTGTCCTCATGTAACGTAGCTGGTGCTATGTAAAGCGCTCTGATACCCGATTTGGGTCAAGTTTGCGCTATATAAAACTCTGCAAAAAAAACAGAATGCTGTCAAGTGGGTCAGGGCTCCAGGAAGGGAGACGGAGGGTAAACAGGCTGTGGAAAGAGACAATAACTGAGCCTGACAGACAGAGAAGACGCTAGTGAGAGGTGGAGAGAGAGGCCGGGGTACAGCGTGACAGCGTCAGCCACACTGAGGGCGAGAAGGGTGTGGGTGGAGAGACAGAGAGGCGGACAGAGGCCAGGATGCACAGAGAGACAGACACGAGCTGTGAGAGGGACAGAGAGACAGACATAACATGAGAGAGAAGCGGAAGGTAATAAAAAGCGGCAGCATGAAGGAAAGCGGTATGGGGAGAGGTCAATGAAGAGAGCATGAGAGGGGTGGAGTGAGAGATGTGAGAGAGAAACTGTGTGTGTGGTGCTGTGTGAGAGACAGAGGGAGTGGGAGACACCAGGTGAGTGGTGCACAGAACAGGAAGCGAGAGGGACACTAGAGGGTGGGGGCTGCTGAGAGGCGGAGCAATGCGTGGAGAGGATTAACAAAAAACTATGCCAATGCTTGTTAAAAACTGATACTTTCTGTTTTAAATGGCAAAACATGTGATTCGACGTCGGAAGAGAATTCTCATCAGTAAGCGAACAAAGTAATTAACACACAGCTGCACACATATTTCAAGAGGAGTTGTTGTCACTCCCCCAAGAGATCCCCGGAAAAAAATGAGCGAAAGAGACCAGAACAGGATTAATCAAGAAAATGTAAATGCCGCAGTAGAGAGATAACAGGAAATGGTCTCCGAGATAAAGGGGCCCGTGACGTTAATCTTCTAAAGAAAAATAAACAAACAGGAAAAAATAACGAGGCCAATGACCGTTCACACGAGGGGGAAGTGATGAATGAAACAGAGCAGAAATATTGTACAGAGGAGGGAAAATAAAAATTTGGAGATTACGAGTGTGTCGAGGAAGCGAATGAGAAAAACTTTGTGAAACAAATGGAAAGGGGCATGGAAGGGCAAAGGGAGGAAAAGGCATTCTTCTTAATTGGACATGCAAATTGCCACAGCTCCAATGGTAAAAGTTCAAAGGCTGATACAAAAGAAGTAGGCGGCGCACTTCTCTGTGTGCCTTTCTTTGCGTGATGCAAAGGTCCATTGATTCGCCCACTAGCAGTCTCTGCTTAAGAGCAAGGATTAAATGGTCAAGGAATTTGAAGTAGCCTTTCATTCGGCAGATGCGGCCAATTCAGAGCTGTAAGGAAGCATGGTCTTGGCGAATGTTTACTTAACCTCCGCAAACAGTGCCATGTATCTTATTACATAAACAAGTGGGGTGAGGGCGCAGGGGAGCAGGGGAGTGAGCATATGGGGTGTGAGTAAGGCCAAGCGCGCGCTGGCCAAGCGTCGCGCTTCAAGAGCCTGGTGGTGTGCGAGGCTGTGTGTCGGATGTGGGTGGGGGGGGAGCCAGTGGGAGCGAAGGAGCATATGGGGTGTGAGTGAGGCCAAGCGCGCACTGGCGAAGCGTCACGCTTCAATGGATCACATGCATTGGGAGGAATCCGCTTGTTCAAGAGTGTTGTTTCCCTTACAATAGTTCAGAGCTATAAATAGCTCGATCTAAAAAAACAATAAGTTCCCCTTTAGTACTTTTCGGCCAAAATGTAAAGCCTAAACAAAAGTAAAGCAGTGAAATAAGTTTAGGCACCCGATTCAGTTGTTTGAAGACCAAATCCATTTTGCAAAGAAGGTTTGTTAATTTAGAATAAACTCAGACACAAGACTAGCATTTTTAGACTGTGAAGCAAGACTTGCAAGCTATCGAGCACATCACTTTGTTTAAATCACAATGTCAAGTTCATCATTTAAAAGGGATAACCCTCTTAAACTAAAAAATATATAAACCTTATGCGCAGTAGGGCACATGACTTTCTATTTTAACTAGGACAACAACTTTGTCATTTCAGCGGGAACCATACATGGAGACGCATAATTTGCAACATAGCCTGTGTAAGGAATAACGACTTTATCTATGTGCATTTCCTATTAATCAATGCCATACGTCATGTAGATTCACGGTAAACAAAAACTGTAAGAATATCGTGAACGCTAGTCAGTATTAGGTTTGCAGCGAAATATAAGTATTGCTGGCAGCCATCTTAAAGGAAAACAAACGCCCCGCAAGAGCACTCTCTAATACCTTTGATATCCAGCCGATCAGTTGCCAACCAAAACATGTAGTTTGATTCAATCATAAGTTACAATAGCAAAATAGCCCTCACAGCGTTAATCTGGCTACATCCATGCTCCTCACTTACCGCAATATTTTGACACCCAAGTCGCCGTGTGGTCTTCTGGTTTACCCAACTAAGCAAAGTCTCAGTTTTTATACGTTTAATTATATCAATTAGTATAGCAATTACAGGTTAATTAGTCAAACTTCCCGCCGATTAAAACCACGCGGGTCGCGATAGAATGATGTCTCTTCACATTTCTAATTTAAGCGCCCTTTTGAAATGGGCAAAACCTAACTGTTATTAAGATTGCAGATATTAAACGATGGTTTTACAATCAGAAAAACACATAAATTGCATCCGATAATATCAGTCAATTCTATCATTACGGCAAAGCAATTAATGAATTCTACATCTCTCACCGGAAAAGTGATACACAAATGTCAAATATTTCGGATCAAATATACCGTAATTGTTGTTAAATAAACAAGTATAATCCAGTAGCGCAAACAGTCAAAAATGGATAATAAAGCCTCCTACATGCCCACAGCCCTACAGGTCCCAGAACGATTAACTTCCTCTCTAATATCCAGATTCATCGCCATCTTGAAATAGGCAAAATAGTGCAGAGAAAGGCAGCAAAAAAATGTTTAAGTGAGCATATCTATCCCATTATTTGGCAGCACGGAGCAAGTCTATATTCGAAACGAATTACCAATGGTCTCCATCTTTAAGAAACCGTTTTGATAATAAAGCCTCGCACAGTAATGTTTTTACTATTCCCCAAAGAATCCTCTTATTTGTATATAGATCATCACTGAAATTGAAGCGAGCTATTAAAATAGTTACTCAAGTCTATCATATCCACCCATTGCTGAACTAGGCGAAGATTATCAGTCAAGGGCCAATGTACTAATGACCATATGAATTTCTCAGTAACAAGAACTTAAGGTATGCCAATAACAACATCACTCTCACCGTTCTCCTGTACTTATTGTACACGCTGTTTACTGACAATATCATGTGCATTCTAATGGCGATTACTGCATGGTGCCCTTTGTGACTCGATCTGAAGTGCGCGCAGCTATAATGACTTCTTTGAACTGAACAAAGGCCCCGACTCCTCACCCTCGACACTATGGGAAGCCTTCAAAGTCATGTCATGTGAAACATGCCGGTATCCTCAGTGCAATTAGATTACACCTGGTGTCATTGAAAAGTCACCTCCGGGCATTTGGAGCTGGAGTACATGCATCCAAATCCCCATCTACCATGATAAAAGTTATGGAGACACTCACTGAATACAACTATGAGGCATCGCAGGAGCTAAGTTTCCTCACCCGATGCGGTGATGCCGCTATGGTGAGGGCAACCGTCCAGGAAAAATGCTTGCTAACTTGCTCGGGCAGCCACGGTCTTCTGAATACGTGATCGAACTGCTGGACGAACAACAATTATGGCGTTCCAAACCCAAAGGCATGCTCCACACTATGACCTCATGCTACTCTCAACTTTATCTCACCACTATGCCCCCGTGCACAGCCAAACTTAAACAGTACTTACACACAATTAAAATACTTTGGCTTGACCGCTCCCATCGCACATTCCTTGACTCTCCATTTATGGAGGAGCAGCAGTGGCAAGTCATACAAAACTTGGCAAGTGATAAACCGCCAGGTTGGGACAGCCTAACAGCCTCCTCCTATAAAGAGTTTGCTGCTCTATTGCTCCACATCTACAGGATATGTTTGAGGCTTCCCTATCTACAGAAGAGCTCCCCCCATTGTGACCATCCTGAAACCTGACAAGCCAGGTAATCGCTGTGACTCTTATCGACCGCTGTTAGATAACAAACTATTTGCAAAATTGCTTGCCAATAGTCTCCTCATGCTCCTGCCCGATATAGTGCGTCCAGACCAATCCGGCTTTGTTCTGGGCGGGTCAACAATGTACAACTTGTGCGCCATATTCACAGTGTGGAGCCTGGCCTGTCGGCGCTCATGCCCTCCTAGATGCCACAAAAGCTTTTGATTCGCTAGAGTGCCCATACTTATTTATTCTTCCCTCCCACCTTGGTGGAAGCCCCACGTTTGTGCGACTCATTCCATTATTATATATATCTACGACTGCCAGACTCCGCCTCAATGGTATGCAATTGGATCCATTTCCTATAATGTGGGGCATCCGCCAGGCCGGCCCTTTATCTCCTAATTATTCATGATAGCAGAGCAGCCTTTGGTGGCCTGGTTGTGTCAACACCATACATAGCGCGGACTGAACTTTCCGACATGCAGTCTCTTAATATCAATATACAAGGACAATATCACTTTATATATGTTCGAAACCCACAAACCAAATTCGACCCCATTATACGGGAAGTGAGAAAATTTGGCGGCTACTCTGGCATATACATTAACTGGGCCAAGTCCACGTTGTTTACACTAACCAACGCCACCCTTCCATTGGATTCGAAGTTTCCATTGAGGTGGGCACGAGAGCCTGTACGTTACCTGGAGATCTGGATGACCAGAGACATTGAGGAGCTCTGGAAGGCAAATTATGGACTTGCAATGACTTGGCTCGAAGAGAAACTCCTTGTCCTTGACGGGACGCCTGGCAATAGCCAAAATGGTAGAACTACCTACATTTCTGTTATTATTCAGCAACGTTTTTGTACCACTCACTGCCTCGTTCTTTAAGGATTTACGGTTCAACCGGATATCCTTTGCATTGGCTGGCAAGCAACTCCGAATTACATGGAAAGTAGGTACACTTTCAGTTTGCCTGGGGGATCTCAGTGCACCTGACCTACAACTGTATGCACTATGTGCGCAGGCTTAACCCCTTCGATGCTTATGACGGAACGGTTCTGTCATCAGCGTCGGTTGGGCTGTGCTGATGACAGAACCGTTCCGTCATGTCCACACCCGTTTTTCGAATCTTCAGCACAGCTGCAGCTACAAGCCAGCAAGCGGGTCTGTTTATTCTGGTAGGGAGCATCCTCTAAACAAGAGAGTATGCCCTAATGTCACGCTCACTGAGGTGCCTGCGCCAAACATAATTTGCAGCTACAAGCCGGCAAGCGGGTTTGTTTATTCCGGTAGCGAGCATCCTCTAAACAAGAGAGTATGCCCTAACGTGACGCTCACTGAGGTGCCTGCGCCCAACATAATTTGGATGGAGCCTGGCATTTCTTACTAACAGTACTACACAAACACGATAGAAGCTACTCTTCCCTCGCCACGTTGATAGAGTAGGGAATTCCCCCTCTTTAGCATCCCCACACATAAGGGGGTTTCTGAATCTTGCCCTGAAGAAAGTCCGGGACCTTTATGGCCTCACAAGGACTGAAACATGTTGGCACTTCACTAGGGTCATAGGACCATAAAAATCTTAATAGACCCTAACAACCTAATCAGACCCATGAATAAAAAGATACCAGGGGTCTGATTGAGGTATTTTATATACACCCCTTTTCCTTCACTATCATAGGAGCTTCCTAACACTGTGGTTGAGCCCACCCCGACCTGTAGGAGTCGGGGTGACCCAATGATGAAGCATGACACCACTAGGGTGTGTGATGGTAACTAAAAACAATTAGTGTTGCCCCCCTCCTCCATACACATAGATATGGTTAGCATATCAAACATATCCCTAGTTAGTGTTTAATCCCACCTCATACATAGGTCCCCTTCTTTTCCTATGTGTGCCACCTACATTGAACTATCTGTTCTTTTAGTAGGTTGATTTTGGAGTATTTTTTGTTGTAAAGATGGTGGAATTACAATCTCTGCTGGAAATCGCCAATTTTACTTTAAAACCCACCCCTGAACGAGGTCCGTAATTCTTGAAATACAATAGTGACAAACTCACCTGAATGGAACCCAACGTCCTGTCTTGCGGTGAAGTTTATAGAATGTTGGCTGTGAAGATACTTTGGTAACACGGCATTGATTTCTCTTGTGCAGAGTTTGTCATTTTGGAAGTTAACCTCCCTCTATGAAAAGGCACACTGATTTCTATTTCGGAATTCTAAAAATAAATTGCCATAGGAGTTTTGTTTTCTAAAACATTCATACCCAAATGTATTAATCCTGATAATGGCCAGAAATTATGACCTGTTGCATGACATATGAGAAATACATTTGGCGACTATGCTTTTATAAGAACATCTGGTCACTTTCTTATTAGCAAATCTATAGATAAACAATTAATGTTTTGTGGCTTTCTTCAATATCTGGATGTGCCATTAGACTGGTCTGAATTCCAAGGTTGCTTTTATCTTTAATTCCTGTTGCACATTGTACAAGCAGGTAATCCAGAAACGTCTTCATTCTTTCTGAGTTCACAGCACCTTCCACAATGTCGCTTTTAAAGAGGTAGGCTTACCAATTTCGTTCTGGTACTGGCACCTAAGTAGTGAACAGTTTGCTGCCATTCCAAATTCAACAGGCCAAACTCGAGGTTTCTCTGAGCTTCAGAAGTTCAAGTGAGGAGATTCGATTCAGTCTTCTTAACAAATTGCACTGCGCTAGGTATAACTAGGGACCTGATTTCCCCAAGAAGCCTCAATCACATAACTGAGGACCATAGAAACGTACCTCAAAATGAGGTTCCAAAGCAAGATCAGTCCAGTCCATAGACAAAAGATTTTAAATGTTAAAGACGGAGACTTGAGTTTCCTGTTGCCCAAATGAGCCCATTGCTTTCCTGATCATAAATACAACCCCCCAGATATTTGGTTGTTGGCACCCTGCAAGTTGGCTCATCCCTCAGAAACCACCACTTCCCTAATTTTATAAGTCATTTGCCAAAACTTATCACATTCAAATTAATTAGGTTCACAGCCCTAAAAGTTTTGCTATGATAATTCTCTTAGCCTGTCAAATGTGTTAACAGCAATTGCACACTGACACAAGTTTAATCTAGTAACACTGTTTTTTAATAACTATATAATTGCAGATTGTCCTTTTTTTGGATGGTCAAGATCTATCATTAGCCGGCATATCGCCCATTTCTGAGGAGTATTTCTTCCTGCAAATTCCATCCTTTTTGAATATCCCTGTTGCCAGACTGAATCCAAAAATCTTTCCATAGCTCTTCACGCCGGCAAAGGGTGCTGGTTAACTTCGAAGCCAGAAGCATCATCCCTGTAACACCATTGCAGTCATTAAGCTTCCCAGTCGGCGCAATGACATCCGCTCACTTTTTTCCACTCTTATCAAAGCAAATCTGTACTGTGAATCTCCTCAGGAGATTGTCAACGCTGCGGACTAAAATTCTACCTTTTTTCATGTGCAGTTCTATTTTTCTCTAAAAAGGTCACCCTCAAAGTTTGGGATTCAAACCGTGCAGGGATTGCGAAGGACCAATGCCCATCACAAAATTTGTTTGTGGTGATTTGGATCCAACCATGATGTGTCGCAGTATACATTGCTGTTAAGAGAGGGAGGCCAGTGGTTTGTGGCCCTATCAATGGTTAAGCGCAGAGGACAACAGAAGTCCAGGGAGAGGTTGAGGAGGCCGGAATTGTTACCATCGAAGTACATGCATGAAAAGAAGGCAACACAAATCTGAGTGAATCCACTCCAAAAGCAAGTTGCCAAGTCCCCCTCCTCTTCCTTTAACCATCTACATAGGAGGCGGGAGTAGTGAAGGATACCACAGAGGATTCAGCACCTGCAGTTCCATCAGACCCAATGCTGATCCTTGAGGTGCTACCACCTGGGGTGCTCACCCCAAGACTCCAGCCTGGTCAGCCATTCCCAGTATTTCCCACCCCTGGAATGGATCAGGTATCGTTTCTTAATGCCACGCATGACATGTTCAAAAGAAACATTATTCCCTGTGGAGCACCTAGGCTCTATGTGTCCAAAGGATGCTCTTTCTGAGCCCTCCATTGACTGTACCAATTGGCTCCTTTTACTCCATTTCTCCCACAGCTACCAGTAACATGATCCTGTCCCTAATGTGACTACTGTGATGCTTCCAGGTTCGTGCTGCAGCTGGCAGGATCTGTCTGGATCTTCATCTTCCCTGGACCTAACTACATCTCCAGCACATCAGCTACTCCTCCAGCACCACACTCAGTGCCACCGGCTGCGCAACCCAAGTCCCCTGGTCCACAACCAGCACCACAGCTGACCCTGCCAGAAGCATTGTCCCCACCTCAGATTCCTCAACACCGCTCATGCCGGGCGGCACTGTGACTTATGGAAAAAGGGAGCTGCTTCTTTGGGGAATTCTGATCTTTATGAAGACTCCAACCAGGACATGGATGGTGGGGATGGGCAATTAGTTGCTTTGGGCCCAAATTTTGCATGGCCAAAGGACACATGTGGATTGGGTACATCGCCAGAAAGGGAATTGTATTTCCCTACTTGATCACTTCCGCTTGAGGTCACCACTTACCATTTGGTGATGAAGAAAGTGGCGGAGATGTTGGAACTCCAACTTCTAACCACTGAAACCAAAGCCAACATCTTCACAGTGGTCCTGCATAGTACATTAACATAATGCGGAGCCCCTTCTCCCCTTTGAACACCTTTATCCCTTTTACCCCTGTAGCTCTCACAGAACCAATCCTTGCGATTTAGGAAAAGCCCATATGTTCCATGGCATTCCACAGAACGATTGCAAGATTCTGTAGGCTGGCCCCTTGGGACCCATCTTTCTTTTCTTCCCATCTATGCTGGTTGTGCAAGCATCTTATTCCTCGAAATTGTACCCAGGACATTTCCCTACTCTTCCATCAGAAAGGCAATTTAAAAAAGATAGAACATTATGTGAAGAATACCTTTCAGCAGACAGCATGGCCTTCAATCGCTAAACACCACCTCTGATTTTACGTGCATGCTCTCTCGGACATGGCACAAGTAGTTCTGCCTAATCTTCTGGTTCTTTTGTAAGCCCACTTTTCAGAGCTAATAGGAGATGGACAAGATGCTTCAAAGCAAGTGATCCCGTTGGGCCTGGACACTGCAGACTCTGCTTCTGGAGATGTCTATTTCTGTGCATTGACAGCATGGCTGATGAATTCAGTTTCTCTCATTATTTCCAGACACCACTCATAGACCTACCTTTTGATGGTTCTCATCTGTTCGTGGCATTGGCGATTCCTCTTTAGAAAGGTAAAAGGAAAGGAAATTCCACGATTTAAGAGATTTTGTGGATTCTCAATGTTTTTCCTTCCTAATTGTCAGCAGCAATCCTTTCAACAGCAATAACAACAAACAAACCTGCTGAACAAAAAATGTAATGGCTGGGGCAAAGGAAGAACTAGAGTCCTACTGTGCCTTTCCTCCTTCTCTTCCTCCTCCTTTCGAGGCACTTAAGCGAAACAGCCCTAGTTCCCTCTTGTCAGACCACATGGAGCCTGTTGGAGGATGGGTCTCCTATCCACAAGTCATTACTCCAGACCAGTGGGTTTTGCAAATTGTGGTAAGGAGGGTAAGATTTGGTACCAGAAAAGGAACAGGGTCAGGGGTGATTTCGCAGTACTTTTTTTGTCCCCAGAAAGGACTGATGTCTTTGTCCTAACCTAGACCTCAGGATTCTGAACTTGTTTCTCAAAAAGGAAAAGTTCAAAAAGCTGTCACCAGCTCAGATTCTACTTGCCCTGGAAGTGGATGATTGGCTGATCTTTGTTGACCTGCAGGTTGCATATATTCAAATTCCTATCCAGTGGTCACACAGGAAACATCTGCACTTCACAGTGGGGTCTGAACACCACCAGCCTGCCATCCTATTTTTTTGGTCTGACTTCAGCACAAGTCTTCACGAAGGTGATGGCAGCAGTAGAGGCCCATCTCAGAAGGGAAGGAATTCTGTCACAACGTCAGCTCAGCAGATATGGTACTGCGCCACCTACAGACCACGCACATGTTGCTGTTTGATCTGGGCTTTAACATAAACCTGCCAAAACCCATGTTGTGCACTCAATGCATCCTGTTCATAGGGGCAATACTGGACACCACATCTAATTGAGCCTTTCCCCCCTACACAGAGGTTTCCGGACGTTCAGGCTATAATTCTGATGTTTTAGAGTGGGGGACATACCAGTCTTGACAATCTTGCACTTGCTAGGGCTACTTGCTTTCTGCATTCTGTTGGTCACTCACACGGGCAGTTGAGGCCCCCACAGTGGTGGCTCTGCAGACAATATGTTCAGCACCACGAAGATCTTGAAGCCTTAGTCATGATTTCCAGGGACATTGTAGTGGACTTGCAGTGGTGGAGTGTGGCAGGAATACTGTCTCCAGGGAGGCGAATCCAACCTCCACAAATGGTGACACCAGTTATCACAGATGCTTCCACCATAGGATGGGGTGGCTCATATGGAGGAGATGGAGATCAGAGGATAACTTTTTCCAGAAAAGTAAATGTTCCACATAAATCTGCTGGAATTACTGTCGATCCTACTGGCTCTCAAAGAACTTTCTCCATTCACTCTGCAGCCGGTTGATCTCGATGGGCAATACTACAGTGATGAGATACATCAATAAACAG
The DNA here is from genome assembly GCF_964263255.1 of Lissotriton vulgaris. Classification (NCBI taxonomy): domain Eukaryota; kingdom Metazoa; phylum Chordata; class Amphibia; order Caudata; family Salamandridae; genus Lissotriton; species Lissotriton vulgaris. Next base: position 769,764,596 of record NC_141689.1, read on the forward strand.
AGTAGAGTTGCATTTTTCCTACCGAGAAGCTCTATGGCTCTGGTCCTGGCCTCGGGACGTCCAGATCTGGCTGATAGCCAACCATCTAGCCTGTGCACACAGTGTACAAACGTTTAGTCTCAGTCAGTGTTACCTTACCAATCACAAGTGGTGCCTATACCTGGAGGTAGTCCAGTACATCTTTACCCTACCAGGAAATCATCCAATACTCGCTGCACAAAGTGGTGTTCCCTGCAGCATCTGCTGCACGGAGTCTTGGAGGTCTCGTTTCGTTAGAAGTTTCCACTTCACTACACGTTTACTCCCAAATCTTTAATCTTTCAGATCTTGGGGAAGATTTGCCTCGACTAGCCCCAAGTTATCTTCATATCCTCATACTAGCCACAAAGAGTGTGGTATGCAGACTTGATGCAACCCTCTCTGTGTCCTTTGCTCCTTCAGCCTCACAGGGAAGTCCTCCTCTTGCAATTGCAGGGGCAGAGAATGCTCCCAAACCTCCAGAGCCTTCATCTTCACGCCTGGAGATTGGGTGAGGTAACTTGAATTCATTTTCTTTACCTCCTGAAGTGGTGCATGTGCTCATATGTGCCCGAAGACATTCCAGCAAAAAAGTGTGTTCAGGTAGACTGAGCAGGTTGTAAAATGGTGTACAGACTGCTTAGTAGACCGTCTCCAAGCCTTTTTGTCTGGCGGTGTGCGTTTCAACCCTATCATCAGCACAGCAATGTTGTTCAGTGGATATGGTTATGGGCTACTTAGCAGCTTTATTGCACTTGCTTTGTGTTCCTGACTAGCCGCTTCACAGCTTCATTGTTGTGAAGTGTTTGAAAGGTCTCACAAACCAGTTCCCTCTGTCACTCTATTGTAGTGTTTCAGTGGAACCTAAATGTTGTTTTAAAGTTAATGTGTTCCCCCATTTCTGCCCTTACACAGTTGACATTTGCTGCTACTTATGCTTAAAACTATTTTTGCAGTCGAGACAGCAAGGCATGTTAGTGAGTTGCAGGCGTTGCATGTACAACCTCCTTTCACTTCTTTCTTTCCTAAGAAGCTTTTTCTCCGAACCAGGGCTGCCTTCCTGCCAAAAGTGGTTACCCCATTCCACCTGGTACAATCCATCACCCTGCCAGCCTTCTTTCCTACTCCACATCTCACAAAGGAAGAGGTGAGACTCCACAGCCTGGACCCCAAAAGAGCAGTCCGCTTCTGCGAGGATAGAACAAATGAATTCAGACTGGATGACCAACTCTTTGTCAGTTATGTCGGAAAAATTAAAAGCAAGGCCCCGCACAAGAGGACTTTATCAAGGTAGATAATTTTGGGCATCAATTTGGCCCATAAAGAACTGCCAGAAGACATACAAGTCTTCCCCATTTGCTCTGGCGAGAGCTACGTAGCCGTCTGAAAATGGCAACCTGGACTTCCCTTCCCACTTTTGTCTAGCATTATTATTTAGACTGTGAAGTGAGGTAGGAACGACATTTCGCCTGCTCGGTTCTTCAAGATTTTGTTGTGTAGTCAGCAATCCATACACCTTCAGGTTTGATACAGTTTGGGAAATCTAATGAAAAGTTGAAAAATCTGTAGGTAGAAGTATCATCAGAAGAAAAAGTTGCTTACTTTCAGTGATGATTGTTCTGGTGGATTCTCGGTCTACCTGCAGATTCCTCATCCACCCACCTGCCGCCCTGTTTCATGGCTGGTTAGTAGATAATTCTTCTTAATAAGGTTCCGATTTTGTGTGTGTATGTGTTTGTGTGTGTATGTGTTGGTATGTGTGTGTTTTGAACTGCACCTGCTGCTATCATGATCTGTCTGCCTCAGAGGCTTGTAAAAAAGAAAATGGATGTGAAACTGATGTCAGTGCGGTGATAGGGGTGCATTATGGCTTTTAGTTAAGTCTTAGGGGATGGTGCTGAAATGGAGCGAGTTCCCACTGCTGGCATAGAGAGCTATTAAGCCTGGGATATTCAAAAGGTAAGGAATCTGCAGGTAGAAAGATCATTCCAGAAGGTAAGTACCTTTTTCATCTGCCACATAGAGGATAAACACAGGGGATGTAAGTACTCACCTATCCTTGAGGTCTCTATTGGTGTAAAAGTTCTGGTATAAACTCTGAATAGCACAAAGGACCCCCACTTAGGGAACTTTCTCCACACCAAACCACATGTGATATTATTTTTAAAAACTTTCTTACAATCTTGAGTAGATCAGCTTACAAAATGGTTTGGTGCGAATTTGTCAGCATAGAAAGCTAAAAGCATTGTCTATTCTTCCTTCCTGCTCACAGAAAACTGATACCAGGGAAGAAACTGCCTGTTATTGGCTCAAACTTGCAGAGTATCTGATAGCACATTTGCATAGTGTTTGGTTTCTGATTCTATAAGGGTGATCATTCTATTGTTTTTGGGGTCTTCAGTGCAACCTTTCTTAAAAAGCTGCTGTGGAATTGAACTCTGTCATGGCTCGGAAATTGCTGCTGTCCTAAAGCAGCTGTTGTACAATAGGCGCAGCCATGAAGACTGAAAAATAGTGGCATGTTTATAGAGGGTAGAGGTTAAGCTCTGTGGCTCCATCTGACCTAAAATTCTCTACGCTATTTTCTAGTGGCCCATTGAACAGTATTGTTAGGAACGATAATCAATGGGACATTCCATGCATGTCAACTTATAAAGAAATTAAATATCGTTCCCATAAATCTAATGGGACTCTGTTAGCCAGGTTAAATGCCAAAACTGTTAGTAAATTAATCTCACTTCTTCTGGTCTTTAGAGCTTAATATGACCTACATGTCAATCAATTTTGATCCTGTGCCTTGGCCTCCCAGGCTATTTTACTATATTCTTTGCTCAGCTCTATAGTTTCTCAGACATACTCAAGATGAAGATTCCATTGAGCTTTCACCAAACCAATTGACTCCCCTCTTCAAGTGCCTCTTTTATGCAGGTAAACAGTGTCGTGCTTCAACATGATCATCCAGCTGTACTACAATATTACTGCAAGCTTCTTAGCAATAAATGTCCTTAATTCATCTCTCAGACTTCTATTTCAGATTGTTTTGTCATTGCAGGATATGCTCATCAAGTTTAAATGACATTTGAAAATCCCACTTTACTGTTCATAGCTGAGTATACCCTTGAAAAGTTCCTAATAAATGAGTCTTTGTAATAATGGCCCCTTGTACACACACTTTGAAAGTTCATGCTCTGTAATCACTTTCTGATCTCAGAATAATTGAAAAACCACTAATGAATTGAAACATCTGAACAGAGATGAAGTTGTAATCGAAAACTGCCCCAGGTGCCTGAGAAATTTGTAATTTTCATAACGACGTTAGTTGGAAAATAGTTATTTCATGCATTAAAACCCATAGCATGTAAAACCTTATAGTTTTGTGCACCTGTTTTATATAGCTTTTGAATAGGTGGATGCGTGCTTTCCGTTGCACCCAAAAGATTTACAAATAATCCCATAGTCGGAATCTCTGGGGAGAGTTAAGCTGAAGTCCTCTGCCAGCAGAAAACCTGCCTCAAGGATTTGCTTCCTATATTCCTTTCATTATACCTATTAGTTTGGATACTGAAGATGCTTTGTTTGTGTGACCTCGGTTGATATAGACATTTACAAGAAGCAACAAATTAGAATATGTCCTTCCCTAAATTGTAAATCTAAAGACTAAAATGTTAGTACTATTCAAGTCTCATACCAAAAGGTCTTTTTTTATGCAAACATAAGTTATGAGAGGGAACTTTCCCGCACTCCCCACCAATACCACCTGCTGCTCCCTTCTTTGTCACTTTAGCTGCTTGTTGCGACAAAACCGTAACATGGCAAAAAATATCATAGCACACTGCCTTAAATGCATATTGTATCAGTTGACAATATCCATAGTTTCTCTGTGAGCATGTAATCTTCCCAATCAACCCACATTCCAAGAACGAAAAGTCAGCAGGGAATGAGGTTCTTTCTGTGCGGAACTAGAAATTCTGCGTTAGTATGTTTGATTTAGAGGGTGGATTCTCTTATGACAAAGCTGGTGCCAGCCAGGACCAATCTGAAACTTTTCATCAGAAAGTGCACATTATCAGCTCAACCCATCAGCGAGAGAGAGGAATATTTTCTCTGGCTCAAATTATTGATTATCTGGAATTTTCCCTGGTTGTTCTTAAAATGTACTACTCTTAACCAAGCCTCTTTACGGTTTTGAGTAGAGGATGTTTGAGTAATATCCTGAAGTCATTTTTTTTTTTTTACTTCAGTTCCTTACCTTTTCAAAATAAGCTATATGTGATAAAAAAAACTATTTTTGCATACTCCTGTTTCGCCCAGGTAATCACTGTAATCTTAGAGATCTTGCTTCCTTGAAAGAGGAATGTAACCAACTCTAAGAAGGGTGCCTCTGCCCATTTATCTCACATCCGGGTGGGCTTGCATGAGGTGCCAAGCATTGCATCTGGTGAGAATGGTAAACAAGCCTTCAGAGACATATAGCAGAATTAAAAGCAGCTTGTTATCTGTGTTGCTGTCAAGTTTTAGCAACTGCTTAGTAGCCGACAGTTTGCAAATACATGGCATTTGATCTAAATATAAACTGGTGCCTAGGGCTACACATTTGTTTGGCTCAGCTTTGTGCTAGTTCTGGGTTTAATTCAGTTTTAAGCAGATCAGAGCAGTCAAGCTTTTTGCAAGAGCTGGTTTAGACTGTGAGTCACACATGTGAATGTAGGAGCAGGCAGCCTCTCTTACAATTGTCCCTATTTATTGATTTGAACTTTGCTTAATTTATCTGATGATAACGAGGATATTTTTCTTTCGGCCTACGGCAACATTTACTGTCTGTTGTAATGGGATTGCTGCAGGCTTGAAAATTCCACCTTTCTCATTGGGAGATTTGACAACTAAATCAAGGTTAGGAGCAAGAGATAAGCATATTTTTGCCCAGCGCTTTAACATTGTTAAATAATACATAAATATATGGCCCTTTATTGCCCTGATGTGTATTTTATATAAGTCGCAAATCATGTAAGTCAGTATAAATTCTGCTACCACTATGTGAATTTGTGATTTGAAGGTTTTTGAATAATGATTTTTTTTCAGACTGAATATAAACTGAAGGAAAAATATTTAAAATTTGAAGTTCACCGTTCTGTCTGCCTGGTGGCTGAAGTTATGATGATTCTAGAATAAAGTAAATAGCGTTTCATAGTGTGTAACACATAGTTGAATTAAAAGAAAAAAGAAAAGCATACAAATGTATAGCCATCCTAATAGTCCACCTTAAAGCCCATCTGGTGTGTTACTTCAGCAAAGGAAAAAGCTTTTTGTTCTCCTCCAGATTCTCATGAGTATCTCCGACAGTACAGTGTTTGTTTGGATTTGCATGATTTGTATGAATTACTCTTGTGTTAATGCAATCTTGAAGCATAAATAAAGCTCAAAGTAATATACTGTCAACTCAGGAGTTTGCGGTCTTAAGCAAAGCGCCCCTATATCTTCCAGTTTAGTTGTCTGCAACATGCAAAACGTTCTTTACAGTTGGCGTTTTGTGGTTCTTCTTTGAACCATTCAATATCCAGAATCCTATCTGTTTTATACTAACTGCTTTCATCTTACATTTTGTTTTGTATAGTGTAACTGTGTTGTACAGTGCAGAAGAATGTTGAAATTTTTCCAACTGTAGAAAAATAGCTTGTTGCTCTAGCCAGCACATACTCTTCTCTAAACTAGCACTGTGGCAATCATTTCTTCGGATTTCTTTAACAGAGTAGTTTCATAATTTTATTATGAAAAACGTTGCTATGGCCTAATGTTTATTGTGTGCACTTGGGAATCAAATCAGAGTCGTTGTCTTGTCAGCAAGGCTGGTGCAGGACTTTCAGGGTATGTTGCTGTAATCTCTTAAACCTCATAAGAGATGCACATGATGTTCTCATAATGACGTTTACTGCAGGTCATCACCATTCTCACTCATTCATTATTCATAACATTACGTTTGTTACACTCTAGGTATCTGCAGCGCACTGTGAAACATCCGACGCTGTTGCAAGACCCTGATTTGAGACAGTTCTTGGAAAGCTCCGAGGTAAATGCATCTCTTCGTTACATTTTTAAATATCAGATTCAGGTCTCTGACCTCAAAGTTGGAAACCTGAATGTGAAAATCGGTACCAAAATATTAGTCTGTCTTGTCTGTGTGTATGCAGTAATAGTCGGTACTGTTGGGTATTTTACCTGCAGATTCCGCTCCTTTTGAATATTCCAGGGATCAGACTGAATCTGGGAAGTTTTCGTAGCTCGAATATGCTCTGGAGATTGTCAGCTAAAATACTATCTTTTTTCAAGTGCAGTTCTGTTTTTCTTTAAAAAAATTCTAACTCGAAATGTTCAGGTTTCAACCTGTGGAGTGTTTGCGAAGGATAGATGTCCATTACAGAACCTCATGAAATGTGTTTGTGGTTCTTAGGGTCAGTATGTGAAGACCTGTTGCTCTTGTTGCAGTATGCACCCTAAGGAGAGCAGGACTTAAATGTTTATGAACAAACAATGTGGATGTACCCACTAGATGAGAAAAATGTTTTAGGACTCACTGCAGACCAGCATATTATTTTGTCACATGATATAGCCGATTAATGTGCCAGGTGCCATTACATAATATAAGCACTTTTCCACCCGGCTATCAGACTATTAGGATTCACTGCTGTGTCTACCACATAGACATAGACAGGCGCATGATCAGGCAAAAGATTGCATTTTATGTTTCTTCTTTTGTCTTTTATGTCTTTTGTCTTGTCTCTTTCCTTACAGGTTTCCACAAGTGGGGTCGTAAGTATAGACTCCCCTCTCTTTTTTCCAAAACACCTTAGCGCGTGTTGGTATTTTAATACTCACCTGGCCATAATTTGCCACTCACTCACACTTTTCACATGGTCCTGACGAAACCCCTTTCCAATTTCTTTTTTTGGGTCTGAAACATGTAGACCTATCACAGACAACTACGAGTCAAAACACCACAACTAGTTGCGCTCTTGGATTTTAACATATCCTGGGCCGCCACAAATAAACACATTTGGCAAGGATTCCCAGAGATATTTGTAAACCTGCACATTATCACACCACACAAATACGGTGCACAGACATAATATCGAGTCCAAAATATCGATTGGACATAATATCGAGTTTTTAATATAGACTGGACAAAATATTGACAAGACAGAATATAGATAACAAAAAGATCGTTTTTAAGGTAAGTGAAGTAATATCGACTGTTAAAAATATAGATAGTTAAAATATCGAAGTATAGAATATAGATAGTTAAAAATATCGATTTTTTTAATAATGTATAATTTTTTATAGTGTATTTTTGTTATAAATAATTTTATTTATTGAACTTTGTTTTTATTATTATTGCGTAATTTAATTCTGTAGCTGGTTGAGTTTATAGGGGAATAGGGTGGGAAGTAATTTAATTATAATTAATTAAATATGTAAATGTATTTATTGATAGTAATTTGTAATTAATTGTTAATTTATTTATATGTGTTAATTAATTTAATTGTAAATGGAAAATAATTATTAATTGATTAATTGGTAATTATGTAAATTTTACTAATTTAATTCTGTAGCGGGTTGTGGGTTTATAGGGGAATAGGGTGGGAAATAATTTAATTATAATTAATTAAATATGTACATTTATTTATTGATAGAAATTAGTAAATAATTGTTAATTTTATATTAGTTAATGAAATTATTGATAATTATTAATTAATTTTGATGAATTGATTAATTGGTAATTATGTAAATTTTACTAATGTAATTTCTGTAGCGTGTTGTGGGTTTATAGGGGAATAGGGTGGGAAGTAATTTATTAATAATTAAATAATTAAATTAATTACAATTTATTTATTTGGAAATAATTGTAAAATAATTTTTAATTATTAAATTAATTGTTAATGTTTAATTAATTTGTATTAATAGGTGATTAATTGAAATAATTATTATTAATTAGTAATTTTAAAATATTAATTATTATACTAGATAACATTTTTTATTAATTATTACTAGAGATTCATTTAGATTTTTGAATAATATATGAAATATTTACTTTCTTTAATGTTGTATTCTCTGGAGTGGGAATAGTAATTTTAACCCCTACGCTATCCAATGCTTTCCCTACTGTTGCACCCACTGGAGTGGGAATAGTAATTTTAACCCCTACGCTATCCAACGCTTTCTCTACTGTTGCACCCACTGGAGTGGGAATAGTAATTTTAACCCCTACGCTATCCAACGCTTTCCATACTGTTGCACCCACTGGAGTGGGAATAGTAATTTTAACCCCTACGCTATCCAACGCTTTACCTACTGTTGCACCCACTGGAGTGGGAATAGTAGTTTTTACCCCTACGCTATCCAATGCTTTCTCTACTGTTGCCCTCTTTGGAGTGGGAATAGTAATTTTTACCCTTACGCTATCCAACGCTTTCCCTACTGTTGCAACCACTGGAGTAGGAATAGTAATTTTAACCCCTACGCTATCCAACGCTTTCCCTACTGTTGCACCCACTGGAGTGGGAATAGTAATTTTAACCCCTACGCTATCCAACGCTTTCCCTACTGTTGCACCCACTGGAGTGGGAATAGTAATTTTAACCCCTACGCTATCCAACGCTTACCCTATGCTTGCACTCTTTGGAGTGGGAATAGTAATTGTTACACTTTTGTTATTGTACGTTAATAATATTGGCTATTATTTAATTATATTTTGTTACTATATATATATGTTTTAACCCCTTAAGCGCTGCGCCCGTCCAGCGGCCGACGGCACCACTACCTCGGGAGTGCTGCCGTCGGCCGTTGGACGTTCCAACTGCACCTGCGCAATGGAGCGTTCAGCACTGGAGCTGGACGTTCCAAAGCAGCTAAGGTGTTAAGAAATATGAATAATTTTTTTTATTTTTACATTCATTAATTATTCAATTATTAAAAGTTAATTTAAGTATTTTTAATTATATTTTAGTAATAAAATTTTAATATTAATTTAATTTAACATTGTTTTTAGTAAAGTCAATATTTTTTAAAACTATATTTTTGTAATCGATATTTTTGTACTTACCTGTTTGTAGATAGAAACTCGATATTTTGTCAGTCGATATTTTGTCAACGATATTCTTGATGGTCGATATTCTGTCTCTCGATATTATTTCAGTGATCGCCACAAATACACCTCACCAGCTCTGCTGTAATCGGGTCGGGCGTTGTAGCACAACTGGGCTTCATTCGGCCACCCGGTTGGGAACCCAATGATAAAATATGACACCAACCAGGTTGGTGTGTGAGCGGTCTTTTAAAAAAACCTAATGGTTCTTCGGCACTGTTTGCCACTACAGTGAGTCCTAAAACATTTTTCTCATCAAGTGGGTACGTCCACATTGTTTGTTCATGAAATTTGGAGCCTCGCTTTCCCCCATTTTTGTTTGATACTTAAATGTTTATGGCCTGCGCATATACTTTATTCGGGTACGATAGTATACATAAAAGTACATTTAAAAACCAGAGTAAATATTTTTTAAACATTTAAAACAAGCATTTTATAAAACTGAGTTTGAAATTCAGAGTGACATCCACAGCCTGACATCAGACAGGAATAAAACTATAAAACTGTTCTAATTGGTGTTCATTGTAAAACGAGCCTGTACAGCAATTTTCTGAAAGTGCCCACATAAAAGATACTACTCATTAAGTTGCCGTAGCTTGCTATATGCTTCTCTAAAATTTATAATGATGAGCCACTTAATTAAGGGTAATACATATCTCCTTGTGTATATGGAGTAAAAACTGCAGAAGAATAGAAAATGTAAGATAGATTGGCCTGACTTCCCATTACACAGGCATGGAGAAGAATCTAGATATGCCTGAAAGTGTAAAGGAAGACATAGCAAATATTTAACAGTGCCCACCCTATAACAAAACAATAGACTACACTCCCAGGGGCCCAAACAGTGAGGGATGAACGTATAGGATGGTGCAAGTCTTTGTCAAGGGCACCAGAGTCGTTGCCATTGACTAAGTCTTCAAACAGGAAGCGATCCAATTCTGAGCCTGCAGTAGTGGAAGATAACCATGCAGAATCCGGGGCCTGCGGTTCCATTGTACCTGGTGCAGATCCTGAAGACACTGCAACATGCAGCGCGACCCTGAAGCATCAGCCTGGTCAGCCATCACAAGAGTTTCCCACCCCTGGATTGGATCGTGCAATATTTGTGAATGCCATGTATGACTTTTTCAGAAAAAGCATGGTCCCCTCTGGAGCGCTGACTGGCCCATTGGTTCTAATGAGAGATGCTTTCGGAGCCCCCCTGACGCCGCACTATCTGGCTCTGTTCCTCCTGATCCATCCATTCTGCCTGTGACCCGCATACAACTCCAGTGATGCCTGCAGATTTTTCTCTGCGACTAACGCCGCCCCCACTCAACCTTCCATCAGGATCCTCACCATTAGTGCCAGACCTCACTACCTCTCTGGTGCCGCAAGCAACTCCTCCAGTGCCACACAACACCACCGGGGAGCATCCATAGTCCTAGATTCCAGAACCTTGTCTGCAGCCATCTCAGCCAGAAGTGTTGCCCCCACCTGAGAGTCTTCGACACAACTCATGCCGTGTGGCACAGCAGCTTATATAAAAAGGGGACTTTCTTCTTTAAAGATTCTGATCCTTGTTAAGACTTCAACCTGGACTCGGATGGTGGGTACAGGCAATCGTCACCTTGGACCTAGTTTCTGCGGGGTTAAAGGACGCAAATGGGTTGGATACATCAATGTAATGTATTATCTTACTCTATTTACCTCTATCTAAGCTCACCGCTTTTCATTCAGTGAGGCGGTGGAGTTGTTGGAACTTCAGTTCCAACCACTGAAAATCATGCCAGCATACTTACAGATATCCTTTATAGTACATCGCATGCTGCAGAGCTCTTGCTCCCCATTAATGAGGCCCTCACATAACCCATCCTTTTGCAGCGTGAATCTTTCTGGATTCACTATGCTGTGCATTATTCCGCGATCTGGTGGTTGGGTCCGGATTCGTAGTCTTTTTTCTCTTTTTTTTTTTTTTTTTTTGTAGCCCAGGTGGGCGTCGACGTCCCACCATTTGGTGCACCTTCGTGACGTCGGCACGCTTCCTGCGGAAGCTCCCACCCTTGGGCGCCATCTTCAGATTCTTTTTTCCGCCGTTGGGTCTGGATCGTCGCATGAAGCTCCGGAGAAGTTTCAGGAGAAAAGAAGGAAATACACTGAGTTTTTGAGAAAAAAGGACCGAGGGAAGTCGGAGAAGAAGACCTCCTAGAGCCAGAACGAAGAAAGAGGAGAAAACCTCGTGATACTCGACGGCCAAGGAGAAAGCGCGAGCAGGGGGCCCCCTGAGCGAGCACATGGACAACACCCCATTCAAGTTCTGCCGTAATTGCCACCACAAGTACGCGCAGAAGGACCAGCATCCAGTCTGCAACCTCTGCCTGCCGATCGACCACTCCAGCGAGGATTGCAACGCCTGTTCAATCTTCACGCCGAAGACTTTGAGAGTTCGTGAGAGACAGAGGGTGGCCCACCACACGATGCAAGGGAAAGGGACCACGCCGACCCTCTACCAGCTGGGTGCCTCCTCCGACGAAGAGGAGAACATCGCCGAGGGACCAGATGACTTCACGGTCGTAGAGACCGATGTGAGACCTTTAAAAAAGGTAGGAGAGTCTACGACCCCGAAAACCCAGACAGGGCCGAGAAAGCCTGGAGGGGAACCCCGAAAAGCAGAGGCTAAGTCCTCGAAAGGAGCGCCGGCGACGAAAGTTTCGACGTCCGAAGCCGCATCCTCCGAAAGGCCCAGCGGATACTTCGAAAAGGACTCCCAGATGGCAAAGACCAGCGAAAAGCAAAGGTCGTCGAGGCAGGCCCTCGAGAAGGGACCCTCGAGCGAGAAGACGCTCAGAATGGCCTCGACGTCAAAGGTACCGTCGAAGAGACCAGCCGGAAAGCTCGACGCCGAGCAAGCGGCAGAGATGGAGAAAAAGAGAAGAAGGCTCGAGGCCGAAATGGAGAGTATGCTCCAGAGGAAGAGAGTCTTCGAGGAAACAATGAAGAACTACTCGATTCCCTCGAAGACCTACTCGATTCCCTCGAAGACCGCTGCGACCGCCGAAGAGGTAGAAGTGCAGGAGGACTTCGAGGCCGAGGAGCCGCCGAAAACTCCAAACCCCACAGATGAGGGAGAAGAGGAGGACTTCTACCGCTCGGAAGGAGATTACCTCCGCGAGAGCTACTACTCAGAATCCTCGGCGTTGCTAGAGGAAGAATGGCAGGATCTCGAGGCCGATAACCCAGAGGAACCTGTGGAGACATACCCTTCGAGGCCTTCGCCGCCAGACGACATCGGGGCTTACTATGAGGTTGTGAAGAAGGCTGCAGCAGTCTACAATGTGAAGTTGGAGGAGGAGCAGACAAAGGCTGACTTCCTGCTAGAAACTTTGCTCCCCTCGCAGACGAAAAGCAGCTTCCTGCCCATGCTGAAGAGCGTCACGGCCCAAGGGACTGAAGCCTTCAAGAAACCGGCCACATGCAGGTCAGTGACCCCTAGGACGGAGAAGAAATACAAGTTCTCTTCCGAGGACCCCCCTTATATCCAGGTCACCGTGGCAGCTGACTCTATAATCGCGGCAACGGCCAGAAGAAGGGCCAATGTGCCAACCACATCTGGGCCACCACCTGATAAGGAAAGCAGGAGGATGGACCTCACTGGAAGGAAAATTGAAAGAAATGCCGCTATGCATTGGAGGATGGCAAACTCCAATGCACTCCTGAATAGACACCAATATCAGCACTGGGATGAGATGAGCCAGTTGCTGAAACACATGCCTGAGGAGTACAGGCAGAGGGCAGCCCACCTCGTGGAGGGGGGAAAGGACATAGCAAACGCATGCCTGAAGACAGCCCTAGATGGGGCAGAAACATCTAGCAGGCTGATGGCCATAGGCATCACTGAGAGAAGGCAAGCCTGGCTCAGAATATCAGGCTTCAAGGCAGAAATGCAAAATAACATCCTGAACACCCCCTTCAACGGGGAGACGCTGTTCGGGGCATCAGTAGATGACAAGCTGGCTCAGCTGAAGAAGGACAATGAGACAGCCAAATCGATGGGAGCCCTACAATTCAGGGGGATGCGGAGAGGCACCCCCACAAGGAGACCGGATGGTTGAGGGGGAAACCAGCAATCACATTAGCAACAGTCGCACCACCATGGTCAACAGAGTGACAACCAATGGCACCAGGGTCAACAGAGGCAGAATTGGAACTCCCAGAATAGGGGCCAGTCCTTTCGAGGGAGAGGAAACGGACTGGGCCAGAGACGGAGAGGTGGGATCAACCCCCCCAAAAGTGACTCCATGAGGAAGGAGGCGCTCACCCACCCAAAGCCTCAGGGGGGAGAGCACCAACAGCTAAGGGGAGGCTCACACGGACACGGCTCAAGAGAACACACAACACCAGTAGGGGGAAGGTTGAGATCTTTTCTACACGAGTGGAGAAAAATAACCACAGACAAGTGGATACTAAACATTATACAGCACGGATACTGCATAGAGTTGGAAAGATATCCACCAAGCAGAAAGCCAAAGAGAAGGGGTCACAAGGGCAAAGAACTGCAGTTGCTCCAAGAGGAAGCTCAAGAACTGCTCCTCAAAGAGGCCATAGAACAAGTCCCGCACAGAGAACGGAACAAGGGGGTGTACTCCAACTACTTCCTAGTACCAAAGGCGGACGAAAGCCTAAGACCCATCCTGGACCTACGGTTCCTGAACACCTACGTAAAAACTCAAAAGTTCAAGATGACTTCCCTGCAAGACGTCATTCCACAAATGAGGCCCGGGGACTACTTGTCCACCATAGACCTAAAAGACGCATACCTGCACATCCCCATGAACAGGAAACACAAACACATGTTAAGATTCAAGGTGAACAAAGACCACTACCAGTTCACAACCCTGGCTTTCGGACTCAAGTCAGCGCCAAGGGTCTTTACCAAATGCCTCGCGGCGGTGGCCGCACACCTACGAAGGAAGGGTATACATGTGTACCCCTACCTGGACGACTGGCTCGTGAAAGCAAGCTCTTACACAAGGTGCAAAGCTCACGCAGAGCAGGTCACAAGAACGCTCACGAACCTGGGCTTCTCCATCCACTGGAGAAAGTGCTCCATGGACCCAGAACAAGTGAAAAGCTTCCTGGGAGCCCTGATCAACAAGGTCGAATGCAGAGTGACACCCAGCGACAAGAGAACACTCAGCCTGCTGAGGGAGAAACGTCACTACCAGAAGGGGCAAGTTCTGACAGTGAGGACGGTGAGCAAGATCTTGGGGATGATGGCGTCGTGCATCCACCTGGTCCCCAATGTTCGGCTAAAGATGAGACCACTACAGGAGTGGCTGCAACAGCAATGGTCACAAGCAGAAGGAAGTTGGGAAGATCTAGTGGTTGTTATGCACAATGTGCAGGAGGAGATGAAATGGTGGACGAAGGAGAATATAACAATGGGGAAACCTCTTAACGCCACCGGACCCAACTGTGACCATCACCACAGACGCATCCCAGAAAGGATGGGGTGCACACATGAACAGGCTCAGAGTGAGGGGTCTGTGGAACCCAGGAGATGCAGTCAAGCACATCAACTACCTGGAACTGAAAACGGTGTCGCTGGCCCTCAAGGCCTTCCAAAAGCACCTTTACAACAAAAGGGTGATGATACAGACAGACAACACCACAGCGATGTTTTACATCAACAAGCAAGGGGGGACTCAGTCATTCCCCCTGTCGAGCTTGGCTCAAGAAATATGGAGATGGGCGATCCCACTCAGGATAGACCTGCTTGCCATACACCTGCCAGGGAAGGACAATGTGGAGGCGGATTGGCTCAGCAGGCAAGCATCGGTGTCCCACGAATGGGAGCTGAACAGCCAGGAGACAGAGAAACTGTTCAGGAGGTGGGGCACACCAACAATAGACCTGTTTGCAACACGCCAGAATGCAAAATGCCAACACTTTGCATCGAGGGAACAGGAACCGATGTCCCATGGGAATGCCCTATGGATAAGCTGGTCAAAGAAATTTGCCTACGCTTTTCCACCGACGCCACTGATCCCCAGAGTCCTGAACAAGTGCAGGTCGAGCAACATGACTCTCATCCTGGTGGCTCCCCAATGGGCGAGGCAGACTTGGTACTCTCAGATTATGGAGATGTCGCAGGGCAGAGCACACAAGTTCCCAAAAAGAAGAGACCTTCTCTCCATGGAAGGGGGACAAGTTCTACACCCAGAACCAGAAAGCCTCAGCCTGTCAGCGTGGCTCCTGAGGACTTAGAGTTCGCACATGTAAAACTACCAGAGAGCACACTTCGGGTGCTGAGAGAAGCAAGGAGACCCAGCACGCGGAAGTGCTCTGGGGAGAAATGGAAGAGGTTCACGCAGTGGTGCCATAGGAAAAACCTGGAGAGAAAACTGACTAGAGAGTCTACAGTACTTAGATACCTCACGCACCTGATCAAAGCTAAACTAAGCTCGTCCTCGCTGAGGGTTCACCTAGCAGCGATTGTGGCATACACAAGAGGAGAAACAGGAAGAAGTTTCTTCAAATCCAGAGTAGTTAAAAGGTTCTTGGAAGGAGCGAAGAGAATAGCGCCACCCAAGAGGATGCCGCCGCCGGCATGGAACTTAAACGTGGTACTGACGGAACTCATGAAGCCACCGTTTGAACCCATCCATAAAGCGTCACTACAAATGCTGACAATGAAGACAGCTTTTCTAGTAGCAATAACTTCGCTACGCAGAGTGAGCGAGCTACAAGCTTTGACGCTGCAAGAACCGTACATACAAATACACAGTGACAGGGTCGTGATGAGGACAGACCCGCATTTCATGCCCAAGGTAGTATCTAAATTCCACATGAACCTAAGTATCCAGATACCTAGCTTCTTCCAGAAGCCCACGTCAAACGCGGAGAGGGCGCTCCACACTCTGGACGCAAGGCGGGCAGTAATGCACTATATAGAAAGGACGAAAGAACACAGGAAGACGAAACAATTCTTTGTGTCCTTCGCAAGGAGTCTCCTGGGTAGACCAGTGACTAAAAACACCATAGCAAGATGGATTGCCAAAACAATACAGCTCTGCCACATGCAAGCTGGTGAAGAGCTCACGGAGGGGCCACGAGCCCACTCAACCAGAAAGAAAGGGGCAACGATCGCCTTCCTGGCAAACACGCCCATCCAAGACATATGCCTGGCGGCAACATGGGCTTCAGTGCACACTTTCACTAAACACTATTGCGTAGATGTGCAGATGAACAAGGAAGCACAAGTGGGCCAAAGAGTGCTTCAACATATCTTCAACAACCAACGCTCATCTTCCACCCAGCCGCCACATGAGTGACAAAACCGCCACGAAATCTATGCACAGCATAGTGAATCCAGAAAGATTCACGCTGCAAAACGAATAGTTTCTTACCTGTCGGTGTAGTTTTGCAGCTTGAAGATCTTTCTGGATTCACTAGCGAACCCACCCACCTCCGCCAGAAAGATGAGGCTGGAGAAGGTGGAAGGACATAGAGTAAGATAGGAACGTTTAACAAGACAAATATACTTGAAGAAGTTTACGTTGAAGGAAAGTTTAATACACATAGCCATGGATTCACCACAAAAAAGAAAGGAAAAAAGAATCCGAAGATGGCGCCCAAGGGTGGGAGCTTCCGCAGGAAGCGTGCCGACGTCAAGAAGGTGCACCAAATGGTGGGACGTCGACGCCCACCTGGACTACAAAAAAAAAAAAAAAGAGAAAAAAGACTACGAATCCGGACCCAACCACCAGATCGCGGAATAATGCACAGCATAGTGAATCCAGAAAGATCTTCAAGCTGCAAAACTACACCGACAGGTAAGAAACTATTTGTTGCGATTTGGAAAAAGCCCATGTGTTCCACTGCAGTCCAAACAACAATTGTAAGATGCTGTAGACTGGCACCAGGTGTCCCATCTTTCCTTACTTCTCAAGCATCACTCACCAGCAAGCTTGGTTGTTCAAGCTCCTTGTTCTTGGAATCTGACACCATGAGCTTTCTCTACTACTCCATCAGATAGAGAATACAAAAAGATGGAATAATATGTAAAAGAGCTTTGCAGCAGGCAGTGTGGCCCTCAAGCCTAAACGCCACATGTCTCCTCAGGCGTTATGTGCGTACCCTCAGGGACAGCAAATGCAACAACAAGGTGATGGATGGGATGCTTGAATTAATCTCAACCACTAGCAATTACTCTGGGCGGCATCCCAGTCCATCTTTTTTAACCCACCATGCCACCACAGCTTGGACCTAGCCATATTCAAATCAGTCTTCACCCTGTCCCAATAGGAAAAGCCCAGCCTGAACTGCCAGGCCAGGTCCTCCTTGAACCGAAACACAAGCAACCCGAGACCGGTTTCGTCTGTTAGTGGCTCTTCAGTCTGGTGTAGCTGGTTTCCAATGGGACAGTGAGTGAGCTGGGCATATCTGCAGCGCTTAGGGCATCAAGTGAAACGAAAATAAGGTAATTGCTGGAATGCTTTATTTATTTATTTTTTTACCCTGCCACTGGTAACCACTAGGGCCGCATCTCAGTCCATCTGCATTCCCCCACCATGCCAATTAAGTTTAAACCCGGCCATATTCAAATCAGTTTTTCCCCTACTCCAATAGGGTCCGGCCCTACCTGCTAGGACATATCCTCCACTGTGCCACTGGAACGAAGCTATATTCGGCTAATGTGCCCTAATAAGGAGGGCGCAGAACTTCAGACAGTGAGAAGAATGTGTTACATGGAGTAGGCACTGTTAAAGGCTACTTATCAGCTTTATCTGCCTTCCTCGGTCTTTCTGAACAGCAGTCTCTCTTCAAATCAACCATATGAGTGAGTTGCAGACATGGAGTATAAAACCTCCTTTCACTTCTTTAATGACCAGCTGGAATCAGCAGTTTGAAGTATCCATCAGAAGAAAAAGTTACTTATCTTTGTTAATGCTATTACTGGTGGATGCTCTTTCTGGTGAATATCCCCTTTATCTGCAGATTCCTTCCTGACCCACCCACCTTGCAGTTTCATGGCTGTTTATTAGATAAATCCTCTAAGTAAGGTCCTGATTATAAAAAGTTAGGAATTGTATGTTTCACTTTACATTTTTTTAAACTTAGAAGTTTGCTGAAAAGCCAGCGGTTAATGCGACATTGTAGTTAGGTGAAAATGTCAGTTAAACATGTTTTAAAAAGAACAAAACCACTGAATTCACCAGTTGTAGTTATCTTAAGTAACTAGAACTTGCATGCATAGTGTTATTAATGATGTAATTTAAGAAGTTGCAGTGATATCAACGATTTCATAGAACATGTCATGAGTAATGTAATATGTGAAGTAATTAGCAGTACATGACGAGGGCATTAAGACAGACTTAGTGACTTTGTCTAAGAGTAAGAACACCAAACTGTAAAAATTGGGCCTATTAGCTGTGCGAAGGGATCAACATATGAATATATGTAAAGTAGGCTTATTATTAGTGTCAAAAAGTCAACAATAATTGTAATTAAACGTACATTATAATGTTTAAGTGATTGTCATCCTTTTTTTTTTTTAATAAAGTCTTATTTGGAAAAAATAAATCAAAATGTCTTAGACCCTTTCTTTAAACATTTTCCAGGTCATAAAGTGCAGCCATAGTACTGACCACAAGGGCGCTGTACTACTGCTGAAGAGCATACACCTCCAGCTAGGAGTGCTTTGAAAAAATACAGTAAGCTGTCCTGGGGTCATGAATTTAATGATCCAGTAGACTGACAGACATTTTTAGGTCTCGCACCTGCGATACAGGGCGAAGCCCTGTCGCAGCGAGACCTATTTTCAGCGGCTCTGCTTACAAGGAGACAAGAGATGGGCACGTGCAGCCTCAGGAATCTGATTAGGTCGCGCGCTTGAACACGCGCTCGCTGTGCTCATCTCCTGTCTCTCTTGCAAACCACGGCCCGTCAACGCGCACGCACCGAAGTCACAGCACACCAGCACCGGCCCAACCAAATAACTCTCCACACCCCCACCCCCAAGAGGAAACGTGGGTAAAGTGGGCACCCAGAAAGCTCCGGGGAGAGACTTTAGACGCAACCCTGTGTAATATTTCAAATTTGATCAATGTAGTATGTAAGCAAAATAGAAAGAATAAAAGCACAGATCAATCTAGAAAACAAATTAACAATACAGACAACTGACTTGAGCAGCCAGTGCCTGCCCTGTCCACACTAGCTAGAGGTGTCGGACTGCACATAACCTTCCCCCCCTCCCCTTCTAAACTCGGCCAGCTGTGGACGCAGGTTTTCCATAACGCCAATGCTAGTTAACTGGTTTACCGGCGAGGATGAGTGGAAAGGGAGGGCAAGAAAAGTGGTATAAGTCTGCGATTCTGCGTCTGCTAGCACCGGAATCCTTACTTTAGCTGTGTATGCAAGTAAATATATCTTTTTTTTTTACGAAGGGTGTTCCAATCTATGTGCGGCGGTGTGCGGGTCCCTTGCCCGCCCCGCGGCTAACATCTTACGGCCGAAAGTACACAGCAGGCCTTGCTGCCAATTACTCGTGCCAACATACAAAACGAGCGAGCAAGCCGCTCGTCACATGCCGGTAGGATTAGAGGCAGACAGCTGGGACTGACCAATATTTCGCATACCAAGAACGAACGCAGTATAGTCAGGTAAAATCCTAACCCTTTGTTCAGGTCCCCTTATCGCGGCTTACTGTGCACAAGAACACCAAGTTCAGATGATGTACACTGGTCCCATAAATATTAAACTTACATAGGTCCCTCCGTGATGGCTGACGCCCCCCGTTCACCCCTCACCTGCGCAGCGATCCCGGCTGCCTCTGCGGTTCCACAGCTGCCGAGACAGGGCCTCCGCCCGTGCACATCCCCTATCAGCTGCTGGAGCTAGCGGCAGCGCGAACGGCCAAGTCTGCGCGAACCGTCTGACGTTACTGGCAGACATTGCTTGGGCAGAAGACTTTCACGTCCGCACAATGGACATAGAAAACAAGTTCACCGAAGAAAGTAAACGGAAGACCGACATCAGTCACACGACTACAAGGCCTGTCCCCAGTCCTTCTCTCTGCCCCCTCTATCTCTGCCCATTCTCTCTGTCCCCAATACTTCTCTCTGCCCTCTCTCTGCCCCCAGTCCTTCTCTCTGCCCTCTCTCTGTCCTCTCTCTGTCCCCAGTCCTTCTCTCTGCCCTCTTTGCCCCACAGTACTTCGCACTGCCCTCTCTCTGCCCCCAAGTCCTTCTCTCTACCCCTCTCTCTGCACAGTCTTTTCACTTATTTTTCAACAGCCTCTTTCTGAGTAAAGTTCCCATCAGTGCTCAATTTGTAAAAAACATAAGTGCCAGGGCATCGTGAGGAGGCCACCACAGTTCGCACCACACACTGCCACTGTACCTACACAACTACTAACCCTCGCACTGCTACAAGTGTGACAATTCAAACAGTTCGAGGCCGCCAAAGTTTTAAGAAGGGCTTGGGTGGCAGATGTTAGTTGTTTTTTATGTATATTGAATTAACAATCCACGATTTTTCTGTTCTACTTATATTGCACAAACAGCGCCATCATGTGGCAGCTGTCATGAGTGCAGGTTCTAGCAATTAAGCACCAGTGCAGAGCACTGGAAACCACCAGCTCAAATTAAGCACTGCTTCTCATCTTTCAATGCTTTCTATTCTAGAGTACGGCCATTTGCAGCTTCAAATGGAATGGAAGGATGGTGGGCGTCTGGTGAAGAGGATATTGCAATGTAATTCGTGTATTCAGCAATCTGTTCTTTTGCACTTTTTGGCACGGTCAAGGCCAGTTGTCTGCCACCTTCCTATAAAATGTGCAGACACCTAGGATGGTTTATACAGTGCTGATCTCCATGTTTGGGGTTTTGCCTCGAGTATCTCCCATTTGAGGCCAACCTAGGTAGATTGTGCAGTCCACTTTTTAGGTCTCGACCTACAGCATTGCTTTAGCAATGCTTGTTTTTTTAACTGTCACCTGCCCAAGATCATGAGGCAGGCATACCGAACCAGCACCTCCTCACCACTTCTTGTCAGCCAATAGCAACCCCCATGCCCAGCATACACAAAGAACTACACTGCTATGGCATAGCACTACCAACTGCCTGCCTTCCGGCCCCTACACTGTTATCCCGCGGTGCAGCCACAGGACATTGCCCGTGTCTGCCCCGCAACACGTTGTTCCTGCCATGGAAGTTTCCCACAGCCGGATGCAGTTAATAAATACAGGGACCCAAAGATATGTGGCATCAAAGAATGAGAACGGACGTGGTACAGGTAGGCTTTTTTTAAATTTATTAGTTTTCACTTTTATATAGCGCAAACTTTACCCGCAGGTATCAGAGCGCTTTAAATCAACATGCTTATAACAATCAAAACTAGCACTCTATATTACTGCCAACTTTGCTTAGCATAAGCAACAGATAACCATTTACAAATAATGTTTATATACCAATTGCAAAAAAGATTAATGCAAAGCATTGTCATTTACAATTCCAGTAACAGATAAAATTTAATGCTGCAAGACCTATTTCATTGCAAATGCTTGTTTTAAATGTTGCTGGGGGCTGCTGCACTCCCACAACATTAAAATAAAATGCTTGGTGGTGCCCCTGCCCCTTATAGGGGCACCACCAGGATCCAAAAATATTAAAAAAAAGCCCTCACAGGTCATTATGGGGTGCATCTTGTCTGCAGCAGTGAATAATAAATGAGCAGCTCCTGACACTCATTATTCATTTTATAGTTTTGTTTACATTTTTGTGGGTGCCCACCCGGGGCTCCCACACCTTTTTAAAATGTTTAGGGCTGCGGGGGGGGAGCACCAGGGCCTCCACAATCCAGGCCGGCTCTCCAGCCACCACTGTGGTGAGATTGGGCTCTTTTATTCATTTATTTTATTCCAAAAGTGGGTGGTTCGATGCCCACCCAGAGCACCCACCTGTTAACACAAAGTTTGCGTGGAGAAGCCCCAGACCTTATGACCCCTGCTGGCTCCCCAGCCATCACTGTGGCGGAAGCCGGGTATGTTTTTATTTATTCTATTGTTTTTATGAGTTTTTAACAGGGCACAAACATTCTAGCCTTTGTTGGAAAATGCGAGGGGAGCCCAAAGGCCTCGCGGCCCCTGCTGGCTCTCCAGCCAGCACCCTTTGTGGTGGTGGTAGGAGCAAGCTCCAATCTTATTGAGAGCAGTTCTTTGCCTGAACTCCCCGGGCCAGAAACAGCAGTGGCCCAAGTGATTGGCTACCCTGAACACTGCTTGGATTTGTCCCCAGGGGATGGTTCCCAGCGTTGAGTCACAGCTCAGGCAGGGTGGCAAGATGCTCCCCTCGTGTGTTTTAAAGAAAAATAAGACTATATATATTGCCCTGGTTGATGGGGTCTTTTGGACCTCATAGGGGCTTAGAGAGGGGAGCATCACATCTCTTCCCCTACATTTAAAATGACCCTGGGGTATGAGGCCCATGGGCCTCCTAGAGGCTTTTTTAGAGGCATGTGCCCTACTTTTAAATAAAATAGGATGGAATGGGGTCCCTGGGGCCACGTAGAAACTTGAGGAGGGGGCTACGTGATTCCCCTTCCGTAATTACAGGAAACTACCCTAGAAGATGGGATCCCCAGGACCTCATAGAGGCTCTAGGGAGGAAGCGCTGCTCTATCAAATTGTCACACACACACACCAAGGGCCCTGGTCCTCTCTATTTTGTTTTAAATGTTTTTGTTTGTTTAAGCACATGTGCTCTTAAATTTTTTTTTTACTGCGGATCCTCCTCAAATTTGCTGTTAAATTTAAAAATACTAATCATTTTGTTTAACTTACTTCAAGGACAGGAACTCAGTCCCTGAGTCCTAAAATGGCTGCCAACACATGTTTGTTGGTCAGAACTTATTTTAAGATCTGTTGGCTCTACGGATCCTCTCCAGCGTGACATATTAACCGTTTTTAAGCATTAACTTCTCAAAAACTGCTGAACTGATTTACACCAAATCACAAACAACATAATTTCTGGGCCAAGATCTAGCAAATGAATGAGGCAAAGACATTTTGTGACCCTCCCTTTTTTCTTTACCCCGCTTGGCCACTCACCCCAAAACTTTCCAAGAAGGAGCTGAGGTGGATGAGACTTTACTCCTGAAGATTCGTTAAATGGTGCCAAAGTTATAAGTAAACTAAAAAATGCTTCTCCATGGAAACTTGATCCTATAACTACCCAGTGGTGACCGCCACTGGGCAATATCTATATATCTATATTATATCATCTATATTATGTGTGTGTATGTATATATTTACTAAAAGAAAAAAACAAAGGTTACAGGGACGTTATGGTTACACTCCGTTGTCACTCATACAAAACGATCGAAATTCAGCAGTTATAGTTACCCGAGATAAATATAACTTACGCCCCGCAGTGCACTGCTTAGGACCTTACATATTACATCACTCATGACATGGTCAGTAACATTACTCATGACGTCACTGATAACATCATCTAGTGACTGTAACATTTCTGAGACTAAAGATTTATACTAAGCTACTGCACAAGTTAAATTACTCTTCTTTTTGTACCAACTAATGTGATACTGTTTCTAACATATACCATCTGAGTGGCTGTGTGACTGAATCAGTGTGGGAGTAGCTGTGCGAGTGTTCAGTCTGTGTCTGTATGAGTGGCAGAATAAGTGAGTGACTTGGCATGTTAGTGCTTGTTCGGATGTATAAATGGAATTGTACGTGGTTTTGTGAAAGTGAATGTATGGTTGAGTAGCTGTATGGGTAAGTGAGTAGCTCTATTAGTAACTGTATGGGTGGGTGAATGGCTGTGTGAGTGGCTGTATTGATGACTGAGTGGTTGTGTGAGTGGCTCTATGAGTGAGCGAGTGGCAGTGTATCAGTTGTATGGATCTGTGAATGGGTATGTGAGTGGTTGTGTGAGAGGTTGAATGGGTGTGTGAATAGGTGTGTGAGTGGTTCTGTGGATGTCACCAGTGATGTCCATTGAGGTCTTATGAGTGATGTCACTGACCGTTTCATGAGAGATGTTGTTTGTGAGTTCATCAGCAGTGCATTGTGGGGCCATAAGTTATAGTTCGCTCAGGTAACTATAACTGATGAATTTCAGTGGGTTTTTACAAGTGAAATCTGAGCCTACGTATACATCCCTGTAACTTTTTTGTTGTGTATTTCGAAAGTTTTTTTAAATGTTATTTTAGGCTATTTCAGAGTGGATGTGAGAAGGCTGTAAAGGTCCATAAGTGGGTGTGTGAGTGTCTGTATTGGTCTGTGAGTGGGTGTGTGAGAAGCTGCATGGGTGTGCGAGTGGGTTTGTGAGTGGCTGTATGAGTCTCTGAGTGGATGTGTGGTTGGTTGTATGGGTCTGTAGAGTGAGCGGAGAAAGGGCATCCCACAAGCTCTCAGAAATCCCACTGTGTCAAGTCAAGTCAAGTCAAAAAATTTATATAGCGCGCTACATACCCAGAGGGTCTCAAGGCGCTTGAGGAGGGGAAGGGAGTTACTTGTCGAATATCCTGGTTTTAAGTTGCTTTCTGAATGCTAGGTGGTTCTGTGTGAGACGTAGGTGGGTGGGGAGAGAGTTCCAGGTTTTAGCTGCGAGGTAGGAGAAAGATCTACCTCCCATGGTGGTTTTATTGATGCGAGGAATGGTAGCAAGGGCTTGGTTGGAAGATCGAAGCTGGCGAGGGGGGGTGTAGAAGGAAAGTCGAGTGTTGAGGCATTCGGGTCCAAGTTCGTAGAGTGCTTTGTGGGCGTGGGTTAGGAGTCGGAAAGTAATCCTCTTATTGACGGGGAGCCAGTGGAGGTTTTTCAGATGGCTAGAGATATGGTCATTGCGTGGGATGTCTAGTATGAGTCTGGCTGATGCGTTCTGGATGCATTGGAGTTTTTTCTGGAGTTTTGCGGTGATACCGGCATATAGGGTGTTTCCGTAGTCCAGGCGACTTGTAACCAGTGCATGGGTGACTGTCTTTCTTGTTTCGGTGGGGATCCAGCGAAATGTTTTTTTGAGCATGCGGAGGATGTTGAAGCATGAAGATGAGACTGCGTTGACTTGTCTGTTCATCGAGAGAGAGGAGTCCAGGATGACGCCCAGGTTTCGTGCGTGGTCCGTCGGGATGGGGGCTTTTCCAAGGGCCTCTGGCCACCAAGAGTCGTCCCAAGCGGAGGGGGAGGTGCCTAAGATAAGGACTTCTGTTTTGTCTGAGTTCAGTTTCAGACGGCTGTGCTTCATCCACTCTGCTACTTCTTTCATGCCTTCATGTAGGTTGGTTTTGGCGGTGTTGGGGTCTTTGGTGAGTGACAGGATCAGTTGGGTGTCGTCTGCATAGGAGATGATGTTGAGGTTGTGTTGGCGGGCGATGGTTGCGAGGGGGCTCATGTATACGTTGAAGAGGGTGGGGCTGAGTGAGGAACCTTGGGGTACGCCGCAGATGACTTCAGTGGCCTCGGACTTGAATGGTGGGAGGCGGACTCTCTGGGTTCTTCCGGTGAGGAATGAGGTGATCCATTCCAGTGCTTTTCCTTGGATTCCGATGTTATTGAGGCGCTGTAGGAGAGTGCTATGGCAGACTGTGTCGAAGGCTGCGGAGAGGTCGAGGAGGATGAGGGCGACTGTGTCTCCATTGTCTAGTAGAGTTCGAATGTCGTCTGTTGCTGCGATGAGAGCGGTCTCCGTGCTGTGCTTGGCTCGGAAGCCGGACTGTGAGGAGTCGAGGGATTTGTTGCTTTCGAGGAAGGCGGCGAGCTGGTTGTTGACGGCTTTCTCAATGACTTTGGCCGGGAATGGTAGGAGCGGGATGGGGCGGTAGTTTTTGAGTTCGGTGGGATCCGCTGTGGGTTTTTTCAGAAGGGCGCTGAGTTCGGCGTGTTTCCAGCTCTCCGGGAAGGTGGCGGAGTTGAGGGAGCAGTTGATGACGTCTCGGAGGTGTGGTGCTATGATGGAGTCTGCTTTGTTGAAAATGTGGTGAGGACATGGATCTGTGGGGGATCCTGAGTGGATGGAGTTCATCAGGCGGATGGTGCCCTCGGTGGAGATTGGGTTCCAGTTGTTAAGGATGTTCGAGGGGGGTGCAGGTACGGCAGAAGATTGGGTGGGATGGTGTCCGGGTTGGATGTCGAAGCTGTTGTGGATGTCTGCAATTTTGTTGTGGAAGAATGAGGCTAGGGAGTCGCAGAGGGCTTGCGAGGGGGTGATGTCGTTGGAGTTGGCTGAGGGGTTGGTGAATTCTTTGACGATGTTGAATAGTTCCTTGCTATTGTGGGCGTTGTTGTCTAGTCGGTCTTTGAATGCGGCTTTCTTGGCAGTCCGGATCAGTTGGTGGTGTATGCGGGTGGCGTTTTTGAAGGCGTCCCTGGTGCTGGTGTTTGGGTCTTTTTTCCAGGCCTTCTCCAGGGAGCGACAGAGTTTCTTGGATTTCTTAAGATCATCATTGAACCAGGAGGCGTTTTTGCTGCCGAGTTTGATTTGACGTTTTTTCGGCGGTGCTAGGATGTCGGCGCTGTTGGATAGCCATTGGGTGAGGTTAAATGCTGCTTGGTCGGGGTTTGAGGAGTGGGTAGGTGGGTTTTGAAGAAGCGAAGAGGAGATCTGGTCGATGGTGATTTTGTTCCAGTTTCTTCGTAGAGTAGGTTGAAGTCGGTTGTGAGTGGTGGTTGTATTGTAGAAAAAGTGTACGCAGCTGTGATCCGTCCACTGGAGGGTAGTGGTGTGACTGAAGGAGACATGTTTGCTGGAGGTGAAGATGGGGTCGAGTGTGTGACCTGCGATGTGGGTGGGCGTAGAGACAAGTTGTTTGAGTCCGAGGTTCGCGAGATTGTCCCGAAGGGAGGTGGTGTTGCTGTCGTTGCTCTTTTCCAGGTGAAAGTTGAGGTCTCCCAGTAGGATGTATTCCTCGGAGCGGAGGGCGTGTGGGGTGATGAAGTCGGTGATAGCGTCGCTGAATTTTGCACGGGGTCCTGGAGGCCTGTAGAGGAGAGTGCCTCTGAGTGTGGTCTTGGGGTCGGTGTGGATCTGGAAGTGAAGGTGTTCGGCGCTAGCAAGGTTGACGTCTGAGCTGGTTGAGATGCGGATGGAGTTCTTGTGGACGATAGTGATGTCTCCTCCTGTTTGGTCGATGCGATCCTTACGGATGATCTTGTATCCTTCCGGGATGGCAATGGCGATGTCAGGGGCTGATGAGGCGTTCATCCATGTTTCTGTCAGGAAGGCGACGTCGGGGGAGATGGTGTCTAGTAGATTCCAAAGTTCGATGGCGTGTCTGTGGACTGAGCGGGTGTTGAGCAGGATGCATTTTAGGTGGTTGGTGTCGGGTCTCTGCTTGGTGTCGGTGGATGAGGAGTTGGTTTTGGTGCCGACGAATTTGCAGGAGTTGCATGAGAAGGGTCCATGGGTGTGTCCAGGAGCGGCTTGGACGCAGTTGGGGGAACGGCCAGGGTTAAGGGCTAGGAGGGTGGAGGCGTCGTAAGTAATGCGGGAGGGTTGGGCATTGCGAGGACCAGGGGCTCTGGCGCTGGGCGCGGGCCAGGCGAGGACGGGCGTAGACGGGCTTACCTTTGGCGCACCTTTGGCGCGGATTGGGCGCGGTCGCTGCGCGTGGACGCTGCGCGGAAAGGCATCTGTCATATATGGGTAGTGGGAGGGGGAGGGGCGAGGGAGGATCCTATGGGAGGCGGTTGCGTGGTGGAGGGGGCGGTCTCAGGGCAACAACAACAACACAGCAAATGGCGGCGGAAATAACACGCAAGCAGACCGACTTACAGGAAACTTGGAGCGTAAGTGAAGAAAACACGATCCCAACAGTGAGCAAAGCAGCTTTCATGCACAAGGGTTACAAAAACATGAGTCTTAGCAGGTACTAATGCGCACACTCAGACAGGCACGTTCGAGGGCTAAGCGTGGGCAGCAGCGCTATGTAGACTGAATTTGAAAGTGAGGACAGCAGCGTTAGCAAGGCTAAGCAGCGCAATGAAAACGATACCAGGCAGCTCAGTCAGCGAGGGCAGGAGGGAGCGACCGTTCTCAACCAGGTCGAGGCGGTGGGACTTACTGGTGGTTACAGTAGGGGTTTGTGGACCTCAAGGACCCTCAGCATCCAAGGGGACTTCATCCCCCAAGTAGTGCGCCAGGGGGCGCGTTTGCAGAGTGCTCGACAAAGGTGGAGGGCCTCTAAGTTGTCAGTTAGGCTGTCATCGTATCCCTCTTGGAGGAGTGTGCACTGCCAGTAGTTTCAAATGCACATGCCTGACTCCAAATGCAGGAAGCACTAAGGTATGTGTACTGGGGATAACATATAAGAAACACAGAGTGGGTAGTTCCTCAAACAAGGGATAGAATAGGCCCTAATAAGGGGAACAAGGGGTCCGACCATCCGGATCTCTGGGTATCCGCATGATCAGATCAGCGTGCCCTCAAACACCTGGTATGGTGTTATGCTTTATCATTGGGCGCTCCTCGTCGAGCCGGCGCTGCAATGCCTGACGGGCCCCTCAATGGGGGGCTCTTTAACCCAGATCTTCTGATCGTAAAGTCGTATGATGAGTGCAAGTGAGGGCATGATATAGGGTGGAGATAAGAAGATTTAAGAGTCTAAGGGAACCAAGAAAGCTTTAATGAAGTAGTGGTGCCTTGACACACTCAAAACAGAGAAGCTATCTAAGGTGATTATGTACTCTAATAGCTATGGTGCGTGTAGACTGTAGAGTGAGGTCAACGTGTTTTTTTATGCCTAGTACAACACTTTGTCCATCCCTCTATTTTTAGGCAAAGGATGGGGCAGGGGCAGAAGAAAAAAAAGAAGGGGAAACAAACAAGTACAGTGGCAAGAGCCACCATCTAAACCTCTGGATCAAGATGAATCCACGAAGCTAGTTAACTGCTTATCAGAGCCATTACTTCTCTGGAGAAAAAAGAAGAAAGTGTTGGTTTTCATACCCACACCACCGAAGACAAATTTCGCTTGACTAAAGAATTTCATGGATTCTTCAGAAAACTCAGACTTTATGCTTAATTTCAGCATAAGACCATACCTGGAACTGATTTAGTTGGGCCTACTTGCTACTTCAAGATTCACCCTCACCTATGGGAGGCCAGGGTAAAATCCTCACTTTTGAGCAAACTGTTTTCAAAAACGTGTGGAGACTGGAGGACTGCATGCCCTTCTATAACACGACGTCCCAAGAACAGATGGCAGTAAGAACTCTGTCTAGTAAAGCCAGCAGACAAGGGTGGTGCCATTGTGATCCTCAACACCAATGACTACAATCGTGAGTGTCTCCATCAACTGGCCGATGAGAGATACTATCATCAGATTGCCAGGGACCCAACAGTGACACTCTTGACTAGGGTCAACACCCTTGTGAATTCGGTTGAATCTCAAGGATGGATTTCCAAGAATGAGGCGGAAATCCTTGTGAACTCAACCCCCAAGATGACATATTTTTATGTTCTACCCATAATTCATAAAGGGGTTTTCCCATTAAGGGTAGATCAATTGTTTCAGGTATAGAGTCTCTTCTGGAACACCTCAGCAAGTTTTCTGATCTTTTTTTTTTCTTTTCTGCAACGACTGGTTAAGAAAATTCCATCTTTTCTGAAAGACACAAGGGATGTCCTCAACCTTATTACAGTATTGGACAGCCTAGATGAAGTCATCCTCTTGATGACCCTAGACATGGAAGTGTTATACACTAATATTCCACCGGATGCTACCATTGCTGTCACAGAGGCTTGCCTTTTGGCAGAAACATGGACATCTCCAACACCAGTGAGCTTTGTAGTAAAATGTGCGACTTTAGCTTTGACAGAACTTCTTTCAATTTCAGCATCGGCTATTCCACCATGTACAGTGTAAATCGATGGGTAGTAGCTTTGCCCCTAGTTTGGCCTGTCTTTACATGGCTAAATTTGAACGCCTTCACATCTCCACAGATAGTAATCCTTATCATACCTTCATCAAATTGTGGCGATGTTACATACATGACTATCATCTTCTGGAGAGGAGATCTTGGCATATGAGGCCTTCTACACGTGGATTCACTCTCTCAATCCCTTTTTTAGTTTTACCAGGCCTGTATCAGGCAGTGAAATTGTATTCCAGGGTCTCTTCATCATAGCCAGCAATGGACATCTGGCTACAACAATTTACAAAAAGAAGACTGGCTATAACAGCTTACTGCCTTATGATAGTCCTCATTCGAAAGCTCTTCACGATAGCCTCCCCCATGGGCAGTTCTTATGCCTACATTGCAATTCCAGCGACATTAGAGGTTATGAAAATCAAGCTGCAACCTTGAGCCCGAACTTATAAGCTTGCAACTACCCACCTTTGGTAGTAAAGAGGGCATGGAAGAGGGCCATGAATAACCACAGAGCAGCCTTGTTGGAACCCAGGATAAGACGAGAGGAGAATGTGATCACATGCGTCATCATGTTCACATAAAGTTCCAATCGGAGCAAGAAGATAAGATCATATGCATGCATTGGCGCGTTCTTCAAGAAGGACCCCTGGCTATTCCCATACCTCGATTCGCCTTCAAGCCCACCCATCAACTTACAAGATCTCGTGGTACGTGCTAGACCTGGGGCAAATACTAAGCAGGAACAGAGAATTCTAGGGAACTTGCCACAAGTGTCTGACCACTTTCCTTGTGGCAGATGTCACCATACCAGATCTTTCAAAGAAATCATTCTTGATGATACACATACTTAGATTCAGAAAAAACACATGAATTGCATTACCAAACATTGCATTTATCATATCCATAACCTGTGCCAACTTCGCTATATAGGCATGTCTACCAGACCTTTTAAGACATGCATTATTGAACATTGCAGCAACATTCTCTGCCAGCGTTGCATGACAAGAATGAGTTACAATTTTGTGGGGAAACACCATAACCCGGATGACCGTAAGTGGACCATTCTGTAGTCCAGCAACCAGTGGAACAAGTAAACCTTATTCCAGAAAGAACAGCTTTGGATCTTTTGTTTATAAACTCATATGATAGGACTCAATGATGAGATCCCTTGGAATAAATTAGACCATCTGTGACTTTTATGACTTCCATGAGGGGCATAACATTCAATCATAAATTTCTAATGAGTAAGATGTACCTTGGCCTCAGTACTCATCTCACACGTAGACCAGATATAATTTGAGATGTCATTGGAGATGTCATCAGCGATATGACGAGTAATGTCACTGACCAGGTCATGAGTCATGTATTATGTGAGGTCATAAGCAATGCATTGCTGAGCCGTAAGTCCTAGTTAGCTCAGGTAACTATAACTGCTGAATTTCTCTGGTTTTGTACGAGTCAAATGTCAGCCTAACTATAACGTCCCTGTAACCTTTGTTTTTTCAGTAAATTTTAAAGTTTTTTTAATTCTCTTTCCTAACCACAACATCCCTGTAAACTTTGTTTTTTTCAGTGAATTTCTATGTTTTTTTAATTAGTAGTTGCATTTGCAATCAGCTCTCAAGAATCACACTTACTAGAGGTAACAGAAGGGCTTCTTGGTCCCTACGTACCCTCGGGAGCCAAGGGGACTAAATTTGCCAGCCAGCAGTGTGCCAAGAGGTTCATGTGTAGAGTGATGGAGATAGGGGGAGTGGTCTCCGAAATCCTCTAAGCAATCAGGCTGTTTGAGACTTACCGGAGGTAACAGTAGGGCTTGTTGGCACTCAAGGACCCTACGCATCCAAGGGGACTTAATCCTCCAACCAACAGTGAGCCACGAGGCGCATTTTCAGAATGGTGAAGAAAGTAGGCAGGATCTCTGGCGGCTTGATGGTCTAAAACGTTTTAATAACTTAATGGGAGGGGGGTCGGCACCCCCTTCCCCCGACCGGCCAATTTCAGCCCCAGGGACCCTTATCGCCTGGGTCCTGGCCTTTTTGTTAAAAGCTCTGCCCCCGGGGAGGTGGTAGTCCTAGGTGCACAGGGGTTGTCGTAGAGGCCCTCCCGTTGCTCTATATGTGGTCCCAGAAAGATGGCAGTCCTTGGAGAGGGGGGGAGGGCACAGCCCCCCTCCTTTTCTTTGCCAATATCCCCGTGTAGGTGGCGGTCCCTGGGGCTGTGTAATATGTGGTAAAGTAAAGTATTTTATTAGTATGTCACTTTAAGGAATGATTAGGAACGTTGTAATCACTAATATTCTATGTTAAGAATGCAAAGTTATAGAATGTTAGTAGGCATCATTTGAAGACTTGTAGTGAACTTACAGCAACTGGTTGTGGGTCCTGTTAACACCTTGGCTGCTAGGAGTTTTCCCCTCCTGTGCTGCAGGCCCCCACTTTCCCATTGTTCATGAGGAGCTCAGCTCGTCATCAGCACAGCTCAACCGTGCATCATGACGAGCTGAGCTAGTCATCAGCATCGAAAGGGTTAATGAATAAACGTATTCAACTGGAAACCTTGTTCCTGAATTTACTTTGACAAAGACATACTACATTTACTGGCGACGATGGTAATGATGGACTTGGACCCACCAACAGAATTTTGAAGATTGTGAGTTTTACTATTTTATTGAAATACCTTAAAATCTTGAATATTTTGTTCATCAATCCTTTGGCACATCCTGTTGCAAGAGAACTCTATAGCTGAACTTGCGCAATGTTGGTGTTCACCTAGCGTTTTGGATTTATATTAGCGCTGACGGTGATTTCATATAAATTTGTGTGTACAGCTATTATCCTTTTAAAACGTGCCAAGAGAATTTAAATTTGAACTTGAGACTTCTGAGGATTGTTTGCATACTGTAATTGTGCTGTTTTCGACCGCTGGAATCAAACGGTAAGCCGGAATTTGTTAATTGCATCATTTAAAGTGTGGAGAGTCTTCGTTGGTTCACTGCAGCGCACGCACGAGATCTGTGGAACATTTCTTTTGCTCTGGATACTGTCTTCAGTGGGTATCGTGCCTACATCATCATGCTACGTACGTCATTTACGTAACATTTCCGCTACGGCCGCCATTTTGATTTGGGATTTACAATAGTTTCCTAGCAACCACAAGGACATTATGCTAACTACGTCCTTTTCACGTTACGGCCGCCATTTTAATTGGTTTACAGAAGTTTCCTAGCAACAAGGACACGCGAAGGATCGTAACTTTGGGAACATTGAAGTATTGAAAGTCGGCACATATTCTTCCAACACTAACGGATTGTGTATAATTTTAGCAGCTCTAAGAGCATCGTGAGAATGAGCATTAAGAAAACTTTTATTTCAGGACATGCACAGTAAGCTCAACTGGTGGAAAGGATTTATTTGTTTACATTAATGTTTGTGCTTTAAAAGTCACTTTCAATTGTAGGTCATTATTGTATGATTATATAATAGTTATCATTGTTTTATAGTACTTTTATAATATTATAATGGCCACCAGTAGTAGTGGTAATGATATGCAACCTCCTCCATTTCTTAAATTACCAGGTAAGCCTATCAAACCATAGCATAAATGGTTTAGAATTTTTGAGAATTATCTTGAGGCAATCGATGCCAGTAAATATTCAGCTTCTCGCAAGAAAACGTTATTATTTAACCATCTTGGCAACGCTGGGCAAGACGTTTTTGATAACCTACCTATAGTTCCTGCACCGTCTGGAGATAAAACATGGGATGTTTTTAAAGAATCTCTTGCATGTATTGGTAAACAATGTGTGGATGAACCTTCTGTAATGGTTGAAAGACATAAGTTCTTCAAACGTAAACAATCTTCTGAGGATTCCATAGAAGATTAACTAGTTGTTTTACGTGTTTTGGCTTCAAAGTGCGTTTTTGGCAACTTTTTGGATACAGCTCTACGTGATCAGTTAGTTTTTAATTGTTTTAATAAGAAAATTCAGGAGCGTATTTTGACCTGCAAAAATCCATTTCTCGACGAGGTGATGGATATAGCCAGAAGTATAGAACGCTCAGTTGTTTCTTCAAAGATTTTGTCTGAGAATTCAAATAATTTCTCTACTGATACACCAAAATTTGCTGTTGTAGAAATGAATGCAGAGTGTAATGAACACATTTATATTTTGTCTCACATAAAAATGTTACAAAAAAGAACATAGATAAGAGGGGCAGTGGAACTTGTTACAGATGAAGTTCTAAATTTCATTTAGGTAACTTTCCAAATTGTCCAGCTCAAGGGAGGCAGTGCAACAATTGTAAAAAAAAAAATGGACATTTTCATAATGTTTGTCATGCAAACAAATCTAAGGTCAAAGTGAGTCAACTTGATGTGGAAAATGACATATTATCTGAAGCTATCAGTAATATTTCTGTATCTTCTGTCGAAATTAATGTATTAGGAAAGAGCAAGAAACGTTGCAAAGGACCAATTTGTGATGTAAAAATTGGTACTATAGATTTAAATGTTATGGCTGACTCTGGGTCTCCTATTACAATACTTGCTGAGAACACATTTAACAAGTTTTGGTCACATAAATTGCTAAAACCCACTACTATTAACCCCAAGGCATTCGGGGAATATGATATTATTATGAAAGGTTACTTTGATGATAGTGTTTTATTCAAAGGTAGGAACATCTACACTCAAATTTATGTTGCAGTTAATGGAAGGGATATTTTTGGATGGCAGGATCAAGCTAAACAAGGAATCATACTTAGACCAGGACACGAAGATGTCAGTTCTTGCTATTCAGGAGACTTTTAAAGAAGAAGATTTTACTCGGAAATTACATAAGTTTCCCAGTGTTTTTTCTAACAATATTGGTGTTATTAAGAATTTCAAACACACTATCAAGCTAAAAAGTAACGCTGTTCCTGTCATACAGAAAGTAAGACCTGTACCGCTTCCAGCTCGAGAAGATCTTAAGAAATTACTTAATAATATGTAAAGTCAAAGTATAATTGAGCAGGTTAAGTCATCTGAGTGGGTTTCGGCCGCAGTAGTCGCAAGCAAAAGTTCAGGTGACCTACGCTTGTGTGCAGATTTAAGAGTTCATAATAGAAACATCCTAGTAGATTGCCATCCACTCCCAAGAATTTATGAAATGTTAGCCAGAGTAGGTGGTAGTAAGTATTTTTCCACTATTGAACAACGCTCTGCGTATAATCAAATACCTTTACATAAAAGTTCCCAGCATCTCACTACCTTCGTAACACCGTTTGGCTTATATATGTACAAGCGTATGCCATTCGGATTGGCATCAGCAGCCAGTGTTTTTCAAAGTTTAATGGATAAGATTTTTGGAGATAAGAAGGGGATACAAGCTTTCCAAGATGATATTTTAATACACACGGACAGTTTAGAACAACATATTATTTTGTTAGAGGAAGTCTTTGAAAAATTAGGTTCAAATGGTATGACTGTTAACACTGATAAGTGTAAATTTTTGACACAAGAGGTTAATTATTTAGGACATAATATTTCATCAGAAGGCATAAAACCAAAGGTTTCTTTGTTGAAAGGGATTAATGATGCAGCTGTTCCAAATGATAAAGATTCACTTAGAGCTTTTTTAGGCTTAAGTGAATATTACGCACGCTTTGTTCAAGGCTACGCTGTTATTGTCCAGCCTTTTAGGGATCTCTTGAAGAAAATGTAAAATATGTTTGGTCCGAAGAATGCCAAAACGTTTTTGAATCTGTTAAGAAACTAATTATAACGCACCAGCCATTAAACCTTTTACACATGGTGTTAAAAGTATTATTACGGTTGATGCCAGTGCGAAAGGTTTGGGGGCGGTTCTTAGTCAAATAGTTGATGGTAAGGAGTGTATTATCACTTTTGCTTCACGCACATTGAATGTTAGTGAAAAGAATCATAGTACAATTGAGCACGAAGCATTAGCATGTTCTAGGGCATCTGAAAAATTTAGGATATATATTTGGGGTACCAGATATGAAGTGCATACTGACCATAAACCTCTGATATATATGTTGGGTGACAGTTGCTCAAATAAAGCTTCCTCAAGACTCATACGGATATTAGCTAGGTTGCAGGAATTCAATTTCGAGATAAAATATTTTCCTGGTGGGAAAAATGTAAGGGCTGATTGTTTATCAAGGTTACCGGTTGCTACAGAAGATTCTTTTTTTTTTTTTTTTATCCTCATTTGTGTGCATAGCTCCAATCTATCAATACCGAGAAGAAAACCACCACAGAGCGAATAGCCAGAAGGTCTTGTACTGTGCCAACTCAGCCATATAGCTGGTGAGGGATTTATCTATCGAGAGGTACGGCCAGTTCCCCTTTGGCACTAAATACAGCGACCACTCTTAGACTCGCTTAAGATGATACCTCAGTTGATAGAGCCCGAATCATCGAGACCCCCTTGAAATTTAGACTAATAGTCTTGATAGCCAAGGTAGGCAATGCTCACATTAATCATAGGACCTGGGGAAAAAAAAAAAAAAACCCAGGTAAAGGTCGCGACTAACCAAGCATTGCCCAATATGCTCTAGTGTTCGGGTTTCCTACCCTGGCTAAGTCAAGCTTAGAAATTTGGAGGAGTGATGTTCGCCATTCATGCGCAGTAGGTGGTAAAGCGTCTTTCCAGTGTCTACATATCTCCCTACGTGCTGCAAGGATAGAATAAAATATTAATCTTGTTGCTGCATCATGAGTTTTATTTCTCAGACCAAAAATCACAAGCTTGAGGTCTATTGTAATGTTTTCGCCCACAGAATGCGACAACTTGTTTTTAATGACTTCCCAATATTCAGATAAACTTGGACATTCCAAAAACATATGTGTGTCGGTTGCTGCAACAAGCCCACATCTAGGACATGAAACTGGGCCAGTTAATGAGAATTTTGTTAACCTATGGGGGGAATAATATGCCCTATGCAAGGTGAAGAGGTGATTCCGACGAAGCCACGATGGTTTAACTAAATCCCAGAGCAATGAACAAGAAGCACTCCAGAGCTCTTCCACTTCCAGCCCCGGCATTAATTCTGCCCATAAGTTTGTTGGTAGTTGAAAACTAATATCTATTTCATCTAATATTTTGTTATACCACCGGGAAATTTCTTTTTTCGCCACTGGGTTATCTAATAAGGAAGTTATCAAGTCACTGACACCACCTATAGGCTGCTTACAACGTCTCATTGACTGACCATAATATGTCTGAGCCCAGCTAGAAATCTGAATATATTTAAATCTTGACAACTCAGGGCCGACTTTGTTAATAAGATAGTCCCATGGGAGTAAAGCCCCATCCATGAACAAGTCGTCCCAACAGTTAATACCAGCTTCTAGTAGGGGTTTATTTCGGGCGTCTGTTGTCCATAAGGGGGGGGCGGGTAAATTCCATATCGGTGCCCTAGCTGAATAGTAGCCAATCTTAATCGCTTGTCTTATTTTGTACCAAGTAGATACAAAACCATTTAGAATTTTCAATTTGATTTTTTTAAAGAATTTGGGGTCACTGAACTTAAACAAGAAACCGGAATGATTAACACCCTCGCTAAGCAGTAGAGTAGAAAAAAGAGGGCCCATCCCAGTGGATAGCGGAGTTTTAAGCAACATACGCATGTGCGATAATTGAAAGGCCCATGCGTATATTTGAATGTCTGGTCCAGCCAGCCCTCCCTTCTCCCTCCGTCGTCTTATTTTTTTCCACGAAATTCTGGCACTTTTGTTATTCCAAATAAAACTAGTGATAGCACTCTGTAGTTTGGAAATTAATTTTGAATCAAAATAAAGTGGAATTGAATTAAATAAAAAAGAAACTTTCGGTAGAATGCTCATCTTCACCAGATTAAGCTTGACCAGAACAGAAAGCGGGAGATGAGACCAATCTCTCATGAGTTTCCTGCACTCTGTGGCGACTTTATTGAAATTGAGAGAGGCGATTACATTGATATCTTCAACTATATTCACCCCTAAATAACGAATTTGACTTTTAGATGTCCCATTATTGTTAATTCTGTTACAGTTCCAGGACATTGATTCTGTCTTGAGAGCATTAATCTCATACCCCGAAACTTTCCCAAATGCATGAGCCTGTTCAATTATTTCTGGGTACGCCTCTTCGTAATCTGTAGAGAAAATAATAATACAGAAGATTCTTTTGAGTGTGGAAAAACTAATTTGGAAGATATTGAATATGTGTTTACAGTTCATGATATCAACGAACAATTCAAGATTTCAGAAAAAGAATGGTAAGATTGTTGTGACAAAGATGATTGTATGGTTCAAGTGACTAAAATTCTCATCAGTGGTTGGCCAAATGACAGGTGTATGTCCATGGAATTAAGATGTTTTGCTCAAGTTGCATCAGAGTTGTCGTTGGTGAACAATATCTTGGTGAGGCAAGATTTGTTTGTTCCTCCAGTTAGTCTCATGTCAAAAAATATTTCCTTAGCATATGAGGGACATTTAGGTAACTCCACTACTGTTAAGAAAATCAGACAGACATACTGGTGGCCAGGCATTTTGATGGCCAAGTTAAGAGATATGTTGAAGCATGTTCTGAGTGTTTGTGCTCTGACAAGCATTGGAAAACTTCTACAAGTCCTTTAATTCCAATTAATTGGCCAAACAATGCTTGGCAGAAAATTGGTTTGGATTTTACAGGTCCCTTAAATGTTGCAGGATGTGACAGAAGAATTTTGGTGGTTGCAATTGACTATTACTCAAAGTGGTTATATTTTTCATTTGTTTGCAATGCTGACCCTGCTTCAGCTGTTTCTTTCTTGAAACATGTATTTAATATTGAAGGGAGAGTCAAGGAAGTGGTCACCGATAATGGATCCCACTTTATTTCTGAGGAGTTTACAGATTTCCTCAATAAACATGATGTTTAACACATTACAGTACCTCTATGCAGCCCAGCTTCTAATGGTTTAGTGTAAAGGGCTAATAGATTGATTAAAGAAGGTGTTCAAACTGCAGTTGCCCACAATTTAAATATTATGGAGTCTCTACAATTTAAAGTATGGAATTACAATATTACTCCACAAAGTACCACAGATATTGCTCCATTTGTCTTATTGAGGGGAAGAAAGCCTATTTCATCTATTACTCCAACATGGTTATTAGGAAAAGTTGAACGTTATCATAATATTGATTTACAGAAGGTGAGAGAACATGTTAAAGAGAAACAGAGTAGCTATAAAGAGAATTATGATAAAAGAATGCATGTTAAGGAAGGAACATTGAATATTGGTGATTGGGTTTTGATTAAAAAA
The DNA here is from genome assembly GCF_964263255.1 of Lissotriton vulgaris. Taxonomy (NCBI): domain Eukaryota; kingdom Metazoa; phylum Chordata; class Amphibia; order Caudata; family Salamandridae; genus Lissotriton; species Lissotriton vulgaris. The sequence continues at coordinate 769,803,918 of NC_141689.1, forward strand.
ACAATAGTCACAGTCAGGACAGTCAACATTTTCTGAACCTCTAAAAGTTTTGAAAATTAACAAAACAGCTGTTTTGTTACTGGAAAAAGGATGGTGGAATAGCAATGCATTAGTTAAAGTAACTTTGGAACAAGCGAACATTATTTTACGGAAAATCAGTTCCACAAAAGGATTTGAAAGACCAGATTGGTTTGATTTAGATAATTAACATGGTCTAGTCACAGTGTCACTCAACAAACTCAGGATGGTCAAAATAACTTTGACAGAGGTGATTCAGGTGATGATGTTATTAGTGGGGCAGCGTCCTCCAGCATTATTCCTGTATCATTTTCTTCCAGTATTATTCCTAATGGTTGTGGAGATAATGTGACAAGAAGTAGTACACGGGCAAGATCTGCTCCTATTTATTCCAGGGATTATGTGTACTATTATTTTTATTTTTTAGTGTGATTTTATATATTTTGGGTTGTTTTATTTTTATAGCAATTACTTTTCTTTATTAAAAAAGGGAGGTGTGTAATATGTGGTAAAGTATTTTATTACTATGTCACTTTAAGGAATGTTTAGGAATGTTGTAATCCCTAATGTTCTATGTTAAGAATGCCATGTTGTAGAATGTTAGTAGGCATCATTTGAAGACTGGTAGTGAACTTACAGCAAATGGTCGTTGGTCCTGTTAATGAATAAATGTGTTTATTCAACTGGAAACCTTGTTCCTGAATTTACTTTGATGAAGACATACTACAGGCTGCAAGGTGTCCCTGTGAGCCCCACTGCATAATTTATTATCAATACCCCGCGGAGGTGGTTTTAATAAACCCTATGATGCTTTGCCCTTACCGTTTGTTTGGGCCTAGACTTTGAACAATCTTTTTGGCACTGATTCGGATCATGACAATTTCGATAAGGGGGAACTCCCAAGATGACAGTGGCCTGGATACTTCTCCAGATACTAGCCTGGTTTCGCCTCCTAGCTCTGCCACTAAGGAAAGTATCTCATTCGACGCCCATATGCAGGGGCCCCATAAGTACTGAATCTACAACTTCCCACTATATAGGTACTCATTTTTCCTCGGAGGTGCCCCAGCCCAGCCCTGTCAAGCACAAACAGAATCCCCATTGCTGTTTGTTGGAGCCCCTACGGAAACTACAGGTTACTCTGCACCATCGCCCAGCACCAGGCGACTCTGCTTTTCCTATACAGCATCCTAATCCAGAGAGTCTGGTGGTGCAGGCATCCATCAGCAAGGTAAACCTTCCCCACTACTTGACCTGATTGCATATCTAAATAAAATACAAACTTTTGGCAAATGTACTTTTTCTTCCACAAGACTTTCTCTGCATTCAGTGAATGCCAGCTGTCTTCGAGACCGCTACTCCCATGCCTTAAGGGATACAGTGGCCCAAGTATTGTCTGAAGTTCTGGATAACCTTAGGGTGTCTCCAAGGTTTGTGGTCTGGGTTGGACAGGACCAACTGCTTGGGTTGAGCAATGGGTACAAGTGTGGCACTTGTCCGCCACTCCTGGACGAGGTTGACAGGCTTCTCCAGAGATATTTAAGGCATCTTTGATGGACTTGCCATCAAGCCTGGTCTACCCCCAAGACCAGTTGTCGCCAAACTACTGCATTACAAGGACAGAGACCTACTGCTTCAGAGGGCCCGCGATGCGGGACCGTTCCAAGTAGCGAACAGTAAAGTGACCCTATTCCCAGACTACACATTCGAGACGCAGAAACTGCGGGCCTCCTTTCTGACCATCAAACGCGAACTGCGAACCGAGGGCATTCGATACTCCCTGCTCTTCCCAGCCAAACTAAGAGTTGTCCTAGACGACAAGACACATTTCTTCCCCACGTCGGCGGATGCCTGGGATTGGTGGGAAACGTATAAAGCGGGCACGGACGGTGCCAGGGTCCAAGAGGAGAGAACAGGGACGCAGCCGCGGAAATCACAGAGGTTGCGCTGACGACGACAGGGATCGAAGAAACCATCGGTGTCCCAGACAGAGGCGGAGCGGCAGGCTGCACTACAGGCAGTAGTATCATTGTCGGGATCGGGCGCCTCCCCATCGCGGCGGGGCTCGAATTCGGAGACTAAAGACACGGGGTCGGAGTCAGAGAACTCCGAGACATGCAGCACCAAGGGCCCGCTGGTGACACCACAAATGTCAGAGGAGATCCTGAACATTTGATAAGCACCAAGCGATAGGGGGACATTCCTGCAGCGGAAAGGATTGACGAACTGTAAGGTACTGCGGTGGGGGGTCGACTATCGGGATGTCAGTCCGCTGCCAACAAATGGGGGCGGGGAGGGCGGCTGCCTCTACCTTTGGACCTAGGCCACACCCCGACTGCCCTTAAGGCACTCACGGTTACGACCGTGAATTAGGACCTCCACAGTGCAGACTGCGGAATAGGTAGACTTGAGAGCACGTTTGCTCACATACAGTTTGGATGGGAGCAACTCTTTTGAAGTTAGGTCCTGTTCTGGGGGGGGGGGGGCTACAGAAGTTGGGGTGACTCAAGGCGCAGTTACAGGAGGGAGGGGGGGGAGGTTTGGGGGGGGGGGGCGGGAACAGTGTCATGCCTGATGCCTGGAGACCAAGCACAATTGAACTAAACCGAACACTGCGGGACAATGGCTAATGCAGGATCGATAAAATGTGTGTCTTGGAATGTGAGGGGACTGCATACTATGGCGAGGAGGCACAAGAGTCATGCGTATCTGGTCTGAAGAGGGGTACATATAGCGTTTTTGCAGGAAACTCACCTGACAAAGAAAGAGGGAACAGCGCTTCAGCGTAGGTGGAGGGGGCACCTTTACAACACTACGTACTCCGCCTTTGCTAGAGGGGTACTAATATGGATAAGAGTGGGTACTCCTTTTCAGGTAACCAGGCACATAGTAGACCCTGAAGGAAGATTTGTGGCAATTGAGGGCAAACTCAGAGGCCGGCACATCGTACTTAGAATTGTCTACGCACCCAATGTAGACCAAGCAACCTTCTTAGCAAAGCTCTCCGGGGAACTAGCTAGTTATCTCACAGGGCCGGTCCTGATGGGGGGGGGACTTTAATTCTATAGCAGATACTGTACTAGATAGATCGCATCCACCACTGCATACATCCCCAATACACAGGCTGGCAAAATGCAGATCGGAATGGCAGGGAAAGTGGGAACTGGTAGACGCTTGGCGCACACAACACCCGGCGGAGTGGGATTATTCATTTAATCCAGCCTACACGACCTCCATGTCCGCCTTGACACCTTCCTGGTCCCCAGTCGGTGCTCCCTGCGGTGGCCAGAACTGCTGAGTATCTGGCGTGCACAATATCCGATCATAATCCTCTACTCCTGACATTAGATTGGATGACTAAAATATCGCGGATTCCAACGTGGCGGCTACGGCCGGACACGCTGGATGATCCACCTTTCCGAGAGGCGTTGGGAGAGAGGATCTCACAATACTTCGCAGAGAATGAGGGCTCCGCTTCTACCAGAGCAGTGGAGTGGGACGCCTTCAAAACTGTAGTGAGAGGGCACTGCATAGGGAAATATGCGGGGGCACGCAGGACTTTGCTAGATGACTTAGAAAAAGCTGAGCGCAAGCTGAGGGAAGCTAAACTAGCACGCCCTAACCGGCCCGAACTTCAGGAGAGGGTCTGCGAGGCGCGGGAAGCTGTAACAGTGGAGGTGGAGCGCCTTCGTAGTTTTGATTATAGAACGTACCTAACGAAGTCACATGCTGAGGGGGATAAAACTGGAACACTCCTAGCTTGGTTAGCGAACTCCACTAGGAACAATCACCCAATACTGGCCTTAGCCGGGGAAGGGGGCCGCATCTGCAATACACAACTGGATATTTTAGACAGCTTCAGGTCGTATTATGAGGAATTATATAAGAGCGCGCTGGGGGACCAGGGGGAGGCAATAGACACTTTTTTAAGCGAGCTGCAGTTACCACGGCTGGAACAAGAACAAGCAGAAGCCCTAGGTGGCCAAATAGATCTGGCGGAAATAAGGGGAGCAGTAAAGCAGATGGCGCGTAACAAAACCCCAGGTATAGACGGACTGCCTGTTGAGTTTTATGGGCGATACCTAAACCAATTAGCCCCAAAGCTACAAGTAATGTACAGTGAAGCCAAGGGTAAGGGCCGACTCCCCCAATCTATGTGTGAAGCTATAATGATCCCCCTACTAAAACCACGGAGGGAGAGCACCGATCCGGCATCCTATCGTCCATTGTCTATGCTGACGACAGATTACAAGATTCTGAGCACGGTGCTGGCTTCCAGGTTACTGACCCACATGCAAGAACTGGTCCACAAGGACCAATCCGGATTTATACCCACCCGTAACACGACGCACAACATCCGACGGTTGCTCAGACTGGTAGGTGACCCGCCTCCGGAAGCAAGGGCTCCCCTAGTACTGGCTGTCGAGATAGAGAAAGCCTTCGATAGCTTAGAATGGGAGTACCTATATAGAGTGATGCAGAGTTTTGGTCTAGGTGAGGGCTACATTACCTGGACGAAAGTATTATACTCATAAGCGTGAGCAAGGGTGAAGGTCGGAACTCTGGTGTCGTACCAATACGAAGTGAGGCGGGGCACCAGACAGTGGTGTGCACTCTCGCCCCTGCTGTTTGCGCTAGCGGTGGAACCTTTAGCAGCAATGGCTAGGCGAGGTGACTATTATAAAGGATTGGAATTCAGAGGGGCCCAGCACTTTATCTCACTATATGCAGATGACATTCTCCTATTCTTGGAGGATGCCGAGGGAGCTGTAGAAGGCGCAGAGAGACTGTTGGCGCGATTCGGCGACTTGTCAGGCCTAAGAGTTAATTGGCCTAAAACCAGTCTCTTCCCCCTTCGTAAGGAAGAGGAGCAGCCCCCGACCCGCCCACTGCTTAGATGGGAACCTAGTTGCCTGGCCTACCTGGGGGTACATATACACCACGAGCCCGCGGACATGCTGGACGGTAATATACGTCGCTGTATCCGCGCTCCACAGAGCAGCATGTCCTTTTGGGCTGCCCTGCCTCTGTCGGTGGCGGGTCGTATATCTCTTCTGAAAATGATAGCCCTGCCGCGATTGTTATACTACTTCAGGACTCTCCCCACTTGGGTACCTGGGGCGATTTTCCGGCAGTTGAGATCGACGATTACATCCTTCTTATGGGGATGGGAAGACGCAGAATTGCGTTAGCAACGCTGACCCGCCCAAAAGACGAGGGTGGCCTGGCGGTCCCAGATTTCGAGCTCTATTATCTGGCTGCCCAACTACAGACTTTTACGCAAGAAATTGCGAGAGTTTACCGCGGGCCAGCTCAGGAGAGGAACAACGCCACCCCTCGTCATGTGCTGGCTTACATTGCCCTGCAGCAAAGATTAGTGCTCCGGGTCCTGTCCCAAGAGGAACGGACGTTCAGATTATGCTGGAACCGCTCGCATAAAAGAGCGGGAGTCAGGCACCCGGATGCGCCCGAAATCCCACTGGGCATGGTGACAGCACTCCCACACGGCGGAGATTGGTCGAGACTACAGTTATGGGAGGACGCAGGATTGCAGATGGTGGGGGATCTATACGATGACTGCGTAATGACCCCGTATCAGACCCTGCAGGAGCGCTACGACCTCCCGAGGGGGGATTACTTACTGCACGCGGCGGTGGTGAGGGCCATTCAGGCGCATTGGGGAGAGGGACTGATCGAACTGACGACAACACTGGCTTGCCAGTATACTATGATGGCGGCGGGCACCTTTAAGGCAGTGACGTGCCTCTACTCAAGGATGCTGAGTGAGACTCTACAGCCTCTGGCGACACTGAAGGCCATGTGGGAAACAGACCTGCAGATGGAAATCCCAGACACCACGTGGTCCCAACTGGTGCGGAGGGCTAGAAAGAGCACTAGAAATGCGCGTTTCCAATTGATTCACTTCTACATTATTCACAGGGCCTACCTCACCCCGAGCAAAATTGCGAAATATTTTGGAGTTGAGGACGCGGCGTGCCCCAGATGTAATAAGATAGGAGCGGACCTAGTGCATATGCTGAGGGACTGCCCTCACCTACAGACTTATTGGCGAGAAATAGGCAACACATTAAATGAAGTGGCAGATAGGGACTTGCAGTACGACAAGGCGGTCAGAATACTACACTGGTTCCCACACACGCCCAAAAATAAACTATCGAGCAAATTCATTGACATGGGCCTACTCTTAGCTAAGAGGGAACTGACTAAGGGATGGAAATCAAAAACGGGCCCGACACATCGGAGATGGCTGAACGAATTTTTAAAATGGGCGGCGGGCTAGAGCACGGTCAGATACCACTGGCCCGTCGCAGATCAGATGAGCGGGCCCAGGAGGCAGAGATGGCATGGGAGATGTTAGTGCACGCACTAAGGGATAGCTCAGTGGAGGAGGTGGAAGAGGAGGAGCCAGGGGAACCAGAGGGCCTAACTGGGACTGCCACGGTGCTGGTACCCTCACCAGACACACACAACCAATAAATAGTAAGATGCTTCTGTCCTCCACCACATGGCATTATATCTCAGCGATAGGCACAGGCGATGACACTTTAGGGGGAAGAGGGAGGGAATGTTTACCTGATATAACTAGACTAAACTGGACGAAAATTGATCAGTGGTAGAGGGGGAAGGGGAGGAAAACTTGAAAAGCAGACAGCGGACAGCCTCATACAGTGACCATAACTGATAGACAATTAAAGATGCACCACGGAAACAAATGATGCCGCCCGGCCTTCGGGATTTGGGCTGAAAGGCTGTGTATGTGCCGGTGGGCAGATATCAGGGGGCGATGAATCTGCGCAAACAGATCCCATATTGAATGATGTACTGTGCATTTGGTTCTGCAATAAAAACGTTTAAAAAAAATAAATAAATAATGGACTTGCCATGCCGTTGCCGTTCAATGACTCACGCCTTTTTAGTAACAAGGCATGTTCGGCCCTAGATCGGTTTAAGAAAAGCAGGGTCACATCACGTTTCTTGGGTATTTTTGCCCCCACCAGACATTTCTAACCATTTCACCTCCTTCATGGCTACTGCAATGGATTTTCAATTATGCTAGTGTCCGGCCCCTCCATCAATCCAGTAGGCCTTTTCTGCCCTTTCTTGGCCAAGCCTGTGACTCACAATGACAACACTCAGGATAGGAGGGACAATGTGCAGCTCAGTTTCCTGTCCCTCCAACACCTCAACGCCTACCTGCTAAAGGTCAAAATCAAGATGCTCACACCAGTGCAGGGCCTGTCTGCTCTAGACCCTTGAGACTGGGTGGTAGGATTTAACCCACAGATGTTACCTGCAATTCCCAGTGGGCAAGGAGCATTTTCAAATCACAGTTCTCCCTTTTGTCCTCACCAATGCCCCTCAGATGTTCACCAAAGTGATTGTGGAGGTCGCAGCACAAATTCGCAGGTTGCTGGTGCTAATCTATTCTACTTCAATGGCTGGCTGCTGAAGGTGGGCTCTCCCCAGGTAGCTGTCAACAACCTCTAGGTAACAGCGAGCCTCCCAACATTGTTGAGGTTCACCATCAGCATGTTGAAGTCACACCAGGCTCCTTTACAGACGCTCTCGTTCAAAGAAGGTATTCTGGATACGGTATGGTTTCGTGCCTTTCAACCAGAGCGAATAGTCCAGGATATTCCGTTTGTGGTCCCAAATGTGTCAGCCTTTGTGCTGGATCTTGGTGCAGATGACTCCGAGACTGCTGGGATTCCTTTGACGAGGAAGAGAACTACATCATCTCTTTAGTTCCAGTTGGGGGAATTCTAGCAAAATAGTTTTCATTTTGTGAATTAAAAAAATTTAAATGTTAATAGTGGTACCAGAATTGTGCTCATATATGCAGATAGAAATATATGACATGCACCCATGAAGCCCCTATTGGATATAGAAAACGACATCGTTTCTAGGTGCAATTAAAGACAAAGTATCTAAACGCCTTTAACTAAAGTTGTAGCAAGGGCATGTCTAAACCGGAGATCAAGATGGCTGCTCCATCGTCTATACTGTACCAACAGGAGAGGAAGGGCTTAAGACAACACTCCTATGCCCCTGGTCAAATCCGTAATAACAACGAAGGAGTGAAAAGCACAGTGCTCAAACTCAACTAATAAGCTACAAAACACCATATGTCTTAAAAAATTGTGATGTGTCAAGACAAACAAAACAACACGCACATCTCACAGGAGTGGCAAACACCTAACCCAGTTGGGTTGTGACTGCAACTGGGTACCTGTATCCCACTTTGTAAAACAGGACAGGGATCTCCCTGTTGTAGAAGGACCCTCACTCACCACTAGCTGGTGACATGCTTCATCACGGGGTCCCCGCTGGGGTGATCTAGTACCTCCCCAGCGTGCTACAACGCCTGTTTGCAGCGGAGCAGGATGTGGTGGATGCAACAGTGCCCAAATCAAAGTGTGGTGATAGTAGGTGCAATTTAAAAAAAATACTAGGTTGTCGTCTTTATACCTATTTTAATAATGACCAACCTGTATTTGTTAAAAACAAGTGAGCGGACTGATAGGTTCTGTGTTAGGAAACCAATGTCCTTAATGATTATACAAAAATGGTCAACATGTTTCTGCTGTTAGACTGCGATTTGCTCAGCATTCGTCAGGACCTAAAATTAGACCCCCAGTGGTATGCGCGCGCTAAGGCGCACCCTACTGTGAGGCTCAAAGTGTGAAAAATTAAATAACATTTAACCACCACGGGCAGTCTCCCTGATAAAGGTCAGGGCAAAAATGTGCGACCTGGCCAAAAAACCTGTGAAGAGAAAAAAGATTTGTTGACATATGATGTACTTTATTACACTATACTAAGTGTAAAGACATAAGTTATTGAAGGAGCATCAGAGCTAGGCCAATGCACTCCATCTTAGGAAAGCAATAATAAGGTATCACAGTGTCCCCGTATGAACGCGTGAGACCTCATAGTCTATTGCCTTCAGCCCTTGTATGCCAATATGAATAAAACAAACTCCATTCTAGTTCGCAAAAATGAGGCAGATAAGTCTTCATTACATGCCTATATTGTAGGCTTGCCTAAGGCTCGATCGTGATTAAGAAGTAGTACTGTCACAAATTACTAAATTAGTAATCGCGTGGTTGGTTCAATAGTTGGATCAGGGAAAACCAGAGTGATGCCGTCTCAGTGAGCATTTAAGTTCAGCCAATAATGTGACACCTGTATTAAATACGTAGTGTTAAGTAGAATGGGTGCCAAGCAGATATTTATGAATTAACACAGTGAGTCGTAACAGTCACGTTTTTAAGAACATGTAGAAAAGCAAAGTAAAACGACAAGGCAGCTCGGCTTAAGTCACGCCAGGTAAACTCATGCGGTATTTCCAAAGGCACGAGAAATTGATGAGAAAATAAACGAGAAAAAGAAGCACAACAATCCAATAAACACTCGAGGTGCCTGAATGCTGAAATCTACTCATGCCGTTGGCGGAGTGTATTATCCCCCTTGGGTGCAGCGCGGCTTGGGTGTTGCTGTAGCTACGGCCAGGTGAGCTACTGTGGTATTACGAAAAGGCGCGTGAAAATAGGTCGCGTGAAAATAAAGCACAAGCAAGGCAACACACACTGAAGGTGCCCAGATGCTGAAATCAACTCACGCCATTGGGGCAGTATTAAATCCCCCTTAGGTGAAGACAGCGCGGGTACTAGTCACGCGGTAACTGTCTGCAACGAGAAGTACGCATGGTTGTGTTAGGTACGAAAGCATAAAAAGTGGAGCAACTCTGCTGCCTGTGGAGAAATCAAAACAAACTTACTGCTTTACTCGCGGCTCCCCGCCTCAAACCTAAACTCTGGGCTGCTGTCTCCCCCGGAAGGAAAACAAAGGACTTCCTGCCCCTCCCTATATGTTACTGCGGCACGGTGGGACTGAATGACGTGCAGAATCAACGTTAGGGCACGCCCATAAGACTATTAAAGCGGTACGTGCTAAATATCAGCAAAAGAAGTTAGCATTCAAGGTTCGATTCCCTGTTCCAAATAAAAGAAACGTAAAAAATTGTAAATAGCGCATGATGGTGCAGATGCAATGGGGAACACCATGCAACTGAACAAAATTAATAAATTGTCATGCTTACATCTGACACGGAGCATAAAGCCCTCCCATGTTAGCTTAGGAAACAGCCTATGAGGGGGGAAAAAAACCACTCACAGAGACAATTACACTCCCTCCTCTGTGAAGGAATCAAACTTGCAGACAAGTAGTGGTGTTGTGTCCACCGCCTGATATAGTCGTTAAAATATCAGGAGTAGTTAACAAATCAGAGGTATCGATACTTGTGTAGGATGTATTTGCTACAGTGAAACGACCTATTAAGTATTCCTAAGTGGTACAGGTGCCGTTAAAAAGTACTCACAGCGTTGTAGATGGAAGATTGAATATCTGTTAATAAATAAGGCATCAAATTTGCTGCGATGTTTATTTTGGATAAGGCATCCAAAATATACTGGCTTGGAGATGAAAAACTATACCGCCTTGGTTAAAAATGGGGAGTGAAAAAGCAACAATGAATGTTAGTTCAATAGCTTGGTATTCCTGTAATGTTGCTGTTAGAAGTGTACACATACGGACGCGATGGTTGTTATAAAGAGCCCCCGATGCGGAAAAAAACAGAGTAAGTGTAGACTAGTACATGATGCTGCCCCAGGGGATTTCATCATTCAGCCCTGTTCTGTGGGTGCCTAGACGGTAAACCCACCGTTGTTCCTTTTCAAAAAGTTTCTGCTCAGAGCCTGAGGGCAGGTGCTCCAATATTGTCCAGTGTAAATCATTTGGTGTGTGATTAGACTGTAAGAAATGTGTCGTTAGTTTAGTTGTGTTTTTTTTACATCGAATATTACTTCGGTGTTCGCATATCCTGGTCTTGATACGTCTGGTGGTCATGCCCACATACTGGAGATTACAACGACACGTGATCAAATATACAACGTTAGAAGTGTTGCAATTGGTGTGCCTTCTTTGGTCCCACTTAGAGCCATCTGGAAGGATAAGGAATTTCGTGTCCGTGGTGAGGTGACACACATTGCAATTCCCACAGGGGAAATGTCCAAGAACTGGGGGTAAACCCCAGGCGTTCAATACACTGGGAACCTGCTTGTTTGGTTGTGGACACTGGGGGCGGGTATGTACCAGTGAGTCTTTTAAACTCGTAGCTCTCTTATAAGAAAAGAGGGGTTTTTGCCAGTCTGTTTTATTGCTGGTAATGATCCTCCAGTTTTTCGAAATACATTTACTGACTGCATTGGACAGAGCATTAAAAGTGGTAACGCATGTCAGTGGGAGTTCCGCTTTCTCATCTTTCTCACTATTGTCGTGATCATCCAGTAGTCCATCTCTCGGTTGATTTCTCGCTCTCTTTTGGCTTCTCTCTAGAATACCTTTGGGGTAACCTCTTCTCGACAATTTATTTGTCAAGTCATTTGCCTGTTGTTTATAGTCAGACAAGTTGCTGCAATTTCGCCTTAATCGTAGAAATTGCCCATACGGGAGATTTTCACGAAGTGCCCTGGGGTGGTAACTAGAAAAATGTAGCAAGTTGTTTTTTGCTGTGGGTTTATAGAAGGTCTTGGTTTCTAAATGGTTATCCACCCTGTTGATGGTGACATCCAAAAAGGTTATCCTGTCACGGGAGTGTTCACGGGTAAACTTCAGATGAGTGTTACAGTTGTTAATCCAATCATAAAACCCAGCCAATAGAATTTCATCACCTTGCCAGATCATCAAGACATCGTCTATATAGCGTGCCGTAAGACAATGTTAGTTCCAAATGGGTTATTAGGATTCAGAATGTGGCTACGCTCAAAATCAAACACGTTCAGGCCTGCCACCGAAGGGGCAAAAGTACTGCCCATTGATGTTCCCGGGGCTTGTAGATAGATCTTGCCATCGTGTTCGAAATAGTTGCGTTTTAAAGCAAGTGTTGCACAATCGACAACGAAATCCCGGGTGGTTGTGTATTCCCATGTACTCCTATCGAGAGCCTCCTTTAATACCTTGATTGTGTCATCCTGCGGGATGCAGGTATAGAGGCTTTCGATATCCATTGTTACCAGAAAGCACGGGTCTGCAGGAAGGATGATGGATCTGAGTAGAGCGAGCAGACTTTTCGTATCTTTTAAATACGTGCTTGTTGATTGGATGATTGGTCTTAAGAAAAAGTCGCAGTATTTTGAAAGGGGCTCCAGCAATGAGCCCAGTCCAGAAACAATGGGTCTTCCTGGAGGTGGTAGGATGTTCTTGTGAGTTTTGGGCAATACATAGAAGTATGGTACCTTGCCCTCCTATGTGACTAGAAAATCTGCTTCCTTCTTGGTAATTAGCCCATCTCTTTCTGCGGTGGGGACTAATTCGCAGATTTCATCTCTGAGATCATTCGTTGGATCAGATCTGAGAGGGACATAGTTAGTGATGTTACTCAGGAGGCGTTGGCATTCGGTGTCATAATCGTTCTTATCTTGTATTACAATGCCTCCACCTTTGTCAGCACTCTTGATAATGATATCTTTGTTCATTTTAAGAGACTGGATAGCTCTGAATTCTTCTGCTGATAGGTTTTTGAAAGGTCTTGATTCTTGCAATTGCTCAACTTCTTTAGAGACTGCCTGTTCAAAAGCTAGGATCTCGGGTGATACTGTATGAGGAGGTGGTTGGAAATTAGATTTAAGTTTGAACTCTGTATCACCTAATAGACCCTCCGTCTCCGTCCTTTCTCTATTTTCAAAGACATTTTTCAATCTTAACTTTCTGAAGAACTGGCTTAGTTCACAATGTAATTTAAAGCGATCTAGCCTAGGTGTTGGTATGAAACCAAGTCCTTTCTCTAAGACTTTTGTCTCTGCCAAAGTCAAGTCATAGGTGGAAAGGTTAGTGATCAGGGTTTCTGGTTGCTGGGGCCTGGTCTCTGATCCCCTCCATTCTGGTTGGGTCAGGGTTTCTGGTTGCTGGGTCCTGGTCTCTGATCCCCCGTGTTCGGGTTGGAGTTGTCCCCCATCTCGTCCGTGGGACCCCAATGGACTTGGGTATTGGTCTTTTGTTTCCCTCTCCCCCGCCTTCCTCTGTCTAAAAAAGGATGCGGGTAGCCCTGGTGGTTGAACTGGGGGTGTGGTACGAAATTGGGATTCCATCCCATCATGGGAGGGAAAGGGGTTTGGAAGGGGCCTTGTGGGTAGGGTCCCATGCCTGGAGAAGGAAAAGGGACTTGCCATCCGGCAGGTGGATACCCGTGAGGTTGTTGATATTGTCCTCTTCCTCGCCCTCTCCCTCTGTTCCTGCCTCTCCCCTTTCTGCCTGAACTATCTGTACTGGATCCACTGGTGTTGGAATCTGCAGAAGTATCAGAATTATACCCAGTGTTGGTAGGAGGTGTATATTCGGGACATAAGTATGGGTAAACTTTAGCATAAGACCACTTCTTTAGGTCTTTCTGAAGTTTTTGTGATTTCGATTGGGCTAAACCTTCCCTAAACTCATTCTGTTCCTTATTTAGTTCGTCTAATCTTTTCTTATACCCCGTTATTGTAGCTTTAAAGTGGGCCTCCGTAGTTTGTATCTCAATCAACAATGCCTCCGACAGGCGTAAAGCTGTTTTTATGATCAGGATGCCCCAATCCCTCGTGCAGTGCCACGCAATTTGTGCCCACTCTTTTCGGAACACTGCATCATCCAGAAAAATTCTCGGGGCATTCGTGACAAGGAGACCCTTTGGCGCTGCATTATTGTTAAGATATTCTTTTATCATGGTCCCGTGCAGAATGGCCCTGATTCTGTTAAGTTTCATGTCACCTAATTTCTCCCAGTCACCTGTCTGTGAGATCGCATGTGCTAATAGGGGGTCAGAAAATAAAGAGTCATCTCCCAGAATGGCATCTACTTCTTCCCTGAAGAAAGAGAGTCCCTGGTCCTCCATGAGGATTGTAATAATGGAAAGTACTACTCAAAAAACAAAATTCTATAACTCTCGCAGCTGCGCGCTGCTCTAACTATACTGTACCACGAGGAGAGGAAGGGCTTAAGACAACACTCCTATGCCCCTGGTCAAATCTGTAATAACAACGAAGGAGTGAAAAGCACAGTGCTCAAACTCAACTAATAAGCTACAAAACACCATATGTCTTAAAAAATTGTGATGTGTCAAGACAAACAAAACAACACACACATCTCACAGGAGTGGCAAACACCTAACCCAGTTGGGTTGTGACTGCAACTGGGTACCTGTATCCCACTTTGTAAAACAGGACAGGGATCTCCCTGTTGTAGAAGGACCCTCACTCACCACTAGCTGGTGACATGCTTCATCACGGGGTCCCCCCTTGGGTGATCTAGTAACTCCCCAGCGTGCTACAACGCCTGTTTGCAGCGGAGCAGGATGTGGTGGATGCAACAGTGCCCAAATCAAAGTGTGGTGATAGTAGGTGCAATTTAAAAAAAATACTAGGTTGTAGTCTTTATACCTATTTTAATAATGACCAACCTGTATTTGTTAAAAACAAGTGAGCGGACTGATAGGTTCTGTGTTAGGAAACCAATGTCCTTAATGATTATACAAAAATGATGGTCAACATGTTTCTGCTGTTAGACTGCGATTCGCTCAGCATTCGTCAGGACCTAAAATTAGACCCCCAGTGGTATGCGCGCGCTAAGGCGCACCCTACTGTGAGGCTCAAAGTGTGAAAAATTAAATAACATTTAACCATCACGGGCAGTCTCCGTGATAAAGGTCAGGGAAAAAATGTGCGACCTGGCCAAAAAACCTGTGAAGAGAAAAAAGATTTGTTGACATATGATGTACTTTATTACACTATACTAAGTGTAAAGACATAAGTTATTGAAGGAGTATCAGAGCTAGGCCAATGCACTCCATCTTAGGAAAGCAATAATAAGGTATCACAGCGTCCCCGTATGAACGCGTGAGACCTCATAGTCTATTGCCTTCAGCCCTTGTATGCCAATATGAATAAAACAAACTCAATTCTAGTTCGCAAAAATGAGGCAGATAAGTCTTCATTACATGCCTATATTGTAAATATCGTGCCTAAGGCTCGATCGTGATTAAGAAGTAGTACTGTCACAAATTACTAAATTAGTAATCGCGTGGTTGGTTCAATAGTTGGATCAGGGAAAACCAGAGTGATGCCGTCTCAGTGAGCATTTAAGTTCAGCCAATAATGTGACACCTGTATTAAATACGTAGTGTTAAGTAGAATGGGTGCCAAGCAGATATTTATGAATTAACACAGTGAGTCGTAACAGTCACGTTTTTAAGAACAGGTAGAAAAGCAAAGTAAAACGACAAGGCAGCTCGGCTTAAGTCACGCCAGGTAAACTCATGCGGTATTTCCAAAGGCACGAGAAATTGATGAGAAAATAAACGAGAAAAAGAAGCACAACAACACATCGTCTAGCCTAGGGGTTCTCAAACTTTTTCGACCCGCTGCTCCCTTGACCTGTTGATTGTTGACCACGGCTCCCTAATATTTTACTTTTGTTTGGCGGGTAGTGGGGATATAAGCCCGGCCTCTGCAGTACTTCTATTTTTCTCATTGAAAATAATTGGGATGAAGCCAATGAAGGTATTATAATCACAGATGTCTTCCATAAATCTCAGTCGGGTTTCAGATCTGGCTTCTCGACGGAGACTGCTCTCCTGAGGGCCACTGAATCCTTACGAGAGGGAGCAGATGAGGGAAAGACCATGGCCCTCATCATGCTCGATCTCAGTGCCGCATTTGACACTGTAGCACACTCCATCTCGCTACAGTGTCTAAACAAAGCGGGAGTTACCAACAAGGCACTGGGATGGCTGAAATCCTTCTTGATTAACAGGAGTTTCCAAGTTCAAAGAGGGACTTTCCTCTCAGACAGGGTGATGCTTGAACAGGGGGTCCCTCAGGGCTCTGCCCTGAGTCCCACCCTGTTTAATCTCTACATGGCCCCACTGGCAGAGGTGGTGCAATCGTTCGGCGTGGAGCTTGTCTCCTACGCCGACGACACGCAACTTCTCATATCTCTGACCCAGGCTCCATCTATGGAAGCTGATAACTTTAATGCCTGCATGACCAAACTGGCCACTTGGATGACTGAGCATTGTCTGAAACTTAATGGGACAAAAACGGAGGTCCTCATTATTGGAGGCAATGAGGTCAAATGGACGGCAGAGTGGTGGCCCAGCTGCCTGGGACCTCTGCCCTCTCCCACACGAGAGGCAAAGAATCTAGGCGTATGGGTTGACAATAAGCTGTCCTTTGATAGCCACATAAAAAAAACTGTAGGCAAATGTTTTGGGGTGATGAAAACGCTCAATCGCACCCTTGACCTGCTACCTATCAACTCCAGGCGTACCATGACGCAGGCACTGATAACGTCCCGGATAGATTACGGCAATGTGCTGCTCATGGGTACATCGGAGAAAAACATTAAAAAACTACAGGTCTTACAAAATTCGGCAGCACGCCAGGTGTTAAGGCTTCCCCGCCGAGCCCCTTCACGCCCCTCTCTAGCAGCCCTCCACTGGTTACCTATCAGTAAGAGGATTGTCTTTAAAGCCATGCTCTGGTGCCATAAGATAATTCATCACAGAGCACCGGCCTATTTGTCGGGTCTGGTATCTGTGTATGAACCCAACAGATCTCTCAGATCCAAAGGAATGGGTCTGCTCAGAACTGCCTGCCCCAAAAAAGCTAGAATGGGAGGCAGATCATTCAGCACCTTAGCGGCTAAGCACTGGAACCTCCTGCCTCTGGATATCAGGCTGGAGAGTAATGAATCCTCTTTTAGAAAGAAGTTGAAAACCTGCCTCTTTACAGTGTGAATGGTCTATCTCTCTACTTTATACTCTCTCTCCACAGCGCGGGGACACGCCGGGAGGCGTCACCAGGCGCTTTACAAACTCCTTTAAACTAAACTAAACTAAACTAAGATGTAATCCTATCCTTTCCACTGCAGAGCCCCATGCAGTGTCAACGACTGATTGGAGGGATACGGAGATCTCCAAGAAGTAAATTGTTACCTCATTGCCATGTAGAGCTCTTAAGAGGTGTATCTTTAGCTCATTCGCTAGCAGGGTTTGTGAGGTCCGACAGAAAGAGGAATGCTGTTACAGAATGGTGTCTAGCAGCACGCAGGTGGGCCATCAAAACTAGCCAGGGGCGCCGTACACGAAGGGTATCAGTAGAGGATATGAAGCGTGCAAGTAAGTATCAATCCCTGTTCGCCTACTACTCTTGTGTGATGCTTCTGGCTTTGTGTAGCTCATCTACATGTCTCCTTCCATTAGAACTATGTATATTATCATATGTATGCACCTGCCAGTGCCCTCAGCTACACAACAAATCTGTGTGCCTTTAGTTTCTTTCAAAGAAAGATTAGTAGCAGATTACTATCTCTAAAACTGACCAACAAATGAAGAAAAGCATCTCAAGCAAACAAGCAACAGGGTCTAATCCACTCTAGGCATTTCATTTCTCTGCAGGACTTGCCTATTCCTGGTTCTGTGTCTTGTGTGAGGATTAAAGAGATTGGTAGATGACTTGTGGCGTATCTCTGTGCTTGTTACAGGACTGCTGTGGCATCTTTCTCTTCTTGTTGCGTGATTGCTGTAGCAACTCTCAGTTCTTGTACCAAGATTGTATTGGCATGTGCATCACCTCTGTGGTTGTAACGTCTGCTGTGGCATATTGTTGGCCTCATGTACAGTGGGTTCCTGGATCACCTTGTTTTGTTCTTGAAGTATAAACACATTTGTAGTCGTTCTTCTCAATGTCATGTTGCTCTTTTGCCCACATGGATCACAGATTGTGTTTGATTGGAGGCAATTAGATGTATTATGAATTTATTTGTGTCCCTTATGGGCTGCGCCACAGGGTGCCAGCTACCTTCTCCACACTCCTATCCACTGAACAGCAGCGATAGTGTGCTCCATGGGATCTGGTCTGCTGCCCACAAAGCAAAGCTAATTTAGCCCTGAGCAGTAGTTGTGAACACTCTGTTGTGGCACCCCCTGCCAGTACCAGGGTTGTTTTGGGGAAATCTGATTTTGTGGTATGAGCAGTGTCAGCCCCCCACATTCCAGTCTTTGCCTGCACAATACTCAATAATACTTTTTATCCTGATGATGAGTCTGAGCGCACCCTCTGGGCTTGGACTTTATGCCCTTACAGGAGAGTGTCAGAGTGATCCCTGTATTAAATGTTTTCAACGAACACAGCTGCAGCTCTTATCTTTTCTGCAGATTGACACCCTTCAAAAAACGCACCAGTCACAAATTGTAATGTTATTTGGATTACTGCAGCCCCTGAATAAATGGCATAATTTTACAGGTCTTTTTCCACTGGCTATACCAGGACCTCACTTGTTTTAAGGAGATCAATCTAGAACCGTCCAGGCAGGCCATCCTTTCCTGTAGGTCAGGTTCACCCTTTGACCCATGCCCACCGAAAATTCTTAACGCATTGGTAGATAGAGTAAATTCCATCATTAACCAGATCATTAATGCCACCTCCAGGCTAGCAAAAATCCCTGACATCTGGAAAATTGCTGCTGTAAAGCCACTCCAAAAAAGAAACTCCCCGACCCCACTACTCTGTCTAACCTCAGACCCATCTCACTACTACCATGTCTTAGTTAAATTGTGGAGAAACTAGTTAATGTCCAACTCAATGACTTCCTGCAAAATACCAACACCATGCATCCCAAGCAATCCGGTTTCAGACCAGGCCATTCAACGGAATCAGTGCTACTCCATACCACCGACACCCTAAAGTTCGCCTTGGACCAGGGCAGGGAGGCAGTACTGATTCTGTTGGACCTATCGGCGGTATTCAACACTGTCTCCCATGATATCCTGGGAGACAGACTAGAACACAGCTGAATTAAAAACAAGACTTTGGCCTGGATTACATCTTTTTTAGATAAAATACATCAGATTGTAACTCTGGGTAGTTACAAATCTGATGAAAAGTGGTTGTCGCCAGGGGTCCCCCAGGGCTCATCCCTGAGCCCTACCCTGTTTAACTTTTATATGACACCACTTCTCTCTCTGATAGCTACATTCAACATTGAGTTGATTGCATATGCTGATGACACCCAACTGATCCTCACTCTAGGCAAAAACTACTCAGCAGAAGAAGAGAACTTTCTTCACTGTCTCACAGCAGTAATGAACTGGATGAAACTAAATCACCTTAAATGTAAAAGCTCCAAAACAGAAATTATGCTGTTTGGAAAGTCCAATGTTTTTAGACCCTACCGATGGTGGTTCTCTGACTCTGATGCCCCACCCTCAATAGTTGATACAGTCAGAAACCTAGGAATAACATTTGACCCCACACTATCTTTTCACAAGCAAGCCCTCGCCATAGCAGGCATGTGTTTCCAAACCATAAAAATCCTCTGAAATGTTTTTGACCTACTCCCGCTGCCTGCCAGGAAGACTGTGGCAGTGTCCCTATTTCTATCCCACTTGGACTACTGCAACTGTCTCTATGCAGGAACAAAAATGTTGGTTGTGAAAAGGTTACAGGTGGTCCAGAATGCTGCAGCTAGATTGGTATTCAAGCTCCCTAGGGACTCACTCTCAGCTGCACCACTCAAAGTGCTTCACTGGTTACCAGCCCACAAAAGAATTCTCTGTAAAATCTTGACCATTACCTACAAAACCATAAGCGAAACTGGACCAGAATATCTAAGATCTAACATCGAGCCATACAACACCAAACGCATTTTGCTGTCCTCATCAGAAAACCTACAAAATATCCCCAAATTCAAATTGAAAACTCGGGGGGGGGGGGAGACTATGGCAGTATCAGGAACAAAAGCCTGGAACGCCCTGCCCACTAAGCTGAGGCACATACAAACAGAACTCATTTTTAGGAGGCTCCTCAAAACATGGATATTTGCCCACCTAGCGCTATCTCTGATTTCCTCTCAAATATCGCCAGATGCCCCTTTTCCTTTCCGCTAAGCGCCAAGATGCTCCTTGGAGTGAACGTGGCGCTATACTAAATTCTTTCATTCATTCATTTACCCTTGCTGGAGACGAAAGCAAGAACGCATGATTTATTGAAGTGTCACAAGTTCATGCCAGAGGCCTTCTGGACTCCCGTTTACCTCAGAGGTCAAAGTGCAGCTGGGCAGGTATTTTCACAGTGTTTTGTTTGTCATTTTTCGCTTTGCAAGGCAATGTTGCCTGTTCGGTCCACAGAAGTTTAACGTGAATTCAAAAATAATATAGCAGTCTCAGACATTCCCCAAAGAAATTCCTTAAACAATTTCGGGCAGTCTCTTTCTCTTATTACACTACTACACATTCGGTCTAAAAATACAGATGGTGATGGGTAGTGTTACACCCTGCGGTGGCTCCCAAGCTGTGTATTTGGTGCGCGGCGCCCCTGTCAAGTTTTGATGGCGCCCTGGGGTGCCACGGCGCACAGATTGGGAAACACTTGCCTAGCCCATCTTCAGATGCAGCGGCAGAGACTGTCCATGTGGCCCTGAGTAGGTAAGTGGGGCATGCAGCATCTAAGATCCAGGGGTTCCCATTAAAAGACTAGTCAATAGTTGTTCCCGGCCATGATAAACAGCAGCTTACACTAGGCCCGGAAGCTCCTTAGAGGCCCTAACCATGGTAGAGGGTTGGCAAGCCTGAGGTTCTCTTGTTACCCACCTGCCGAAACGGGCATGATCTACTGTTCTCTACTCAGACAAAAAAACCTCCCCCACACCCTTATTTCTTATTGCAGGTGGCTCTACAGTTCTCCCCGTGATTGTGGGCCCAACAAACCCTTACGGCTGAACGGGACCATCTGACTAGAGGGTGGCTCACTACACCATGGACACCATGAGACAAATACCTGGAGGCCCGAGAGCGACTGGGGAACATTGAGAGGAGCATTGAAGGACACTGGAAGAGAGACTTGAGGAGGTGGTAATGAGGTGCGATCTGCAGATACAGTCCAGCAAGACCCACAGTAGCTGGTGTTTGTGAGACGGGCGGAGATGGTAGGAGGAACTGAAATCTGCCCGCTATCTAGGCTGCTGAGCTAGACACATGGCCTGGGTTTGAGTGCCTGACTCCTCTGAGACAGATCTCTGCTGCCTTATGCCCTGAGGTGCAATCAGAGTACTGGAGGCACCAATGAAGACTGCTAGTTAAAAACAAAGGGGGTAGGGGACTTCTTGGTGTAGGCTGTGTAAGAATAATATTTCTAATTCTAAAGCGCGAACAGATCACCCCTTAAGGTTTCGGGCGCTGGGGCCGTCTGGGAGATGAAGTGAGCTATTGACCAGTCACATGATGCTGAGCTCAGCAGGCACCAGGGATCGAACTGTCAGCCCCGTGCTCCGTAGTCAGACGCTCTTGCTGTTGCACCACACCTCTTCCCTTGTAGTAGTGTTCTTGCAACAGTGCCCTACAAATGATAAGACTGCTGGTCAATGATCACAAGATAGAGATATATGTATAAACTTGAACTGAAGGTGTCCTGATGGTATACTTTGCCATAGCCCCCAGAAGTGACCCATGTTAACGGAGCTGCCACTACGTCACCGAGCACCTGACAAACATTGCGATAATCGCATGTGGATTAGCAAAGCATATCAAGATTGTGCATGTTAGTGAGACAGTCACCTTGGATTGTTGCAAGTGTGTTGGAGATAACCCTGAGACTTTAACTGACTTATTTGGCATATCAAGCTTCCCTTGAGGCGTTCTTGGTTCAGCAGGTGCATAGATCATTGGGGCCTCATTCACCACCTTGAGCATTCCACACCCTCTGATTGAGAGACTTCATTATTATCGAGATTGTGATATAAAACTCAGAGTTGCTAGGGAGAAGGTGCCGCTACAACATCAAGGGGCAACAACATCCATAGGTCTGCCCGCATCCTGGCAGAGTAAGAAGTAAGGCGCAAGTTCATGGAAACAAAGCACATCCTCTGACCCAAGAATTGTTAATACCTGTTGCAAAAGATCTGTGTGTCTGGCAAGGCAGCAAGGCACGGTTTTTTAAGGATGCCAATGCAGCATTCCCACTTTGGGAATTGGATTCGAGAGACAGTACAGGTTCCGGCCTAGAGGACACATTGGAGAAATAATCTACAAAGATCCAGCACGCCTCACACCCATGTGTTTTTACAACCTTTCTGGTTGTATAGTGGATTGCTGGGTGACTCGTGGCTTTATTTGATAAATACACTACGTAAATACAGTAGTGGGAATTAATTTATCTCTCTTCACTGCTTTATACCAAACCTGTAATCCAGAGTTTGCACCAATGGACTGGTATCTGACCCCTTCCTATTAAGCAGGGGGAGAAGACAGGGCTGTCATTTGTCACCTCTTCTTTGTATATTGGCAGTGGACACGAGTGGCTCTCACAGTTTGACACTTTGAGTCAGAGAGCTTTCTTAGGTCCATGTAGGCAGCTGCCATTTTACTCTTCGCAAGAGAAACAGAGACACAGCATGCAACTTCAAGCTGTTGATACATGAAATATTAAGGCTCAGTGGATACTCCAGTATCAAAACATATTTTAACAAAACGGAATTGTTTCTGCTTACTAAGTCTATTATTCTGGCATGGTCTTAGTTCCCCATTTCTTGTATTGATACCTTGGCAAACGCATTTACCATGATACTGTAGCTATGGCTCAACTTAATTGCAGTCCAGTAATGGAATGGCTGACAGCTGAGGTAAAATATGACAGAGGCTACTGTTATTCATAGCAGGTTGGATAACCCTTATCAAAATGATAGTCTTACCTATTGTACTTGTTCTTTAACATCCCTAGCCCGTTAAACAATTTATTCCCCAGAAGTTTAAAAACCATTCTGACATAACTCATCTGGGGAGTTAAGACGCCCAGAATATAGTGGGAAATACTGACACTTCTATATAGATGGTTTTGAAGTGTCTGACTTTTTTTTTTTTAAACTTGTTTTTATTAGCATTTTGATATTGCATAATACAGACCATATCATGAGACATATAAACAACAATTTTTACAAACAGCATTGGAAGTCTAGAATAGGGGAACGCTGACAATTGGGTCGGGTCTGTATGGTCCGTGTATCAGCAGTAGCAAGAAACGTGTGGGGTATAAACTAGGGAAAGAAGCATGTAGGTGCAGAGTGCGCGTATGAAAGGGGCGGTACGGGTCTGGTGAGAATGGACGTGGCTAGTTATATCGTAGAATCGTGGTGCTGTTAGAGAGGGGGCATAAGGACTAGGATCATGACTGCACCGGGGGGCTAGGGGTGGCGGAAATGGGCGGGGGAGTTTCCGGGGCTTTCTCCTGTGTCAGCTGTTTAAAGCTATGCAGCAGCATGGCCCATTCCATGGAGATGGGATGTTTCCACACCCTTAACCTCTTCTTCGCGCAAAGCATCTTCCTCCGCTGCCGCCCACTTACATACTGCTCCCACCCATGCCGCTAAAGGGGGGCCTGCGGGGGATCGCCAGTGCATGGCTATGCCCCTCTTTCCCAGTAATCGCTCTAGGGAAATGAAACGCTTGTGTGCCTTGAGATGCTTTTGGATCCTGAAAATGCCCAGTGCGCTGGCTTCCCATGTGGCGAGGGTTGTAAGTCCCGTGAGTTCCGTCAGAGAGGTATGGACCGTCTGCCATAGAGTGTGGAGGGTAGGGCAGCTCCAGAACATGTTGTGGAAGTCTGCGTCCTGGGAGTGACATCTGAGGCAAAGGAATTGGGAGTCGGGGTAGAATTTTTGTAGCGTGCTGGCGTTAAATATGCCCTATAAAGAATGTTGTACTGTATATTTTTGAAACAGGCATTTCTAGATGTCTTTTTGGGGGCTTCGAGGGCCTTGACCCATTCAGAGTCGTGTAGTGGACGTCCAATTTCGTCCTCCCATGTGGCACGTAAAGCTGTCAGGGGTGTGTGTGCAATGTCTCGTAGCGCCTTGTATAGCCAGGTAACCAGGTGTCGGCCCATCCCCATGCGTAGGACTGCGTGTATAACCAGATGCGTACTTGGTTCCCCAGCCTGGAGGTTGTGATGGGGGCGGAAGCCTTCCAGGAGCTGGCGATATCGTAGGAACTGACCTGGGGGGAGGTCGTACTCGTTCACAAGCCGGCGGAAAGGTTTGAGTTGCCCCTCTTCAAAGAGGGATCCCATTTCCGTGATCCCACATGTCGTCCATGCAGTGAGCATGTTGGTCTGGAAGTATGTTTCGAGCCTGGGCCAACCGATCAACGGAAGCAGTGGGGAATATGGGGGTGTACCGGGTGATATGCGATGTACCCTGAGCATGCATCGGCGCGCCACCGTCACCTGTAGGGGATATGTACGCCGTGGTTTTGTTCCCGGAAGAAGGAGATGGGTGAGTTTTGGTATGGGGATCTCACCCGTCGGGGTATGTGTTTCGCTCATGTATTGCCCCGCCATCCATTAAGATAACCACTGGAGTTGGGCCGCCAGGAAATAAGACTCGAAGGATGGGGCTCCTAGGCCTCCCTGGGTGGTAGTCAGTTGCAGTGTCCCTAGCGCTATTCTGTGCCTGCCCAATCCCCATATGAGTGTACTCAGGAGTGAATCGAGGTCGCGGAAAAAGGTTCTGGGTGGGATGACCGGTAGGTTCACGGAGTGGTACAGGAGTCGGGGGAGCATGATCATTTTAGCTAAGGCTACATGACCAATCGGGGAGAGTGGGAGCTTGGACCAAAAGCCGACCGCCGATCGGATGCCGGCTAGCGCCCTGCAATGGTTTCCCTCAAATAGATCACTCGGGGAGTGGTAGAGACGGATCCCGTGGTATCGAGGGACCTCTGCTGTCCAGGACACTTTCTGTGTCCCTATCCAGATGTCGCGTGGGGGCAAGTCCGGATGAAATGGGTATACTGTGGACTTGTCCCAGTTGACTCGGAGCCCGGAGGCGCTCGCGAAGTCTGTGAGTGCCGACCATATGGGAGTATGGTCGTCCAAGATGTCTCTTACATAAATCAAGAGGGTCATCGGCGTACATGGATACGCTGTGAGTGACATCTGCGAGTGGAATGCCCCAGTGGACACCCTCCTGACGCAATCTAATGGCTAGGGGTTCAACCGCGAGGGCGAATAGGAGAGGCGAGAGCGGACAGACTTGCCTCGTACCCTTTTGCACCACGAAGGTCGCAGAGATGTGTTGCCCTATTCGAACTCGTGAGGTAAGATCTGTGTACAGAAGCTGCGTGTACGCCGTGAGGACAGGGCCGATGTTAAGCCGGCGCAAGATGGAGAACAGGTATGGCCAAGTGAGGGTGTCAAACGCCTTCTCAAGGTCTAGGATAAGGCAGGCAGAGCGTGGGAACAGATTTTTCACTTGTTCCTGTACGTGAAAAATACGACTAATGTTTTGGGATGTGTTCCTGCCGGGGACGAACCCACATTGATCCGGGTGTACCAGGGGGCGTATAACTTGAATATATCTATCGGCCAATATTTTCCCTAGGATTTTACAGTCGGTCGACAGAAGTGTGATGGGACGATACGATGACATAAGTTGTGGATCCCGGTGTGGTTTTCGAAAGGTCACTATGACAGACTCCCGTAGGGAATGGGGTGGCTTCCCTTGTTCGAGGGCTGTCACAAACATCAAAGTTAGTTGCGGTACTAGTAGTGGAGAGAATGTTGTATAGTATTCTAGCGGGAGCCCGTCTAGGCCGGGGGCCTTATTACGGGATAGGGCGATTATCGCGTGGGGGACATCCATAGATGTTATCGCGGAGTCCAGCGTCTGTTTGGTAGCATCCGCGATCGTAGGCAATGTCAATGGGTCAAGAAAATGGTCCGCTGAGGAATGTGAGATTATGTGTGGGGCATTGTATACCGCCGCATAATAATGTTGGAACGCTAGGAGGATTTCGTGTTGGGAGCGCACTAGGGTACCATCAGGAGCGATGATGTCGGTGATCGGTCTGATCTCGGTGTCTTGGCGCGCCAACCAGGCGAGCATTGTGCCGGTTTTATCCCTATGTCTATATACTCGGGCAGCATATGCCCTAAAATTGTATTTGCGGAGGTCGGCACAAGCCGACTGATAGGCGGTTTTATCCTCTGCTGTGAGTGCAGCATGCTCCTAGGAGAGGTCGTCTCGCTTGGTGACCATGGCGAGATGTTCCGTTTTGGTGAGCGCCTGCTCTAGTGTCCGCTGACCCCGGTGATTTGCTTGATGCATTCCCCGCGAGCCACCACCTTGAATGCATCCCACTCTACCAACAGGGACGAAGCTGAGCCTGCATTGTGGGTAAAAAAGTCTTGTATGCTCTGCGTGTGTGCGTGTTTAAAGACCTGGCCAGTCAGACACTCCTGAGGTAGCCGCCAGGTGGGAACTGGAGGGTGTGGGGGGGGCTCCAGTTGAGTCGCAGGATGTGGGCATCATGATCCGAAACGATCCTACCCATGTAATCCGTTAAGACGACTTTGGGGAGAATCGGCACGAAGCAGAGGAACCTGTCTAGGTGTACCCGTAAGTTATGGGGGACAGAGTGGAAGGAGTACAAGCGGGTGTGCAGGTGAAGGTGTCGCCATGCATCTGTGAGAGCCCAATGCAGGGCCCAAGCGCGGAACTTCTCCGTTTGCTTATGAGCCGAGGAGCGCTGGGGTGGGGGGTGTGAGTGGTCTAGGGTGATGTTGAGTGTGCAGTTGTAATCCCCTCTCAGAAGCCAAGGGGTAGAGGTGAACTAGGCTAAGATTCCCGTGAGGTGGTCCAAGAATTTATCCTGCTCTACGTTAGGGGCGTAAATGCTACCCAGAAGTACTGCTTGGCCATCGAGGAGGCCCTCGAGTAGAGCGTATCTGCCTTCCCTATTGATTACCCGGCGAAGTTCTCGGAAGAGGGTCCCTGGTTTCACCCAGATCAGGGTACCCCGTGCAAACGCGGAGTAAGTCGTAGAGCAAATTGTGCCTCGCAATTTTGCCTGTAATCTGCCCACTTCGGTGCTGGTAAGGTGGGTTTCCTGTAGGAGTGCTATCCCGGCAGCCTGACGTTTAATGTAAGAGTACACAGAGTAGCGTTTCCGTGGTGTGTGCAGGCCCCGGACATTGAGTGTGAGGACGTTAATGTCCGATTGTGATGCTGCCATCATCTAACATGTGCACTATAGGGGGAAACCACCCATGTGACCCGTCGGGACTAATGTCAGGGTAGTGAGTGTACGCCGACACGCACCATGCTTTAAACAGGGTGGGACCATAGTAAACCGGGAATGAAACTGGGGGTGGCAAACAGTCCCAATACATAGGACATGTCACCGGTGGCGACATATCCAGGCGACATATCCAGGCGACATATCCAAACAAATACCCTGCTAGGGGGCAGGTATAACAAGAATCTGCGGGGGCGGCAGCATGTGTACTTGCGAGGCTGTGTGCGGATCAGGCCTTTGAAGGAGTGGTGAATGTCGCGCGTGAGCCAACATTGTACATTGGTGGCAGGAGAGCCGTGTCAAGGGTGAAACACAGCTGTGTGAGCCAGATGTCCACAAGGGCGGTAATGAAATATAATCAATTCAAAGATGCACCCGATTGTCCATCCAGGATAGCGTCCGCTGTTTATGGGGTGACCAGGGGAAGGGTGGTGGAGCCACTGCCGGACACTGTGCCATCACTATCGTTTCTCCTTCCGATGAGAAGATGTGCGGGGGCCGATCAATGTCCTGCATGGCGGGCGATGCCTGTAAATCGATCACAGCCTGTAGGGCTTCTCGGCGTTCCTGTACGATCTGTGTCAAGTCCGGGGATTCCGAGGGGGAGGACCCAGTCCTGCTGGCGGTTCCCTGGCGTGATCGTTTCAAGCCTCGTCTTCTAGATTTTGCTGGTTTGGGACTGGGGTTGCGTTGGATCTCCGCCCTGGATTGTGAGGGACAATGTTGGTCCGTCCAATCTTGAGCCTCTTCAGCGGTGGTAAAGAAGATTGCAGTGCCTTTGTGTAAGATCTTGAGGCGCGCCGGGTATAGCAGGGAGTATTGAACGTTGTTCGCCCGGAGGTGCCTCTTGATGTCGAGGAAGGAGGATCGCTGTTGTTGGATAGCTCGTGCGTAATCCAGAAAGATCATGATCTGGCTGTTTTCCACTTGCAATGGACCTGCCGTCCGAGCCGCTCGGAGCACCGCATCACGGTCGCGGAAGTGTAGGAATTTTGCAAGCATCGGTCTTGGGGAGAGTCCCGGTTTCGGTCTCCTGTTTGGCACCCTATGGCGCGTTCTATGGAGAAGAACGCAGTGCGGTCGGGGTGAATGATTTAATTCATGTTTCCATGTAGTCCAAGGGGTGGAGGCCCTCAATTCCTTCCGGTAGGCCTAGGACGCGAATGTTGAAGCGTCGAGAACGGCCCTCCAAGTCGTCTGCGTGTTCCTCCAGGGCAGCCATTCGATGCAAGACCTCCTGTAGTGTGGTTTGCTGTGCTCTGACCGTGGGTTGCAGATCGGCCAGTGTCTTTGCCCCATCTCTTACTTTATCCGCGAGTTTTCGGTGATCGTCGCAGATCAGGCCAATGTCCATGGTCAGGTTGCCTAGTCGCTCCTCCATGGATAGCCGAGACAATTCGATGACCGCCAGCACTTGGTCAAGCTTCGCCGAGAGAGTTGGGTCGGCTGGCGGTGCGGTAGATTGTGACCATGCCCGCGTGTGTGGCTTGTTTTCAGGGGCTGTCTCGTGTACCAAGGTGGGCTGTGTGCCCCTGGGTTTCCCCATGGTGGTGACGTCTGGGGTAGTCTCTTGGTGGATACTGTGGGGTAGGTGGAGGCGCTCCGCATGTGTTTTGTTGGGGCTGATGAAGGTAGGGTGTCGGTCGCTGCTTTGCAGGTAGGCGCTGACCGTAGCGAAAGGAGGGTCCAGCGAGGAGCGGTCCAGATGCAGTGTTCCTCCGACTGAAAGGTTATTCGGTTGGCAGCAGGGGGTCTCCCAAGTCTCACGACCCCGTAGCGGGAGCCAGGCGTCCGATGGGAGTCCCCGGCGGGTCGCTGTAGAGAGCGTGACAATGGGTGCAGAGGTGCCCTCGGGGAGTGGCCCCAGGAAAACCTCACTGTCCGTCCCGACCGGGCTCCATCTTAGGGTCAGGCACAGTGGTTGTCGAGGCAGATTCAGGGGATCAGCAGTTGTCCAGTCCCAGGAATGGGGCCCCAGGTCTCAGCGCCTGCAGCACGTACCCTACTGAGGAGGGAGATCGCCGAGCAGCACTCCAATGTAGGCGCTTCGCGCCGGAAGCCGGGTGCAAAGCTATGTTGGGGTCGCGCCGATTCAGAGTTTCACAGAACAGGAGGCAGGTTCCCTCTGGAATGGTGAGTCTCGTGGGCGGTCACAGCAGCATCCAACGCCCCTCAGTAGTCGCCGCCGAGTAGGGGAGATCGTTAGGAGGTGGCCAGGGACAGTCTGCTCTGCTCTGAATCACCGGGTCGCGGCCGCCATCTTGGGATCCGGCGCGCGCCTCCGGTGAAAGTATTTTTTTTCTTCTGCGGACGCCAGTGAGGGTGGTCGGGACCGCGGTGCTATGTCGGATACCGGGTACGTTCCGATCACTGATTCCGACGGAGATGGCCCGCCGCGACCTCTGGAAACGGGCAGGATGCGGGCCCGATCGCGGAACCTCAGCAAGTCACAGCCGCAATCGTGGCTTGCGTAGCCACGCCCCTTGAAGTGTCTGACTTAGAGTGATTCTATCTAGTATGTCAGCCACACTACACGAGCTATTGGTATCACCCAGATAGACAGCTCTCATAACTTAAACATGGAAGCAGCAGACGGGCATAAACCTGCTCAGATCTCTCCTACTACTGTGTCTGCTCAGGCCTGGGGTGATGTGGTCACAGTTGTGTCCACTTGTCTAGAATGGAGAATGATGAGTGCCCACTCTGGGCTCCCCTGTCTATATGCGTCGATACTCCCCATAGACAATAACTCTTTTCTCCTGCCTATGACCGGATCAGCCAAGTTATTACTGCCTTTGGCAGACGAACATTAGCCAAGCCAGGGTAGGTCGCACACTGTCTGCGGCGATGTTGAACTGCGTAACAAAGCTCATGTAGTGTGATTCCGCTATTGCTCATGGAGTCTTAGCCTTCCTCCATTAGCAGTCGGTTGACATATCAATTGCACCAAGGTATATTACATACCCTCATGCACTGGGAATGGCACAGCACTAGACAATGCATGCATCTCCAACCATCCTCCCTTTGAGTAGTTTAGTTGTTCACAGCTCATGGTCGTGATGAATTGCCTCAATCTTGTGCTACATTTCTGGCAAGAAACATGTGAACCAACACTCCTACTTAGAGCTAATGTGGACCATTATATCCACTCTAGCCTATATCTGGTTTTAATATAATCGAGGGTTCCACACATTAAATATTGACCTTATGAACACCTCACATCACACCTCATACTTCACTATGGCAGCTTAAAAGAACTCGGGCAAAGACACCACCACCCCCCCCCCCTTGCGGGGCCCGTTGCAGGCCTTATGCTGACGCATGACACCCCTTGGGGTGTGTGAGGGTCCTTGCTCCTGAAGGATCAGATCCCCTGACTTGTTCCCTCAGGCTCACTTGACCTTCCTCAAGATGGGACCTGCACACCTCTACATATACCTATCACTGCCTTTGGTCATCTCTTCCTTAAAGGGTCATTTCTCACCTTGGAGAAATATTGGGAAGACCGAAATGTCTTCCCTTTGAATATATTCACCTGTCTTCGACCATATCAGGATTTCTTTATGAACCCCCAGCTTTGAAACCTTGACTCAGCTGGTTACCTCTGATGTCACAAGATGGGCACCCAGGGCCCAGGCTACCATTTCTCTTGTTCTCTTCAAATTTGATTACGCCAATAGCCTTTTAATGCGGATAACCTTTAACAACTACAAAAAGACTACAACAAATTCAGAACTGCTGCCAGACTACTCTTACATATAAAGCTGCAAGCCCACATCTCCTCTGCCTTGAAAGTCCTGCATTGGTAACTGGTTGCCAGAAGATCCATGTTCAAGCTCCCTTGTATCACCCACAAAGCGATACATGAACAGGACCGCTCTTCATCTAGAATAAAATCACTGAATACATTCAACAAAGGAACCTCCGCTCTAGAGTGGCGCCTAGCCTCAAAATCCCATCATACGAGAAAAAAACCATGGGTGGCACAACCTTCTCTGTTTGAGCAGCGAAACTATGGTATGTTAAAATGCTTTCTTGTAATGTCAGATGATTTGCTGCTATGGCGCTGCTGGCAAAGCGTAGAGTCACAATGCATTGGTATAGAGAGGCAGTACCCCCAGAGAAAGACTAGCTCATGGTTATAGTAATGTTCAAGGATGCAGTAAACACATATGCATTGATATAACCTCAGCCTTCACAGCCCAAGGATATATCGAGCCTACTGAGGGTATATCTCCTGCAGGACACATTATGTTCGAGTGATGAGCTCTGGTTAATTGAATCACATCTGTGCTACTTATTGGTTGAGGCTCTAGAAAATTCAAGTGATTCCTATATGTAAATCATTGGAACATTGTGCCATGCTTTCCAACAACTGCATTGTTGGATTTTTCTTTTTTTGTACTGCAATATCTGTTCTTTAAAAGAAAAAACTAAATTCTGAGTGGTTTTAAAAAATAGGCACAGAAAGATTTAATGCAAAACATGCCATTAGATTGACATGAGTCTTGTGGTCAAATTCTTTCATCTCCTGCTCCAGATATGCCCATCCTCCCGCATGTTATGCTGTTTTTGTTTGTTCTGTTGATACTCATATACGTGCATGATGTCTGTGTATTTAAATGTGCTCGGGTGGTACATAGTCCAATTGGTATTTCCGTTTCCTTTTCTGATACTAGAGCTGCTGCTAGCCGATCCGCAGGTACATGTTTTTTTGTAATGACTACAGACATGGGTAGTTTGTTCCATCTAAATGTAGATGCCCAAGAAAGCGAATGGAAAGTCTATTTTTTGTTTTCCTCTGAGAATTTAGAAGTGGTAAATTTTGAGAAATTGGGTATTACTGCATTGAAATGTATGTGAATCGAAAAACACAACCACCTTTGTTGTCCCTCTGTGGCCAGTTATACCGCCAGCCTTTTAACCGGTTTGTTTGCCCTTATTTGTCATTCAATTGTAGCTGCCAAGAGCGGTTAGCACCCAGGCGCTAAGCGGAGCAGGAATATTGAGGATGGTGAACAAGGCTGCCGACGCTGTCAACAAAATGACAATCAGGATGAATGAATCGGATGCGGTAATGGCACATTTTCGACTTGAATAATGAGATGAATTAATGAGACTAAACAATTGTGTTTTAAGGCTGCAGTGTGCAAAATGGGATATGCTTTGGTAGCTCATGATATTGTGTGACACTACTTGCCATTTGCCTGGGGACCTCGAGAAGTGTAAAGATGTTAGTTTACCTGTTTGTAACCTTAATCATTTTTTAATATTTTTTTTTACTTACTAGTGGTTTGAGGAAAAGCAACAGCAATTTGAGAATCTTGATCAACAGCTTCGAAAGCTTCATATGAGTGTGGAAACATTAGTCTGTCACAGAAAAGGTTGGTATTCTAACAATTGGGTCTTCATTATTTCAGTGACATAGAAACGTTCCAACTCTGTCGAAACTCTTTTTCCAGCACTTTCACCTTTGTACATAGATTTTATCATTTGATTCAGTAGTCATAAAGGACATTTGTTCTGCTTTGCCGAAGTACAAAGATTTGATTGGTATACGAACACCATCCAGTTAATATTTATTACTCAATTAGGGATTATTATGTAAATACTGCAAATCAACACACCCCAGTAAGGTGCAACCAACATATGAACGCCGATTTGTACAGTTACAAATAATTTGAGCACCGTTTTTTAAAATAATGTTGAGAAAGTTCGAGGGCATTTAAACCTACCAAACAATGTGCTAAGCCCTTCTGTTGGCTCGGTATGAAAACTATAAACTGCTTAGCTAGAACGCTTGTCTCTGGCATCTTCTGCGGTCTGCAGATCCCAGGTTTTAATATGATAAGGCCAGCTAAGCCTTCCATCCTTACATGGTTAGTAAATCTAAAACCCTTTGGAGTAAAAGTGAAACACATTAATTACAGCGCTAAGGAATGAGACCTAGAGTATGAAGCAATATATAACATAGATTTATGAAAGTGCATTCTTTTTATGTTCTAAAACAATTCTTTATGAAGTACGCCCTGCTTTATTTTCTTTTGATTTCGGATTAATTAACACTTGGGAAATGGCTTGTTGACAACTTTTTTCTGTGTATGCTAGGCCATTTTTGGGCGGTGAGAGATTGTGTGTGAGGGGAAATAGTTTGCCACTGCTATGCTCCTGCTTATGTAGCCTTGCCTCTGCAGGAATATAATCGTACTTGAGCATCAAGCATGCTATGCCTTTTTTTGTAAGATTTGTACAAGCACTCAGTAGAGTTCTTGACAAATGGGATCTGGGGACCCAGGTAATCAGGCGTCATTTCTAGAGCCTTCTGTGTTTGACCGATTCTGGGACAATGTTACAATTCTTTCATCCTGAAGGTGAAAATCTTGGCCCCACACCATATCGACATTATCAATGTTTGCCAAAAGCCTTTGTCTTACCCGTCAGGTTTTCACATTTACCATGAATGCAAGTGATAATTATCTCCCACAGGTTGCCGCCCAATTTACGAATCATCTGACTTTTGTAGGCATTTGTGTGAAAATGAATGCTGTGTGAATTGGTAAAAGCAGTCCTTAACCCCTTCGAGGCTGATGACGAGCTGGGCTCGTCATGGTGTAGCCTTCTCAAACACTGATGACGAGCCCAGCTCGTCATGAACAATGGGTTTTTTAAAAAGTCAGCATAGAAGGAGAATCAACGCAGCGCGCATGTGGTTAACTGAAAGTACATGATACAAAAGATGGTGGACTAAGATAGGCCCAGTTGAATCAGTTGTTCATAGGAAGGAGAGTGCTGCCAAGACAAAATGCTTTCCAGAAGGATAGAAGCCCACTTGAAGTTGACCCAGACGCTAGAGTAGCTCCACGAAGTCTCTGATTTCCGAGTGTAGAGAGTGAAGATGATCCAACACCAAGAACAGAGTTTTTTTCTGTTTACTGTGGTACTGATTACTGACAAGTAAGATATTCTGCGTCCTTATCAAAGAAATTATTTGTGGATCCACGTGTTAACACTAGTTTTGGAGAGTAAGATTTAACCTGACTCTTATTGGTTTGCCAATTTGAACTAAATGATTCTAAAGAATGAATGCAGGTGCAGAACCGTATTACAGGAGTGGGACACAGGCTGCTTAGATATTAGTGACATTGAATCATTGCCTGCGTTTAGGCTGAGACTCCCCTTAATGTCATGTGTGGCAGTGAACTATATTTGCATGCCTTCAGGCAAACAATAGTGCTTAGTTGGTAGCACATTCCCATTGCTTAAAATCGCCCAGACGTCTGGCAATGAAGTGAATTTCTACTGCATGTCATTTGTAGAGATACCCTTGAGAGCTTTGATCTTTTATTTCTTAAAACGTTATCCTTCTCCATGCTTTGCTCAGATTGCTTCAAGTTTTTTCATGAGCTGTCATCTGCCATACTTTCTTTAGCCTTTCCTCGTAGATAGTGTTGATTTAGGGTTTTTGGACTTGAGAATCAAACTTGGGCAATGGCTGAGACTGCAAAAGAAATCATTTCTGTTCACACCAAATGCTGTCTGTGTACTTGAAACTTTTCCCAGACAACCTCCTAAGAAGTGCCTCTGCTGTTTAACTCTATCTCATACTGACCAATTGCAAAATGCATCGCACCTTTTCAGCCAAAACCTTTACAGATAGAGGTCTGGGGTATCTCCTTTACCTCCCTAGCTTCTCAAAACAAAGTCGACTAGTTTGCTGCATTGGGTCCACAGAATCCTCTTCATGGTCCATGAAATGTAGAGTACTATCCTCCTTTCCTGCCTGCTCTTTAATGCCGATGTTTGGCCTCTGCCATTTCTCCTTCAGCAAACACGAGATGATCCTCCACATCTTTGCTGATGAGGCACAAATGTATTTCCAGCTGGAAAACTAGTATAAGCGTATTCCAGGACAATGTTTTCGACCGAATGAAAGTTTCCCTTGCCTAAAGGAAGCAAAATTCGAGCTGCTGATGCTGGTAGAACATAATCTGATCCAGCTATAAACATATATTTTATTTTCAAAGTATGGTTTACTAGAAAGTATTTTGGACCCTGCTGATGTGTAGTTAAAATATCTAATGAAAAACTACAAATACAGGTAAGATGTTCTGTCCTTATCAGAGACATTATCAGTGGGTGCACGCATTAAAACTAGTTTGGAAGGCTTATCCTCAGTTAAAGCAGCTGCATTTTGGGTTGTTTCCCAATCGGTTTGAGTCTAGTGGGGCCAGAAAATGTAAAATAAAGCCATCCTGTGCATTCTCAATCTAAAAACTTTTCTGTAGGCAATTCTCTTACCTTGAGAGCTGTAAATACTGTTATGTTGCTAAGAGGCTTGTGGTGGCAGTTATAAGCTACACAAAATACAGATAACGAGTCCGCCTCTGTGCTCTAAAATGTATGAATCAAATCAACTGCCCAGGGCTTAATCAGTGTATCTATCCCATGTGGCATACAGATTATTGTGGGTGTAGCAGCGGTTCATCACCAGCACTAAAGGAGAAATTATCTGTGTAAACTAGTGAAAAAAAAAATAGTTCAGGGGATTGCCAAAGTTCATCCGCAGTCACGTTTTGTGACCCCGCCACTTTTCCCTTCTGATTTTAATGAATGTGTGCTACAATCATTAAGAAAGTTGTTACTATGTATGGTTTGCACTACATGTGATTTTTAATTTGGAAAAAATAATTTCTCTTTTTAGAGCTTTCAGCTAACACGGCTGCTTTTGCTAAGAGCGCTGCTATGTTGGGAAACTCGGAAGATCACACTGCCTTGTCTCGAGCATTGTCTCAACTTGCAGAAGTTGAAGAAAAAATAGACCAGCTACACCAGGAACAGGCATTTGCCGATTTTTTTGTTTTTACCGAACTACTCAGTGACTACATCCGTCTTATTGCATCTGTCAAAGTAAGCAGTTTCTCATTGTGGAATGGTTTGTGTTGATATAAAGCCTAACTTTTTTGCTTACATTGTTCAGTGAATGAGTGAGAATATATCTCAAAACACGTCTCTGCAAATACGTTTTCACTCATTAACTGGGTGCTAAATATTGCTGAAGCATAATGTGTAGTTTACCAGTGACCAGCACCTAAAATGCAAATTAGATAATATGGCGCAGTGCCATCAACAATGTTAGAAAATATACCACTTCTAGGCAAAAAATGTGCTCTTTGTTTCAATCAATCAATCACTTGTAAAGTGCGGCAACTGACCCGTGAGGGTCTCAAGGCACTCGTTGGCACCACATTTCCTCTTAGTCTTGTAAGTTATCTTGCCTCGCACCTCCACCAACAGTGCCAACTTCATAGGTCTTAGCCTCAGCTCACTGATTGGTTGCTATTCTTCACACTGACTTTGCTAGTTAATTGCTCATTCAAGTCCAACCCATTCCTCAAGAAAACAAACTCACAGATGGCATCTATTATCAGTGTCTGCATTTTGCTTGCTTGACCTAAATGTTGGCGTTACGTTTATACTTAATTAGTTGGCCTTGCCAATGTTGGGTCAGCAGTCTTACTGGTTGCTTGCATCCGTCTGCTTTGGTTCATTTATTCCAAAAAAACTCTACCTGACTGCTACCCATTAATTGGTTGTTGCTAACCCTGCAGTATATGCAGCCTCTTTTACCACCCTGTTGTGGTCATTACAAAGATCTGTGATGCCTGCCTCCCTTTCAGATTGGATATGATTCTACTTTACACCCTCAATACCTGCAGTAGAAGTGAGGTTGTATATTTAGCCCAGGGCAGAAGAAAGTTACTCTATTTAGACTTCCCTTTTGATGCCCAGGAAGGATCCGCTAATGAAATGTATACGTCTATGAACAAATTGCCTAATTTTTGCAAGTTCTTAATAGTTCCACATTTTAGCATATTCTACAAACCACCCCACTACATAGGGCTTGAATGCCTTCGTCAACTGAGTAGAGTGAACTCCAAAGAGGATAATCCATAACCTCCGAACCATGCACACCCAACAGGTGACATTTGAAGCTCAGTCTATCCTAAAGGGTGTTCCTAAGGAGATAAAGAGTTGGGAGGAGAATGTGAGTGTGGCTGTACTTTGTTCGTAGCAGCGGTGACAAGAGGCAATAACAAACATTGGCAAAGCCAATAGGTCTTGCTTGTAGACGAGCTATTGGCTTTGTCAGTTGAGTGATGTGATGAACGGGAGGGCGGGTGGGGGTGGAGAGCAGCATGGTAAAGTTAGAGCTGACAGGAGCGCGTGTCTTGTTCCTTGATGTGGTATTAACATGCAACTATCATATTTACTAAAAATTGTTTAACTACTCAAAGAAAGTAAACTACGAAGGATGAAGAAAATAGCCTGATAAGTGTTACTATTGTAGAAAGCCCTTTAGTTGTAAAGATAAACCTAGAATAAGCATTTTCTTTAGAATCGCAATTAGTTCTCAAATATAGGCAAATGTGTGTGCATTTTTTAAACAAATAGTCTCAAAAGCTGCACTCAGTTAACCAAATAAATATTTGTTTCTGTATAGGGACTATTGCAGAGGCTAAGCATCACTCATTTTAAACAAGATACCACGCAAAGTTAAGTATTCACTTCGGTAATGTTGTCACACCTTCCCTTAAACTACCCCCTAATGCTAAGACAAGAGCCTGCCCTCCTGGTCGGATGTGCTATCACTTCCTCAGTATGGAAACAAAGGCCTGGGCAGGAAGGAGGTCTCATCTTGTCCCTCCCAGGATGTCTAGTATTTAAAGTCATCAAGGCGGCGAACCTCAAAGGCTTTCACTGCCCTTGATGTGTAATTTCTTATCCCCTACTTGAAGACCAAACTCTTCCTGCCCTGTCCAGCCTGACAGGAAGGTAAATTAGTTATTCAGGAGACGTACACCTCCAAAAGACAAGTCTCACCTTTAAGGTGGGTTAGGAAGTCTGTACAGCCAAGGAAGGGTTCTGCCATGTAGGAAGACCTTAAATTAGAGGCCACTGTACCTCACGCCCTAACGCTCCCTAAACAATGATTTAAGGGACCCATCTGACACCAGAACCTCAATTCTGACTTTGAATCTGAGAAGAGACACAAAAAATATGCTGTCCCCCACAACAGGACTTTAGACTCTGCCGCAGCACAGAGAGTGGACACTTGAGTGCCCTGAAGAGACCATGTACTCGACATGTGTCCATGGCAGAAAGTCGTTGCTCCCAGCAAGAGGGACTCCAGTGGACACCAGAAACCAAAGCAGACTCCCTGGGATTGGTGGGAACCGGCCTCTGCAAGCTGCAGGATAATCAACGTGCTTTGTGACAAGAATTGCGACCCACTAAGCCTATCGAGAGTGAGCCTGAAGAGAAGTGGTTTCCTGTAAGCCTGGAGTGGTCGCTAACTTTTCACCAAGTTTCAAGCCGCTACTCCATTCCTGTCGATGCACAGCTGCCGAACTAACCATGGATGATATTTGCCGCAGCCAAGGCTTGGCGATAACCAGTCGGGTGATCGAGCCCAAGAGCAACTCACAACGACTGACGTCTGCAACAACCCCGCTGCTTTGTTCCTGCATCCTAAAGTTGGAGTGTGTGGTAAACCATCTTTTTGGCGTGACCTACCCCGGTAATTGACAGCTGACCGCTACCTCTGCACCCGGAGCCGCCGAGCAAGGTAGAAGAAATCCAGCTGTTGAACCCAAGTCCTAGCACCACAAAGGCTTCCACTGTCTGTGGGTAGAGTGGAACTCCATCTCCAAGTGTGGTTTTGTTATGTTATAACAATTTGTACAGCGCACAGCTTCTCGGTGTCCCGGCGCTCAAGGTTTAGGCACTGACTTTAAACCTAGTCAGGATAAGTGAAATGCCAGGTTTTCAGTTTCTTTTTCAAAGAAGGGAGATCACTGGTTTGGCGAAGGTCTCCATGAAGTTTATTCCAATTGAGGGGTCCTAGATAAGAAAAAGTTCTGCCACCCATTCTGCGCCGATGGATCTCGGGGACTGTTGCCAGGTAAGCAAAGGAAGAACACAAAGTGCAAGCTGGAATGTATTCATGAATCCCCTCTCTGAGATAACCCGCTCCTGAATCATGCAAGGCCTTATGCACTAGTACTATGGCGTAAATTGCACGCTCTTTTTCACGGAAAGCCAGTGAAGGGCCTTCAGATGGGCGGACATATAGGACCTAGGGGGGAGATTGAGTAATAGTCAGGCTGCCGAGTTCTGCACCACCTGAAGCCTACTAAGGAGGTACTCAGGGAGTCCGAGGTAAAGGACATTGCCATAATCCAGTGTCATGGTAATCAGAGCCTGGATGAACCTTTTCCTGGCTGACTCCGACAGGAGAAGTAGGAATCTTTTCAGGATGCGAAGAGTGCTGCACTAGAACAAATAAATGTTTGTATCCGAGGTTGGAAGGAAAGGGTACACTCAAATTTGATACCTAGCTTCCTTATGGAACTTTGAGGAGGGTCTGGCTGCAGCGTATCCTTATTAACCCTGGGCGTAGTTCGCGTAGTAGTGCTAACTGTGCAAAATGCTGTTCGCACTGATTTCACAATGCCGGATACTTGTCTGCCCTGTGCAATCAGTGCAAACCGCATCTTGCACAGCGCAAGCGGTCATTTTCTGCCACTTGAGTAGATTTCTACTCTAGCAGCAGCTTTCTCAACGTGGACTGATAGTTTCTTAACGCGAACACTCGCAATGAGAAACCTGACCTCCCGCTTTGAGAATCTCACTGGGAGGTTTATTTTCCACGCTCTCAATCGGCAACTTGATGTTGCTGTACACGAACGAGGAAAGTCTCGCAGGGATGTCATTTTGCTCGCTCGCGGTTGCCAACTTGACGTTGAGGTACACATGCAAGCAAAATATGACTGCGCAAACTACGCGATCGTAGCATAGTACTTCGCCCAGGGTTAATCCTTATGCCAGCAAGATATCCAAAAGTTGGGAAGAGCGGCTCCAAAGATCACAATCTGTCTTATCCAGGTTGCATTTTAGTTGGTGCTGAGCCAACCATGTAAACACCATAGCGAGGCATTGTGAGATGAGCTCCCAGTCTAGCTCTTCTTCCTTACCACACGAGAAGAGAAGCAGAGTATTGTCTGCATATGAGATTACTTTTGCGCCCATTAACTCAACCAATGTTCTAGAGGCGAAAAGTAAATGTTGAACAAAGTGGGGCTCAGGGCTGATCCCTGGGGTACACCCACCATCAAAGTTCAGCCTTGAGATGAAAAAGGGGGCAGCCTTAGTTCTTGGCTTTGATTGCTTAGAAAAGAGGTAAGCCATTTCAGGGCAGTGCTTCTGATCACTATTCCTGAAGGCGTTCAAGTATTTTAGTTGGGGAGCCATGTCAAAGGCAGCGGTTAGGTCCAACATAATCAGGATGGCCTTGCCTCCCTTGTCAAGGGTGCTTCTAACATACTCCACTTTTGTCAAATGCTGCAAGTTTGACAGCTCCTGTGGATCCCGTTCAGTACCAAGGACAGCCAAATCACCTCTGCATGCAGACTCCCTGGGTCCCTGCACAAGGTAATGAATAATGACTGTT
Organism: Lissotriton vulgaris; assembly: GCF_964263255.1. Lineage (NCBI taxonomy): Eukaryota > Metazoa > Chordata > Amphibia > Caudata > Salamandridae > Lissotriton > Lissotriton vulgaris. Next base: position 769,844,627 of record NC_141689.1, read on the forward strand.
GGAACTTGGTCTAGGGACCCAAATGAACTTATCTACAAGTTACCACTGAACTCATATATTGAACTCACCCTGCAAGTAACATCGTGTCACCTGTGTTTTCCTCATTCATTTCAACGGGACCAGTTTGAAAGATTTACTGCAATTATTTTTGAACACTTCAAAAATGTACAACTCCGATTGCATTTATGACACAACGTTAGTTTTGGTGTCTAAATTTATATAAAAATAAGCTCTATTTATATATTTGTGTCGGATTTCTTTCGAGTTGTCTCAATTATTTATGCACCATAATGGTACTGTAAAATGCTTAACACGTGTTCCTCCAATAATGCCTGTCTGCTCTTTGCCACACTACCAGGACTGAGCTAAGGATTATTGTTGTTTAATGCAAGGATCATCTCTGTGTATTGTGAGCATATTGTATGGTAAGGCCTCACAGTCATACCACCTAATATTCCACCTTGCAACATCTGGCATAAGTGGAAAAGAAAAACAAATGTGCTTCCTGGAGAGCCCTGTCCAACAGGAAAGGAAGGTTACTATACTGTACTTTCGTAGTTTAAAGCAACATGGATTATTTGTTTTTCATGCAGCACGTTGCCAGCAGAATTTTCTAGAGCAGCTTGAATGCCTATGTCCGGATTGTGAAGTTTTTGCCTGGGGAAGATTTCAAGAAGGGAAGGGCTTGTAGAGTTCCCTATCCCAGTACTCAGTGAATGGCTGCAATGCTTCATGCGATTGTTTCATGGAAACATGGGAGGGAACGGCAAGCACCGATGAGGGAGGGAAAAAGCAATAATTTAAAAAAGGCAAGCACCTTTGGTGGTGGAAGGAAGCAACAATGAAGGTGAAGCAAGAAAATTGTACCTCAATCCAACCAGGATGAGTGGAAGGATGCTCAATTAATCAGTACTTGGTCCATGCTCCAGAGTAAGAAACAAATACGCAAACAGGAAGTTAAGCAAGCACAAACTGACCAGTGTGAAGCAAGGAAATGAGAGGGACAATGACGCGACCAATGCTAAGCAGTGGGTGGCCTGCAAGCCCCTTACTGTGTACACTATCTCTCGCAAGCGAGAGCGCGTACACTGTCGCACACGAGACCTATAAAGTACAGGGTGGACTGAAGAGGCTGAGTAATGCGTCCTGTTTTCATTCTCAAGACCGGAGGATAAAAAAATCTGCAATGCTCCAAGAATGTGCAAATTCCATGGCAATCAGACCCACCAAAAACCAACCTTATTGATAAGTCTAAGAAGTCCTAGAGGCCCTGGAACATTACAGCAGCAGATGAAGAGAGAACTAAATCAAGCAGATCTGAATCCCACCATGATGGCTACTCCAGATGATCCTGTAGGGCATGGTTGTGAGGTTTTCCCTACTATACCAGTAGGGCACAAAGATAAGTAGCTTGATAAAGGTGGTAGATTGGTAATTTGGACTGGTATGAATGAAGCTTGTTGCAGCCAAAGAGCATTGATCAGATCTAGGTGCCGTTGATAGTCTTGATAGTCTTGATTCACAAGAGGTATATGACAAGATGGTGACCCTAACGATATTCATGAATCCCTGCCCACATAAAGTCTCAAATATATGCCTTAACTAGGATTTCTGGTCCCCGGGTGGAAGCATCTGTTATCATGGCAGGGTCTGGGACCCAATAATAACATTCCACACCTTGCCCATTCAGGGCAAATCCGGTGGTGCTCAGAGAACAGTTCAGAAAAGGGCACAGAAACACCCCTAAACATGCACCCAAGTAGTGATAGCATGCAGATGCATGTGTCCACCGTGTGCACGAAAGAAGGGAGTTATCCAGCCTAATGTACCTGCTTCACAATTGTGTTCCCCGCTATTCTGAATACCTGAAATCTGGAACAGGCTTCATGGAATTGCCTTATTAGAACAGTTTTGAATTGTTCTTTTTTTTCTTCAAACAAATGCCCATCCCCTTTTGCTTATACCCTTCTTCACATTAAGAGCAAGGTTTTATCCTTGTTGTCTTTTCGTGCCCTTTCAAAATTCCTCCAACAAGCTCTGGCTGGGCATGGCACCCCGTAGGTCAGATGGTGATGCTAAATGCCTCTTGTGAGAGGATGTAGAATTGCAATAGGGATAGCTGTGGTTTATGGTTGCTGTAGTGACCGATCCTGCCCAGGGTCCCCTTTAAACACCATTATTAACAATGCAATTACTAAGTCTTCCTGCTCCACCGCTGTCTTGGAAGAATTTAGTGACATTGCGGACAGTTTTTCTTTTTACAGACCTTATGGTATAGCCTACGCACAACCTCTCTGGTTTATCAAATTTCTTATTGTTGATTTGAACTTTACATCTGATTTTTAAGGGTGCTCCCTGGGTGGCGTCTTCCGACCTAGGGACGTCACGGTGATCTATACTTAGTTGTGCTCCCAAATTCCTTTGGTTGCAACCCCCTGGGCACACCAATGATTCTATGATAAGGGCTAGACAATGCTTCTTAACAGTAATCACTTGCACTTATAAATGCTTCTCAATGCTATTCAATATTTCTTATTGTTTAATTTCATTGAAATTATGTTCATTTCAATTTATTTCAAAGGGTTTTTCGACTGTAACATCACTTGTTAGAGCTCCTATGCATTTAGGGCTACTCGCCCTTCTTCCGGGAGCATCTCTGGAAAAGGAAAATCACGGCACACATACTGTGCAAGAAATTCTATAGATAAATCTGTAACAAGTAAGCTGTTAGCAGTAATGATGATATCACAAAGTGTAGTTTATGCGGTTGAAACGTCAGTTTATTTGATTTTAATCCCTGTTGTTTATTTTCAGGAAAGCGCACCACGTAACACGCTTAGCATCGTGAGTAAGCATTATGGCTTATTCCATGGCATCTCGGCACGAGACACACGTGATAATTTCAATTAGGCACGAGAACAGTTTAGCACGCACTTTTTTAATCCGTATCCTCACAAAACCACACTACTAACGGGTGCACCCTTGAAATAACTTTTGAGGTATATACTTTTAAGCGTTTACGAGCTTAGAACAACTATAGGAATGTATGTTACATTATGAGGTATCTGTTGGCTAACTACTAGACTAAGTGTAAGACATACTGTTCAAGAAATTCTATAGATAAATCTGTAACCTGTGTGCCATGATTTTCTTTTTGCAGAGATGCTCCCGGACGAAGGGCGAGTAGCCGGAAATGTTTAGGAGCTATAACGAGTGATGTTACAGTTGAAAAGCCCTTTAAAATAAATTGAAATTAACATAATTTCAATGAAATGAAACAATAAGAAATAAAGAATTGCATTGAGAAGCATTTATAAGTGCAAGTGATTACTGTGAAGAAGCATTGTCTAGTCCTTATCATAGGATCATTGGTGTGCCCAGGGAGATGCCACCAAATGAATTTGGGAGCACAACAAAGTATTGAGGCAGTTTTTCTTTACCATTTAATCCCTGTGTGCCTTACCAACTAGTGCTCCTGGCAAACAACAATTCCATTCTCATGTACAATGGCATGTGTTTTGGCAATGTTTCAACTACACTTTTTCCTCTATCCGAAGTGGACACGTGTTCATTTTTTGAGGTGGCAGATATGGGCTGAAAGTCTGTTTAACGCCTTAACCGCGACGGCAATTCCGCCACGGTGCAGGCGTTCTGATGAGTGGGCGGGGCTGCGTCGGCTGTTGGCCGTTCGCAGCACTGGGGGTGGAGTTAAATATGCTCTCTTCTGATAAAGGATGATTAACTTAGCATTGAATTCAATCGTGGAACATGGTTTGAAGATAAGCATTGCCTGTGCCCAAAGGCAAAGTCTTGACATGTTTCTTCTTCCAACTCCTCTGCTGCTCTGTCTGAACAGCGTGACATGCCAAAATATAAAATAAAAAACGTTTGCGAGGTTCCAGTTTGCATTGTAAGGTCTTCAAAAATATGTGAAGTTTCCTCAATGGGCACGATACCGACCTTAGCTATATTTTTGTTCAGTCCACTTTTAGGACCTTGTTAACAACCTTTGCATGTTTGAGACATTGAAAACCAAGAAAAAGGATCACTATAACAATTAAGAATGCAATTCAAAATACAGTAACATTCAAACGAGAACTGAAGAGCCACTTGATGAGTAAATACCCTACTTAGAGAAACCTACGGATCACTGGGATGATCACTTTCGCTAACTGAGGACTGTCCTCTCCATGGAAAATTGGAAGATCTGTATCTGAGAATGAACTGATGCCGGGCTCAAGCCGAGACTTGACACATTACTGCTACCTCATATACGTGTGAACTTTTAACTATATCTCACGGTCAGACTATATAACTTCTACCTCACTTGATTTATTTATCCATATAAGTGTGAATTTATAACTATAGCTCTTGGTCATTCTATATAACTTCTACCTCACTTGATTTATTTATACATATTATCCTTTGATATGCACTGGAACGCCTTATAACCCTACCTCAATGATCATGGTTTGTTAGCATGACACAAGTCAAGCCGTGCTCGCCATATAACGCTAATTGCACAGTCTTTATGAATATATATATCTAATTTCATCCATGCAGTATACTGCCTTCTACCTCATTATTCTTCTGTGGTTAGTACTGCTACTATAATGTCTATATGCAATTCTGTTCTGTTAAGCGCTCTGATACCCACGGGTCTTGTTCGCGCTATACAAAACACTATAAATAAATAAATAAATAAATAAATTCAAGCAAGACCGATCTTGAGAGTCGTTAGCAGTGCAATGAGTGGAGTGTGCGCATTATAATTTGCTCTGATGCAGGCCTGATTTACATAGTCATAGCAAGGAACTGCAAACAAATCTGGATCTGCTTACTTACATTTACATATTTGTACTGAAATCTCACAAATTTCTAAGTGCATGAAAAATATAACTGTATGCTCTGCTGTTAAAGTATAAATAATGTTTTCAATGTGTAGGGTGTGTTTGACCATCGGATGAAGTGCTGGCAGAAATGGCAAGATGCACAAATAAACTTACAGAAAAAAAGAGAAGCTGAAGGGAAACTTCAAGTTGCCAACAAGCCTGATAAACTTCAGCAAGCAAAAGAGGAAATCAGAGAGGTAGTATGTTTGTAAATATATGTTTGTAATTATCTAGGATACATTATGTAATTAATAGACTTACAATGTATATAATGTTTATATTGAATGTGTATGAACGTAAACTGGCTTTAGCGTTATTGCAAATAATTTTCTTGACCGTTTAATTTCTCATAAAACATTTATTTTAAAATAAATTCATTCTTTATTACAGTGCACCGCACTGCTTAAAACTGGTTATTTCCGGAAAAGAAATACAAAATGAATATAAAATCAGAATATGCTCACAGTGCATAGGGTACTGTAGTGTAGTCGTCAACCAAGAGATTAGGCTCTATTTCTAGTCCTGGTTTCCCAAAATGTTCTTATTTTGTTATGATCCTATGGAAGTCACTGCTTGATTGTCTCTATTCCCTGATCTGCCTGAAAGTTGTAAATGTTAAAAAATGTCAGCACTGTATAAAAAAGTATATATAGGTTGATTGTAACCTGGGTATCGTCCACATGTCCATTTAGCTTTTACACTAGACTGGAACTAGCCAACATCAGCACCTATGAAGTTCCTACAAGTCACATTCCCCACTAATCTCCAGAATTTATAACTCATTTATCGATCAATCACCTCAGAGTAGTCAACACTATTGACTCTTGTAGTTTTCTTAGATCTACAAAGATCTTGAAAATGATCAGCTTCACCAGCAGGAGTAGGAAATGTAGGCAAATTTTCAAAAACATGTTGTGCAGCCAAGCCTAAACACCCATAGAGAATTGCTACCTTCCAGGGAAAATGTAACAGCATCAATAACTGCAAAATGGTTTTCAAAAGCTTTAACCCATTGCCGCCATGGCATGCTGGGTTTTCCAGAATGTTACAAAAAAGGAGGTGGTTGAGAAGAAGCCAATATCAAAATTAAGTTATTAGAGAATTGAATAAAGTTGTTAAACTAAATGCTACTGAAAGTTTGTGATAAACTTACAATGATATATATGTCTGATTAATAAGTGAAAGCAACAAAATGATTGCATGAAAACATTAATCAGATATATATTTAAACATAAAACAAACAGTAAATATCTTGTAAATAACCTAAGAACAAAGTAAACTGTTCGAGAAATCACATATTATAAAAAATATACAAGGTGTGCCTGTCACCATAGAAAAGTGCAGGCTGAATTCCCAAACCTTAAAAATGCCAGAGTTTAATAATATTAATGGTGTGCCTGTCACCATAGAAAAGTGCAGGCTGAATTCCCAAACCTTAAAAATGCCAGAGTTTAATAATATTAATGGTGTGCCTGTCACCGTAGAAAAATGCAGGCTAAATTCCCCAAAACTTTAAAAATGTCATAGAAATATTGTAAATGGTGTGCCTGTCGCCGTAGAAAAGTGCAGGCTAAATTGTACCTTAATAGAAATGAGGCGATGAACAGCGTGATGAGCTGCTTTGAAGAGTATCCTTGGCGTAGCTTTGAATGTCTTGCTTACCTTGGTAACCAAGACGCTATTGAAAAGATGGCCACTGGGAGTGTGTGCGCGTTATGTCAGAGCGCAAGCATTGACGGAGAGCGTCGGGTAGCAACACGGTTGCTAAGGAGGACGTCAGCTGCCAATGCCGGTTGCTAGGATAGACGCTGGAAGAACGTGGGCAATGACATCAAGGGGAGCTTCTTTGAAACTATACGAAAATCCAAGAAATTGCCCAAAACTGTCAACAACGTGCTGGGAGGATGACGAAGACCCAGGAACGTGGAAGTCTTCCGCTCTGGGCAGGAAAGTGAAGCTGAAGGTTTGAAAGGCTCCATAAAATCTTCTAAAATTGGGTTGGTGGGTGCAGTTTGTGGGATTATCCTTGTCGCCAAATGTAGTATGTCAGCAGGACTCCAATAAGTTTAGACAAAGTCAATTTATTTCAAGTAGAGACTGCACCCACAACCGGACGCTCACACCGCATACCAGGATCTCCGACAACTAACGTTGTTGGAATCCTGGCATGCACCGTTCAGCATCGGATCGTGGAACACGGTACAAATGATGCTAAGTGTTGCAGGGCATCCTCGTGCAGAGTGTACAGCACAAGGATGCTAACTTTCATAGAATATTACAAGTGGCTTTACTAAAACATTAAAAAGTCATACAATTAATGAGTTACGGTACGTTCACCTTGCGTCTCAACCTCTACCTACTGATGAATGACCCTTAAATACCCTGAAGCACACATCTAAGCAATGTCACAAACCTATTCAAACGGAAAGTCAGACACTACAATATATAAAACATCATTCAAAGCTTCAGTGTGCCAGCAATCTTTTTCTATGTGTCCACACAATCCGGCCCTGCATAACATGCTGACACACCCACCTTCATACTTGCATCCACCCACATATTATATGACAGTACATCCACCATCATACACCCAACATATTTTATGACCTCATTCCCACTATGTCTGTACAACCACTAGTATGCGTCCAGGGATTCCATCATACACCCACACAACCATGTTAATATGCCATCACTCGCCAACATATGTATAGCACCATCAAAAGCCTACATAGCCACTATCATTGATCCCACACAGGCGCCATTATTGTTTGCACACTTACGTCACTCTAAACAGAGATAAGCCATGTGCAAATCGGACTTCTTCCTGCTGTAATGGGAACAGTCGAACCAGAACTGCCAGGCCAGCTCTCAGCCATAGAAGAGCACAAGCAATCACAGACCATTTGGGCTTTTTGCGGCACACCTTTGAGATGCAGCTTGAGTCCTATGGCACAGACAGGGATCATTGGACACACATTTGGGCATACCCATTGACTATGTGTGTCTCAGTTAGAAATACTAAAGAGTGATGGGTTAAATCATTGACCTCATTTAGAACTGGTCTGGATCTCGGAGATGCCATGTGTGTGACTTAAAAAGGAATGCCAAAAAAAGGAACATCTATGGAGGCAGTCCAAAGGCAGTGAAGCGAGACAAAACTACGTCGATAAACGGAAGCAGTATATTCTCGCCATTAAACAGGCAAAAAAGGACTATTTTACACAGTGCATCCACGATAACTGCAATTCTGCAAAAGAACTATTAAAAATAGTGAAGGAACTCAGCAAACCTTCTAGCACCTCACAAACACTCCTTCGATCGAGGCCTGTGAACGCATTAGCACGTTCTTTTCGGAAAAAATCAGGAAAATATACTCCACCTTCACCCCTCAAAATATCAGCCACCCAGACAACCCACCTAAAGTTGACTCTTCACTCTTCATTAGACCTAGGAACTGGACCCCGTCTCACCAGCTTTGAACCACTCTCTACAGAAGAGGTCCTAACAGCCTTGAACACAATTAAATCTGGATCCCCCTCCAATTCCTGCCCCCATTTTGTGTTCTCGAAAAATTTACCTACGCTCTGTCCCTTAATAACTCAACTTTTCAATAAATCATTAACCACAGCCACCTTCCCTGATGCTTGGAAGCATGCCTCTGTGACCCCTCTTTTGAAGAAAGCGGGAACTGATATTCTCAATCCTGAGAATTATAGACCCATCTCTCAGCTTCCCTATCTCTCTAAAGCATTGGAGAAACTGGTCAACACACAGCTGACCAGGTACCTCGAAAGCAATTCCCTTCTGGACCCATCTCAGACTGGGTTCAGAGCCAACAATAGCACCGAAGCAACGTTGCTGGCAGTGTCGGACAGTATCAGATCCTCCACCGATCAAGGTGGAGCGGTGGCACTGATACTGCTCGACCTGTCAGCGGCGTTCGATAAGGTCTCCCACGACTGCCTGCTACACATACTCCTGAGTAAGGGAGTTCAATTCATAGCTTTAAATTGGCTACACTCCTTCCTGACCAACCGTACTCAGGCAGTACACATGGGACAGTTCCACTCTAGACCTAACCCCATCGGCTGTGGGGTGCCACAGGGCGCCTCTCTGAGCCCCACCCTTTTCAATGTCTGTTTCATCTCTGGCTGACATTGGAAGGAAGTGGGGCATTGGCGTCTGCTCCTATGCAGACGACACACAGCTGGTGGTGGCTATGGACGAGGGACCCGAGATAACCAAAACCAAATTACACAACTGCCTGTCGGAAATGGCACAATGGATGCACAAGCACTTTCTGAAACTGAATGCAGGCAAATTGGAGATCCTCCTGTTCGGGGGAGCAAAACACGTGTGGGACGCCACATGGTGGCCACCTTCATTGGGAACGGCCCCTATCCCTAAACAACATGCCAGGAATTTGGGAATCATCATGGATGACGCACTTTCCATGAAGGACCACGTTCGATCTCTCTGTGGCAAGGGTTTTGCTATTCTCAAACTTCTCACCAAAATATTCCCCTGGATACCCCTGGACTGCAGACGGTCTGTTACGCAGGCCTTACCGGTAAGTCGCCTGGACTATGGCAACGCACTATTCAATGGGATGAATGAGCAGTTATTCTCCGGCTTACAGATTGTGCAAACCCAGGCGGCCAAACTTATTCTCAATAAAGGCAAACGAGATTCGGCATCAGAGTGCTTAAAAAACTTCACTGGCTCCCGATGCGCCAGAGGGCTGCCTTCAAACTACTCAGCCATGCTCATAGAACCTTACATAGAACTGCCCCCTCGATACTCCAAGGGAGAATCGAATTCTATGCACCCAATAGGAACCTACGATCATGCCAATCAGCCCTGGCGAAACCTAAGCGCATCTATAAGGTCAGAACAGGCGGACGCTCCTTTTCCTACCTTGCAGCAAAAAGGTGGAATGAGCTCCCTTCCGACCTGAGACACACCACCTACTATCTCCAGTTCCGAAGGAAACTCAAAACGCATCTCTTCTCTAAACTGTAAATCTCTCAGCCACACCCCAGCAGCTTCCCTGGTGTTCAGCGCCGTGATATCCCATGGGTTGAGTGCTGCGCTTTATAAAAACCGCAAATAAATAAATATGCCCAGATATAGGTCCCGTGCTCACTCCGCCATATGAATCAAGCTGCACGTCACTGAAGAGACCCTAAAAAGGTGAAACCAGTCTGTGATTGCTTGTGTTCCCATCCATTTAGAATTGGAGTTGGACTTTTGTTGTTGGAGCAGAACCAACGCGTATTTGCACAGCGGGGAAAAACAGTGGAAGCGACACGTGGTCCCAGTAGTTACTGATGGCTTTTATAATTCAAGCATTCCACCCTTCCCCTTTTAGTTTTTCTTAGTTAGACATTTAACAGGTCAGTGTTTCAAATCCTGAGCTTTAAGTGCTACAAAGCCTCAAGAGGCAGGCCGCTCGGATAACTACTCGGAGCGTGTGATTATTCAGTTGTATTAGGGACTCGCTGTTCGTTTTTCTTATGCTCCGCTCAGATTATGAGAACTGTGCCCTACTGCAGAATGCGTCTGCACCACCAGATGTCGAGGCTAAAGTAATCTTTCAAGCGGGACCTTGAGCTACTACCCCTTAATTATACCTACATAATTAATTCCTGAAAAACTTTTCAATTAATTTGATGAATGTTTCTGCCAAAATTGTAGTGCCTTCCTTATTACAAAATCATGGTGAAGTTTAGGGCAGTAGTTCCTTGTCAGTATAATGTATGCAATAACTTCTCTCAGTAGTTTTTCATACTATGGGTTTTTTGCTCTTGGCGACCTCTTGCTTTTGCTCACATTTCCTAGTTGCACTTTGATGTCACTGCAGAGAATCAAATATGTCTATGCTGATACCTTAAACTGCTATTTAGTTGCAAAATCATAGCACGTAGCTCATGCCTTTTATCTGTATAGACTGCAGTTTATTGTCTGTTGATTTGATGATCGTTCAAGAACTGATGGACTATCGTTTTGAGGGCAAATATTTGTATTTCTACTAAATATAGCAAAAATAAAGTTGAAAAGAAAGCTGTATTGGAGGCTAGAATCAGATTTATGTTTGGCGACTTGCTACAGTATGTTTGTGCTTGGTAACAACATATACACCCTCCTTGAAGATTTGATAATAAACCTCGATGTAACTAACAGATCCACAAAATAAGACCACTCCCTTAAGGAGGTGCCAAGCTGCCACACATTTTCACCCTTGTTACAGTGCTATACTAAAAATACAATGTGGAAGATGTATGTCTGCACTTCATCACAGCTGGCCGTTACTTCATTTGAAAAAAAAAAAGTTTGAGACAGGTTGGTGCATTCTCTTTTAGAGCATGTTTGCGTAATTTCTCTCAAATGTTCTCTGCCCTAATAAATTGAGCACTGCGTTTTGTCTTTGTTTCATTTACTTTTATTTTATTCATTTTTGCAATGCTTCGCAAGGAAATTGAAGAGGTAGGACCATCCATTATTTACATGCTATTATTTATGACTGCAAGTGGCGTATTGCCTATCAGGCTTGTATAGTCACCGCTATTTTTTGTTTTGTTTGCGTCATTTGTCGCTTGTCATCCCTGTGTTTGTAACTTGCTGAAAATCTGGGATTTTGGGGAAAAATTACTGATTTGTCGTTGCTGTCAATATTTTGGGTTTTTTATCTATATGACTTTATGGTGCCTTGGTGTCTTTCTAAACATATCGTGCTTGAAAGGGGGATGTAGCAGAATTTAGTCTTGCTGTATTTTTAACACACAATATGAACATTAATCTGATGAGCATAATAACTACTCACACACACCGGTCAGTGGCTGACAGTCCTTTAAACAAAGGTGTGCAGGCGAATGGATCCTATGCAGACAAATGTATCTGTTTGATCCATGGCACCCGTAGCATTTCACTGATTTCCGAAGGCACACTCAAATGCATCAACAGTGGCAAGTAGCGCATTCAAAATGTATGTGGTTAAAGTATAGATTAATCTGCAAAGGACAACCGCTGACAGGCACAAAGTATTACCAGAGAACAAAAGGAGTTGTATATGGACTTCTTAAATTATTTGTTAATACTGGTATGGCTCAGCGTAACATTCTGTTCCCATTTTGTTTCTCAGTGATCCATTTCAAAGACACACCAATCGTATGCAAATCATTTCCAACCCAAAAAGGTGTACATCCTTAAATGCTATGCCATATCTCCTCTAAAAGGGAAATCCAGTAGCCCCAGACTGGGTCCAGCCTTAAGGGACCTCATCAGTCAAGTGCAGCTTGAGTTTCTATAGCACAATGAGGTTATGGACCCGTTCCGGAGTACACCAGGGTCACTTGAGTGACTCTAAGAAGAACCCTTCAGACAGCATTCTGGGAGTGATCAGAATGGATATTGATTGAGTCCTGGAAGATTTTTCACCTGACGCAGGAAGAAGCCTAAATGTAACATATATGCGGACATGAAAAGAAAAACACATGGCAAATAGCCTGTGGATAAAAGCTTTTTAAAACAAAAAGGAAGAAATCCTAATTTGAACTGCGTAGCCAGTGTTTTGAAATATATATTCTCATGTGTATGTTTGAGTATTGTCGTTTGATTTCATATTCAGTATAAGTTCTCTTTGTGGTAGCACACATTTCTACCGAGTTATCAGTCTACTAACCAAGTAAATGTACATGTGTTCGTGTATAATGTTTTTTAATGTCTTGCTTAGATAGGCAGAAGACGGGTAGATTTAAAAAACAAATTGCAGATAAATTCTGATATTAAAGAGAAACTGGATTTACCACTAGTAAACGTTTATGTCACTTTATGCAGGCATGAGGTAAGTGTATAGGATTCGGTATCTATGTGTACAGCTGAAATAAGAGTTTGTCAGCTCGTTAAAATGCAATAAAGTGACTGATTATTGATTAGTGATATAAATACGGAATTATTTCTGGTAGAAACCAGTAGTCAGGAAGCAGCCTACAGGACAGACCGATTAGAGAAAGCTTTTCACTTCTACCCTTTTAGGTGCCAAACTCATAACTCAAGATTTCCCTTAGGATGAGATAGCAAAGGACATATTATCTTGAAGTAACAGTTCTAGCTGATTTCCATAAAATTTAGCATTTTTATTTAATTTGGAAAAGAGCCAGACAGTGGTTCGCAGGAGCCTGGTCACAACGTATGGTTGCAAGTTGATGAACCATTCTGCTGTTACAGAACTTGGGAAGATATGAGGTTAGCAGGAAGCCAGGGATTATGTCTTTGCAAAACTCGTGCCCCTTTAATTTTTTTTCGTTTACCGCATGGAAAGGTTGATCATGGTGTGAAGGATAAAAGGGTACCTGTTTTTTTGTTTTTCTTTTGGTGGTTATTAAATAAAATAAATTAGCTAGTCCAGGTGAGCTAAGGCCACGTTCAGATTTAAATACCGGATAGTATACAATCGCTAAACCATACTTTCAAGTATTTTGATCACACTGTAGGGCATATGAAAATGAGTCCACAACAGTAAAACTGCTCATTTGGAACATATGTATCCGTACTGGGGAATTTCTGAAAACTTCAGAAAGAAAGGTGCTGATCTTCCAGTAAGAGTTTCAACAGAATCTTTGTCTCAGCCCATTAAACATACGGTTGGATAGGATTGTTTGAATTAATCAATCAATCATGTCACTTGTAAAGCACACTACTTACCTGTGAGGGTCTCAAGGCGCTGGGGGAGGGTGGGGGTGTTGCTACTGCTCGAAGAGCCAGGTCTTGAGAAGTCTTCTGAAGGCCAGCAGTCTTTGGTCTGCCGTAGGTGGGTGGGGAGGTCGTTCCAGGTCTTGGCAGCAAGGTGGGAGAAGGATCTTCCTCCTACAGTCGTTCTTTGGATGCAGGAGACTGCGGCACAGGCAAAGCCGGTGGAGTGGAGCTGGCGGGTGGGGGTGTAGAAGCTGAGTCATCTGCGGTATGCTGGTCCAGTGTTGTGGAGTGCTTAGTGTGCATGGATGAAGAACTTGAAGGTTATCCTCTTGTTGATGTGGAGCCAGTGCAGGTCTCAGGTGTGGGGTGATGTGGCTGCGGCGGGGGATGTGGAGGATCAGACGTGCAGATGCTGTTCTGGATGCGTTGGAGGTGTCTCAGGAGTTTGGGCGAAGCTCCTGCTCCTTCCGTAGTCCAACCTGCTGGTGACGTGGGCCTGGGTGACCGTTCTTCTCGTTATGGTGGGGATCCACTTATAGATCCTGTGGAGCACGCGGAGGGTGTTGAAGCAGGAGGAGGAGACGGCGTTGCCCTTCTTAGTCATGGAGAGGGTGTAGTAGAGGATGACCTAGGTTGTGTGCGTGGTCGGTGGGTTTCGGGACTGTTCACAGTGTGGTCGGCCACCAGGAGTCATCCCGGGCTGAAGGGGTGGATCCGAGGATGAGGACCTCCGGACTACTTTCTGCTGGTTTGAGAAAAGTTCTTTTGTTTTCCTTAAGATGATACTCTTCTTTTTTCCTAATGTGGAGTTTAGAGAAGGCGATGCTATGTTTAATTTACTGAGGGTATCCTTTTTTCTAATGGAGAAGGCTTTTTCCAGACTTAATTTCCTGAAATCTCAAGTCCTGAGATCTGATAGATCGCACTTTGCTGCTTTTGTTTTAGGATTCATTTGTTTTTTTGGTAAAATGTTATTTTCATTTCACAGCACTGAAGTGCTGCTTGTTTTTTACCTTAATTTCATTGTGAAATGTATATGTTGGGTTTTACCTTGCCTTCACATTTATGTTCTTTAACGATATATAATTTCGATGTATGTAGATGTGGAGTTAAAAATAGTAAATATAGGGGGCTTGGCCTAGGCAGCCAAGATGGTGGTTGAGTCCTAATAGTGCTCCTGCCACCTAAGGAAGATCAGCAGACATCCTGCCTGATAACTACGTCCTAGTTGCCGGCTGAGTCCTCTTTAGCCCAGTGCTGAGCCGCTGGTCCTCCGTGATTGATTGGAGGCCTGCTGCAGTGTGGATCCTCTCCTCTCTACTCTGACTGGAACATCGGTCGGACCAGGTGCGACGTGCGGCGATTGGCAGCAGGCTACACCGGCCATGTGGTGTGCAGCTGCCTGGTGCTGCTACCCGGCTCGGTGGTGAGTCCTTCCACTTGCCTGTGGCAGAGAGGCGGATCCTGGGAGGTGTGGAGCCGATTGAGCAGACAGTCATTTGCCAAATTGGAGGCCCGTAGCGGTGCAGCGGAGACCACTTCAGGACAGGGGCGGAGCCTCAGTGGTGAGCCCTTCTGCTTGCCTACAGCAGAGAGGCTGCTCTCAGGAGGTGTGGAGCCGATTGGGCAGACAGCCTGCTGTGCCTGATTGCTGGCCTGTAGCGGTGCGGCTGAGACCGCTCCAGGATGGAGGTAGGGGCTGGTCTCAGGCCTCCAGACAGTGGATCCTGGTCCTCCCCCCGTCTGTCTTGGCCCGACCACTTTGTGGTGGCGGGTCGGGGGGAGCTGTACCGCAGGGGACTGCATACCGGTAGCAGTGAGGATCCGATGTGAGGACGGCTTTCCGGACTCCTGCAGCTGGCCCTGGGAACTCAAACTGTGTCCTGTACAGCGGCAGCTGAGCTCGGCCAGGCCTAGCTGCGGGTTCCTGTTTTGGGTGATAATGGACTGTGGAGGTGGTCGCAAGGTGACCGGGCCAGATCTTTCCGGACAGGGCCTTGTAAGGCAGCGGGCTCTATCCTCCTGGGACTTTAGGGGCCCCCACTCGAGCTGAGTGACAATGGATGCCCCAATTGTCTTGTTTCCTTCACCATCAAGTGGTTGTGTGGACAGGTGAGAGCGGTGATTGTTGCCCGCAGCGGGGGCCTCCTATAATGCGCGCCCACCTGCAGCTGTTCCGGACAGCTCTCGCCCCCCAGCCTGGCCTTGCTTAGTGGGAGTCGGCCTCTCCAGCTTGGGTGGTTGGCTGCCCTACCGACCTGTCCCTCCTGCCGCTCTACACACTGTTCTGGGAGGGATCCTGTTGGTGGTCACCCAACCCCTGGACCTGAGGGATGGGGTGGGGGGAAGGATTTGCTGCAGCCATTGGTCTTAAACGAAGATGGATCAATATACACTCCACCCAACTGCGCCTAATGACACGGGAGAGGGTTCAATGGGTCAGGGGCCTGGTGCAGCGCAGCAGGAAGCCGCATACCTGGCTGTGGTCCTCCAGGCCATACAGGATTGAAGGGATGCTGTGGAGTCTTAGGTGGACAGCCTCCATATAGATTTATCTGTGTGGCAGCAGTACCTGCGCATCATGGTGGACAGGGCCACAGATGTTTTAAACAGAGTCTCCGCAGCTGAGGACGATCTCTCTCCCCTCAAGAACCAGATTTCCAAATTGTCTGCTTTGGTGTCCGCCGTGACTGAGCGGGCAGAGGATGCAGAAAACAGATCATGGCAGTGCAACTTTAGGGTGATTGGCTTATCTGAATCCTTGGAGAATAAAGGTCTCTCTGGAGTGCTGGAGGACTGGTTCGAAACGTGGGTGCCCAATAACAAATTGCCCTCCTTTGTCATTGAGAGGGCACACTGTTCTCTGGTGCCGAGGCCTCCACATGGGGCTCCCCTTGCGGACTGTGATCTAAGGCTGCTCAATTTTAAAGAGCGGGATGTGATACTGCAAGAGTCTGGCACCTCCTGACCTACGGTTCGACAGTTCAAAGATACTCTTGTTTTCAGACTACACCAGGACAGTGCAGCGACAGAGGTGCTCCTTTGCTGAGGTGAAACAGAAACTTTGTGCCCTGGACCTACGCTACATGCTCCTGTTTCCCACTTGCCTTAAGGTCTTCTTCCAGTCCTGCACCCTCTTCTTTGATACACTGGACCAGGCCTCGGAGTGGTCAACAAAACACCGGCTACTGTAGCCCCTCCCACCGATCCAGCCTGCGGGCACTAAGGCACGTACATGGTTGCTTTTCTGCCATCAACGAGGGCGGTGCGCACTCCCCTGGATTTTGGGTCGAACGTGGGGCTTGTGGAGAGGACCCGGGAGACTGAGAACTTGTCAGCTACTCCACTGGTCTTTAGGTCTGCAAAGGTGGTCTTGGGTTCCTCTTCCCAGCTGTCGGATGCAGCATGATCCGGAAGCTCCTTCTCTGTTTCACTGACACTAGTATGGGGATGGTGGGTCAGGGGGAGATTGTGAAGGGGTAGGGGCGGGCTTGGCTTCCTTGGCTCCATGGGTACCTTACTTGTACAACTCATCTCCTGCCTTGGTCATTGCTTCTGTTGGGATCTGAGGGAACCCATTTCAGTTGTATGAGCGGTAGTTTGTTGTCAGGTGTTGGATCCTGTTATATTGGTAAGGTGTGAAATAATGCTTCCAGTCCTGAGACCATGGCAGGGGCCTTACTGGACCTGATGGTCTGAGTGAGGTATGCAACCCAGCCTAATCCAAGGAGGACAGTTGAGGTGGGTTCAGGAACATCACTAAATTGAAAGGGACTAACAAAAGGCCTGTTCTTTTATAGTTTAGGAATCAGGACGCCCTGGAAAAGAGGGACCTTTTGAACCCAGGATACAATTTTGCAATCCTGGCTTCCTTCACAGTGGTGGAGAGAGTTAGTCCTAGAACCAATTTAGTGTGGTTGATTGGGAGCGGGCTATTCTTTATCCTAGATACACCCCTCTGTGTGCCACAAGCCTTCTTCAGGAGCAGAGAGGGGTTGCCATGTTGGATTTCAGTGAGAAAGGTGCACTCTGGGGTACATTGCAGTCCAATAAACTGGATGTGCTTGAAAAGAAGAAGAGGTACCCTTTGGAATTTTTTACCGAATGGTTTGGGATTCTCTAGGAGCCACTCACCACCCAGTCTATTAACCATTATTTTTTTCTTTTTCTCATTTAACCCCCCCCCTAATCCGCCCCCCCACCACCCTCTTCCCGGAGCCATAGGAGATCTTTAATTTACATTTTTACATTTCAACGAAAACTATCCTGTGGCCGATATGCTTTCTACACGGTAGTTAATTTCGATCACATAGGGCAATAAAAAAACTCCCCGAACCACAAACTTAAAACACAGATTCATTAATCCACGTGCTAATTGGAGACCAGGCGTTGCCCCCTTTTTTCCTAGCTCTTAGGCCTCTACGTTTTTATATCTCCTTCTCCCAGCGATATGTAGCTAACAGTTTTCCCAGCCAACAATGAACTGAGGGAGGTTCTTTATCTAGCCAGACCGTGGCAAGGGAAAGCCTAAATACGGCCATCATGATAAAAGGCAAGGTCTTCTTAGGAACTGTCAGAGCCTGATTGCTTACCACAAGCAATATAACTTATAGTGACAATTCGATTTCGCAATCCAAAATATGTTTAACATAAAACCCCATTTTACCAATCCATCCAGTTAATCGGGCGCATGTTGCAAACATGTGTTCATTGTCTGCGGCAAGGTCGCCACAGCGAGAGCAATGAATACCTGCTGTGCCTCCCCACTTAAAAATTCGAGCAGGAGTAATATACAAGTTTAGCCACATCTTAAAACATTGAACCTGTATGTTAGCAGAGATGGCTGCTGTTGAGCTCAACAATAAAGAGTCCTCACAAACCCCTGGCTCTGCTTGGACCTGGTCCTGCCACCGGTCCGTGTGTTTCGCGAGATCATCCTCCATTATATCGCTTAGGAGTATGTACAACTTGGAAATTGATGGCCCTTGTATTCCCAAGGCCGCCTCCTTAGGGGGATTTTTTGACTCTGAATCATCTTTTTAGAAAGAAAATCCCTAATTTGTCAGAATTTGAAAAAGTAGTTATTTCCAACCCCAAATGTTTCCTTAATTAACTCAAACATTAGTATATAGTATTATCCCTTATTAGGTCCCCAATGTGTCTGATCCCTTTCTCCCTCCAAGATTCCATATAGCCATCGTGAAAGATTTCTGGTAGGAGTTGATTGTTAAGCAGAGGCGTATACCTGTGTATCCTATTCAATATAAATTTTTTCCTGATCGAAGTCCAAATTTTAAACGTACCTAGTAAAACCTTGAACTTAACTCTTTTATGTGCTGCAACAAGCACCCATGGGCCTCGCCCCCAAGGAGTACGCTGTAAATGGAGGTGTAGACTCCATCTACAGCATTGGGTTGTCCTTTCCTCAACAGATCTGTCTTCTGCTGAAGGTTTGCTGCCCAGTAAAGGATCTGAATATCCGGGACCGACCACCCACCCCGATCCTTGGGAAGGGTCATGTACTTCAAAGCTCTACGCGGGCGCCTCCCAGCCCATAAAAATTTTGAAATAACTTGGTTACAGGAAGAAAGCCAAGTTTTATTAACTTCCAACGGGATGGATCTGAAAAAGTATAACATTCTAGGCAGAAGCAGCATCTTAATAACATTACACCTGCCCAGCAACCTAAAGTGTAAACTATTCATTCTGTTGAAGTCGGATTTGGTCTTAAGTAACAATGGCGCTAGGTTGGCATGGACAATGTCATCCACGTTAGCAGAGATTTCCACCCCTAGATATTTAGCCTTTTCTGTGACCCTACTATCGACCAAATCTGCCCGAGGGCTTTTAATGATCATTGTCTTGTCCCTATTCAAAAAGTAGCCTGAAACTATACCAAATCTTTTGGCCACTCTTTCAAATACCCTCATTGCATCCGCAGGATTAGTTGTTGTTTTGGCATGGTCATCTGGGTATGCTAAGATCTTTGACCCCCCGCCTTGCCCCCCCCCCCCTCCCCCAAGGTTTGAACTCCCCGAATGTTGTTGTTCTCCACAATTATCCTGATGAAAGGGTCTATATATAATGCAAATAATAGTGGAGAACAAGGACACCCTTGCCGCGACCCACGAGTAATTTTTATTGAATCCGAACAGGTGCCCATCACAGTGATTCTAGCCTCTGATTTTGATACATGCAGCCTATTCCATTAATATAATTTCTACCCAGTCCCTGCCTTTCCATGATGGCCCAGAGAAAGGGCCAGGAGACCCTTATCCAAAAAAAAAATGGCAGCGATAGGGTCTCCTGACACTCCAGCAAGGTCAAACAACGTGAATATCCTTCTAATGTGATCTGTAGTCCCCCTGCCTGGTACGAAGCCATGCTGGAACGGAGAGACTAGCTTCCCTATGACTGCAGATAACCTGTTTGCTAGAATTTTTTATGTCACTGTTAAGCAGGGTTATTGGCCGGTAAGATCCCAGTTCCGCAGTTGAGGAATACGATAATATTAGCCCCTTTGGCGTAACCTGATCCCGTTGAGCACTTCGGAACACTTCCAACAGCAGGCCGAAAATCTGTTTTTTTAATTGTTTATAACATTTCCCTGGAATTAAATCTGGGCCTGCAGCTTTGCCTGAGGGGGGAAGATCTATGGCAATTGACAGTTCCTCCAGAGTGATTGGCTTATCTAGTTTCTCTCTTTCTTCTGCAGAGAGCTGACCCCCCGCCACCCCGATAAGTAATCCTGAATTTCCCACCCTGAATATCTTCGGTATACAAATTTAGGTAAAAATAATAGCCTTCTTCTCAGTCACCAGACCCACATCCGGATCCCTGATTTCTCTTATCCTGGCCTGCACTGTTTTCTCCCTGGCGCGTGTTGCTAAAAGCTGCCCTACTCTCTCACTTCTCTCATAAGCACGGGTTTTCCACGCAACGTATTTACCAGCGGCTTTTTTAGATGAAATTTGCGTGATTGCGGCTCTGGCAACCGTAACTTTAAGCTGGCTAGCCTCTGAATCTCCTCCAGCCGCTAGTACCTCTATCAATTGTGCCTCTGCCGCATCTAACTCCTCATATAATGCTTGCATCAGGCTTCTCTCTTGTCTCTGTGACACCCACACAAACCTGTTTGATTCTCCTCTCACCCCTGCTTTAAAAATGTCCCACACGTTGCTCAAGTTGGTACTACCATAATTCAAGTAAAAAAATCTGGGAATCCACTCGCCAATCTGCCGGATGTACTCTGTATCGCTTAAAAAAGCCCTATTAAAGGACCACCGTGACTGCAAGAGAGGGAGCTGAATATCCAGCTCGATCACCAGGGGATTGAGGTCTGACATAACCTTAGGAAATGGATCAATAGTTGTTTTTTGAGGCAAGCTCCTGCGAGACAAAAAATAATCCAGCCTAGCGTGTACCCTGTGTGGAGAGGAAAAATACGTGTATCCTAAATCGGTTCCTCTTTTCAAGGCCCATACATCCTCTAACCCATGTAGTGCCTGTAATTGAGACAATGAATTAAACACTTTGGTCTTCCCGCCATGATAGAGAGTTTTACCGGTATCCACTTGGCTATTCAAATTATTATTTGGATCTCCACAAAAGATCAGAGGTAAGGTCCACCCTACTAATTCAGTTCTAAGCCAGTCAAACACGGCTGGGTCGTCTAGCACAGATCCATATACTGAGCAGAGGGTAAACATTTTGTTTTCAATACACACTTGAACAATCACCCGTCTGCCCAAGCTATCTGCCCGGCATCGAGGAAAGCTAAGAAAGCTGCTTTTCCCATTTCGAGCCAAAATAGCCACCCCCTCTGTGCGAGTTTCTTGTGTTGTATTAGCTACAATATGGTACCAGGACAGCTCCAGAAGCCTTTTCCGGCTTCCCTCAATATGAGTTTCCTGGAGGCATAGAACATCCGCTCTTAAAAATTGAACGTCCACACCAACCCGCCTCCTCTTTTGGGGATCATTTAAGCCACAAATATTAACCGAGGCAATTCTGATTTTCTTCATTACAAAATAAGAATACAGTCAAAAGCATACAGGTCAGCCAAATGTAGAATTGTGCATCCCAATAAACCATAAACCTACTGCTTCTCCCATAGATCCAGACCCCCACCGTCCCCCGCCCGCCCTCCCCCTCCCTTCAAAAAGGCAAAATAGGTCCAAGGACCCTTGTGATGCCTCCTGCATGTGGTTGTGCCCCTAGCCTCTCCCGACCCTACACCAAACCCAGAAAAAAAACGAAGAAAAATAAAGCCAACATTAGGTGATGCTGCCTATCTCCAGCTTAGCCCTCATTTTCTAACTTCCCTGCTCGAAAGCTCATTCAAGTACTCCTGGGCCTGGATTTCAGAAGTGAATACTCTGGTCATGCCTTTACATATAACTTTTAAGCTAGCCGGACTCAGCAAAAATACTCCACACCCTTGTTGCTGAAAGGGAGAGATAAGAGAGCGAAGTCTCCATCTCCTCTCTACATTAGAATGACAAAAGTCAGGGCGGGCGAAGGAGTGTCCTGCGCAAGATCTTCTTGCATCTGGCCTGGCTTTCTCGAAAATAGCTTGACGTAAGAGAAAGTTGCCGAAGAAAATTAATATGGCTCTGGGCTTTTCTTCTTGGCGAGATCTTTTCTTGAGCATGAAGGGGTATCTGTGCACCCTTTGAACTTCTGCGTACCAGTTCCAGTGAACCAGCTCTGGGAAGGCCTCTCGCAGAAGCTTCAATACAAAACCACGAATATCATCGCCTTCCTCTTTCTCCGCAATTCCTAGTAAGCGCAGGTTGTTTCGTGGTTTTCTATTTTCGAAGTCCTCCAGCTTCCAGAGGACATCAGTCATTCTGCTCTCGTTAGACGTGGACTGTTTATCAGAGATTTCCACACTTGCCTCCAATTGAACTACGCGCTCCTCAAGCGCGGTGGTGCGTTCATTAATCTCTGAGCAAGCTTTATTGACTTTGCGGAGAGGGCGCCCTGGAGTTTCCTGGTTGCCACATGGGCCCTCTTGTGCTCCTGTCTGGCCTCCGTCTGTATTTGTTTTAATGTGGCATAAATCAGTTCCATAGATGATTGGGCCACTTGAGCCCCTGTCGCGCTATCAGTACCATTTATGACACCCTGCCTTGTGTGGAATCTGTCTCTTGTACTCCTAGATGTGAAGCGGAGTAATCCCATCTCAGCTTGTTAGACTGGCTACCGTCAGTAGTAAAGCCTGGATCTTTACCCAAGTCTCTTGAGCTTTTCTTCTTGCTACGAAAGGGGATACGCCTATGTATGTCAGGCTTCAGAGAAGGGCTTCCGCTGTCTGAGGAGTTCCCGTCTAAGCTGTTTTTCAAGCTGTCCTCTGAGAAATCAGATTCATCTGTCATTGTGTAAAAGTTATCCACCTCGGGGGTCGCTGCAACACCCCTTCCGCTTGAGCCTGACCAGGTAAATCCTGTAGTAAATCGTGTAGTTCTTTTGCCAGGGTAAGTGGAGGCCTGTAGCCCTCAGCCCCTGAAAATGCCCCGACCTCGACTGGAGGCAACTCCGTGTCTTGACTTTTTAGCGAAATGCTTGCATTCGGGGGCGAACTAGTGAAGATGTTAGCCAGTTCAGTAGCCAGGCCATTTATCTTATCTACCCCTGCAGACGCGCTTTCAGGCCTCCCAGGACTGTTTGCTAGGCTCTTTTATGTTTCCTTGCCCTCATTCGCCTTTTCTTCCACCAGTATCTTTAATCATTTTGACATTTAAATTGTTCACGCTTTTACCTTTACTCTGTGTAGCCGGTGCAATTGAGGAGTGAAGCAAGATTGGATCCTTTGCTGGCAAACATCACCGGCACAGTTGGTCCCTTCGCGCGGGCTCCTCTTTCCGGTTTCTGCTCGCTGGCTCCGCTCATCATTCTTCCTCCCTGAGAGCCTTCCCTGCGCAGGCCAGGCTGTAGAGCATCCGTGTTGGAGTCCAGTGATTTGCTTTCAGTAGCGCGACTAGTCATGGTTGCCGGCCCGATCCCTCCGGTCTCGTTAATGTCTTTCCCTGCCGGCTTCCCCTTTGGAGGCATTCCAGAAGAGATGCAGGCTATGCCGTGACAGCTTACAGAGTCGTCCGTCCCAAGTTTCACCACAGGGTATCGCCGCTCCACACTTCTTTCCGCAGTAGTAACAGATGGAAAGGCTCTCCGTGCTCTGAAGGCTCATGTTGCGAGGGTCAGCGCCGCAGAGAAGAGACGCATCTGTATCTGCATCAGCCCGGAACAAGCTACTCCAGCAGAGTAAGTTTATATTTGTTTATATTTTACGTTGAGGCCACCAGGGCAATTCCGACGACGTTTAGGCAGTCATCTAGGGATCGTGGACGGGAGGCAGCTACCCGCAAGAATCACGCAGCCGCCATCTTGCCAATCTCAGCACCCAGACTATTAAATTGAACAAAAGCAGCACCCATTCCCCAGCTCTTTAGAATGTCTGGACCTATGAAAAGACTGAAAAAGAATTGGACCTGCTGTCCATGACCTGTTTTGCGACCTGAAGGGACTGACCTGCTTCCACTTCTACTCGGCACGGCGAAGTGGACTCCAAGGGCCAGTTGGCTGACCTTCTGTGTGGCTACAAAGACATCAAAATCTGGTACAGGTGTTTTCTTGTAGCCACCAGGGGACCAGTGGCAAATGGATCCTGATTGGACTGTTCTGGTGACCTCTGCTGATGTGGGTCTTGGACTTCAAGTGCTGTCCCTTAGGTCTTGGGAGCCTCAGGAGTGGCCAAGGGGAGCTAATCAAAAAGTTGCGACTAGGAAAACATTCCACCTTTGGAGGATTGCCACTAACCAATCAAGGCTATCTGCTGAAGGCACAACCCCAGCAAGCAAAAAATAAGGCTGGTCCTGATCTCTGAGCTTTTTGGTGCCCAAAATAAAACTCCCGCAAACCATCACAGCTAAGGTATCTGGCTTTTGTACGTTTTTTCCTGGATATAGTTTGCAAGCTTGTCCCACTGGAGATTTTAAAACTCCCAAAAAGTCTGAACATAGAAAAATTGAAGGTGCGAAAAGTATCTAGCCGACAAAAGATGTTCAGCAGGTGCGAAATTTGAATGTTGCTGCTCTGAGCTTTTCCTGCCAAAAACAGACTCGGCGGGACCTCAAACAACATCCAACTTGGACAGAACTTCATCAGATACCGACTTCAGCCTTTCCCCTTTCGAATTCCTATTAAAAAAGCCTCCCACAGAAGTGGACTGGGTCTTCATACTAGGCTCAGCTGCTTGTGGCGGATCGCAAACGCTCTCAATTTGAGCGCAAGTCCTGATGTACTGCTTCCACAGATGCTTCTTTGACTTAAAAATGTCAAACATTCTCCGATCCCCTTTTTGGATTTTATGATCGTTTCGGAGTTGGTGTCGTTTTTTTATAACATTGTTCTTGATTTGTAGGAATTGGTTGTTGATTTCTTTTTCTATAGTCTGTAGATTTGTTTTTTTGTTACTGGTTTATTACTGCTAAATACTTTACACAATTTGCTAAGTTACACCAGCCCACTCTGTATCATAGCTACCAGGGGTTGAGCCCAAGTTTAAATTATTGAAACTGTGTTTAACATGGAAAGTTGTGGACTTATTACTTGTAGTGGTCTCCTCTCCTGCTCAACTAATAGCCCAATTTCTTACAACATGTTATTGCCATTCAGTCTTATGATTGGTTAGTGCACCGCAGTAGAGGCATTGAAGATGACTAAAATGCGTTTCCTTTTTACTTTGCACAAATTGCAAATATTCAGAGTTACTTGAAAGCAGATAAGCTGAGATTTGCTATGACAGCAACAGTAATCCGGAGACTCCTACGAAACCCAATTGTCTTTAGTTATATTGTTCCGAGTTTCCTTAGAATACATGGTAATTGGTTAGTATGAAAATTTTTTACTTTGACATTGAATATGATGTATGCTGTTGGAATAAGAAATGTATATTTCAAATGCTATAAAATGTCTGTTTTTTTTCTTTTTCTCAGTGGGAAGCAAAGGTTCAACAAGGAGAAAGAGAATTTGATCAGATCTCAAAAACCATACGCAAAGAAGTTGGAAGGTTTGAGGCATGTATATTTGCTCCTAAGAGCACTTGTATTTTGATCATAAGCTGAGTCGTAGCATCATTGTAATGAATCTTTGTGTTTCATGATTACTAATCTGCATTCATGTATATTACAGAAACAACGAGTAAAGGACTTTAAAACTGTTATCATCAAGTACTTAGAATCATTAGTCCAAACACAACAACAGGTATGGTTATTGTTGACATGAATATTTAAAGATCAACGTTCATTGGTTTTTCATTTCATACTTAATTGACAAAGCTTAAATTATTTTCATTTGATGTTAAGTAATATAGAACTCGAATTTGTAATGGATGTGCAGTTTATTTTGTTTTTTATTTTTTAGAACTGATTTTGAAATGGCATGCAGAATGTTTGTTTACATCGCATAAGAATCCAGTATACCAAACTGATGAAAAACATGTTATATATGTGTATGTAAACACACATACACAGAGATTAGTATTCTGTTTATTAACCTTGTAAAATTTGGAAAGGATCGATTGTTCAACAGAGCTGAAGCCTCAAATGTGTCATGAGGTTCCTTCTCTCAAGAACTGTAATAAATAGCATAATGCATTTCATGGATTTGCATGTACAGTTTGTCCTGCTGTTCTTTCAAAGAAATCCCCTGAAGGAAAAGATTTCTGTAGAATATTTTGAGAGTAGCAGTAAAGGATATATCTGCTAACCTAGTTACATAAAATAAATTGCAAATCAGTAATAGATGATATCAGCTGTGAGGCATGCTCCTGTGTGTATAAATATCAAGTTAACTTTATTAATTACATAAGGGTATTGATCATACAAAGAAAACAGGGCCAAACAGTTGAATGAAGTCTCACTTTTTCTTAGTAACACTCAGATCAATACTTGAAAGTCCCAGAATAGTGACCTGAGGTGCCACGGGGATAACTAATAATATTGTCCTCCTTCTCCTTATAGTTGGAAAAAGATTACTTTGAGACAAGGGATTTGCACCTCATTATCATAATTGTGATGAATTCTGTGTCAATGTTTCGTTCCCCAGTTGTCTGAAAAGTACATGGGACCATCCGCAGGAG
This sequence comes from Lissotriton vulgaris, assembly GCF_964263255.1. Lineage (NCBI taxonomy): Eukaryota > Metazoa > Chordata > Amphibia > Caudata > Salamandridae > Lissotriton > Lissotriton vulgaris. The sequence continues at coordinate 769,871,357 of NC_141689.1, forward strand.
CACTTTCATATGACCATCTAGCAGGAACCTACCACTGCTCTTTCATGGTGATGCTGAACCTAAAAAACACTTAATTCCACATCCCAATTAATCTTGGCCACTACTGGTACACTACCACTTCAGAGTTGTATCCTTCAAGGTCACTACAGCTCCAAGCATGTTCACAAAGCATCTAGCAGTGGTTACCTTGAATCTGTGCATAAACACCATTCACATCATTCCCAGTCTAGCTTACTCACAAGAGTAGCAGAATACAATATCTAGTAAACACTCAAAAAGCGGTGTCCTTACTTTACAAGATGGGATTCTACACCAACGGCAAAAAGTCCCACCTCCAGCCCCGCAGATTTAGCCATTCCTAGGTTCCATCCTCAACACTTTCCCTGGGAAGGCTTACCTCAACCAAGAGAAGGCAATTACATTCTAATACATGCTGCCTCTTTTTCTGAATGGATGTCCTCTTACAGGAAGGATGGTTATATGGTTATTAGGGATGATGTCTTCATGTATTGCCATAATGACACACACCATTCTAGAAAAGCACCCACTTCAATTGTCACAAGCGGAGGGTCAGTGGGAGGATCTAGTGTTGGTAAAAAACAAAACTCAGAGCGCTCTACTATGGTGGAACAGCAACAAGTTGTTGATCAGCTGGCCTTCCCTCGACCACTTCCACATGTGACCATTCGCGCCGACAAGCTTACCTCCACTGCATGTCTGTGCTAGGCATCTGGACCCTACAATAGAAGAGATATCAGATCTACTACTTGGAGACCTTGCCCATCTGCCTACCCCTAAGAGCTTTTATCAAGCTCTCTAAGAGTTTCCTCCAGCTCTTAGGGGGCACAACAGTCCTCATAAAGATGGACAACATAACCATGTTCTACATCAAGGAATGGAGCAGGATTCACTCCCCCAGCTGTCTGCACTCATCCAGGAGATTTGGCATTGGGTCATTCACAACATTCCTTGGTCACCAGAGTATTAGAGGTTGTCGGTGTGTGGACATTGTTGCAGACCTTCTATCAACAAGTCCATAAAATCAGAACTGAGTCCACCTGTACTTCACAGGTACTCCATTAGTGGGACACCCCGACCATCAACCCGTTCGCCATTCCTCAAATCACAGAATGCCTAAGCTTTGCCTCCAAGTGCCCACACTCAAAATCCATGTGCAATGCACTATGCATGAACTGATCTGGGAAATTTGCTTATGCTTTTCTGCCTTTCTCTCATCCCATATGTGGTAAGGGAAACGAGACACGAGTTCATGATCCTCATCCTAGAGGCGCCGATCTGGCCTTCTGGGCTCCAGAGATGTCGGTCAGCCCACTCAAGAAATAGCTGCAGAGGCCGGACTCACTCACCATCAGGGTCAGCTCAGACTCCTAAACTCCAAACAGCTCAGTCTAACATTTTGGCACCTGAGGTCCTATAGTTTGGATACCTTAAGCTCCCGTCGCAATATATGCTTATTCTACATGAGGCACGCAAGCAGGCTATGCACCTGCTATGCAGCAATGTGGAATAAGTTTGTCCACTACTGCATCACTAAAAACAGAGATCCCTGAAGTTCTCTGTACAAGGCATAATCTGTTACCTGTTATATTTGTAGATGGAAGGGTTAGCATACATTTCAGTCCATCTACAACTGACTGCAGTTGCAGCATACATCCAAAACATGTAACATGTCCCATTTTAAAAATCCCTGTCATTAAAACCTTCATGGTATACCTCCCAAAGCCCCTAAAGGCCATATTCTATGGTACTGTAATTGCATTTATTTAGTGCTTACTACCCCTGTTGTGGATCTTAGTTAGGTTTCACAGAGGTCATGAGCCCACCCTTCGAACAACTCTGCTAATGTGAGCTGCAGCTCTTGTCATAGGTGATCTTCTTGATAACAGTTACCTCTCTGAGACGCATCAGTTATTTGCAGGCTTTAAACGTAGAATTAGCTTTTATTCCTTTCCATAGGGACAGGGTAATCATTAAAACCAGTCCCAAATTCCTGCAAAAGGTAGTCTCACCTTTTCTCAGTTTTTCAAACCATTGAGCTGTCTGTCTTCTTCCATTACACCGACTGCGTAGTTGAAATGGCTTTACACACACTTAATGTTAATGGGGCACTCATGTACTACATCGACAGTACTATGTACTTTCGTAAGACAAAACAACTTTTCGTAGCCTTTGCTAACCTCATGTGGGACACTCCTTCTCCAGGTGAGGCACTGCAATGTGGATTAAGTGTATAACAAACCAGCAGTGCCAAAGCCAAGTGCACACTATCTGTGCCTCCTAAAGTATCTTCCTTGCGCTAAAAGGGAGAAACTCTGACATTTTTAGATAATATCCATTTAGGATATGTCTGTAAAACTGCCACATGTCAACTCCACATACATTCATGAAACACTGCTGTGTGGTTCTTCAAGCCTGTCAACAGACTGGTAAAAAAGCTTGTTTCAAACATCTGCATCATCTGATCGCTAGCCACTGCTTTAGGGAGAAACTGCTTTACAGTCTGTGCAGAGCATTTGCAACTACAGCCACACATGCTATGAACAGAAAATGTTTCCCTGTAACCAGGTATTCGAAGTATGCAGTGCTGTAGATTCACATGCATCCCCCCTCCTTCCTAGAAGGTAGCTATGGCCACAGATGTTTTTACTCTTCCTTTCCAACATTAACTTCACAATGGTATTGGCTTTGACACTACACTACACGTAGACTACTCACCAGCTGAGTGGAAAACAATCTGGGGTAGAATCTTTGTTGTGGTGCATTATAGACTGAGGGAGGAGTTGCAGCAGGTTTTGTGACTGCAAACATTTTCAAAGTAAAACAAGTTGCAAACACCCAGGCCCAACACTAGATAGCAGGGGTATGCACGGCATGGGAATTTACATCTCTAAATGCTAAGAACAGATGGTTACAGGGCAGTATTTGCTGAAAAAACTGCAAAACGCCTCCAAAAAAAATCCAGTTCATTAATCCTTTAAATATTTGTGCAAACAGGTCCACCATTTGGTATGTTTTGTGGGCCATAATGTGGATCAAAAGTCTGGGGCAAATGAGGGTGGTAGCATTCTGTGCATTGCCCACTCACTGTGGGCTTTATTGAACACATCAGAGGGGTCAAAATGATTTTTCTACTCTACGAAAAAACTCAGATCTGAGGACCAATATTAACATTTTGTGGGCAATCTTAGGGAGAGCAAATATGTGCACCCCTAGGTCCCTGCAGACTAAAAAACTTTTTTTTTTAAATGAGGGACGTCTTGAAGTCCTAATCGAAAGACATTGGGGAATGGCGTGAGTAACTGGTCTACTTTGGACACATCTTACAGCTGTGACAATATGTTACTCAGGGCGTAGGGCCTGGTCAAATGTCTGTTTCCGTGCAATGCACTCTGGGAATATATAAAAAAAGTGTTAAGCAGGTAGTGTTGGCACAGGCATGACCAAAGGCCACATCCAGTTTTCACTACAGGGACATCACCAAAATTATCCTAAAGCTGGAATAACCATTTATTTTATTTTTGTGTTTTATAGAGCGAGAACTAGACCTGCAAGGGTATCAGAGCGCTTTATAGGATTGACAAGTGGTATACAAAAGACTTAGGGGGTTGGGTACATTAGGGATAAAATAGATACATTTTACAAGAAACAAGCGGTCTCAGATCCCAGGGTGTATACATTTGGGATGAAAACAGGTAGATATATTTTACAAAAAACAAGCGGTTTCAGATCCCAGGGTGGGATGCCCAGAGGTGCCGGGTGGATATCTTCCTGAAAAACCACTGTGAGGCCGTAATAGGAGGCAGAACAAAGTCGCTGAGGTGACTGTAATGCAAGGGTTAGGAGAGGAATTTGCCCATTAGGAAGGTTTTGGCCTCCTTTTTGAAGCGTGCCAGAGACTGAATTCTTCTAATGGCGGGCGGGAGTGAGTTCCAAATTCTTGGTGCAGCCCCAGAGAATGCCTGATTGTACTTTTTTTTCGCAAGCGTGCTGGCTGGAGCAAGAGGTCTCTGGCGGACCAGGAGTTTCCGGTTATTACGAGTTTCTGGGCGAGAAATGCAGGGGAATTGGAGTATTTGTGAGTTATGCAAGCCAGCTTAATTTGGATTCTGGCCTCGAGAGGAAGCCAATTCAGAGCTTTAAGGTTCGGAGAGATGTGGTCTAATTTCTTTGAACCTGTTAGGAGTCTGGCGGCAGCATTGAGGTAGGCTCTTAATGGGGCCAGGGAGATCTTGGGTAGACCTGCGAGGGTAGTGCATCCATATTCAAGTCTGGAAATGACTAGCGCCTGGATTGCCATTTTTAGGTCTTTTGTGTCAAGGAAAGGTTTCAGGTTTCTTAGGTAGCTCAGGTGAAATCTGGCTGTTTTGGCCATCGAGTTGATGTGGCCACGCATATTCAAGCTGCCGTCTAGGGTTATTTCAAGGGATTTAACAGAGTCCACTATTCATGGGCAGTTAAATGCTGTGAACGACTTGATCCATTCCTGAATGTCAGGGTTGGTTTTGGGTAGGGAGATTGGAAGAAATTCAGTTTTTCTTCTGTTAAGTTTGAGCTGGTTTGAGGTGAGCCATGGACAGTCCGCTTCAAGGCCTCATTTAGGGAAAAACTGTCCTCAGGAGAAGAGATTTTGATGTAGATCTGGGTGTTGTTGGCATACATGTGGTAGGAGATATAGGCGGTGCGTAGCACTTCTGCAAGCGGTTCAAGGTAAAGGTTGAAGAGTGTAGGGGACAGGGTTGATCCTCGAGGGACTCCAACCGTGATCGGAGAGGGAGCGGACCAAGTACCAGGATCTCTGAGTGGTTCTGGAGGAAGGACCTAAACCATTCAAGAACAGGGCCATCCAGCCCCATCCTGATTTTGAGGCCTTTAAGGAGTTTTTCGTGGTTGACTCTATCGAAAGCAGAGGATAAATCTAGGAGGATTATGAGACCGGTTTTGCCTTGGTCAAGGACTTGGAGGGCATCATCCATGATGTGGAGGAGGGTAGTTTTAGTGCTGTGCCCAGGTCTGAACCCGGAATGGAAGTCGTCTAGTAGATGAAAGATGGGGATGTGTTGGCTCAGCTGCTGTTGCACACATTTCTCCAGAACTTTAGCTAGGAGCGGGATATTAGATCTAGGTCTGTAGTTGTCAGGGGAAGCAGGATCCAGCATAGATTTTATTAAGATGGGGATGACTTGGCCGGCTTTAAGAGAGTCTGGTATCGATCCCTGTAGGAGGGAGGTGTTGATTATTGCAGTCCAACTAGGGATGATAGCCTGAGAGGTGGCGGCTAAGCAGTGAGAGGGTAATTAAATTAGTTGTTCGGGTTTAAGGAGGATAGAATTTTTGAGACGTAATGTTCATCATAAACTTTGAAGTTGGACAAGGACTCTTGGTTTTTGGGTGATGTATGGGGAACAGCGCGGAGAGGTGAGGCTGAGCCGGAGGGGTTTGGGAGTAAGTGGCGTATCTAAGATGGTTTCCTAGGGCAGTGATTTTGTCGGAGCAGGAGGAAAATTCCTCTTATGATATTAGAGATTTGGGGGTTTCTTTAGAGGTTTCGCAGGGAGCAACGAGTTTCCTGTGATCAAGGTTCTTTGTGTCTCTAACCCAACATTTTGGAATCTCGGGTGTGTGGTGCCCTTGTCCTATGGGTGCCAGGCAGAAGGAAAGTAATAGCGTGGTGGTCAGACCAATCGCATGGGTCTATAGAGATAAACTTGACCGCTGATTCCTTCGCGATGATCCAGTCTAGAGTGGCACCTTTTGAGTGAGTTGGAAGTGTGCAGCTTGGGTAAGGGCTAGGTCAACCAGGAAGTCTCTAATGGTGTTGACCTGAGGGTCCTTGGGGTCGTTCCAATGCAGGTTGAAGTCGCCCAGGGAAATGTCTTTAGAGTTGGGGGAAACCTTGGCTGTGATGTCAGTGAAGATGTCATTCATGTCTGGGGGGTGGTAAAAGATGTGCAGTCTGCACAGTTGGAAGGTGTTGCTGCATATGGAAAGTGTAAGGTATTCGCAGGAGTCTGTGGGATCTGTCAGAAGCTCGGTAATGAAGCCCATGCTTGTGGACAGCAGACACTTGGATGCTACAGGACACTTGAAGCTCAGATCCTAAAATTTAGAGCTTGGCAAAAATGATTCCACCACCATCTGTCTAAAGAAATTGGACCTCCCACAAACATGTCTACTCAACTAAAGAAACAAGGCATGACCAACAGAATGATCAAAAATGCATTACCTCCCTTGCTTCTCTCAGAGGGTTCTATCCTGTACAGCTTCAGCTCTGCCAAGCCTCCACTCGCCAATAGAATATATAGTGGGTTCTTGGGACATCTAATCACCAAATTGTAATGTGTCAGGAATTCTGCAGCTAAGCAAGTGCTAAACTTGAGCAGTCACACATCATCTCAATGTCTCGCACTGACTCCCCTGAGCTCAAAGAGTAAATGTAAATTGATTGTAAATTGATACTTGTATATCGCACTGCTCACTCTCAAGGGTCTCAAGGCGCTTGTACGAATACCGCTGTGGAACCCATCCTGGCTTTCCCTGTGAGGCGTCCACTCCTGGGCACCCCCAAGGTGGACGCCAGGCATCCATAGCGTTGTGGGGGCCGTTGTGGAGATTAAGCAAGCTATTGCCCAGAGTTGCAGAGTGGGACTCCATGATTGGAATAGGCACCCAGGCGAGAATTATCAGGTCCGTGGAATTTTGAGCCCAAGACCCGCCGAGGCGGGGAATTGAACCCTGGTCCCGGGCTAGACCTCTGCATCAGGGTCTGCCGCTCTAATCATTGAGCCACACTTTTCCACGAGTTACATATAGAGTTCTGCTTCAGATACCACTGAGCAAGGAACTAGACCCATGTCTTCCATCTATAATGGTATGCCCTTTAAAAATAAAAGAACCTTGACTTCTGGTTATTCTTTGTAGAAACATGCAAGCTCTGGAATATGCTCCAGAAGTGAAAAAAAATTAAAAGGTATTCAACAATGACTTCGAATTTGGAAGGGCCCTAAAGTACTGTCTGTTCCTGAAACATAATACTGTTGGATCAAACCAGCACCTACTACTGGTCTTATTATGAAAACTTCAATCTTACTTCTCACACACCTTGGCTACATTCCTTACAGAATTGCACCGTGGCATGACTGTTAAAACACAATTGGAAAATCTGCAACGCTGCTTGCAACACCCTTGCAAAGGTGAATAACAGAGTGCATACTCACTGGCCCAACCAGATAGTGATTTGGGCCACATATGGAGTAAGAAAGGACTGTGTGAATGGCAATATACATCATTACAGTAAAACGGATGCTCATTAGAATTCCCTATGGTTTGTATGTAGGGAGGCAAGGCTGCAGTTTCCACACTCTCCGCGGTTACTAGATTACCTTGGCGATGTCAATGAGTATTGAAAGGATACCATGACACAAAGAAATGGCACAGTACAGTAGTTGCAAATACTGCCAAAGTATATTCCAAAATTCCAGTATGTGTCTATAATGTGCCATTGTATTTTAAATAATATGGTCTTATAATGTGGTACACTACATGGACACTATAATCAGTACCCTCTTGGATACCTTAACAGCTTTTCATATTTCATATGCAGCATTTTATATATTCCCCCAGTGTTGAATTTGACTACCAGTCTAAATGAAACACTTGTCATAAAGGGGTTTATTTTTTTAAAGAATTATTCTCTTATTCATATGTTGGTGGAGTCTACATCAAGGAAGTATCTGCAGCACTAAAGGTGATGTCAGTGCACTGTTCTCAAACATATGCTGTGTTGGCTGTTAAGACTTTCTAGAAGTGGATGAATTACACAAATCAACACCCATTAGGCACACCTTATAGGAAAAATGTTTTGTATGAAGTAAAAGCTTAAACTGGTGATGTAATTGTAAAACTATTTTTGATCGATCCTGATTTACCTCATTTGAGGTTCCATAACTGCTTGGGTATGTTCATTACACAGGCTGTCTGACCTTCCAGGAAGCTTCTTACAAGAATATTATGTAGCCACTGGAGAGGTGTGGTTGCGCGGTCATGTACACATTCTTAACAGAGTTTTCTTCATTCTGGTGGCTTGTAAGGGTCACCTTTTAACACTACTGCTTTCATTGTAATCCTGGGGCTTACTTGCTTTATCTGTACAAACATAAGCCTCTCACCCAGCCTTCGTAATGGTAACCATTTTTTTTTATCATTCTCAGTCATTTGATCAAATGAGCCAAAGTGAGTAGGGGACAGTAGAACCTTCCCCAGTAATCAACAAAGTAGCCCCTAACAAATCTCCCAAAGTTAGACCCTGTGGAAAACCTTTACCTCCACAAAAAAATTGCTTTCACAGAGCCTGGAGCTTCAGGCTCTTCTGAGCCCTTCTCCTCACACCCCCATCCCTATCTTCTTGTAACTGATGCAACAATTCAGTCAGCTTTGTCATCCAAAGATCAATCCGGCCAGTCATCTAATGAGTACACAGCTGTTAAGAACAATAAAGTATTACACTCTGCAAGCAGGGCACCAGAATTCTAACTACTTAAGCTAAATGGCACATTCATTACACAAATTGTCTCCATTGTGCAAAGGCAGCATAGCATTCACGTTCAGAAATAGCATAGCAAAATAAGTTACATATTAGGAATAGGTAAAATAGACCAACCTAGTGCACAAAAGGTTTTTTTCACCTTACATGAAATATATAATTTTAATGTACGATGACTTTGACATATGGCCATATGTCACCCAGGTCGTGACTATATAATCGAGGTTTAGTGTCTTTGAAGCTAGAAAAGGGGATAAAAGGATCTTGCATTGAGAAGACTACAGTACTGACATTCACAGAAGACAGTCACTGCCATCAAGAATAAGATAAAGCTAGGCCTGGCTGAAAAATGTCCAGCAATATGTAAAAAAATAACTATTCATTACCTTACCAAAGGCAACCACCCATCTTTGATCTCAGGGCTAGCTTCTTCTGCCCTAATAGACAATTTGGCCACAGGTGATCCATTACATGCCTTTGTAATTCCTGCACACCCCCATTACCCATTGGTCCCCCACTCAATCTCCCCCGCCGTGCACACCCTTCACCCTCTGGCTTCCAATTCCTTGGTATTGCAGCCTAGGCATTTTTAAAATAAAACTAATCAAAAATGGGAACCACTGCCTGGTCGTGTTAGCGCATGGACAAGCCTTTGGTCAGGAACCATTTGCCTGCCTTCAAGAACGGTCATATGGGAAACAGAGCTGGGATGCTAACAAAACCTAAAAACTGTGCTGAATCCAGATCATTGTTATTTAAAATTTGTGATGACAACACAAAATATGACTTTGACATGCTGCATGACTAACAAAAGGTCAGCTGTTGGAATAAATGTGACATTCTTTACTGAATCTCTGGCAAAAATTGTGATACTCCAACTCGGTCCCCCATTTAGACCTATTATGCCTGACGACTACACTCTTTCCCATGCCATTTGGAAATCTGGTGGAGAAGGCAGAGGTGGTCATTTTACCCAAACCTCCTGATCACTTGCCTACACCTCCCACAGCAGTGTAATAGGCCTGAATATATATGTTGCCCTCAGAAAATCTACAAAGCCAGAACACACTACCCCTCCCCCCACTGTTCCTCCGAAGCATAAGTGAAATAATTAGAAACACTTTTCATACAGATGTTTCTTGAATCCAAATACTTGTTCACCTGTTTAGAGCAGGGGTTTCCCACGGTAAATGGCCAGAGGTCAGGCCCTGCGCTTTACTTACCACTGTATCTCCACCCACACCCCAAATCCACTTTTTAACATGGGGATGCATTCGGACCCTCCTCTGGCCCCAGTGCTACTGAACCAGCAGTGCACATCCTTTGGCGGTGTACTGTGGGATATTGCGCAATCCCCAATTCCACTGTGCTCACTGTGCAGTGTCTTTTCATGTATAGCTAGATTGTGATTTATTTTTTTTATATACAATTGTCAGTATTTGCTGAAAAATAGATACTTTCTCTTCCAGGGGATACTCATCAATAGTCCTAAGCACTGAATATTCATAAGCACTGAATAATCCCCGACCATGTGCGGGTCCCCGGAGCATATACAAAAATACATCTATATGTATGTTTAGAACCCCAAGTACACAGTACTTCCAGAAAAAACATACATCTATACATGTATACACACACAGATATGCAGCCTATAATATGTATAATAGACTGAACAGTCAAAATTACATGGATTTCTGCTGTAAGAAAATAATATCGCATGTAAATAAAGTAAGTAGCAAAGAACATATACTGCAGTAGTGATCAACAGCAACCCTTTATTTTCATAAAGAAAAACAGGTAATTGCAGGCACTTTGTTCTTAGGCTGCATAGATGAATAATTATCCCCACATAACAAAAGACTTGGCACCCTGCCTTTAAGGCTCCAAAGAACCCCCTGCTCCCATCATGCACCACAGGTGACAGTTAGGTCCGTTGTTTTTTCCAACTCCTTCTGTGTGGATCCTGGAGCTTGAGCTCGGCCTTTTTTTTACTTTTTCTGTCAGCAATTGATTTTCTACAACTTCATTAGACGTTTTTCTTAGCTGGTATTAGTTTTTAACTATTTTTCTGACATTTTGGCCATCTTTTTATGTCAGAAATGCCAGCTTTGTTTAACAAATGTCCTTCCTGTGGGAAGAAGTTGGCGAAGACCGACCCTCACTCTGTGTGTATTGTGTGTTTACCATCTTCACACAATCCACAGAAGTGTTACTACTGCCAACAATTTTCTAAAAGAACTCTGCGTGACAGAGAAATGATCAGACTGCACGCATCGATGGAGAGAGGAAGAACCACCAGTGGCCTTGAGTTTTTCTAATTCGGGCGGTGGACGCGAGCAAACTAGGTCACAGGTGGGGAGTCGTTTGGAGTGAATACCTCCAACGTGAAGTAACCCCCTCCACTGGTCCCATGGAGTGAAGCGCGATTTGCATTTACGTTCGGACACCTGGAAATGCCAGGGAAGTCCGGTATAAACATTTTATATTCACTTCACCTTTACCACTGAGGTTTGGGTACGCCTTAGCGTGCGTGCACCGCCCAGTGGGGTCTTCTTACACTTTTCTGTGGTCCTGATGAAAGCTCAGCCAACTCAGCTTTCTTGAGCAGAAACATGTCGACCGTTGATCACTATTTGGACACAGTTGGCTCAAATTAATGGCCAAATGTTTGTCCATAATTGATTTTAACCCCTTCACTGCGGCGGCTATTCCGCCGCAGTGCTAAGGGGGGGAGGGCGGCCGAGCGGCGGGCGCATGCTGGTGACGGAACCACTCCGTCACCAGCGTCTGTTGCGCTGTGCTCGTGACGGAGCGGTTCCGTCATGACCCCGCCCGCTCAATAGAACACGCAGCGCAGGCGCGAAATCAGCGCCGTGCAGGCGCGGCGGCAGGGCTATGACGGAACCGCTCCGTCATCAGCACAGCGCCACCGCAGCTGATGACGGAGCGGTTCCGTCATCAGCAGGGGAGGAGTTAATGAGAGCTTGCTGTGCCTTTATTAAAATTAATTCTTGGCTACAGTATGCTCTGTTTTAACCACACTTATCACTAATTCGCTATTATTCACGAGAAAACCAGCTCCACTGCAGTTGCAGGTGTTGTAGCACACTGGGTAGGCATTCAGCCCGCCCGGTGGAACCCGATGATGAAGCATGTCACCCACTAGGGGTGAGTGAGGGTTTTCTTAAAAACCTTTATGGTTTTTGGGTACACCTTTGTCACGCTTTGGTTTTGCCTTTTTCTTTTTGGTTTAAGACACCAGCCCTTATGTGTTTTTTGCCATAATTTGCAGTCATTCCTTTGTTGTTATTTATCTTTGAATTGGAGTATAGGAGTGCCTCGTTAACCCTACCTCTCTTGTTGTTTATAAGTCTCTTTCTTAGAGGCCTTCCTCTCATGTACAGCATAAGAAGAACAGATCTCCTTCACCTGCTTCCAGGAGAAATCATATTCCAGAGAGTTCACCGTCTGCATCGAAATCTGCTTCAGAAAAGCAGGTAAGCCACTCTAGGACGTCAAGGGCAGATTGCCGTTGAGGAGACGAGAACCGGCGTCGACACAAAGTAAGTCAACGTCGAGGCATGCTTCGGGCTCGAAGCATGTGAGCGAAGACAGGTCTAAGTCGATGTCAAAACATCAGTCGACATCAAGACACTAATCGGCGAGATCTCGGCCCCTTCTCGAAGGTCGGCGTTGTAGAGTTTGACGATGAGAAACCCCTCTCAGACCCATAGACGGTAGACGTCGATCGGCGACGAGGAAATCAACGTCGAAGTTACCATATACCCATCAACGTTTGCCATCGACGAGACTGTTGCGTCCGCCATCGAAGAGACCAATGTCAAGGACATCTTCACAGAGACTTGAATCCTCCAGTGTGTCTCCACAGCGTTCAACGTCGGTGGTGGCGTTATCTGGATCGACGCCGAGACAACGGTTGCCGTAAAGGGGAAAGGATTGTTGCCACTACTAAGGAAGTACCAGAAAAACCCAGATCAACGTCTAGGACACAGAGGTCGACATTGAGAGAAGTGTCATCTTCTCCTGGGCTTCACATTATTCAAGTCACACCTGAGAAATCGAAGGCTCCAAGACAGAAGTCTCCTACTAACTTTTCGCCACGATGGCTGGAGAGCCTTCGGCACTGGAAAGCGCCACCTAGACTTCCTGGAGTAGGATTCCCCAAATCTCTATCACCACCTAGAACCTCTGGAGAATCCTTTCCACATAGGCCCCTAAGAAGGTCTCGATAACCTGTGAGAAAGCGTTCAAGGTCAAGAAGGCGCTCAAGGTCTTAGAGGGCATTCAAGTTCTCGCCACTCTCCTCGTAAAAGATGACGTAGATCTCCAACAACAACTGCGTCAACGAGATATTCGATTAGAGATTACTCTCCCTCTCTCTCTACTACACCCCCATCTTGGGTGTCACCTAGTGACGATCTTGGAACTTTTAATGCAGTTCTTTGTAGGGATGCCAACAAGCTCAGTATCACGATGTATACTCCACCAGTTTCTACATCTGTGATCTTTGAGACTTTACATCACAAGTATTCTGCAAAGCCCCTTCTTCCTTTGGTTCCAGGGCTGTTGGAACCTGCAATGCAGACCTTCTTTACTCCGGCCACTGTGGGTTCAGTTCCTACCAGTATTGCCAAGAAATACAAGGCACCTAACGAGGACCCATTTTTTCTTCGTGCTGTACCACCTCCAGAGTCAGTGATTGTAGCTGCGGCCAGGAAAGCACTCATTCCACAACATCATCTTCTACGGCACCACCTAAGAAGGGCAGTAAGTCTAGGTATAGGTGTGCAATACTTCGACCTCAATGATGAAGGTGGCTAGTGCTTCCGCCTTGCTGGCTAGTTACGACAGGTCTCTCTGGGATTCCTTGGTGAGATTCGCAAGCAAACTCCCGAAGGAAGATCGGCAAGCTTCCAAGAAATATTGCAGGAAGGCAGAATGGTAGCTAACCAGTTTATTAGTGCAGCGGCAGATGCATCGGACTTGGCAGCCCATGGATATTCGTATGGCATCTGCTCAAGGAGATCGGCATGGCTTCGCCTTACGGTCTTAAACCTGATGCGCAAAGAAGGGTCACAAACCTCCCATTTAACGGATCCTCTCTGTTTGTTGCACATGCCGGCAACTAAATTTCCAAAATGAAAAGCGATTTGGACACTCTGAAAGCTGTGGGCTTAGAGAAGAGAAAAAAGTTTAGGCGTAGATTCCGTCCTTATTATCGACGTTCCTCTCAACAGAGTGTTGAAACCCCTCATTGGAACACACAAAATCAAGGCCAAGGTCAATCCAAGACCAATTATCAACAGAGAAGACCTGGACGAGGCAGAGGATCTACTAAACAGCAGTCTTACGTTCCTAAACCATCAGCAAAGCAATGAGGGATGGCTTCCTCCATGCCTGTTGACCACTCCGGTGAGAGGAAGTGTTATGTTACAGCTGGAGGAGTGGGAGAAGTTAACAAAGGACAAGTGGGTTTTGAATATTGTGCAGAATGGCTATCTGCTCAGTTTCAAATCCCCACCACCATCGATTCCTCCACCCCAAAAGCTTCTTCAAAGACACCACCTTTTGCAAGCAGAAGTAAAAGTGCTCCTACAAAAACATGCCATAGAAAGGGTCCCTATTCCACAATGTAATCAAGGGATTTACTTGTGTTATTTTCTGGTTCAGAAAAGAGGTCCCACCAAAGAGTACAGACCAATACTCTACTTAAGGCAGCTGAACAAGTACATTCGCAAAGAGAAATTTCGAATGTTGGCTTTACATCAAATATTCCCTCAGTGTTATCAGGGAAATTGGATGTGTGCAATAGACCTACAGGACGCATACTTTGACATTCCAGTGTCCATAAAACATTGCAATTTTCAACGATTTTGAGTGTCTGCTCAGCATTTTCAGTTCAGATTACTCCCTTTTGGGCACAAATCAGCCCCCGAACCTTTTCCAAGTGCATGGCAGTGGTGGCAGCTTTTCTTTGCAAACAAAGGATATTCATATACCCCTATCTGGACGACTGGCTTCTGAAGAGCTTGTCACCTGCTCTGCTTCAGAGTCATCTCTTGTTCTGTCTGCAGCTACTAAACAGGTTGGGCCTCCATGTCAACTACAAGAATCAATCCTCAATCCATCACAGAAGATCCATTATCTAGGTGCCTTACTGGATACCTCTGAAGCAAGCAGGTATCCTTCGTAGGAGAGGTTGTCCTAAATTCAGGAGAAATGCCACAACCTCCTTCTCACTCAGTATCCCACAGTCAGGCAAGTGTTATCACTGATGGGATCGATGGCAACATGCATCTTCATCATTACGAATGCCAGGTTGAACATGCGTCCGTTGCAGCAATCACTGGAAGATCAATGGATGCAAGTGTCAGGGTGCTGGGACGATCAGGTGCTTCTCTCTCAATCGGCCAAAGATTCCATCAAATGGTGAATGAAGAGATCCAACCTCATGAAAGGAGTTCCTTTTCACCGGGACCCTCCTGAACTAACGACAGTCACGGATGCATCACTCAAGGGATGGGCTGCTCACATGGGGGGTCTTCAAGTTCAAGGCCTATGGTCGGAAACGGAACAAACTTATATCAATCTCTTAGAGTTGAGAGCAGTGCACCTAGCTCTCAAATAGTTATCCCCGTCACTTCAATCCCAGTACCTTCTGATTCAAACGGACAACACAACCACAATGCATTACTTAAACAAGCAGGGAGGTACTCGATCAAGGCCTCTTTCTCTAGAGTCACAAAGCATCTGGAAGTGGCTTCTTGCAAGAAACTTAAATATTCTAGCAATGCATCTTCCGGGGACTGTCCACGTCCAAGCGGATGCCCTGAGCAGAGAACACGTCGAAGCACACAACTGGTCTCTCAACGACGAAGTCATTCAAAGCATCTTCCAAGAACGGGGAACGCCAGACATCGACCGGTTTGCAGACGCTGTAAATGCAAAATCCCCCGTCTTCGCATCCAGGTTTCCCCAACCAGGATCTCTGGGCAATGCCCTTTTGATAAACTGGTATCAGACATTACTGTATGCCTTTTCACCAATTCAGTTGATTCCCACAGTGATCAACAAGTTTTACAGGACCAATTCCAGAATGATTTTGATAACTCTGGAATGGCCGCGTCAGTGATGGTATCCGGATCTCTTTCAACTATCAGTAGTCCCACACAGGAGGTTACCATGCCGGTCGGATCTGCTATCCAAGAACGAAGGGAAGGTATTCCATCCCATCATCCCTGCGGTTGATGGCATGGCTCCTGAAGTCCTTCAATACGGACATTTAGACTTACGCCCAGAAAGAATGAACATTCTAAAAGAGGCTAAGAGGCCTTCCACAAGATAATCCTACGCTTTTAAGTGGAAGAGGTTTTACTTATGGTATTGGACATGATCCCGTCCGGGGTCAGAAACAGGTGCTTTTACCATATTTACTGTATTTGGCCAAATCTGGTTTGAAATTTTCATCTATTAAGGTGCATCTTGCAGCTATTACAGCATATAGAAAATCACCTAATCAAATTTCTTTCTATAAAATTCCTGTGGTCAAGGATTTTCTCTAGGGATTAAAAAACGTTTCCATCGCCAGCTTGGGAGCTCAACATTGTGTAAACAAAACTGATGAGTGCTTCTTTTGAGCCTATTTATAGAGCTTCTTTGCAGCATTTGACATGGAAAGCTGCTTTTTAGTGGCTATCACCTCTGCTCTCAGAGAAAGTGAAATCCAGGCATTTTGCTGCAAAGAGCCCTACATTGTTTTTCATGCAAACAGAGTGGTCCTCAGAACGCATCCAAGCTTTCTACCGAAGGTAGTCTCAGATTTTCATATTAACGAGACAATCACTCTGCCCACTTTCTTTCCGAATCCTTCAAATCCTCCCGAAAGGTCCCTCCACTCATTGGATCGTAAAAGGGTTTTGAAGTTTTACTTAGACAAAACAAAAAGCTTAAGGAAAACGGACCGTCTGTTTATAACCTATGGGTCCATAAATGCTGGTTCTGCTGCTTCAAAGAGATCTGTCTCTAGGTGGATAGTATCTTGGATATCATTGTCCTATCAATTGACCAATAGAGTCCTTCCTGTCAAGCTTAAAGCTCATTCTCCTGGGATAAAGCTTTGACCACAGCTCTCCTTAGAAACATTCCTATGGCAGAGATTTGTAAAGCAGCCACATGGCGCTCAGTGCATACTTTCACACGCCATTACTGTTTGGACTCTGATACACAGGCGGATGCCCAATTCAGGCAAGCCTCTCTCAAAAATCTGTTTGGATAAATACTTGTTAGGTGCTATGTTTTAAAATTATTGTAACTGTCTGCTCATCCGTGAGGAAGTGGGTATGGGCTTGCTACTCTATTCAGTGTTTATGACTATTGATGAGTATCCCCTGGAAGAGAAGGATAAGTTACTTACCTGTAATCCTGGTTCTCTTCCAGGGGTATACTCCTCAAAGTCATAAGCAACCCTCCCGCCTCCCCGGATGAGCATCAGCAGTATGATAATGTATTATTTGCATCTGATATCTTGATTCCTACATGTTAGTACGCTGTACAAAAATAACTGACCTAACTGTCACTTATGGTGCATGATGGGAGCAGGGGTCTCGGGGAGGTCTTAAAGGCACGGTGTCCAGGCTCTCTGGAGCCTTAAAGGCAGGGTGCCAAGTCTTTTGTTATGTGGGGATAATTCTTCATCTATGCAGCCTAAGAACAAATTGCCTGCAATTACCTGTTTTTCCTTATGAAAATAAAGGGTTGCTGTTAAACACTTCTGTAGTATATGTTCTTTGCTACTTTATTTACATGTGATATTATTTTCTTACAGCAGAAATCCATGTAATTTTGACTGTTCAGTCTATTAGACATATTATAGGCTGCATATCTGTGTTTGTATACATGTATATGTATGCTTTTTCTGGAAGTACTATGTACTTGGGGTTCTAAACATATATATATATATATATATATATATATATATATATATATATATATATATATATATATATATATATATATATATATATATATATATATATATATATACGGTCGCCAGTAGGTGTATATATAGTTAGGATTTTTTCTCTATGGGACTTTTGAAAATTCTATGTCTAATAACTTTGGCGTTTGTGGACAGAAATGGCTGAAATTTTCAGGAAAATTGCACATTTTGTTTCTGAGCAGCCCCTGAAAATTTGGGGGGTTTCGTCAAGGGGGGGCCGAGAAAAAGGGGGGGTCCCAAAACGCGTTTTTCCCATTCATTTTTCCATAGGGCGGTTGGCCTCACTTTTAGCTCGAACGGCTGAATGGATTTGCACGAAACTTGGCAAAATTGTAGGGACTGTTAGCCCGATGTGCCTTTGCTAGGTCTCAATATATGTGCTCCAGTGGATTTTGAGAAATTAACGTTTTAAAAAACAGATATATCTGTGACAGCGTCCCGGGTAGCGCTCCGGTTCGCGTACTTTTCGCGTAACGGAACTTTGCGAAGCGAAGCTGATTGGCTCTCCGGTGTCTGTCAACATTCTAAACAGTCCGGAACGGCCGCCATTTTGTTTCTCGGTAGGATCGAGAGACAAGAGGAGGAGAAAAACAAAGGGGGAATTTAATGAAAGGGGGCAAGGTAGACCCCTCATGATCCCCTAGGAATGATGTTGGGGTTATTAAAGGGTCCCGTGGGGCAAATAAAAAAATTGATTTTTCGCGGTAGAAGCGCTTCCCGGTTCGCGAATCGGGTCGCGAACCGGTAGCGAAACGGGAATTCGCCATTTTGTGTTTCGTTTTAATTAAATTACAAGATGGTGGGAAATGGGTATAAGGGGGTACGGGAGACGTATCCTGACCCCCTATGTTTTCTGAGGGTGGCTGAGGATGCTCATATATGTTGATACATGTCTTCCAGCGGCTGCGCGTGAGCGGATTTTTTTTTTTTTGCTGCGTGACGTCGGTTAACGTTCGATTCGAAGGAAATCAGGAAGTGTTGACCGCTATTTTGTCACTGCGAGTAAATATATTGTTAAAAATAATTGT
The DNA here is from genome assembly GCF_964263255.1 of Lissotriton vulgaris. Lineage (NCBI taxonomy): Eukaryota > Metazoa > Chordata > Amphibia > Caudata > Salamandridae > Lissotriton > Lissotriton vulgaris. The sequence continues at coordinate 769,889,964 of NC_141689.1, forward strand.
TATAAATTAATCCGTATTGATAAACATTGTCTGCGCCATCTTGCCTTTTTTCCAATGCCACACTTTTGTCGTGCACGGCAGCCATTTTAGATGCCTTGACCAGACCCACTCTCTGCACGCCGCCAATCCTCAGCATGGCTCCCCACCCTCGCAAGCATCTCCCCCACGCACTGGTCACCCCCGCTCTCTCTCTCATGCATGGGCCATAAACCTCCCCCCATCTGCGCTGCTCTTCCCTGAGAATCACACCCTGTGCCCGCCCGACACCTCCCTTTCACCCTATTCACTACCGCACCCTCTGACACTCCTCTTCCTCTGTGTCCGATTGTCCAGGCCGGTCCCAGGCTATCACCTAGCCCTGCGGATGTAGTTTATGGCCCCAACTGTAAAGAATCACCCCTCTTCAAAGGAGTTACAGTAGATCAAGGCCCCCACCCCATGAGATCCGTCACACCACACGCGTTCCTACTATCTGATAACGATCCTGTATTGTGATTGGGGAGGGGATTCTCACTGTAAGGGTGTGTGCGACCGAGCCTGAAGCGGAAGATTCCAGGGATGCCTTTTTGTACATCAAAGGCTTCACAATTATGTGTCACATTAAAAATATATAGCACTCCAACAAAGTAGTAGGATTATAACACTTTAATAACTTATAAATATATACAACGCTTCAACAAAGTAAACACGTTAAAAAAAACATTTTAAACAACTATTTACATGGCAGCCTGCTGCAACATCCATCTCAAAGCATTCACCGTCCGCTTGTTACTGTCCTTGCCCCTCCTTCCCCGGAGTAGCAACAATGGGCTGCTTTGGTCTGTCTTTTAGTCGGCTTTGGGTTATAAAAAGCCTACAAAATCCGTCGGCCTGTGAGGTGGCGTCAGTAGCGGACCGTTGTGCGAATAGGACGAAGGCAGCACAACGCGCCGAGATCCGGACGGCACCCAGGTGGTGTCCAGCAAGTTGCCGCACTGGTCTGGCCAACCTACAATGCTGCGCCGAAAAACGGCGTGGGGCGCCCCGGGGGGGGGAGGCGGCGCGAACGGGCCTCCCCCGCCTCCCCAGGTGGAGGCTCCTCTGCTGCAGTGGGGCGCCCCTTAGCGTTTCAGTCGCCATTCAGCTGAATTGCGCCCGCTCTTGCGGCACTGTGCCTCATCCGCCATTCAGCTGAGTTGCGCCCGCTCTTGCGGCTACAGCGTCTCGCCCACCATCCAGTTGAATTGCGCCCACTTTTGCGGTGCAGCGATAGGCGGCTGCCACAGGACTCTCAAAATGGCGGCCGGCTCTTCGGATTTGGGCCTGGTCCACTAAAATGGCCCTGGGACACATTTGAACTCGGACATTTGCCTGCTAGGGCTTGGGCCCCATTCCCGAAAGCGTCCCCTCAGCCTTGAAGATTCTACAAAAGTCATTGGGGCCCCCGACTCCCGCAGGCTTCCGGTGGGGAGCGGCTGCCATGATTGCTTACGGAATGGCCACGACGGAGCCACGAGATGGTGGTGCTCTCATGCTGACGCCAGCTTCAGTCTGAAACATCCAGAAACACTGTAGACTACCAATTCGATGACTTCCGGTGGAGCCCCAACGTGATCCGGTAGGGACAACTTGCCCTCCCCTCTTTTGACTGATGGTTCTTGTTGCCTGTCCCCTCTGTTGTCATCTAACGGAACCTTTTTGGACTGCCGAGTGAGAAAAAAAAGGTGGGGCTTTCATCATTTGGGAAAAAAAAATGTTTCAATCCAATGAAAAGTGTTATTTTTAGGTCATATGATCAAGCCTTCCATCATTAGGAAACCAAAAGTAAAATGAACCAATGAAAAGTTTTATAAACAAGTCACATGACCTGTTATGCGGCTTTGGGCTATAAAAATCCTACAAAATCCGTTGGCCTGTGAGGCGGCGTCAGTAGCGGACCGATGTGCGAATAGGCTGAAGGCAGCACAACGCGCCGAGATCCGGATGGCACCGAGGTGGTGTCCAGCAAGTTGCCGCACTGGTGTGGCCATCCTACAATGCTGCGCCGAAAGACGGCGTGGGGTGCCCGGGGAGGGGGGGCAGGGGGGGGGGGAGGAGGAGGCGGCGCGAACGGGCCTCTCCCGCCTCCCCAGGTGGAGGCTCCTCAGCTGCAGTGGGGCGCCCCTTGGCGTTTCACTCGCTATCCAGCTGAGTTCCGCCCGCTCTTGCGGCACATTGCCTCACCCGCCATCCAGCTGAGTTCCGCCCGCTCTTGCGGCACAGTGCCTCACCCTCCATCCTGCTGAGTTCCGCCCGCTCTTGCGGCACAGTGCCTCACCCGCCATCCAGCTGAGTTCCGCCCGCTCTTGCGGCACAGTGCCTCACCCGCCATCCAGCTGAGTTGCGCCCGCTCTTGCGGCTACAGCGTCTCGCCCACCATCCAGCTGAATTGCGCCTACTCTTGCGGTGCAGCAATAGGCGGCTGCAACAGGACTCTCAAAATGGCAGCCGGCTCTTTGGATTTGGGCCTGGTCCACTAAAATGGCCCTGGGACACCTTGGAACTCGGACGCTTGCCTGCTAGGGCATGGGCCCCATTCCCGAAAGCGTCCCCTCTTTTGACTGATGGTTCTTGTTGCCTATCTCTTCTGTTGTCATTTAACGGAACCTTTTTGGACTGCCGAAAGGGGTTCTGGTCCGACCGCTGGTTGGTGGAGACATTTTGACTATATCCTGGACCTGCCCGGCCTCGCCCAAAATGGCGCCGGTATAAATGGGACTCGTAACTTCTTGTTGTGTACTGGTTGCCCAACCTTGATATCACGAGATACGTATGTAGTTTTGAAGCACATGGCGGGCGGGGACGAGTACTGATTGAACATTTGGACATCCCTATTGATATTAAGTTCTGATGTGTTATTGATTACTGTACTATTGAAAGTTCGAATTAACGTCACCCATGGTACTTGCCCGCAAATGTATATCTAGATAATTTTATTGTAACTGGCCCTGTCGTACTTTAATTATAAAATGTACGTCCACCGATTCCGCAACTGTTAGACACCTTAGTTCTTGCAACCTAATGGCCCGCCTGTTACGTTCTTCTACAGTGTAAATGTCCTCTCATCATATACGATTACAGTTTGCTCCGTGGCCGGCCCACGTGGTTATAGGCCCGTATTTGTATACTGACATTTTCACAATAAAGGTTTTTAAAACAAAACATGGTAGTAGTACCTAGATTGGTAAAGTTTTGAATAATAGCCACTGTTTTCGAATCAGTAAAAGGCAAGTGAAATAAAGCAGCCCGATTACATGGCGGTTAAAAGGTATAATACGCAGGAAAGCAGTAAAGATAAATGGTCAAGGGCTGTTGTGTTTTCCACTCCTGCAACATAAAGTGATCGATAAGAATCCGATATTCATGCCTATCAGCGACTAAGACAGCAGGTCGAGCCTCTTTTGTTCAACGGCTCCCTCATGGGACGAAGAAACGCCCTTTTTCTCGAAATAGGAATATTTTACTTGCAGGACAGTTGTAAATTTCCCGGGAAAATACATTAGCCTGGAAAATTGTTAGTGATAAACTGTAAATGCATCTGGGTCCTTTGCTTTACAAGTCAGAGTGAGAAAAAAAAAGATGGGGCTTTCATCATTTGGGAAAAAAAATGTTCTAAACCAATGAAAAGTGTTATTTTTAGGTCATATGACCAAGCCTTCCATCATTAGAAAAACAAAAGTAAAATGAACCAATGAAAAGTTTTATTAACAAGTCACATGACCTGTTATGCTTACGTTACGCGCTGCGCGCCCTGGATCGCTTCCGGGAAGCTGTGCCTCGCGCACCGGAGCACTTCCGGGTGCGCTAACGCGGCGCGTCATATGACGCATTATGCGACAACGCAGGTCCAGAATATAGTCAAAATGTCTCCACCAACCAGCGGTCGGAACACAACCCCTTTCAGCAGTCCAAAAAGTTCTGTTAAATGACAACAGAAGGGACAGGCAACAAGAACCATCAGTCAAAGAGGGGAGGGCAAGTTCTTCTCTACCGGGTCACGTTGGGGCTCCACCGGAACTGATCGAATTAGTAGTCTACAGTGTTTCTGGATGTTTCAGACTGAAGCTGGCGTCAGCATGAGAGCACCACCATCTCGTGGCTACGTCGTGGCCATTCCGCGAGCAATCATGGCAGTCGCTCCCCACCGGAAGTCTGCCGGAGTCGGGGGTCCCGGTGACTGTTGTAGAATCTTCAAGGCTGAGGGGACTCTTTTGGGAATGGGGCCCATGCCCTAGCAGTCAAGCGTCCGAGTTCCACGGTTGCCCAGAGCCATCCTTGCAGGCCAGGCCCAAGTCTGTGGAGCCGACCGCCATTTCGTGAGCTCCGTAGCAGCCGCCTGTCGCTGTACCGCAAGATTGGGTGCAATTCCGTTGGATGGCGGGTGAGACGTTGTAATAGCAAGAGCAGGCGCAATTCAGCTGGCCGAGCGAGGCACTGTGTCGCAAGGGCGGGCGCAAATCAGCTGGTCGAGTGAAGCGCTGGGGTGTAGCTGAGAAACCTCCACCTGGGGAGGTGGGGGAGGCTCGTTCGCGCCGCCTCTCCCTTCTAGTGCACCCCACGCCGTCTCCTGGCGCAGGTATATGTGATGGTCGGACCAGGGCACCGCAGGACGTGTCTTCAGGTCAAACGGATTGTGGGACAAGGTGTGGAGCAGGCGCAATTATCTTGGGGGCCTCCGTCAAGCGGTTCAGGGAGGCACTGCATCACATTGTTTTCCAATGCAGTCAGGTCCACAAACAGCCCCCACTTACTTTGAGAATAGTGAAGCTGCAGCAGGTGCAAATAAGCTTCAGACAGTGTTACAAGCGCTGCTCGGAACCCTCAACTATGGCACCCAATATCCAGGACTTATGCCATTTGTGCAAGGCAGTGACATCGAAGCATCTCAGGGACCAAGTCCTTCCCACAACCTCTGCCTTCCTTCTTACCTAGTTATTGTTCTTTCACTCCCACTCCAGGCTTTTAGTCTGTGGATGGAAAACCATGAACCTACACTCACCTATGAAAATCTTACTATTGATGGTTGATTTTGAGCCACAAACACAAAGGCTTGTTTGAATCGATGTTGCAGCAGGCTGCCATGTAAATAGTTATTTAATAAAACGTTTTACCCTGTTACTTGTTGATTTTGAGCCCCAAATACAAAGGCTTGTTTGGATCAATGTTGCAGCAGGCTGCCATGTAAATAGTTATTTAATAAAACGTTTTACCCTGTTACTTTGCTGGTGTGTTGTATATATTTATAATATTTGCATAGTGTTTGTCGTTATTTTGGGTGGGGTGGGCGGCGGAGCCGAGCTGTCTTGCAGCCATCATGGTGTCGAGCTCAGTTCCTCTCACTAGTTTCGTATTTCTCATGAGGGGTTGTTCATAATGTTTCTATTTTAGCGAGGTCAAAAAGAGATCCCATTAGTGGCCTACTGATTTTGCTTGATTCCTTTTGTTTTTTTAACGATTTTTCACTATCTGCAAAGACTAAACAGAGTATTGCGACTCTGTGCTTGTTTGTAAATAGAGAATGAACTAAAGAGAACCAATTCCAAAACAATAAATGCTAGGATAACAATCAATCAAATGGAGAGGGAAGCAGGCACGACGGATTACAACGGGGGCAAAAGCCTGCGTTACCTACCCTTCACTATCTGCAAAGAGAGAATACTCCTAAAAGAAAAGAGGAGGGGGGGGCAGCGTTCAAAGCACATCAGCGTGCATAAACACGAAAATGTTTTTACCTACCACGTACTTGACATTTTAAAGCTTTTGATATTTGCTATTAAAAAACCATTGAAATTCACTGAAAAAACCATAGGTTATAGACCATATATAGTTAGAAATTAGCATTTACAAAACCTTGAAAATTCACTGAAAAAACCATGGGTTATAGACCATATATAGTTAGGAATTAGCATTTACAAAACCTTATTTTACTCGCACAAAACCATTGAAATTTCATATATAGTTAGTTGCACTAACTATATATCGCGCACCCGCAATCCACTGCTGATCATGTCACATATTACATCATTCATGACATGATCAGTGACATCACTGATGACATCACTGATGACATCTCATTTGACATTACTGATCACATCACTGATGACATCATTCATGTGATAATACGGTGAACCTCTTCAGACTCTAATATAATCTTAGATACACTCTGAGTAAATAGACACTCACAGACTGTCACTCATCCATGGAGTTACTCACACACCTAGTCAGTCATGCAAAGAATCAATCACACTTCCATTTCCTCAACTATACAGTTATACACACCTTACTTATTCAAACATATACTAACACATATTTACTCTCTTATACAATCCCTGATACAAGTTCACAATGATCCATACAGCCACTCACAAATTCACTGGCTCTTATGCACAGTTATTTATATATGTCAACTCTCACATGTACTGTGTTTTACATATGTACTTACTTTGACATGTAGCACTGAGATATCCATTCACTCACCAATACACTCATGCACACAGTCAACCGCCCATACAGCTGTTTCCACATGCACTTTTGAACTCATACATCTAGTGAATCAACTGCTCACACACCTATGCACAGTCTCATACACCTCCCAGCCACCCACACACACACTCAGTCTCCCATACAAATACTTGGGCAACCAATAAATAACCCATATACTTAATCATAAAGCTACTAATCAACACAGGCAGCAGTTTACAGAACAACAGACATAATGATGCACAAATTAAGACAGTTTATTCACTAACCCATGCACTCAGTGAGACACATTTAATCACTCACTCATACAGTCAGTCATGCACCTACTAAATCCTTCATCCAGACACTTATACATCCACTCATTCTTCAATATGTAAGACATATTTTGACTTTTCAGAAACATACAGTCACTGGATGTTGTCATCAGTGATGTCATCAGTGATGTCATTTGAGATGTCATCAGTGATGTCATCAGTGATGTCACTGATCATGTCATGAATGATGTAATATGTGACATGATCAGCAGTGGATTGCGGGAGCGCGATATATAGTTAGTGCAACTAACTATATATGAAATTTCAATGGTTTTGTGTGAGTAAAATAAGGTTTTGTAAATGCTAATTCCTAACTATATATGGTCTATAACCCATGGTTTTTTCAGTGAATATATATATATATATATGTATTTTTGTATATGCACCGGAGTCCGGCACATGGGCGGGATTATTCAGTGCTTATGACTATTCAGTGCTTATGACTTTGATGAGTATACCCCTGGTAGAGAACCAGAATTACAGGTAAGTAATTTATCCTAATCTGTCAAAAAAAATATGTAAACCCATTGAGAAAAATGCAGACTATTTTGTTTTTGGCAGTGCTGTCTGCCATTCTGCGACCTCCACATCCTACCGGGATCAGTGAATGCTCCCTCAGTCCCAATGTATCACTGTCTGTTTTTTTCGGGATGCAGAGTTTGGTGCCTAGCATTCCCCAGTGGCTGCTGCAACAAACATTTTCAGTTGCTCCCAGCCAATCAATTTGCCAAGATCGTCAAATCCTCAGATGAGAGCAAGACAACACATTGGGCGAGGGGATAAGGCCCCTCTTACTGTATTTATTTAATTTTGAAATGTATTTTCCTCTAAGGATACATCCATGAATAATCCAAAAAATAGATGGACAAGCTATGCAATAGTAAATCGGATATTCAATGCTCTTTTTTTTGTCTGCTGTATCATCAAAACAATACAATATTTTGAACAAAACATAATGCAGACATCTTGAACTAAACAGATTTATTCCAAACCACTCAAAGGTAATAGTCTGAATGTAGTTCTAGTTTCATAGCAGTTTGGTTTAATTTCGTTGAGTAGTTTTTTCCTTTACCTGTGAGTAAAGTTTTCAAATTAGTTCAAATGTAATGCGCACCCTTTGTTCCATTTCCGTACAAATGACCCTCAAGCCATCTAAAACTGATAGGAAGAAAGCTTGATATGATAACTGAGTTGGATAAATCAAGTAAGAGCCATGTTTCTTGCAGATTCTTCAAATAGCGGCAAAGGTATAAGCCAAGAAAAAGCGTCCTTTCCCACAGAAAGTGGGATTTAAACATAACTAAACCATAGCTTTTGCTTACCGTGTAAAATATATAAAACAAGAACATTGAAAACCAAGCAGATGAAAGTATTCCTGCATGCTAAGTAAATAGATTTTGGGGCAACAGAATTATGAAAATGTTGAAATTGCATAGTGCATAAAACTTTCAAGAACAAGATAGTGTATTGCAACGTAACACACCACCAGAACTGACCTGAATCAGGAAACAAAAAAGGGCATTGGCACACAAGTTGTTACGGTTTCCTTAAAGCCTACATTGCCAAATTTGAGAAGTTAGATTATGGCAAAACCTACTTTCAAGTCAAAAGACAAGGATTCCTGGAATGTCTATATTTTTTATCCTCTATGTTTTGACTCTTTTAGCATAAACAAATTATTTTTCAGATATGTGCATTGCCCGAAGGTGAGAGGAGGACAAAGTAAGTCATAAAGTACGAAGGATACTGGGGCACCTGCAAACAGAGGGTAGATGGGAATGAGGGAGAGACTGCTGAGTAGGTGCTAAAGAGAAGGCGAAAATTGAGAAATCTTTGTGGAAGTGGCTGAGGAAGCCGGAGCTCTGCGATCAGATGCATGGATTTGGTCTGTGAGAAATATTATAGCGATGGGTTAGGGATGGAAAGTGTTTGTAACCCAATAAGGCTGTCCCCTGCCAATTAGGGTCTCAAGGTAACTACTAGTTAGCTGTTCGTATCACAGGTTTGTTTATGTATCGACTGCAACCAGATGCAACATAGGAACTACCGCGGCTTTGCCCCCTGGTAGACGAAGCTCATCTATCAGCACTAATATATATAGATTCATTGAGTTCTTGCCCTTTAGAGTGGTAGTAAGGGGGGGTCATCTGAAGATTACGTATGAGAAGACTGTAAGGAAATGGGATCACTGACAGAATATCTAGGAGCAAAATATCGACCTGCAAAAATATTGTGGAAAAAATATAGAATGCCACAATATCGACTTCCTATCTTCAAACAGGTAAGTACAAAAATATCGACTCCAAAATATCGTTGTAAAAAATACAGTAAAAATTATCGAATTTTTTTAATTTCTTAAAAGTAATTTAAAAGTTATATAATGATAAATATAATTAATTTAAACATACTTAAATTAATAAATAATTAATGTAACTTAAAAAAATTAATAATTTTAATATATATATATATATATATATATATATATATATATATTTTTTTTTTATTAACAAAACACATACAATATTTTCTACGTAGGATAGTGAGAGGGTTAAATTTACTATTACCACTCCAGTTAGTGAAAACATTGGATAGCGTAGAGGTAAAAATTACTATTCCCACTCCAGAGAGTGTAACAGTAGAGAAAGCGTTGGATAGCGAAGGTATAAAATTTACTATTCCCACTCTAGGGAGTACAACAGTAGGGAAAACATTGGATAGCGTAGAGGTAAAAATTACTATTCCAACTCCAGAGAGTGCAACAGTAGGGAAAGCGTTGGATAGCGTAGGGGTAAAAATTACTATTCCCACTCCAGAGAGTGCAACAGTAGAGAAAGCGTTGGATAGCGTAGTGGTAAAAATTACTATTCCCACTCCAGTGAGTTCAACAGTAGGGAAAGCGTTGGATAGCGGGAGGGTAAAAATTACTATTCCCACTCCAATGAGTGCAACAGTAGGGAAAGCATTGGATAGCGGGAGGGTAAAAATTACTATTCCCACGCCAGAGAGTGCAACAGTAGGGAAAGCGTTGGATAGCGTAGGGGTAAAAATTACTATTCCCACTCCAGAGAGTGCAACAGTAGGGAAAGCGTTGGATAGCGTAGAGGTACAAATTACTATTCCCACACCAGAGAGTGCAACAGTAGGGAAAGCATTGGATAGCGTAGGGGGTAAAAATTACTATTCCCACTCCAGTGAGTGCAACAGTAGGGAAAGTAAATACTTCATATATGAATTAAATTAAATTAAATATTAATAGAAATTACAAATAATATAAAATAATCAACATTTTTATATAATATATTAATTAATCAATTAAAAATACAAATAAAGTAATTATTAAAAAAAATTACCTACCAATACAAATTATTTACCAATTAATACTAAATTATTTAACCATTAATAAAACATTATTACAACAAAAATAAGCAATAAATACATTTAAAATGTTAATTATTTATAATTCAATTATTTCCCACACTATTACCCTATAAACGCACAACCCACTACTGAAAAGAAATTAATAAAATTAAAATAATTATCAATTAATTAATTAAAAGTATTTACCAATTATATTTCAATTAATTACCAATTAATAATTAACAATTAATTCAAAATAAATACCAATAAATAAATTAACATATTTAATTAATTATATTTAAATTACTTCCCACCCTATTCTCCTATAAACCCACAACCCACTGCAGAAAATAAATTAATTTAATTAACATAATTATCAATTAAAATTAATTACCAATTATATTTTAATTACCAATTATTCATTATTTACCAATTAATTCAACATAAATACCAATAAAAAAACTAACATTTAATTTTATTTAAATTACTTCCCACCCTATTCCCCCTATAAACCCACAACCCGCTACAGAATTATATTATGCAAAAATTAAAAACAAATTAATAATTAAAATGAATTATAAAATAAATATACACTTTTCACGCATATAGTAACATAAAAAACACTTTAAAAAGTTCATATTAACTTACCTCAAATTCGATATTTTTGTTGTCTATATTCTGTCCATTCGATATTTTGTCCATTCTATATTTTGGATTCGATATTAATGCTATTCAATTCGATTTTTTTCTATTCTATTAGGTATTTTTGTAGTCTATATTCTGTCCATTCGATATTGTGTCCATTCTATATTTTTGACTCGATATTTTGGCCAGTCGATAATTTTTTATTTGATATTATGACTGTACACCAAGGAAATGTTAGCAAGTGATAGGCTAGTAACTGAAAACGGTATCTGGTTCAAGACCCAAAGCGGTAAATCGCTACGCAAATTGGCCCTTAAACTTTCTGCATTTCGTCAACATGCCCAGGCTGGTTACTCTTAAAGTAGGGATTAAAAAGGTGGGAAGAGTAGTCAAAAGCAAGGGCCTATTGGTGATCACTTGATCCTGAGCAGGCCTAGGTCACTGACGAGCAAGCCTGACTTGAAGGGGAATCATTGCGGGAATGGGAAAGGACTGCCCCAGGAGCAAGAGCGCAATGGGGATTGCCCGAGCACTAAGAATGGCAGTAAGGTTCAAGTCAGGAAGAAAAGGAACAGAACCATATAATTAAATGTAAGTAAAATTATGGGATAATGGATTGTGGGAAGTGTGTATCAATTTACTGCTAGCACTAGAGCATTGCAAATGTGGGGGACCACTACATATACAAAAGTATAAACTATAGTTTTGTAAATTAAGGGCTTATCCACAATGGTATGACCTTTTAAAAGCTAACCAAAGCAGCATGGATAATTTCATGCATTTCAATATATTATCAAAAGGGAAGCATACTTAGGCCTTGTTTCAAGACAAGGATGATAGAGCGTGTTTCATTAGAAATATCTCGGTCTCTGAAATGTATAGGCTTGCCTCTTATGGATCGATCCACATCTTTGCTAAACAGTATTGCATTGACTCCAAAACAAACACCACTGTTCAAGCCTTTATGTGGATCTTGTTTGCATAATCCATTTAATCCTTTTATTGCTTATTCTCCTAGTGTCCCCGCCTAGGTGCTTGATCTGAATTGGCTGTATACCATCAAGTCATAACCTTTTCCTATGGAGAAACCTCTGAAATACTCTTTGATATTATTGGAAGCTCCTATATGTAAAAGTTTACAGACCAGGAAAAATGTATAGCAGGAAGCGCAGTTCAATTGCTTCTAATTTATTATGAATATGTATTTGTATAGAGCTGTCATATCTACAAAATAGATAAAACTGTGTCATATACTTAATACCTCTTGTAAAGAACTCCCGAACGTAAATTGCTCTGAATATCGCTATTGCGGAGAGATCCATGGAAGTGCAATGTCTCCTAAAGACTGATTTGTATGGCCGATCGGCACTTGGGTAAAAAAAAATAACCTTCTCAAATAGTTTGCTAACAGATCCTAGACTAGAAACATTGAGAAATCTCAGAAGTAGTTGGGAGGCTAAAACGTTTCTTGAAACGTGTACTGTAGATAAGATCACCGCTCCAAAGGAAGATTGCTGACCATACTGCAGAGGGTTTGCTTTTTTTGTGGCAACTGGTGAGGTTCTTTAGTAGCAATGAAAACAGGCACAATCTGAAAATAAATATGGTACACAATTTGATCAAACGATCACCCGTGAGGCAGTTGGTATCGCACAAGATCTGCATATGTCTCCCCTGAGCAAGGCCTATGGATCCCTAAGGCAGGTAGCTGCATATTATTAAGTAGGACATATACCTTTCATATGTCCTAACAGCAAAACCTTCACTTTGTCATTTTTGCTGTGAAAAAGTTAGTAGAAACATTGGACAACACAGTTGCCTGCTGACATCTCAGTCTGGCTAACGTCTGGATGCGACTACTATGGGTTCATCAAGGTATCAAATTAATCGTGTATATATATGAATTTACTTTTAGGGAAAATTCTACTTTTAGAAAATTGCCACGCTGTTTCACAGTTTGTCTAATAGCTTTGCACCGCTGTTGGCCACCAGACAGCCTTGTACCTTCCAGGGGAGTAATGTGAATGACTCCCAGGCTCAGGGACAATAGAAGCCTGCTACAAAGGGAGGTGTTAATTCCCCCTCTCAGGAAGCCAACCAAGGTGTTGGCCCAAAAGATAAGCTCCACAGCAGGAGCTGCCTTTGGTGGGAAAATGGCGATCACACTCATGTAGGGCTGCCCCTTTGTTCAGGTAAACAGGCAAGTGAGTGGGACAATGAGGGCAGTCCAGTGGCCAAATCAGTTTTCTCATGGGCGGGTACCCCGTAGATAGCAGCAACTCCTAAAAGGCAGGGAATGGTTCAGACATATTGAGTGGGCAAAATAGTGCACTCTGGGATTGCTACATGCCGAACAGACACAAGGTGTCACAAAGCTGGAGTGATCTTGGTAGCTCATTGGCTAGTGACTGCATCATCCCCCCCAGGGCTCTTTCTGGGCATAAATATGGTACTCCTGACATCCTGAACCTCGGATCACAATGGGACTGGGAAAGGACCGAAGAAGGACTGCCCTGCTGAGTCTTTGACCTGGCAAGAGAGGCTGCAGTGACTGCTGGACTGCACCTGCCAAACCCTGGGCTAGCCCAGAGGGGACTGTGCATGTGGCTCCTGGAAAAGTCGCACCAGAGGCCTAGACCAAAGAAGTTACTCCAAGAGTCAGTGGGCTGACCCTCTGGAATCAGTACTAGGGCCATCAAAGCTGAAGTAGCCTACTGCTGCAAGTCAGTAGCCACAATCCTTAAATCACTGCTTACTGCAGTTGGGTAATGTAGTGACCAATCCCCGATGGCTGAAAGTTGCACCCAACTCTGCTGGACCGGCAGTGTTGTCGGAGTCCAGATTGGTCACCAAAAATAGACACCAGCCTTCACTTAAGGAAACTGCTTGACCTGCTGCATACAGAACCGAGTAACCCTACTGTAGTTGACCTACTGGCTCAAAGAGGACTTGGAGGGACACTGACCCCTGTGGCCAAAGTCGCCCCACCTTACCCATGGACTGAGGAATAACCACAGGAACAACACTGTTGACAGCGCAGCACCCAGAGCAACGTTCAGCATATGGTGGTCTTGATGTAAAGTGTGGAACTGGTCTTGAGACTGCTTTAGTGACTAGGTAACTTCTCCAAATACTCCTTATTGCCCCCCGACCTTCTCCCTGCTGGAATTAGTCCCCCAACTGGGCGAAAAGTAGCTGAACACAACTCTTTCAAACTTTTCAAATATTACTCCAAAATTGCCTACTAAATTCAGTTAAGGAGTGGAGGGGGATGTTAATTCATGTAAGCCACTGACCTAGAAAGCTAATGTTCCTCGTAGGTTGTTTAAACATTTGCCTTAAACCTGAGCATGTAGATGCCACATTTGCTTAAAATTATCTTCCAAGCTGGTAGGACATTTGGTATAGTCATCTGTTTGTTATAGCTGTAAATAACCAGAAACTGTTTAATTCATTAGTGTTCAGCAGTCAATAGATAATCTAATGTTTTTTGAGTTGTAGACATTAACATGACATTTACGGGTCTCCTTTGTTTGTACCATGAAGAGCTTTTCTGTAGCAATCTCGAATTATGCTTATGTGTAACATTAATGTTTTTTTATATTTTTCAGCTTATAAAATATTGGGAAGCATTCCTACCTGAAGCCAAAGCCATTGCATAGAAAGATGTATTTTTGCTTGAAGAACAGTCGATGTTCACTCTGGTCCAGCTAAAATCCACGTTTAAAACACAAGAGAAATCATCAAATAAACCACTATATATTTTATTAATTACCATGTGGCTTCTTTTTTATATACAATGGCATTTTATTGACAAAGCTGCATGTCCTGACCTTCCTGGAATAGTATGGACTGTGGCATGATGTTCTGCAATATGTTGCTGAATTGAACACTACTGTGTCTTATTACTTGCATTGAACGGTGCAGTGCAAGCCAAGAAACATTTAAATTGTTTCTTTACATTTTGTTCTGTAAAATGTTATTTTCATTATGAAACAATTTAAAGTTGCATTTATTAATGTTCACTTAAACATTCCTGTACAGAAATCATGATTTTGTGATTACAATAAAGGGATGCACCTTATCAACTAAAGCAGTTTTCTTTTGCTCCTGTTGAACATACGAAGCATTTTTTTAAATATGTATTTTGATATACCATGTCTGATACTTAGTGGTGTCTCAGTGTGCTTTACTTATAAACAAAGTTAGATGACCAATGTCTTCGTTACAGACAGATGAGGCTCGAGGTTTGAACATTGTCTCTACTATTGAAAACAATCATGTATTTCTAACCATCTGGGTGTTGAATGGTTAAAATATAAATACACTGTTCAAAAAAAGAAACCTCAGTCCTGTTCCACCATCATTATGCTCTAGAGCAGTGCTTCCAGTGGCCAGGAGTGACTACTGCACAAAATAGATCAGTTTTCAGTGAGGCTTATTTAGGTTCAGAGGCTGTGCATATTGTCATATTTTTTAAACAGAAGATATTCCCAGTTTTTGAAGGGAGGAGCTAGGGTATGGTCAATTAGAGAGTTGTGGGAGGTCGCTCGTTCGCATATCTTGGACCGAAGATGTGGAACGCTCTTCCGTTGGCGTTAAAAACAGAAACTAATCTTCTGGCGTTTCGCAAAAAATTGAAGACCTTTCTGTTTTGATCTCCTTATTTCGTGATCCCTTTTGCACTTGCTTGTTCTCTTTCTTCAGTCTGTCCCTGGCGCCGGGAAACCCATTGAGGGTAGCTGAGCGCAATACAAATCCAATAAAATAAATAAATAAATAAATTGTTATTTTGGGGCCACACTCTAGACCGGTTGTATTTGAGCGAGTGATTCGTATGTGTAAATTGTAAGGATATTTTCAGTTTGACTTCCTTCCACTGACCTACCTTCCTCCGTCTTGTTTTGAGAGAACTCCCATTAGGTTTTGTCCTGTGGGAGACCCCTTTTTTTAACTGATGCTGTGTTTCCAATTTTTGTTTTCTCTAGATATGTAATTCTTTCCATATCAGTGCAAAGAAACTACAATGGACAGCTGAGCGCCTGGGCAATGTATTATAGAAATACGGCAATGTATTGGAGAAATACTGTATCCGTTTTACCATAATAGATACTAACAGTCAATCTCAAGACAGACACCTGTGCAGAAGTCACGAATCCTAAAATATCCAATGGAGCTGTATTGTGAAAGTGCATAATTAGTATTCTTCGTCAGGAGTATAACTACTGTATTCAGTACTTGGTTTAAACCTATTGAGGAAGGGGGATAGGCACACAAGTTCAAAATGACCAAACTGTAAGTATCATGTCACGTTTAAAAGAAAGCAAGTTTGATGTCTACAGGCGCTACCTTCAACATCCCACTACATCACGAGTGTGTAAATCACCTGCAACTCCCTGCTTGACTGTAACCCTGTCTATTGAAATTATTACCCTTCTGTGTAAAGTCTGCACCTCTAGTGGCCACTCATCTCAAGAGTGGCTCCATATATGTGTACCCCTTATATTGGTGGGTGAAAGAGAAATCTTGTTGAGTGACTGCATATTTTTTGGGGGAAACCTTTTCACTGGTTTAGTGACTGAGGAGTTCACTATGTGAGTTGAGCCATCTTAATCGTGAGGCACCCCTCAAAGGTTTCCATCTTGCTCTAGACTCCTTTTCCTCCCTAGCTGGCTGGTTCAGCTTTGGTTATGTGCAGATAAGAGATGAGGTTCCAGCAAATATCTGGGGTATTTTAGAGAGATTCGGGTTTCATGAATTTTAGTCCTTATTAGTTTATTGTACATGTTGCAAGACATCAGATTATATTAAGCTTTTGTTATCTGTCAAATTATCTTTCCCTCACTTTTTTAAATGTTCTACCACAACTTAACATCATGCTGGGCTTTTCACTTTCATCGTTTTTTTGTGTTATTGTGATTTACAATTTAAATACATCTTTACTCTAGAATTTCCGTTTTCGGCTTGCCTCTTAAATTGTCATATGATGTACAGTAAATAAAATAAAAAATTCAAAACATTAAATAGTTGAAAAGTGCAAACTACTGGTATCACAACACAACTATTCTATTTCTATTTATGTCATTTATAGAGCGTGACAGCTGCTACAGCCGAGAGGCGTCCCTGCGCTAGTAACAGAATAGGCAACATCAGCTCAGGAAGCAGTCTACACAGTGGGAAAAAGAAAGGTTTTAATAGCTTTCCGAAATTCAGACAAGTTGTCAAGCCCTTGAATATGGGGTGGCAAAGAGTTCCAGAGAGTCGCCGCTCTATACCGGAAGGAACGGCCTCTGGCCCTGGTTCTCCTGACCCGAGGTACCACCAGTAAATGTTGACCCATGGAGCGAAGCGGACGGGACGTGACATAAATCAGTTTCAGCCCGCGCAATAAACCTAAACAGGTGCCCGCCGCCTTCTTTGTTTGAGTCTGGAAACTAAGAGAAGAATCCATCCAAACCCCTAAGTTCTTTACCACCTGCTTAGGAGGGGGGGGGGGGCTAGATTCATGGGCCACCAGTGTTCATTCCATAACCCATGACCCCTTCACACCAGCAACACCTCAGACTTGCTGGCATTCAGCTGGAGGCAGTTAGCTGTCATCCATTCTGCAACTGCCGCAAGATCGCCTTGAAACTTTGCGGCGTCGTGCCTGGAGTTGCTCGAAAGGGCTACCACCAGCTGAGTGTCGTCGGTTTAGGATACCACAGCCAGAGGTAGTACTTACAGGTTAAAGAACAGTGGGCTCAGAGAGGAACCCTTTGGTACTCCATGCTTGATGGGAAAGGTAGATGAAGAGAAAGGGGGCAATCACCTGATAGTTCCTATCAGAGAGAAATGACGCTAGCCACTTCAATTCAAGGCCGCCGACACCAGCCTCTTTCAGACGGTGCAGCAAGAATGGCATGTGACACGGTATTGAACACGGCACTGAGGTCCAAAAGGATCAGTAACGATGTCTGTCCTGCGTCCAGCGCTGTCCAAAGGTGTTCTGTCACCGCCAGGAGCGCCGACTCGGTGCCATGGCCAGGACGGAAGCCATTTTGCGAGGGATCTAGCATGTTTTTAATGGTCGGGTGCTCTGAGAGGATGGAATTAATGTATGCCTCCGTGATCTTAGCAGGCCAGGGCAGCAGTGAAATTGGCCTGAAGTTCTCAGTTTTTTTGGCATCCAAAGATGGTTTTTTGAGCAGTGGTAACACACAGGCTTCTTTCCATGCTATGAGCACAACAGTGGAACTGAGCGACTTATTGATCACCTGACCAAGGAAAGGAGAAATAGTTGGTAGAAGTTTCCTAAATTGGTCAGGTTTCAATGGGTCAGACGGAGAGCCTGACTTGATTTTAACACAGAGGACAGATAAACGGTCTTGTTGAATCTGAGGAAAACCCTCTAAGGTGGCCATCGTACCATTATTTGTTTGCTCAAAGAAGTCTGTTTGGGCCGTGAGAAAGCTTTTATAGATATATTCCACCTTCTTTGAAAAAAACAAGGCCAGCTCCTCAGACTGCTTATTTGAAGCAATTAATGGACCAGCAGCCCACCTTCTGATTAAGACCTGAGACAATGGCGAAGATGCTCTTCGCAGGATTGGTGCTGGCACTAATTTCCTTGGCATAAAACGCCGCACTTTCAGAATGAATGGCTTTGTGGTAGATCCTTTTTGCCTCCCGATATCGATCTTTAAATAATGGATCAAAATCTCTTCTCCAAGCCCTCTCGCATTTTTTACAAGTTTTCCGCCGCAGCGCTAATCTTTCATTGTACCACGGGTTAGTTTTAGACATACGATTGATTGGGAGACCACTTAGCTGGGATCAGCTCATCCAAGGGTAGATTGATCTAGTCTGAAAAGGCAGAATTGGCCTCGTCAGAGTCCATCGGCAGCGATGGAACGGAAGTTGAAAGATGGGCTTTGAATTGATCCCAGTTTAGCTTATGCCATGGGGGTCTGAAATAGTGAAAATTGTCTAATTTTCGCATAGGAGCGATGCCCAGAATAGTCAAAGGGACTAACAAATGGTCCAACCAATCCATCGGGACCAGTGGTTGGACCGTGAGAGACGAAATGTTGGTAAAAACAGGGTCCAACAAGTGACCAGCCGAATGTGTGGGGCCAAAAACACACTGATCCAGCTGACAAGCTGCAAAATCCGCCATCAAGCTGGCCACATCCCCATCAAGTTGGTTATCGAAATGTAGATTGAGATCTCCCAGGACCATAAAGTTGGGAGTGTTAACCGCCAGAGTACAGACTGTTTCAACAAGCGCTTCCCTGAAAGCTTTAGATGGGTCTGGTGGCCGGTATACCAATAGACCAGTCATAGTGTAGTTGGGTTAAAAGTGATTTTAAAACACGCACACTCACAGCCCAAATGGGCTGTTTAGTGAAGGTGCAGGAATAGCCAGTTTTAACAATAGCCGCGATGCCCCCGCCTCTCGTGTCTCTATTCAAAGTAGAAATAGCATAACCCTCCGGCAGTGCCAGTCCTGGAATCGCCAACAAGTCTTCAGAGAGCCACATCTCAGTTAAAAATAAGGTGTCAGGGGATTCAGTTTCAAGAAGGTCATAAACATCAGAGCAGTGTTTGACCAAAGAACGACAATTCAGATGGAAGATAGTCAAACTTTTACCTGGGGAAATAGGACAATCTTGAAAAACTACCGGGGTGACAGATGAAAAACCATAGCCTCTGCAGCTGAAAGGGCCCTCTAGACTCCCCAACCCATGGACAGAGCACCTCCCGGACATCGTCCTGATTGATAGCAACTCATTCTGGGTATAAGCGGGATATATTTACCTAAAATTGGCAGGCTGTCTGGCAACTGCCTGGCGCAGACGGGCTTGCGGCTTGCCGGCGGCGCCCAAGCTGAAGAAGCACAGGAAGGAGAGCAGGCTTACGAGAACTCGGCCATGGGTTACTCCAACCTGACAACTCCGCAACTTGATTTGTCCTGGTTTGATTGATTCTTCCAGCTGCAGATTCCTCACCTTGTGAATTTCTCCAGGCTCAAGACTGTATCTGGAAAACTTAAAAGAAGTGCTTCTTTATGATGATAATTGGCGCCACGCAACTCCATGTCAACACCATTCCACTCCGGAAATTACAAACAGATTGCGTTCAAGTGCCACAGTTGCACATTAACATCAGTTCCTTTCTTTCAGCGCCTTCAGAGTCCAATCTGGAGCTCCACTCCTTCAGTCTAGAAAGAGTTATTCTCTACAAAAAAAATTAGAGTGTGCAAGTAATGTTGCCTCCTAAAACAGGAATCAGGCAGATGACTGGGACTAATCTCCCTGAGATGTGCCTCTGGTGCTCAGGTTCTTTGAATGACTCCAAGGCCTGTAACCACTGCGTCCAAATTAATCCTAAAGCCATCCAAGAACATATGATGAAGCTGTTAATGGTGAAACACTGGAAGACTTTGCACCAGTACTGCTCCAAAGCAAAGTTAAAAGTGAGGACCTGCTCACAAAGTCGTTCCTAAGGCAGATCTTCCTCATGGCCAAAGTCATTGGGCAACTCAAAGAAGAAACATAAAAAATCGAAGGAGGACTTGGAGCCTTCCCACCAATCTCATTCATCAAAGCGGGCACAAGGTTGCCACTGTGCCTCCTGGTCCCACTTTCAAGGTTGCCATTCCATCCCTGGTCCCTGTCCACCCTGAGCTCCTGGGTCCATCGATGGCATTGCAGCAGATTGAGGCCCATCGAGAGGACATGCTACACATTGTTGGCATGCTTATTTTATGGCTCTCACTGGTGTGCCTTTGACTCCCAGTCGGGTTAATGCTGGCAGTGTCGCCCTATGTGCCGTCTGGGCCCTTGAACCTGCTAGGGTTCTGGGCTGACGTCTGGACCAGCAGTAAAATCTCTGCCAGTTCCTTTATCATTCATGTCAACACTGAGCCACAGGCACAGATTTCACCAGCACTGGAGGACAGCCTGCAGCCCATTGTTATGTCCAACTCTGAGCCGGCTTTTCTCGGTCACATCCAGATCGTGATGTGCCGCCGCCTCTACTGAAGCAATCTGAACACAAACACACTGCTGCACAGTCACGTACAGACATTGCACCAACTTTTTGGTTCAGACTGTGACCAGAGCCAGCCTTCTAGAGATAACGATGGTCGGGATGGGGAAGTGTTGGCTCACCCTATGCTGATAACTGGTACATGGACATACAGGATGGCTGGACACCTCTCCCGATAGTGAGTTGGTCCCCACTCGCCCCTCCTGACCCCAGCCACCAACAGAGGAACCCACTGAATTTGCTACAGTGATCTGGAGGGCTGCTGAGGTCCCTGACCGCCACCTCCCCACTATGAATGTAAAAACAATTGTTTTGATAAAGGTCCTAAAGCCTGGCCACCAAACCGCTTTTGCAAATCATTGAAACCCTCACTGAGACATTGCTAGGCACTTGGGCTAAACCTTGTTCTGGTTGCCCAGTCATTCAACAGGTTGTCTACTACCATAGACCTTTGGCAGGAGACCCGAACTTCTAAAAACACAGCATCCAACACCGGAAACGTATGTTGGAACAGGGTTCCATCAGTAGAGTTAACCTTAACGCATTTTCAACCACACCCTCTGACAGGAAGCAAAAAGAGTAGACCCCTTCCAAAAGCTTATGTTCTCCTCAAGCAGCTGATATGTGTTAATAAGAAGAACCGGAGAGGCACACCACTGAGGTTTGAGAAAGAACTTGGATGAAAAGGAAATAAGTGTTTTGAAATGGTGCTCCATCTCCACTGAGAGACCATGGTATCATAGTGACATTCTAAGACAGACTTGCCAGGGGTGACTAAAGAGAAAAAGTCCCTCATGGTTTTATTGATAGACTCCAATTTATAGCCATGTAGGATTTAAATTAAACAGGGAGAGGACATGGTAAACAGCCAGAGCTGCCGAATTTGGAACTAGGGAACCCGGTTCTAGTCTCGGCGTCCCTTAACATTTTGTGATTCTGGACAAATCACATAATCACCCCGTAACTACAAAAATGAATGTGCCATTCTGTAATGTAACTGCTGGTGGAGTTCGCGCTATGTAAAGCCGCAAAAAAAGGTAAACTTCTGGGAGGTTGAGAATAGTGACTATATTCAGAAAGTAAGCAATTTCTATTGTCAACTATAGTATCCCAGTAGTTAAGTAATTATATCACATACAATCGAGTATTTATAATACTTATGTTTTCTGCCAAGCTATCTTTAGTGGAAAGTAGTTGCACATATCTGTTGTGATAAAAAGAAAACTGCTCACAACGTAGCAGAACGGTTTGAAAACCTTATGGCTTAGGTGGAGAGGTATGGAAAGGAGGGAGAGGAATATTGGGGGCTCAGTCTCAGTAAAGAATATTTCAAAAGTGTGCTGCAGGATCTATAATGTAATACAGCTATATGCCGAAGTCGAGAGGCTGTAGAATGCAGATCATGATGAGAATCTGAGAAAATAACTGTAGTGATGCTTAATACTCAAGTCAGCGAGATGGTGATGGGGGCATCCTTTAGTTTAAGTGACTTTCGTATCCCTTGAGGTCAAGCAAGACTCATCAGTCTGGCTTTATGCAATTCCCTAGTGTATTTCTTTCAAAAGAAAGTTGAGGCAATCTTTGATAGATTTTCCTCTAGCAATTCCAAATGTCATAAGATCATTGCTCTGCCTTTGGTGAACTCTGTAATGATCACCTTTAGCGAATTTGATAATCTCACAAATGAACAAGTCAAACTGGCTTGCCTGTACACAAAATCAGGATGCCAATTGGACCCGTGTCCCGCTAAGATAGTCCATCTAGTACCCGACTCGGTGGCCTCCTACCCGTTTCTCAGGACACTTCCTAGACAGTGGAAATCCGCTTCATTCCTTCCACTTTGAAAGAACCCCAACTTAAAATGGGCTGGATCCTTGTGGTTATTGACTTAGTTCCCAGCTTCCCTTTCCTGCCAAATTGGTGGAGAAGGCCTTGAATATGCAATTGGCCTAGTTAATAGAAAACAACCACCTTTTAGATGACACAGTTTGACTTCCGAAGTGGCAACAGCAGCGAATTAGCACTAATCGTGGCCAGTGAGGAAATTAGGGCCTCATTAGATAAGGGTGGCAATGCAGCCCTTCTCTTACTTGATATGTCAGCAGCATTTAACACAGTCAGTCATGATCTTTTGATTGACCTGTTACAGAGCTTAGGGATTGAAGGTGCAGCTTTTTCACTGCTGTGTTCCTTTCTTGCGGATCGTGTTCAATCGGTCTCCCTCAAGGATTTCAAAGCTGAGCATTTTAGATAAGGGCGTCAATGCAGCCCTTCTCTTATTTGATTTGTCAGCAGCATTTAACAGGGTCAGTCATGATCTTTTGATTGACCGGTTTCAGAGCTTAGGGATTGAAGGTGCAGCTTTTTCACTGCTGTGTTCCTTTCTTGCGGATCGTGTTCAATCGGTCTCCCTCAAGGATTTCAAAGTTGAGCATTTTTCCTTGCGGGGTTCTGCAGGGTCCTTCATTGAACCCGACCCTGTTTAACCTCTGTTACACCTTTGGCTACTTTGATCAAGCGTTTTGGGTTGTCGTTAGTATCTTATGCTGACAACACCCAGATTGTGGTCTCGCTCTCTAATAGTGGTTCCAACATGAGTGGTACTTTTCAGAACTGCATGAGCACAGCTAGGAAATGGATGGACAAAAACTGTCTGGAGTTGAAATCTTCTAAGATGGAAGTCATCCTATTCCGTAACAATACCGCCTTCTGGTCCCCTTCGTGGTGGCTAGATCAGCTGTTTTCTCTTACAATACCGGATAAGGTTAAAAACCTTGGCGTCTTAGTGAATTATAGATTAACCTTTAAAGAGCAAGTAAACAAGGTTATTTTCACATTGTTCTATACTTTATGAACCATCAAGAAAATTGATAAATTTCTGCCATTTGATCTTTTAAAGACAGTAGCCATCTCTTTAGTCTTAACGAGATTAGACTATTGCTACGGCCTCTATCAAAACATACCTAAAAGATCCCTGAATATACTATAAATACTACAAAACTCTGCAGCTCTGATGCTCTTGAATGTTCCTAGATTCCATTCTGCCTCTCAAGCCAACTGTAGGCTACACTGGCTTTCTGTAAAGCAGCATATAGTTTTGAAGGCTTTATGCATTGCATTTAAGGCACTCTATGGACAAGGTCCAGCCTATCTCGAGGTAAGTTTCAGATGGTATTTGCCATGCAGGACTCTTCATTCCAACTTCACCAGTAATCTGGTGGTTCCTTCCTACAAACGTTCTTCTAGGTAGGCAGGAGCTTTGTAATTTGTACAGACCAACATTGGAATATTTTTCTCCAGGATTTGAAAGTCTCCACCTCTTCATCAGTTTTCAGGAATTCTTTAAGAGCTTGGTTATTCAGAGATAAGAAGTTGTGGTTGCTGCCTGATCTTTGTCACTTATAGCCCTTGGACACCTTTGGGTATTCGTTGCACTCTACAAGATTTATCATTCATTCATCATGTATTGTGGTCCTTCAGAAGCTGCACAATGCCGCTTTGAGAAAGTGGTTCTACATATATAAATTGAACGCAAGGACCTAAAAGTAATACTTTACCATGACCTGTGCCCAGAGATACTGCATAAAGGGAAAGACATAAACATTACTAATAGGAGTGATGTTATTAAACTGTGCGAGTTAGGTCCTCAAAACCTTTTTCATGTCTTTCCTCTCTACCCATAATTAACTGGTGTTAGAAAGCTATTTTTATTCTCTTTAATGGAACGTTTTAAAATTCCTATGCATCATAACTTGATATTCCTAAGTTCGAGGCATGTGGGCTGCTGAATTCATATCTGTGCATAGATCGCCACCTAGTGTTGGGTCCGGATGATTGCACATTGTTGTCCTGGAAGAGTCTTCGAAGTATCACGAGATAGGTGGCTCCTCCCCTGGACTACAGTGCGCATGGGCATCGCCTCCATCCCCAGATTGTTTGTTTTTTTCCGCCATTGGGTTCGGATGTGTTTCGGTTCCCTCTGTCGGAACCGATAGTTGTTCAACTTCTACTCGAGACCAAAAGGTCTTTAGGCTGGGCATCGGTATAGTTGCGTACGCGTTTCTTTCTGGCTCTCAGCTCCGATCTCTTGCTGCCCTTCCACGTGCTTTCGGCGCGGTCGGGCCTGTACTACACTCTTGCTATGGAGCGAACTCCGTTTAAGAAGTGCCCGTTGTGTCACTCTAAATACTCGCACCTCGACGTGCACCCGGTGTGCAATACCTGCTTGTCGCCGGATCACCGCGAGGACACCTGCATGGCGTGTTCGAAATTCAGGAGCAAGAAGACTTTGAAGATTCGTCGAGCCAATAGGCTCCAGGCTAGGCTATCGGCCACGGCGCCCCCGCCTGACGACATTTTCCAAGAATATGTCGAGGAAGACGACGTGCAAGGTTCGGACTCTAATCCCGCATCCGAGGGAGAGGCCTACGACGCGGGTGAGGAGAACTTTGACGAAGTCACCGACGAGGTAGGGGACGACGAACAAACTTTTACCACGATGGGGGATAGCTCGGAGGAAGAGCATCCCCAACCTGACTCAGGGGTTGTTCCCCTTCCTACGGCCCAGGTCGAGGGATCGCCTTCGGGCCTTACCCAAGATCTAACTATGAGTCCTACGTCCCCGCCTCCGGGCCCGGTCACGGACACTTATGACCCATCACTTACGTCGAAGAAAACGAAAGTGAAGCCAACTGGTCACGCATCCTCGGATGCGAAACCGAAAGTGAAAGTGGCGCAGGTGAAGAAGGTTCTGGAGGTGTCAACTTCCAAGAAAACCAAAATGGCCGACTTGAAGAGCCACGCCAAAATGGCCGACCCGAAGCCCTCGGGGTCGGCGCCGAAGGCGAAGTCCTCCGACGCGGCTGCGTCGGCGCCGAAAGGGGTCGCGGACCAGAAGACTGCTTCGAAGAAGCGTCAGGGCGACGACGCGCATAGGCACGGGGCGTCGGCCCCGAAGACGGTGCCTGCCGGCGCACAGGCTCTCGAAGATGAGGGGTCGCTCGAACCGGCCCAGCCCTCTCCGGCCTGGACAAAGAAGGTAGCGGAATCCTTGCAGCGGATTCGAAAGGCCAGTGTGGTTCCCGCACAGGATACCAGTGCGCCGAAGCCGACGCCTAAGCCTACGAGGGAGCAAACGCCTATCCGTTTCACCCTGCCGCCCAAGTCGGCGCCGAAGGCCTTCGCACCGAAACAGGGCGGACCCTCGAGGGAGGTGTTCACGCCGAAGGCTGCCTTGGCGGTGTCGAAGCTGCGTCTCCAGCCGCTTGCGGAAGAGGAACGGCGTGCGTTAATAATCAACGCCAACACCGGAAAGCTGTCGCTCCTCAAACGGAAGATCACGACGGAGCCGACGTTGGAACCCTTTAAGATTCCTCTTAAAAACAAAAGGGACTCCGAGGACTCTCCGGCTTTGGTGGAACCTGTGTCCCCGCAAACCCTAGGACACTCGCCGACGCATTCCGCTGCAGCCGATGCGGACGAGGAAGGTGACGAGTACAACTATCCGGCGTACTCGGATCCGGAGGAGGAGCACGTACCGTGGTCCGCCACAGGGCGACGCGGAGGACCCGCAGTCGGCTCAGGACACTCAACTTTTCGCGGCCAAGACGTCCCCCTCTGAGGACTCTGCGGCCTTCAATGCTCTGATAGAGAGAGCTGCTGCTAACCACGACGTCGAGCTGCACTCGGACCCCGTGGATGTGGACTTCTTGTTCGACACCTTCTCGGTAGCCGAAAAGTCTGTCAAAACGCTACCGATGCTTAAGGGGGTGCTGAAACATGCTACGGAGGTTTTCAAGGAGCCCACCCGAGCGCGTGTGGTCAACCCTCGCATCGACAGGAAATATAAGGCAGCGCCCACGGATCCTACATATATCAAGGGACACTTGCCATTGGACTCCTTGGTTGTTTCCAACGCTCGGAAGAGGGCGAACTCTCAAACTACTGGTGATGCTCCTCCCCCGGACAAAGAGTCCAAAATCTTTGAGGCCTCAGGCAAACGAATTGCTGCACAGGCAGCTAATATCTGGAGAATATCTAACACCCAAGCATTACTTGCACGTTATGATAGGGCCCATTATGACACATTAGAGGCCATACTGCAACACTTGCCTGACCAATACAAGGAGGCGGGGGAGATGCTCATTCAGGAGGGTAAACTCATTACGAATGCATCCATCAAATGTGCACTGGATGTGGCAGACACAGCCTCCAGGGCTATCAATACCAGTGTGCTGCTTCGACGCCATGCCTGGCTTAGAATTCCGGGGTTCAAACCCGACATCCAAACTACGATCCTCAATCAAACAGTGAATCCTGACCACCTGTTTGGCCCTGAGGTGGATGCCACACTGGAGAAAATGAAAAAAGATACGGAAACTGCCAAGTCTATGGGGGCTCTACAAAGTCAGCAGTTTCGGAGTGGTTCCTTTCGCCGCTCAAACTCCAGAGGCACCTCAAGGGGACAGGCGTCCCAGTCAACCCCATACTACAAAAGTAACACCCAAGCCTCGTATAACAACAAGGGTCGAGGTGGTTACAGAGGCAATAATGTCAAGGGCAGGGGACGTGGAAACAATAGTTCCAGGTCCACCACCACCAACAAACAGTGACGTCTTGTCACTGCCCCCCGACCATGCAACACCGGTCGGGGGGAGACTCCAGCAGTTCCTGCCGGCGTGGAAAACCATCACCACGGACAGGTGGGTGAGGTCTGTTATCCAGTACGGGTACTGTCTAGAGCTTACGTCCATTCCACCGGACATACCCCCAAGGAGCCGTCCTATGTCAGGCGAGCACTTGACCTTGTTGCAGCAAGAAGTTCTTGTCATGCTGCAAAAAGGGGCAATAGAGCTTGTTCCATTGCAAGAGCGGGGAACAGGGGTTTACTCCCTGTATTTTCTGATTCCCAAAAAGGACGGATCCCTCAGGCCGATCCTGGACCTCAGGCCCCTGAACTGGTACATCCTCTCGGAGCACTTCCATATGCTCACGTTGCAGCAGGTG
The DNA here is from genome assembly GCF_964263255.1 of Lissotriton vulgaris. NCBI lineage: Eukaryota > Metazoa > Chordata > Amphibia > Caudata > Salamandridae > Lissotriton > Lissotriton vulgaris. The sequence continues at coordinate 769,917,815 of NC_141689.1, forward strand.
CTTCCCCTGCTTCAACAGGGGGACTTCCTGGCTACGCTGGATCTGAAAGATGCCTATTTTCATATCCCCCTGCATCCTTCCCACAGGAAGTATCTCAGATTCACGATCTTAGACCAGCATTACCAGTTCAAGGTTCTGCCGTTCGGGGTCACCACGGCACCGAGGGTGTTTACCAAGTGCCTAGCGACTGTGGCAGCGCATCTCCGTCGTCAGCACGTCCACGTCTTTCCCTACCTGGACGACTGGCTCATTCAAGCAAGGACAGAACAGCAGTGCGTCGACCACGTGTCACGCACCATTCATCTCCTGCACGATCTGGGATTCTCTCTGAACTACCCAAAGTCCCATCTCCAGCCCGCCCACGTGCGACAGTACCTGGGCGCGACAATCAACACTCTGGCAGCCACCGCGCAGCCAAATTCAGTGAGAATCGCCAGTATCCAGGCGCTGATCCAACGATTCAGACCCCGACACTCGCTCCCAGCGAAGGTGTTCATGCAGTTGATAGGCATGATGGCCTCCTGCATCTCCATTGTCCCGCATGCGAGACTACATATGCGTCCGCTTCAGGAGTGCCTTGCACGTCAGTGGGCTCAGGCTCATGGGCAACTGACAGACCTAGTGTTGGTGAGCGGTCGGGCATACAACTCTCTGCATTGGTGGAATCCACACAACCTTTGCAAGGGCCGACCATTCCAAGAGCCTGTCCCACAGATTATCCTGACGACGGACGCCTCTCTCCAGGGATGGGGAGCGCATGTACTCCAGTACACAGTGCAGGGACTATGGACACTACAGCAAAGGAAGATGCACATCAATGTGTTGGAACTGATGGCAATCTTCATGGCCTTGAAGGCGTTCAAAGTACATCTGTGCAACAAAGTCGTGTTGATCCGGACGGACAACATGACGGCCATGTACTACATTCAGAAGCAGGGAGGCACACACTCTCCACAGCTGTCTCATCTGGCTCAGAGCATGTGGAAGTGGGCCATTCAGAGGAACATCTTCCTCATGGCGGAGCATCTCCCGGGCAAGGACAATCAAATGGCGGATCTGCTCAGCAGGCACAGCCATCAGATGCACGAGTGGGAGATACATCCATCAGTACTCCAACCGTACTTCCAAAGGTGGGGTCATCCAGAGATAGACCTGTTCGCAACAAGGGAGAACGCAAAATGCCAAAGCTTCGCCGCCAGATTCCCACACCCCCAGTCACAGGGCAATGCGATGTGGATGAACTGGTCAGGCAGATTTGCGTACGCTTTTCCCCCAGCACCTCTGATACCGCTGGTGGCACGCAAGCTCAGGCAGCACTCGATGACTCTCATCCTGGTTGCTCCAACGTGGGCGCGCCAACCATGGTACACCACGTTTCTAGAACTGTCCGTGGTGCCGCATCAAAGGCTTCATCTCACTCCCAGCCTTCTGACGCAGAGCCATGGCGACATTCAGCACCCAGATCCGCAACAGCTCAACCTGGCGATCTGGCTCCTGAAGTCCTAGAGTTTGGCTACCTCAATCTTCCTCCCGATTGCATGAACATCATTCGGGAGGCAAGGAAGCCCACTACCAGAGCTTGTTATGCGGCTAAATGGAAGAGGTTTGTCATCTACTGCGCTAACCACAATATTGACCCTCTAGATGCTTCCATTCAAAACATCATTTGCTATCTTTTCCACCTGTATCAATGCAATCTGGCATACTCTTCCATCCGCATTCACCTGTCTGCTATGGCAGCATACCTCCAGAATAGACAACACCTGTCACTCTTCAAGGTCCCTGCTATCAAGGCCTTTCTGGAAGGACTCAAAAGGGTCATTCCACCAAGGACCCCACCAGCTCCAGAATGGAACCTCAATGTGGTTCTTACGAGGCTGATGGGTCCTCCCTTTGAGCCACTGCACTCTTGTGAGCTTCAGTTTCTGACTTGGAAGGTTGCGTTCTTAGTAGCAATTACATCGCTACGGAGGGTTAGCGAGCTGCAGACGCTCACCATCCAAGAACCTTTCTTCCAGGTACATGCTAACAGGGTGGTGCTCCGCACTAACCCTAAATTCCTACCCAAAGTGGTATCCCAATTCCACTTAAACCAGACAATTGAATTGCCGGTGTTTTTCCAAAACCCGGAGACGCTGGCGGAGCGCATGCTCCACACCCTTGATGTTAAGAGGGCCTTGATGTATTATGTAGACAGGACAAAAGATTTTCGCAAAAGCAAGCAACTTTTTGTTGCTTTTGCCACACACCACAAGGGAAACGCTATCTCAAAAGCAGGGATAGCTAGGTGGATAGTAAAGTGCATTCAGATCTGTTACGCTAAAGCTAAACGCACCCTCACTATCCCACCGAGGGCCCACTCCACCAGGAAGCTGGGGGCCTCTATGGCTTTCCTAGGTAACATTCCCTTAGAAGATATCTGTAGAGCAGCCACATGGTCTACCACACATACTTTCACTAAGCACTACTGTGTAGACGTGCATTCCAAACAGCAGGCAGCTGTTGGTCAAGCTGTTCTAAAAACACTTTTTCAGACCGCTGCAGCTGGCACGGGCGGCCGCCGATAATGGAGGGACTGCTATGTATTCTATGCACAGATATGAATTCAGCAGCCCACATGCCTCGAACTGCAAATGCTACTTACCAGTATGCATCTGTTCTTGGCATGTATGGCTGCTGACATTCATATCGCCCACCCTCCTCCCCGGCGCCTGTAGCAGCTGCAGTATTCATTCATATATATACATATGCTCATAGCATGGTCATCACTCACATTCTTCACTCCATCTCTGCCAATGGCTAAAAACAATCTGGGGATGGAGGCGATGCCCATGCGCACTGTAGTCCAGGGGAGGAGCCACCTATCTCGTGATACTTCGAAGACTCTTCCAGGACAACAATGTGCAATCATCCGGACCCAACACTAGGTGGCGATCTATGCACAGATATGAATGTCAGCAGCCCTACATGCCAAGAACAGATGCATACTGGTAAGTAGCATTTGCATTACTTATCTGCTGAATGAAAAAGTATGCTTTTTTATATTTAAATGTCTTAAGAGTTTCTTGCAATGTTTAAAAAAGTCTTGAATTGTATATTTCATTGCTTGAAATCTGCCTGTATTATTATACATTTTAGGCACTTTACTATTAGTGATATATTGTTGATCTTTGTGGGAGTCTAAATCAATTCTTTCAATAAAGTTGAACTTGTAATAGTATGAGATTCATGTATATGCAGAGACTGTAAAATGAAGGGTCCAACATCAGATAAAAAAGCTTCTTTTTTTGTTTGCAACTAAATGTATTCTCTCACTTTTAGTGATTTCTCTTTCTCCTGCTCATTCTGCATAAACGATGATTAAAGACTCAACTTTACTGCAAAAGGTTGAATGTATAGAATGCTACCTCATTACAGTACTATCCTCCATCAGTTTCAGATTGGCACACAGGGGTTTGGCCACTCTTAAAAGATGATTTTCTGCCATTGTATCTGGATTCATCCTGCACAAATCGGGCATGTTTAGTAGTAGAATCACTTCCTGGGTAGTTTGGTATACTTGAATCATAATTCAGGGAATACTAACATTAAGACATTATAGAATGATAAGGAGGGGAGTTCAGACATCTATTAAGCCACTTTTTTTTCCCATGGCTGAGTTGTCTGACCAGAGATCCTTGTACGTCAGATTAGACTTAATTTTATCTCATTTTGAGTTTTTGACATCTTCTATTCAAGTTTAGCACCTATATTCCAAATCTGTTTTGAACAAAATACTTCCTTATTCTCCTAGAGAGATTGTGTGTTACATATGGCTGTGGAAACTATTGAGTGTGATGAACATGTATGCATTATATGAGTGTTCTGACTCCCGCCACCTGGTATGCTCTTGAATGTTTTAACCATTTTATCCAGCACCTCTTCAATTTCGTATTTAGCTTTGCATCTTCTTTCTTGGTATGTTGCCTACATCCTTGGTGAGCCTAGCTACAGACACCTCTGCTCTCACAGGGTCCAGGCTCTCCCAGCAGTGTCTTCACGGCTCTCGGCTCTGCGGCATGGGGCAGTCGCTGCTGGTTGAAGCGGATCCCGGACAGCCCCCCTGCTTCCCGGTGACATGACCCCTCGGGCCCCCGACCCGCATCCGGGGGCGCCTGCTGCTGGGCTTTCTGGCGCTATATCTGGCGCTGCATCTAGTCACCCTCGGGGGCCTCCTCCAGCTGCGGGCAGAGCTGCGACGGGAGCTGAGCAGTGGGGGCCCGCACACAGCAGCCCCCCAGCAGCGGGACCCTGGCGACAGCGAGCCGCGCTGCCGTCAGTTGGCATTGCTGAATCGTCTTGGTTCTGAGGTAGAAGCACATCTAGAAGTGAGCAAACATGTCCGTAGAAGTAAGCGGAGCAAACTGAGTTAAGGGTCAGAAGGGGGAAGTTCATCAAAGAGCAAATAAACAGGACCCCCTGAACCAACAGGGCCACCTGTTCCTCCTGGACCTTAAGGTCTCCCTGGAATGCCAGGGTCTACACCAATTGGGCCAGGACCCCCTGGAGCACCAGGTCCTCCAGGCCCACCAGTGGTGCAGGGGCCCTCCGGTGCAGATAAAGGTCCTGCTAGAGTGATGCAGCCTGCTGTGGTGCATCTCCAGGGCTCTGGCTCTACTGTACAAGTCAAGAATGGTGGAGTCCTAAATGACTGGGTGAGCTTCGCCATGAATTCTAAGGTGTTCAGGCTGCACCCCCGAAGAGGGGAGCTGGAGGGTGCTGATGGACGGCACCTACCTCATCTATAGTCAGGTAGAAGTTTACTACCTCAACTTCTCCGACTTTGTAAGCTATTAGGTCCTGGTGGATGGCGTACCCTTCCTACAGGGCACCCGAAGTATAGAGACAAGGAAGACCAATTTTAATACTTGCTATACCGCTGACGTTTGCCTTCTGAAAGCCAAGCAAAAGATCACAGTAAAGATGGTCCATGCTGATATCTCCGTTAACATGAGCAAACATGCAACATTCTTTGGCGGTGTGCGACTGGGAGAAGCACCAGTATAGCAGGCTGGTCTGGCTGCCTATTTAGGATGCAGACTCTGGAAGATCACACAGTGCTGCCAGTCATCTCAGTATTTCAGGGTATATTTTATACATTCTCACAGAAAGCTGCTCAGCACCTTCTGGGCCCTTGAGTCGCCTAATCGGAGGAGAGAAGACTTTACCAAGTGGAAGGATTGGTGTGAAGCTGTTGAAACTTTTATTAATGGTTTTATGATGGCAGCCAGCATCACAGGCACACCATGGCTACATCGGTTTTGAGAAGGACCATTATGAGACTTCAACTGGCTGCTAAACCTTCCTGCATGCATTCCTGGATATGCTGGGAGAGATTGTGTGGAGTATTCGTCCACCTTGCACTAAAACTTCCCCTGTTCAGGGAGAAATTCCCAAGAGGCATGGACATTACTTGTAGTTGTGCTGCTGGTGAAATCTAACCTTGGTCTGTTCTAGATGTCTCTCTTTAGATTTAGGGTTGATGTAACCTTGATAAGGAGCCTTTGTAGTAGAGGAACACATCGGAGCCAGAGAAAATGACTGATGATTTTTATGGATATGTTTAAACATGGGATTAAATGTCCTTTTATGGGAGATCGGAATAATTAGTTAAAACCTATAAAAGGTAGCAGGTCAATAACAAAACGAAGAAGGCCATGTCCTTAAGATTGAAAACAGGTTAACATTTGTCCCCATGTTTCTCCTTTATTGACTGTGTTTTATCAATGCTGCAAGAGGTGAAGAATGTGATACTCACATCCTGTCATCCTCTCTCAAACCCCTCCCTGTGCAAGTTTTATTTCTTCCTATACCTATGTGCTGCCTTCATGTTTTAAAAATATCGGTCCACGTTTTTTTCAAGTCAGTGTTTTGGAGTTTTACTTAATGTATCTTTGCATAATTGTTACTGTGTTGCATTTTATTCTGAACATCATTTATACATGTTTATATCATGACTCAAGTAACCTCTTACGGTGGCAGAGTGGTGGACATGGAGCACCTCATTTCCTTGCCATCTTGTCATTGTGGCGTATCTCTCCATTAATTGATCATAAATCATCAGATGTGCCTGGGAGCATTTGGAGGCCAGGTTTTCACTTTTCCACTTCTACTTTAATAAACTAATTTGCTCTTGTGATAACCACAACTTGAATGCAAGAGTTAAATTACATCTAACCTTGTGGAAAATGCACCACAGCTATAATTTAGTTGTAAGATTGTAAGTACTACTTTCTCATCGTGGAAGTGATAGTATTTGGAGAGGCTTTGGTAGACAAACTTTGGAAGTGATTGTAAGGATAAACCCTGCATCTGCTTTATGAGGTAGTAGAACTTAGAGTTGTTTGTTAAAGTAAATGTGCGTACAGTGAATGAAGTAAAATATGTAGGCGCTCTACACAGTAGAAGTTTGGGAAACCTTGTGATGTAGAAATTGATGATACTTTAGAAACACAGTAAGAGATACCTGTTCTATATGCTTTCCTGTTTAGTAACACAGAGGTAGATAAAGAGGAGTTTCCTGAGAGATTTCAGGATATAACTCAGTAAGCAGGCTTTGGACATGTCTTGAGAGAAGAACTTGGGCTAAAAATACTGAGTTTGGAGATATCCTATGTATCTTCACATGTGGAGGTAAAAATCAGAAGTTTCCTACTTAAGTGGATTTAAGGTTTATTCAAGCTGTATTTCAAAGTGGAGTGTGGCGTTTTAGTCAAATTAAATGTGTTAATTTCAATGTTCCTCAAACTGTATGATTTGGCAGAACTGATAAATCTTAATTTAAGAGTGCAGAGTGAATGGAAACTTGTGCGAATTTTGAGGTTGGGGAACATTTCATGAGCAAGCATCAGAAGCTGAACAATATTTTAGGAAGATCTGCTCTTATAACGTGCGAAGGGACTCTTACTAGTCACATCGATGACTAAGGTTTACTAATCTTCTGTATGTCGTCTGTCTAATAGGTTCCTTACTAGATGACCAAAACATGTAATTGGAATAAGTTTAACAGTTGCTTCATAAAGCGAGGCCATAGAATAGTGAGAAAAGGTGCATTGTTGTATATTAATCAGTATTCAAACTATTCGCCTATGATTATGGGTTGTTAAAAGCTAGACTTTCCATTAGATTTTGCTTCATTTTTTAAATACACGAGTTGTGATAGGACAGTATGAAATGCGAAGGGAACGTTTAGCGCAGCATTAGCAACTTCTTCTCAATTTACCCATTCTGTTCTATATATATTTTTTGTTCTTGCAGATTCCACACCACATTTCCAAAACTATTTTGTTTCTGAAAACAGTGAGTAATCTGAGTAATCTGTGTAAATAAAGAAATCATACATAAATGGGAGACTTCTCAGTTATCACAAACTAACACTAATCAATTGTGAATAAGAGAAGGTTTAGATCCCAGGTCCGATACCTTCTTGAGGGTCTCCACACACTGACGAGACGTTCCTTACCCGGTCCAGGGCCCTGTCGGGTCGGAATTATCACAGACAGAGCGACCTTTTGCCCTTGTACCCGCCTAGTACAGCCCTGAAGAGTCGCAGGCAGACTGTGCCACACGCGACGAAACTCGTGTCGGCTGGTTTTTACGTGTCTGAACAATAAAGGACACTTCACATCAACGCTGGATTTATCTAATTACATACTGTTAAACTGTGTTTTACTAGCTTTTGTCTCTACAAACACTTTACGCAACAATAACGATACTACTGTATATTTATTTCAGAGTGTGAATGGGTATTACGTTTGTAAACTTTCTAGTGCTAGCATCTGTTAGTTCTTCTTCTGGGGGGTTATAGGGCTTATTTGGATATTTTGGATATTTGGATATTTTGGATATTTGGAGGGGTATTTATAGAGCGCGGCGTTCGCTCCGGAAGGAGCATCATGGCGCTGAAAATCCTTGAAGCCAGGTCGCAGAGTGGTAAGGGGGAGGCTAGATGGAAGATTTGGTCCAATCGTCGGGAAGATTGAAAATCCATGTTTTGAGAAGTTTTCTAAAAGGCTTCTCAAGTGTCTGAAGTCTTAGGTGTCTGGGCATACTGTTCCAGGCTTTGATAGCCAGGGTGCTTAGGGTTTTACCGCCTTTAGACTTCAGGTTGAACCTGGTGGAGGTCATGAAATTTTCTTGGGCAGAGCGAAGGGAACGACTCGGGATGTAGTGTGGGAAGCGTCTGGTAAGATAGATGGGACCTGTTTTGTTAAAAGCCCGAAAGGCAACGATGAGAATCTTGAAGAGTATTCTCTTGTGCAGGGGAAGCCAATGTAAGGTCTTTAGGGCTGCAGAGATTGAGGATTTGCGAGGTAATTTTAAAACAAGGCGGGCGGCAGTGTGTAAAACACTTTGTAGTTTGGAGAGGGTGGACTTCTTGGTTCCAGCCAGGAGGCCGTTACAGTAGTCCACACGCGAGAGAATGAGGGCTACTGTTACCGTTTTTCTAGAGTCTAGGGGGAGAAAGTCGAAGAACTTTCCCAGGGATTTGATTATGCCGAAGCATTTGCCGGCCACGGTTGTGGCATGATGGTCAAATGAAAGATCAGAGTCAAAAAGTACCCCGAGGTTTCTTGCAGTAGTGACGGTCTGGGGGGGGCAGTAGAATTGTCAGGCCACCAAAGGGCAGGACAGAAAGAGGCGTTCTTTCCGATCCCCTCACCCTTTTGCACCTCGAAACGCAGGGAACCATTTATTTTGAATTGTTAGCGTTATTTCTTAGCTGCGCGCCTTATTCTAGAGAGAAAAAACCCTTGCTCTGACCCACAAAGACACAGAACCACATCCTTGTTCAACTACATATGCATGCTGCAGCTTGTAAACAATTTGAACAAGGTAAGAACAGGCATTGTGAGATACAACTAGTGGTAGAAGTGTGCTAAACAAATGTCCATGTCAATCCCATAGTAAACCAGGGTCAGCTCTCACTGTTCAATGTCAATATGTGATTTCTGGAAGACAAATTAAATGATATTAGTGTAATAATTTATCAGTAGGCAGATGATGCCCCCTCTTTCTTCAGGAAATTGAAATCAGCAATGTCATTGACCTGGATAAACTATGCTCTCCCAATTCCTCAAAAGTAATTTTCCACAACATACGTCTTACTTTTCTCTCCAATATCTTCTCATTCTTACATCTAGGACTGAACTGTCCTTTTTCTTACAGCAAATCATCTCCTTTTCTCCTATATAGTACCAATACCACTGGCACCATTTAAAACTCTTCTCTGAATGTCAAAGTCACATTGTCAAAATGTACAAATCTAACTCTTACTATTGCACCATACGCAGAAAATATTACATTTCACTCTTCCGTTTGACTCCTATGCAATAGTTCAGGCCAAGATTATCTTTAGACTTGACTAAGTCAACTCACTTTTGATAGGTGTTCATGGTGGTTCTCTTGCTCCTGTGAAAGTATGTTCCACTCCACTTCACCTTATTTCTGGCCTTAGTGAATTCTGTATATAACTATGGGGGAATAGCCAAATAACCCACTGAGACCTTGGCTAATTACTATAAGTAATACAAAGAAGGGGCCCCTGAGGGATGGATTGTAGCTATTATGTAATCAACAACAGTATTTTATTAACTATTGGAATGTCACAGTAACTTCACTAATCAATTCAGAAAATCATACCAAACGAACCGTTCAAAATAGCTCCAAATCTGGTTCTTATTCATATTTTTATTTTCTCTTATTGCTAAATAATATAAATTTTCACCATATTCCATAATACAGCAAATACTTAACCAATACAGAAAATATACACTCTTTTTTCAAGACAAATTGACGGCCCACTTCTTTTCTTAAAGGGCGTCCTCTTGGGTAAACAAATACCACCCAATCTAATGTCCCAGACCAATATAGTGTTATCCTTAGATTGGTGCCTTTTGTAGTTATTCTTTTCCATCTTTTGTGGGCTCCTTATGTAGGAAAAAGTTGACTTGTTTCGGTCTATTGAATTTCTGGCCTCCTTAGGACAATACAGCGCGAGTGTTACCTCAAGTAAAACATAAAATACCCACTATTATTATGGGTATTTACTCAACATATATAGAGTCACAGTTACTCATAACTTTTGAAAATACAGTGAAGTGCCCAAAATATTTATTCTTATTAAAAAGGGTTCATCCATCCTGTGAGTGTAAAAAAAACAACCATACTCTTATGTGCCCCTCGCAGTGTTAAAGATCCATATACTTTTGTGCCACTGATCCTGCTCTATACGTATGTGGAATAAATCGATGGTTATAAACCTAACATGCATTTTAAACAGTGACGGACCATTTTCTTTTGAGTTCCTCAGGCAAGTCCCATTCAAATGAGTGGACCCCCCCAATAGCCACATGCTTTTGATGCATGTCCTCGCAAAACGAGCACATGTGTCCTCCGAACGATTTAAAGCAGTGCAATGCTAGTAAACATTTGCTACGTCAGAGTGGGCCGGTCGATGCTTATTTGGGGTGGGCCCAAATTTGTCTGGTGAGTTATTTAGATGTCTCCACATCATATAACTGCTGTCTTGTAGCCCTACCTTATTGATGTATATAGTACCGCTCCTTGTCGGACGTGTTTCCAGCTATCAGTGGCAGGAACAAATTAACCGCTAAATATTTTCCAGTATGTCTATTGAAAAAGGGATAGCCAAGGAGCGAGTATATCCCGGATCCCTTGTGCCAGATTTAATTTGTGCTTAAAAATTCAGAGACATGAATCTTATCTCAACGGGCTACGGTCCGGCAAGTACCTGTCTCCTACTGACCAAAATATGGGTAACCAGGACAAAGTCATACGATCGATTATCCAGGTGGTAAGATCCTCCTCCCCACAGAAGTTACAAAATGAATAGGGTGCGTCTTGACCCTGCTGTCATAAAATAAAGAAAGGGTATTATCGCCATGCATCTTGTTGTTACACTTATAACGGGGGACTGTGCCGGTGGTGCTTATCAAGTATGTTTGACGTGGTCTATCTTCCAATTCTTTCTGGCACAGGCATACAAGTGTTTGTGTCTATTCCATCAGTTTAAAGGCTAACCCTCGCCAGAAGCGAATACCTACTATCCTGCTTATGTGGTGAGAATAAACTAGACCGTCAATGAGGGTTAAACTCATGGCTATGTCATTGCGGCCCACCAATGTCAGAAAACAGTTTTCTAACCTTTAACTTTTCTGTGCATAACTTTTTGGCAATGTGTACTATTTTCAGATCGAGAACCATTGTCCATGTTATTGCTTTTATATTGCAGATTGCAAAAGAGGGGCACCAGACTATATTGCTTATATTCTCACAATGTGAAAAAAGATAAAAATGTCGGACCGTACCTATCTATTTACAGAAAGCATAGTCGCTATCTTTGCTCATGCCCAGATCTACACACAACCGTATGACCATATACAGATATATTATAACATTATGTCCTCATATAGTACAAAACATATTATTGAGTCACCTCAGATTTTGCAGGAAATTACCTTTTCTGTAGTAGGGGATCTCTGTGTATAGTCATAATCTAGTGAATAGTCCCGCCCATGTGCGTGGACCCCGGCAATCAAAAATAATCTCTTAAGTTGTCAAAATAATGCAGAAACTGCAAAGACACTTAAGAGAGAATTTAAAGACAAATAATGCAGCCTATATCCACAGGCTACACTGTCCAGTACTTCAACTAGAATTTCCACCAAAAAAAACACCACACACAAAACAGCCTGCAGTTTCTACCATAGAGAAACTTGCCTCCCCCAGTCAAAGACTCTGGAATGATAGAGAGGAAGGTAGGGACAGACAAGCCCCATAGGCTGCCATTATGTGGCTTAAATAGGATACTGTGCCTTTAAGAGAACTTTCCAGAACTTCTCCCAGTATCCCAGAATGCATAGCAGGTCCCTCTTACTTCAGTTCTTTTTTCCGGCTCCTGCTTACAGGACCCTGGCATTGAGCTCTCCCTTTTTCAAGGGTTTATTGGAATTGTTTTTGCACTTTTGAATTCTAAAAGTGTTACAGTTTGATTCTTGGTGTTCTCTTCTCTTTCTTTTGTGCTGTTTTAGGCGTTTTGGGGCTCCAAAATGCCTGGCCTTTTTGTTAAGTGCCCAGCATGTGAGAGGAAGAAGGCCAAGGGTGACCCCCATGATGTCTGCATCGTGTGCCTTCCAGAAGATCATGTCCCTGAGGAGTGTGTCATCTGCCAGCAGCTTTCTGCTCGGACCCTGAGGGACAGATTGAAGATCAGGCTGGCTGGCCTGGAGGATAGGCGTCTGCGGGCTGCAGGTGGGTCTGGGCAGCCTGGGAAGGTTCCCTCTGCCTCAGCTGAGGCCCCTGGGGGGCTCCCCGGGGGCAGGAAGTCCAGCAAACGGTCCCATTCTCCGTCGACGTCGATGGCATCGACGACGACGTCGAGAGGGATGACGACGGCGTGCTCCCCTTCTCCCCGGGGCTCCGGGTCGAGACGGCGTGACGGCTCGACGGCGAAGGAGAAGCCGACGTCGAAGCCTCCGTCGACGTCATCGTCTTCGTCGACGTCGAGATCTTCCTACCGACGCCGACGGCGAACTGACGTGCATCGGCGATCGCCGTCGAGGCGACACCGTTGATCGGCGTTGAGGCGCAACCGCCGATCGACGTCGAGGGGCTCCTCGACGTCGGGACCATCAAGACGGCGGCGTTCGTCGTCGAAGGCGGAACGCTCGACGTCGAGAGGGCGACGTGAGAGGTCGCGGAAGAGGAGGTCGACGTCGAGGAGTCGACGCCGAGGAGAAAAGGGTCGACGCCGAGGAGACGGCGATCGACGCCGGAGTCCAGGATGTGTTGTTCGACGCCGGAGAAGCGTTGCTCTGCATCCAGCAGACAGCGGTCAGCGCCGAGGAGTCGGTCACCCTCTCCAAAACGGGGACTCTAGTCCCAGGAGTCACGCTGCTTCCAGTGGGGGACGGAAGAGGAAGCGGTCGCCTGCTGATGGGGATGGCTCTCCGCGTCCTTCGCCTAAAGGGTCACCGGGCTCGGTGTACTCGGACGTGTACACGCCATCTCGGCCCAGGACTCCGACTCCTCCCCCTGTTCCTAAGGAGGACCCTCCACCCAAACCGCCACTGCCTTCAGGAGATCCTCTTCCACCTCCGGTCCCTCCGCATGGGCCCGCCCCGCAGCCGAAGGTTCCTCCGCCGAGGTCCACTTCCCTGCCGTCCCTACCTGTTCCTCCTAAGGGGACTCCAAAACCGAAACCCCGGGAGGAACAGACGAAACCCCGTGAGGAACCGAGGAAGACCCCTCCACGTAAACCTAAGGAGCGCCCACGAGCTGGCAGGTCCCGCTCTCGCTCTGGGAGGAAGGAGAGATCGCGGCGCAGATCATCCACGAGATCGAGACACCGCCATAGGAGGCGTGGATCTCGCTCACACACGAGGTCCTCTGGGACCAGGGATTATTCACCTACCCTATCAGGGTCACCGGACACCAGAGTGTCCCCGATAGATGACCTGGTGGCGTTTCAGGACGTCCTGTTGAGGGGCGCTGCGAAGCTATGCATATCCCTGACGGTGCCGACTCCGAAGACGTCAGTCATTTTCGAGACTCTTCATCAAAAGCACATGTCTCGTCCTCTCCTGCCTCTGGTGCCGGGCCTGGAAGAACCGGCTATGGCTCTGTTCCTCACCCCGGCGGTGACAAGGGCGGCCCCATCAAGATTACTAAAGAAGTACCGGGCTCCCGACTCGGATCCGGCCTTTTTGAGAGCGGAGCCTCCGCCTGACTCTGTCATCGTCACGGCGGCCCGCAAGCAGCATGCCACCACTCCGTCCTCCTCGGTTCCCCCGGACAAGGAGTCAAGGTGGATGGATTCGGCGGAGAGAAAGGTCTGTGGTACTTCCGCTACCTCCATGAAAGCGGCGAGTGTCACGGCTCTGTTGGGCCGATATGACCGCGCCCTCTGGGACTCCCTCGAGCGCTTTGCGGAGCATTTGCCTCGGGAGCAGCGTGAAGACTTCATGGAAGTCCTGAGTGAGGGGATGCTGGTGGCCAACCAGATAATCAGCGCGGCGGCGGACTCTTCCCTGTTGGCAGCTCACGGATTTTGCCACGGAATCAACCAACAGCGTCACGCATGGCTCCGGCTTACGTCCCTGAAACCGGACGCACAGCAGAGGGTGGCCAATATGCCGTTCTCCGGTGAAACCCTCTTCGGGAAGCATGCGGATGATGAAATGGCCCGCATGAAGGCGGAGGCCGAAACGCTGACGGCTGTGGGCCTGGAGAAGCCCTAAGAGACCAAGAAGCAGTACCGCCCCTTCCAACGGCGGTTCGGCGGACAAGGCCGTGGACGAGGACAGGCTTCGGGGCACTCGCAACAGCAAAAGCAGTTCCGTAAGCCGTTCCAGAAGCAGCAGAAGGGCAGGGGAGGCCAGCAGTCGGCTCCAGCGCCCAAGGGCCAGGCTGGGCCTAGGCCCTAGGTACTTACTTCCCCCCGGATCCGTTACCCACTCCGGTAGGGGGAAGCATCCAACTTTTTCTGGCAGAGTGGAGAAAAATTACTCAGGACAAGTGGGTGCTGAATATTGTTTGCAATGGATACAGTCTCGGTTCACCAGCCCTCCTCCAGCGATTCCCCCGGTCAGCTCGCAGTTTCAACTGCGCGAGCTTCAGGCGGAAGCGGATGTCCTGTTAAGGAAAAGGGCGATAGAAGACGTACCTCAGTCTCAGAGGGGAAGAGGTCTGTACTCCCGGTTCTTTCTGGTTCGCAAGAAGGACAAGAACGAGTTCAGGCCCATTCTGAATTTGCGACAGGCAAACAAATGGATTCGCAGAGAAAAGTTTTGCATGCTGTCGTTGCATCAGATTTACCCTCAGTTGCAACAGGGAGACTGGCTATGCGCCATAGACCTACAGGATGCTTACTTCCATGTGCCCATTGCACACAAACACAGGAAGTTCCTGCGGTTCCAAGTCGGCACCAATCACTATCAATACACAGTACTCCCATTCGGACTGAAGTCTGCGCCGAGGACGTTCTCGAAGTGCATGGCGGTGGTAGCAGCGCACCTGAGGAAGAACAAGGTGTTCGTCTACCCGTACTTGGACGATTGGTTGATCAAGGCATCCTCCTTCTCGGAAGCGCGAGCACACTTCCAGAAGACATGCGTTCTCTTGAACAAGCTGGGGCTGCACATCAACATGGCCAAGTCTGTCCCGACTCCGGTCCAATGCATACAGTACTTGGGAGCCTCCATCAATACGCTGTCAGCAAGCGTGTCTCCTTCGGAAGAGCGACGATTATCACTCCTTCGGAAGGCTCAGGCTCTTATGACGACTCCATCTACAACAGTGAGGACGGTGTCTTCTCTACTGGGATCGATGGCCTCTTGTATCTTCCTGACACCACACGCACGGCTGCACATGAGACCGCTGCAGGAGTGCTTGGAGGACCAGTGGGATCAGAGGAAAGGATCTTGGGATGACAAGATTCGCCTGTCGCTGCATGCTCTTCAGTCTCTGAAGTGGTGGTGTTCGGCGGAGAATCTCCTCAGAGGGGTTCCCTTTCACAAGGACATTCCCACGCAGACTGTTGTGACGGATGCGTCTCTTCTGGGATGGGGAGCGCACTCCGGGACTCTACAGATTCAAGGCACGTGGTCACCGATGGAGGCCACGTATCACATCAATTTCCTGGAACTCAGGGCTGTTCACTTGGCGCTGAAGGCCTTTCTTCCGTCCTTCCGGACCAACTCTCTGCTTGTGCAGACGGACAATACCACCACGATGTATTACCTCAACAAGCAGGGGGGCTCGAGATCGCGCGCTCTGTCACAGGAGGCGCAGACGATCTGGCACTGGCTCCTAGCCAGATGACTGACGATAACGGCTACCCATCTACCAGGTGTGCAGAATGTTCAGGCAGACACACTGAGCAGACTGCTTCAGGAAAACCACAAATGGGTCATAAACGACGAAGTACTAGGAGAAGTCTTCGCAAGGTGGGGAACTCCAGACGTAGATTTGTTCGCCACCGCCGAAAACAGCAAGTGCAGAGACTTCGCCTCCAGGTACTTCCAACAAGGGACGCTGGGGAATGCGTTGTGGATCAACTGGACGAACAGCTTTCTGTACGCCTTTCCTCCCATTCCCCTGATTCCGGCGGTGCTCATCAAGCTGGCCCGGTCCAGGACTCGGATGATACTCATCGCCCCGGAGTGGCCCAGGCAGTGGTGATTCACGGACCTACTTCACCGGTCTCTCCTTCCTCACATTCGGTTGCCGTGCAGGCCGGACCTTCTCAGGAAGTTCGGGGGGCGGATGTTACACCCCAACCTCTCGTCTTTGAGTTTGGCGGCATGGCTCCTGAGATAGTGCAATATGGCCATCTGAATCTGCCCGATGATTGCATGGACATACTGAAGGAGTCTAAGAGACCTTCCACTCGGACTTCATATGCTTACAAGTGGAAGAGGTTTTGTATATGGTGCCAGTCTAAGAACCATGATCCTACTACCTGCAAGGAAGATGTCATCCTTCCTTACCTTTTACATTTGGCGCAGTCTGGCCTTAATGTCCATTCCATTAAGGTACATCTTGCTGCATTGACTGCCTACAGGAAATGCCCTTCACAGACTTCCTTTTTCCAGATCCCTGTGATCAAAGACTTTCTGGAAGGTTTGAAGAAAGTATTCCCTCCTGTCAGGCTTCCCTCGCCTTCATGGGAATTGAATGTGGTGCTGTCCAGATTGATGAAGGAGCCTTTTGAACCTATTCATAAGGCTTCGTTGCAGCACCTGTCCTGGAAGGCGGCGTTCCTCGTGGCCATTACATCGGCCCGCAGGGTGAGTGAAATTCAGGCGTTGTGTTGTAATGAACCTTATACTGTATTTCATGCTGCTAAGGTTGTTATGCGTACTCACCCTAAATTTCTTCCCAAGGTTATTTCTGATTTTCATATCAACCAGACTATAACTTTGCCTACGTTTTTTCAGAACCCTTCATCTCCAGCGGAGAGGTCTCTCCATTCCCTGGATGTGAGGAGGGTCTTGAAATTTTATCTGGATAAAACCAAAGATATTCGTAGGTCTGACCAGTTGTTTGTCAATTATGGATCGGTCAGGACGGGTCTTGCGACCTCTAAGCAGTCCATCTCTAGGTGGATTGTGTCCTGCATACAATTGTGTTATCAGAAAGCTAATAAGACCTTAGGAGGTAAGCCTAAGATTCATTCCACCAGGGGCAAAGCTGCCACGACGGCTCTGCTCCGTAATGTGCCGTTTGCTGAAATATGCAAGGCAGCCACTTGGAAGTCGGTTTATACCTTTGCTAAGCATTACTGCCTGGACACTGACGCCAGGGCAGACGCTCAGGTTGGGCAGGCTTCGCTGCGGAATTTGTTCGCACAGTAGTGGCGTTATGTATTATTCTCCACCGCCGCTTTGGTGTGGGGATGGGCTTGCCATTCTATTCACTAGATTATGACTATACACAGAGATCCCCTACTACAGAAGGAGTAGTTTCTGTCCTGTAACTCCAGTTCTGTAGTAGGGGTATCTCTGTTATAGTCATAAGCGCCCGCCCTCCTCCCCGGTGGAGATTTTTTCATCATACAGGAATGCGACAGGTCTGGCGTGCTTCGCCTTCAAAAAGAACTGAAGTAAGAGGGACCTGCTATGCATTCTGGGATACTGGGAGAAGTTCTGGAAAGTTCTCTTAAAGGCACAGTATCCTATTTAAGCCACATAATGGCAGCCTATGGGGCTTGTCTGTCCCTACCTTCCTCTCTATCATTCCAGAGTCTTTGACTGGGGGAGGCAAGTTTCTCTATGGTAGAAACTGCAGGCTGTTTTGTGTGTGGTGTTTTTTTTGGTGGAAATTCTAGTTGAAGTACTGGACAGTGTAGCCTGTGGATATAGGCTGCATTATTTGTCTTTAAATTCTCTCTTAAGTGTCTTTGCAGTTTCTGCATTATTTTGACAATTTAAGAGATTATTTTTGATTGCCGGGGTCCACGCACATGGGCGGGACTATTCACTAGATTATGACTATAACAGAGATACCCCTACTACAGAACTGGAGTTACAGGACAGAAACTACTCCTAACTAATCATCTTGATCAAGTTACCCTTCACTAGGTTGTGCATGCACACATGGGATCTCTTAACAATCGCATCATATTTTAAATGACCAGCAAAAATTACATATATCAGTGTCATTATTGTAACAATGTAAGAATCATAACCCGTCAATTTGGTTATCCCTAATCATCTTGACCATATTGCCTGTCAGCAACTTATACATGAGCTATATGCAATGTCTATCGAATCATAACTGAAGTTTAATCCTCTATGACAAATCAAAACCAAAAATAAGAAGAATGCGATGGGGCGGCAGGTCCTTTTCGTACCAAGTCTCCAGACTATGGAACTCTATGCCCTCAGATCTGCCCTCACAAGAATCAAAACAATGTTTTAGAAAGGCACTGAAAACCTGGCCTTTCTCCTCACATTAGGATCTGCCTCACCGCTCTCCCTGTCACTATAGCGCCAAGACGCCTCGGCATTCAAACGCTTTATAAGTACTTCAGTCAGTCAGTTTAAGTATCTTATCGCAATCACCTATGGAAGCATCATCTTATATTGCTGCAAAATCAGAACTCCTCTAGTTGATTCTGTGGCAGATTATGAGCTCATTCCATTATGACAACAACAAAATTGTGTTGTCTTTTCTATGCAGATCTTTACATGTTAATCAGAGTCAAACCTCATCATGTTCATTGAGCCCTTGTGTGGCAGTGTGGAATCTTTCAATTAAACGGGCTTCTGTCCTCAAAAGTACATTCTCATTCAATTACCCTTTGATTGTCTTCGGTGTTGCATATAGGACTGACTATTCTATATTATTATAAGTGCGTCCTTCTGTGTCATAATGCAAAACTAACGGGGCTCCCTGTATTTTACATCTTATTCTGGATTTATGTTGTAAGATCCTATTTTTTACAGGCTTGTTGTTTTGCCAATATATGTCTTTTGGCAAGGACACGTAATATGATGGATAACATTTTTCATATTGCTATTAGACATTGCATACTGATTTAAAGTTTTTCCATAGATTATTATATTTTTACTGTTTTTAGTAAATGTGCATGCTGCAAAATTGCTGCATTTAAAATGTCCAGTGACTGGTGGAAGTCCTAACATCTCTCTTCTGTTCCTCTAACTGGTTTAACTAAATGTTGGTGAATATTTGTATCTTTGTTTTAATACAAATATAGGGTTTTGACTGTTAAAAGAACTCAGTAACTTCAAATTTGAATTAGCGATTTTCTTTATTTTGTTAGCCATTGGGGAGAATGACGATTCTCCAATTTTTATGCAGAGAGAATCTTGATTTCATTAAAGAAAAACGGAGGCTAACATTAATCAAATACCTTATTTGCTGCCCAACATGCAGCCCTTTAAAGAATGTAAACACATCACAATAAATAGAACATTAACAACATCATAAGGGCACAGTGCACACTCCCATCTTCCTCTTGGGCTGCGATGACACAGACGCACAACGTGGATTTCCAGTTGCTCCTAAACATTGTTATCTGAGGGGAAAAAAAAACACTGTATAGTGAAAAGTATACGGACAGGCTAAAACTGAATACATAATGACAGCAATGCACAATACATTAAAATTCAGGGAAATATAATATAACTATATAGAAAATAAACCGCATCGAACCCAAACCTCTCAGGGAGAGGAAGGTGAGATTACGTTAGCCTCCGTTTGTCTTTAATGAAATCAAGATTCTCTCTGCATAAAAATTGGAGAATTGTCATTTTATTACAAGACCGGAGGCTACCAATATGCATGTTTAAAGCCATGTAAAGCTACACTGCTAACATGCTCTGTTGGTCGCAAATAGAACTTTGAGAAGGTATCTGCATTAAACCAATCAGCGAGTTCAAGTATTTCGGGCATGGAACCGCCGGCTCAAAATACTTTGCTAGCTGTTGCTCCCCTAGAAGAGACCTCCAAAGAGAGTTCCACACCAGCTTCATGCATAATCAGGCGAATCCATCTTGCTAGACTGGCTGAAGAGGCAGGTCTAAAGGGACTAACATATGACAAAATAAGTTGATCAGTGCAAACAGGTCTAAAATAAGAGATTTTGCTTTTATAGCACTTCATACCTTTCACAACACACAGTTTTTCACACTGGTGAAAAAAGGGGTAGTAGACCGATTCAGACATTGTTTTAGTACTTTTCCAGATATTGAAGTGAATACCTACGGAAGAGTAAAACATATTAGAAAGTTCCAAAGCTTTAATGTCTGAGACCCTTCTAAAAGAAATCAGACACAAAAGAGTCGCCAATTTCATGGAGATCCTTTTAAGAGAGAGTAAATTGTTGACAGGCCAGGAAAGAAAGAGATTAAAGATAAGGTTAAAATCCCAAAGGGATTCGTAACATGCCTTGGTAAGTCTCCTTAATCTAATACCCTTCATAACTCTTTTAATTAAAGCGTTGCTAACATTAAAACATATCTAAACATGATGTGTTAAAACCCAACCAAAATACATAAAAATGCATTTGTATTGGTTGTACACGAAAAGCTTATGTGCTGTACGCATTTATAGCAATATTTCATTCAAAGCATATAGATAACATTTGAAAATGATATCCGAATGAATCATGAAAATACATTTATGAAATGGCTCTTAATTACAGAAGAAAAAGTTGAGACCATTTCATGGCAGATTATATAAACTGATTGTGGACAAGGTCAAATATTGTCTCTTGGAAGTTTTCAAAGAATTCTAGTTCTCTATGAATAGTTCTACTTTAAGCAGATTACTTTGTGACAAAAAATGAAAAAATACAAATTTGGAAAAACAAAAGTTTGATCATAGAAAAAATAGAGTTCCAAAGTTAGAAACTTTGTTTTGATAAATGAAGGTCGAATTCAGAGTCTCTCAGAACACTGCGTGCCAAATCAAAAGTCAGTGTTATTGTTTGGAGAAAACATCAAATCTTCTAAGTCTGAAAAGAATTTGTCTACCATTGTAGGTGAAAGTTGGGTTACCTCTTTAAGAAGATTAATTGCACATAGATGTGAAGCATCGCTTTCAGCTTTGTTCGCATTAGCAATGTTCGAATTGGAAGGTACCTGTGTGCCGCTTTCCTCTCGTACCTTACCGTCAGCATTTTGCGTCTCTGAGATCTCAATGAATGCAGTCATCAGAATCATTAGCCGCTGGGGACAAAACAGTGCATGAGCCGTCACTGGTCCAAGCAAAGTATCAGCATCCGTTGGCATGACTAATGGGAGTGTCAGGCAGATGTCTAGCAGGCATTTTCTCCACATAGGCATCGTAGAACAGGTAAGATGCAATCTTGCCAGATTGGTCTGAATGACATAAACCATGTGATATTCAATTCTTTTAAACAAGTTAATCCTAAAATTTGGACTATGCGCTCACGACACTTCATCGCCAGTAGAGTATTTTCCACGGTGATCTGGGTGTCCGCTGTGGATTGGCTTGCCATATCGAATCAGTAGGAGCAAAAATAGTATCCCTGCAGCGAGTCCCAAAATGAGAGGCAGTCCGCCAAACACAGAGTGCAAGAAGTTTGGAAATATTCCTAGGACTGCTTCAAAATGTGCTAACAGTCCCCAAAAAATCGTATTAAATACATGTACAATACCACTCGTATCAGACATGTTTAAGATACGACCTAACATTTCTGAGAAATGTACAGGGCAGTTTGTAGTTAATAGGGTGTGTATCTCCGCAGAAGTCCTTGCGACTTGCAGATCATAGGTCTCTTTGGCCGAGGTCAATGGGACAGTTTTCTGTAAAAAAATGGCTTTCATTCTGTATAAAGTATCAATTCTGTTGGAAGAGATGTTTAGTGAAGGCCATAACGGCGACTCCCGGTCTGTCTTGGTTTTTGGAAACAATACTTGCATACAGCAAGTGACCATTGCTGACACAGTTATGAGATAGGCTAAACCTGGCAATATGCTACAGCAGCTGTGATCATTCAACATAATGTAACTTCCATTAGAAAGTTGCCTAAAACTTAGATCAATGACTGCAGCTGGTGAACCTTGCAGGTGGCAGGAAAAATTGTTAGAGGAACCATTGCAGGCCCGGTGTAAATTAATACCCTGACAAAGGAGAGAGACGCTTAGTGCATTTTCACAATTATTACCACTAAGAAACACTTCTTTCCCACTCCAACATCTGTGTGTGTAAGGTAATTCCCAGGATGTCTTGATGTATTCTTTACCCAACCTTTCATATGGGCATGCTGGTATATGTTTTAAGCAATACTGAAAATGGAAAATTGTAACAGGCAGAGTGATTGTACTGTGCATTATCCATTCAGTAGGTGGCTTTTTAGTGACTGTAAATGGCAATCTTTCCAGTTTTTCAATGCTCAGCACCGTATAGTCTGCTTCCCTCTGTGCGAATTTGATCTGTTTATCAGTGAGATTAGATTCTGAAACAGGGACGTAGTGTTGATTATACGCCAAGGCATATAGCCTGAACGAAGGTTTTGTAGCTTCCAGCCTAATAGCATTATAGAACGCAATTGCGACTGACCATGTTGCAACATGACCAAGTCCTGTTCCATTATGTCTATGGCAGAGGATACTATGCTTTCCAAAGAGTATATCCTAGACGACAGAGTTGTTAACCCATTGTCAACTACAGAGAGAGATTTCTCTAAATTAATACGATCAATTTCTCATATTCGTTCTGCAGTCTGTGCTTGTGTAATCTTCCATGCTTCTTTATATAGAGCATAGATACCGTCGTATATAAAACATTTATGACGCGGTGTAACCTGGGGCGAGGGGCTGGGAACACTGACTAGATGTGGAACAGGCGCCGCAACAGGAAGAGGCTGACCAGTATATCGGATTAGACTGGGCTTTATTTTTATGGTACGTCTTGTCCTGTAAGTAAGTCTTTCTTTGGCGAACTCCCGGTTATCCGTGGTGAGGCCGTCTTTCTCCAGGCTTCTGGTCACGTGATGTTCTCTCGGGACCGCCTTCCCCGGTGTAGCGATGGTGGGGCCAAGATGGGGAAGAAAAACGGACAAGAGGGAGGCCGTTAGTTGCCAATCTGATACAGCTCTTCCCCAGGGGAACCCAGTGATAGTGATGGGACACCGGTGTGAACGTGCAGTCGAACAGGCACACTAGTGACTAGTGCTTCAGGGAACAGGAGCGAGGTGAGGAAGGAAGGAAGGGCGGAAGGAGGGGAGGTGGTTAACGGGTATCGGGAAAGTACACCAAGGAGAGGCACGAACGGGGTACTTATACTAAGTACTGGGAGCACTCTTTCTCCCCACCCAGGCCGCCCAACGCCGCCGTACCTGAGCAAGCCACACTCCTCCCTCGGGAGTGCGGCACGGCGGAACACAGGGTCGTTGGCCTCCTGGCTCTCCTCCGCAATCTGGTAAGCCCGTCCTTACGTCCTCTTCGTTCTCCTTCGTAGGGTTCTCCTCGCCTTCTCCACTCGAGCCGTCGGTGACGTCACACGCCGCGTACAGGGCTTCCCCTGTTTTCAACCATCCCGATGCGTCCACGTCAGTGGTGGGCGTGGCCTCGTCTCCTTCGTTGTACGCCCCTTTAAAGGAACCTGCAGTTGTTTCCTCGTCTTTTCCTTGGCGTGGTATCCATTCATCCCTTGGCGACTCCGACTGTAGTGTAGAAGGGGAGGCATCATCAGGTGTCCACCAGTCGACCCGGCCACCCGTCCCGACCCCGTTACACTCCTCCCCCCTTGGATTCTCCCGGTCGGGGAGAATGGGCACCCTCGACAGGTAATCAGCGTTGCCGTTCTCGGTTTCTTTTCTGTGCACTATCTGGAACGCAAAAGGCTGAAGAAACAAAAAGCACCTGAGTACCCTGGAGTTCTGAGTCATATTTCTCTGCATCCACTGCAGGGGAGCGTGGTCTGAGTATAGAGTGAACGCTTTTCCTTCAAGGTAATATCGCAACTTGTCCACAGCCCAGCAGATCGCCAAGCATTCCTTCTCCACTGTAGGGTATTTACATTCCCTTTGGTGCATTTTGCGACTGATAAAGAGGATGGGGTGTTCCAACCCATCCTCGCCAGGCTGGGACAAAACGGCTCTGATTCCAGTATCCGAGGCATCTGTTGCTAGAGAGAAGGGTTTTTCAAAGTCCGGAGGAATCAGCACTGGGCTTGAGGTTATGGCTCGTTTGAGGGCTTCGAAAGCCTTGCAGGCTTCTGGGGATGGGTATTTCCCTATAATGTTTTTGTTGTTGTTTTTAAGGAGATCCGTCAACGGAGCGGCCAGATCTGCAAAATTCATGATGAACCTCCTATAATACCCTATTAGTCCTAAAAAAGCCCGAAGTTCTTTCTTTGTGGATGGAAACGGGGTGCTGGTGATTGCTTTTATTTTCTCTTCGTGTGGAGCGATAAACCCTTCCCCCAACATGAACCCCAGATATTTCACCTTGGGAAAAGCCGCCCTTGATTTTTTCGAATTGATGTGCAGGCCTGCTTTTTGCAGGGCCTGTAGAATGAGGAC
Organism: Lissotriton vulgaris; assembly: GCF_964263255.1. Lineage (NCBI taxonomy): Eukaryota > Metazoa > Chordata > Amphibia > Caudata > Salamandridae > Lissotriton > Lissotriton vulgaris. Next base: position 769,942,395 of record NC_141689.1, read on the forward strand.
TATGTGTTCTAGGTGGTTTTCCCATGTGGTACTAAAGATGACGATGTCATCCAAGTACACCGAGCTGTATCCGTTATGAGGGGCCAACACCGTATTCATTAGTCTCTGGAACGTAGCAGGGGCTCCGTGGAGCCCGAAAGGCAATACTGTGAACTCAAACAGCCCATCATCGGTGGCAAACGCTGTTTTGTGTCGATCTTTTTCACGCAATGGTACCTGCCAGTAGCCTTTGGTCAGGTCTAAGGTGGTAATGTATTTAGCCTCTCCTATCCTCTCGATCAGTTCGTCCACTCTGGGTATCGGGAATGCATCGAATGAGGATATTGCATTTAACGCCCGAAAGTCCATACAAAACCGGGTGGACCCGTCCGGTTTAGGGACCATCACTATAGGTGAGGCCCAGTTACTCTTTGAAGGACGGATAACCCCTAGCTTAAGCATGTCCTTAACCTCTCTTTTCACGTCCGCTCTCCTGGCAGCCGGTATACGGTAGGCCCTTTGTTTGACCACCTTACCGGGTTCGGTCTCTATGCAATGCTCGGCTAGATGTGTACATCCTGGAATGTCTGAGAACATTGGAGAGAACCGTTGTAGTTTTTGTCGGAGTTCCTTCTTTTCAGACTCTGTCAATTCGGGGTTAACTGGTAACTCGTCTAGAGTGGTACCTTCCTCTCGTGATGGCAATGTAAAGTTAGCTGATTCGGGTGGGGACCCTAACCACTTCTTTAACATATTGATATGGAAGGTTTGTTGTCGTCCAGGGGTGACTTGTACCCGATAAGTTGTTTTGCCTATGGTCTCTACTACTTTATAAGGCCCCTTCCATTCACTCCTGAATTTTTGAGTGGATGACGGGAGAAGCACCAAAGCCCAATCCCCTTGGTTTAGTGTCCTCCACTTCTTTCCCTTATCGTACTGGTGTCTCTGTTTCTCCTGTGATTTCTCCAAGTTGGAGTACGCCAGGTCCCTCAATTTGCCCAGCCTCGACTTTAGCTGTCTGGTATACTCTAACAGGGACCTTTGTTCAGCCGCCTCTTCTTTCTCCCATGCTTCTTTTGTGATTTCTAGGAGAGATCTGGGCTGACGTCCGTAGAGCAGTTCGAACGGGGAGTACCCTAGGCTACTCTGTACTTGGGCTCTTAATACGTAGAGTGCTAGAGGCAGCAACTTGTCCCAGTCTTTATTCTCGGCTGTCAACATTTTTTTTAAAGTGGTCTTGAGAGTGTGGTTGTACCGCTCAACCAAGCCATCCGTTTGGGGGTGGTATGCTGAGGTACGGATATGTCGTAGTTCCAATGTTTGACATACCTCCTTCATCAGTTTGGAAACGAAAGGGGTTCCCTGGTCTGTGAGAATTTCCCTGGGGAACCCTACTCGTGAAAACAGCTCAATTAATTTGTCGGCTACATTTCTTGTTGAAGGAGCACTGAGGGCAAAGGCCTCAGGGAACCGAGTATTGTAATCGACAATGACTAGGGCATAAGTGTGTCCCCTGGTGGTGCGAGGTAGGGGACCAATAATGTCCATTCCAACCCTCTCGAAGGGATTGCCTATGACTGGCAAGGGTTGGAGTGGTACTGCCGGTGGTCTGGTCATGTTCTTTTTCTGGCATACCTCGCACTGTCGGCAGTATACTTCAGCTGTTTTGTAAATGCCAGGCCAGAAGAAGAGTCTGGTGATGTTTTGTAAGGTCTTCTCAGCCCCACTGTGCCCTGCCGTTAAATGTGTATGGGCATAAAACAAGATTTGATCCCTAAAGTCCTGTGGAACAACTAATTGTGGAGAGTCACCTGCCTTCCCTTCTCTGTACAAGAGGTCGTTGATAATTCTGAACCTGGGATACCCTTGTGTTGGTATTGCCTCGGCTACATGAGCTGCCTCCCATGCATTCAGAAGGGATGGATCGTTTATCTGGGCGAACTTAAAACCCCGATCCAACTCCCAGGGGTCGGTGGTTAAGTAAGCTGCTGGTGGCTGTTCTATATTTTTCCGGAAGAGACTCAGGAAATCAGGGTTGTCTACCCCTAGGATCAGGTCCTCAGGTAGCGTTTCCACTACTCCTACCTTTACTACACAAGGGTCTCCCCCCAAGGGCCTAAGGGTCAGGTGAGCCACAGGATACGGTTTCACGTCTCCATGTACACATCTGATGTGTACTACCATGTTATGGCCGAGCTGGGAGGGTAAGACCAACTGCTTCTTTATTACAGATTGTTTGCAACCAGAATCTAACAGGGCTTTCACACACTTGCTGTTCACTTGTACCCTTACATAAAAAGACAGACCCATCTCCGCGGTGTACATCACGGCCCTTGGAATGTATCCAACCTCCATGGGTTCTTCTGTTGGTCTTTTCCGTGGACACATTCTGGTGATATGTCCCCACTCTCCGCATTCAAAGCATTGCGGACCCCTTATGGTAGGCAGTTCAGGGCGAATGGGTCTGGGTTTTATCATTTCGAGGGTCTGCTTTGGTTTTCTGTCCTGCTTTGCTATTCCTGTGGGTCCTTTGGGTCCTTTGTCTGTTTCCCAAGGAAAGGTGCGGGGCAGTGCCCGGTTGTAATTGGAAGCCATCTCAATCGCCTGTTCAGCAGTAAGGCCTGAATGCTGTCTAAGCCAGCGCTGAGTGCCGTATGGCAAGGCCTCCATAAACTGTTCTAAATATATGCTGGTCAGTATCTCCTCTTTACTCCTACTCTCCGGATTTAGCCATTTATCGGCTGCCATCTTCAGTCTTAGGTATAATGTCTTTGGGTGTTCCCCAGCGACCCCCTTTTCTTTTCGGAATCGCAGTCTGTAGGCTTCTGTGTCTAAGCCCAAGTGGTCCAGGATTACCGCTTTAATTGTTCCATATGGTGTTATCCCAGCATGATTAGCCACTTGGTAGGCGGCTTGTGCCTCACCAGACAACAAGGGTGCAAGAAAGAAGGGCCATTTGTCTTCGGGCCAGCCACACGCTCTTGCTGCACGCTCAAAGTTAAGGAGAAAAGCGTCGGGATCTTCCCCTTGTACATACTTCTGAAGTTGCATCCCCGAGGGATGTGGTCCAAATGCCTGTCTCTCCGTTGGTACAGGGATGTTGGAGCTTTGTACTACTTTTTGCAAGCCCTCGATTTGTGCTGAAATCGTATTCTTAAACAGGTCGCAGTCTGCGTCTGCAGTCGACATCTGTTGGCCTATGGCCCATTCCAGTTTTTGCTGTCCCTCTATTAACTGCTGCACCACTTGTTCCATAGCTGGGTCTGGTACGGAGGGGATAGATCCCACTTCTGACACCACTGTAACCTGGGGCGAGGGGCTGGGAACACTGACTAGATGTAGAACAGGCGCCGCAACAGGAAGAGGCTGACCAGTATATCGGATTAGACTGGGCTTTATTTTTATGGTACGTCTTGTCCTGTAAGTAAGTCTTTCTTTGGCGAACTCCCGGTTATCCGTGGTGAGGCCGTCTTTCTCCAGGCTTCTGGTCACGTGATGTTCTCTCGGGACCGCCTTCCCCGGTGTAGCGATGGTGGGGCCAAGATGGGGAAGAAAAACGGACAAGAGGGAGGCCGTTAGTTGCCAATCTGATACAGCTCTTCCCCAGGGGAACCCAGTGATAGTGATGGGACACCGGTGTGAACGTGCAGTCGAACAGGCACACTCGTGACTAGTGCTTCAGGGAACAGGAGCGAGGTGAGGAAGGAAGGAAGGAAGGGCGGAAGGAGGGGAGGTGGTTAACAGGTATCAGGAAAGTACACCAAGGAGAGGCACGAACGGGGGACTTATACTAAGTACTGGGAGCACTCTTTCTCCCCACCCAGGCCGCCCAACGCCGCCGTACCTGAGCAAGCCACACTCCTCCCTCGGGAGTGCGGCACGGCGGAACACAGGGTCGTTGGCCTCCTGGCTCTCCTCCGCAATCTGGTAAGCCCGTCCTTACGTCCTCTTCGTTCTCCTTCGTAGGGTTCTCCTCGCCTTCTCCACTCGAGCCGCCGGTGACGTCACACGCCGCGTACAGGGCTTCCCCTGTTTTCAACCATCCCGATGCGTCCACGTCAGTGGTGGGCGTGGCCTCGTCTCCTTCGTTGTACGCCCATTTAAAGGAACCTGCAGTTGTTTCCTCGTCTTTTTCTTGGCGTGGTATCCATTCATCCCTTGGCGACTCCGACTGTAGTGTAGAAGGGGAGGCATCATCAGGTGTCCATCAGTGGACCCGGCCACCCGTCCCGACCCCGTTACACGCGGTTTAGTAGGTTCTTGTAAGAAGTCCCTCAGGTCAGCGCCATCTTTAAGTAAAGATATGTGTTGTTTTACTTCCTTTAGTGTAGACTTGTGTAGCTATTCAAGGCACAGTTTCCCTACACTGTATGTTGTTACTATTCCTAGATGATGTCTCTGAACATATCTTGGATCTGGCCTAGTGAATGTGAACCCTTGTGTCTTATTCAGGAATCTATCTTGACAGGTGTTTGTATCTGTGGGCCAGATTAACCATTTTTTCCAATCTGGATCTGTTCTGTTGTGATGCAAAATAGTATGTACGTCGACCACCCCCTATGAAGTGTTATTACTATCAGGTGTAGGTATGGACTGTTTGTTTAACTCCTTGATCTTGGCTAACCCAAGACAAGATGTCTGTTGGACAGTGTCATTCCAAAACATTATTTGCTCTGGGATGATGCAGGCTACTAAACCCTGCACCTGCCAGTCTTTTGTGCCCGAGAAAGTTTTTGTCTCAATGTTGTCTTTCCAAAAGTCGAAACCTAACAAAGACAGCTGAGCATAAAAGGCCGCAGAATACATTTGCTTGGTATTTGTCAACATACTTTCATTCCTGTCCTATTAACATTTTTAAAGTAAAATGATTCTGGATTTGAAACATTAAAACCTGAAAAGTATGGAAATTTGCCATAAAATGTTTTTGAGCTACCCTTTGGTGACGTAGGACAATGTTCCCATTGGTTATATTTAGATACATTTCTAGGAATTGCAGATTGGTATAAGAAATGATGACCATAGTGATTATAACAATACATTTGTTCATAATCTGATGAATCATGATTTGTAAATGTTGCAGACATTTCTAAGTGACATCATATTATTAATAGTCTCGAAGTCCCAATCATCAGAAAAGGTACTAGATGAAACAACGTCATTCAAGGAAATCTTGAACTGGTGTGGAATCTTCAACCGCTCCGCCGGACCAAGAATGTCATCATCAGTTCTGTCCCAAGCTATACCACCAGGTATAGGAACGGCTGTGATGTTCACTGATAACAAGTCTCTTTGCTCACGATGAGATGATTTGTATGGCTTGGGGAGTAAGTTGATGTTCTTACTTGCTGTGTTCTGTTTCACATATCTTCCATTTATCAGCATTCCCAAATTAAATGCAAGAGTCAACCAAAGTAGAAGATAAAGTACACCCAACACAATCCAAAATTCAATCCATGGTGTAACCAGATAAGTCTTTTCCAGTTGATGAAAAAGTTCTGTTGCTTGTTCTTTAAAAGTTCTTTTTACTGGCGTTGTTTCAGGTTCTCTGGGATCCTCGGAAAACGTGTCAAAGTTAATGAAATAGCCAGAGGCAGTTCTGTCAATTGTAGGGATTGTATCAGGATTCGTTGAAATCTCTGGAACCACTTGATCACTTATTACATTTGTATAGTCAGTTGCTATTTCATTGTAGACAGGCGTTTCTTGACAAACTGTTATTTGGGTCTCAAGAGGTACAAGTTCCATGGCTTTGTTGCATAGTCCTTGTTTTCGTACTGCAGATTCTTCAAAGGTGATGAGTCCCTCAGTTTGAACCTCTTCGATAGTAGCCAGATTAGGGTGTCTGCTACATCTTTGGAGTCCACTTGGCCTACTGCTTATGATCGGCCACATGATGTGGTTTTACCAGGTCGATGGACACAAACCTGTTCTCCTTTTTACCAGCAAGGGGCGGCAGTAATGCTGTTCTTGATCCGTGGATGGCTAGGACAGGTACTGGTTGTCTGTAAGAAGGCCCAAATTCCTTCTTGTCCGCAATCTTTTCTCCGACTAGATTCCCAATCTTTGGAATCCAGACAGGTCTTGCTGGGATGGATGGTTTTTCTTCAGTGGTCGTTGGCTTCAGGAACAATTACTTTGGCTTTTTCTTATTTCATTTAGGTCCTGTAAAAAGCCAAACGGTCTTTGATATCAAAGGGTTTTTGTTCTACCACTGAAGTGTGACAATCGAGATCCGATATAATCATTCTTGTTCCAAAAAGGATTTCATATGGTCACCCGAACCTAATACCCTAGCTGTTATAAATTGCTTTATGTCCCGGTTTTTTCTCTCCACTACCGAATTTCCCTCAGGATGGAATGGACTAGAATACCGCAGTGCAACGCCCAATTTGAACATGGCCTCCTTGTAAGCTCGATAGCTGAACGCAGGACCCTGGTCAGAATGTATGTCCCGATAAAGACTCGCAAATCTTTTATAACAGTTCCAGCGTTAGCCGAGCGCTGAGGCCACATCCAAATGAATCTGGTCTTAATATTTGTGGGACCGCATTTGTCCATAGGGATGTCTCCGTGTAGAAAGCCTAATGCTGCCTAACAATGGTGCCTGTACTGGGCTGGTTACACTGTAGTTGGGTATCTGGCTGCGTTCTCTGCTGCGATCTCTGTTGCAGCTATGGCAGTTTATTGCAAATGTGTGAATGTGACCATTCATCCCTAGCCACCAGTACGTCTCTTTTAATTCTAGTAGAGATTTAGAGATCCCCTGCTGTATCAGACCCTCTCCAAATGTGCTTCATGTATCAAAGCTACTCTACGTTTCCTGTTTGGAATTACTCTATCCCCCACTCCAGGAATTCGAGCAAAAGGAACAGAGTTTGCATCAATTATGTATGAATATTTCATGGATAGTTTTGAAGTAACGCTGCACCGCTGCCTTTGCTTGTGGCATTGACAGCTAGAATTATTTTGCCGTCTATTTTCGTTTTTGAACGAGTGATTGCAGCTACGGAAGCCGTTTGCACAGCTGCCTTCGGGGCTTCATCAGCCAATGAATTCCCTGCAACGTGAACGCCGTCACGTTGATGACTCAGTGTATGTATCGCATGAGCCTATTGTAGTTCTTGTCGTAACTGAACTACTTGTTCCCAAAGGAACTTATGCTTGATTGTACCACCTTTTGCATCTTTGTCCAGTTTTGCAAGTATTCATTGTAAGATTGAACACAATCATATGAATCGCACACTGAGTGTGGGGAATTCGCGATCAGTATTTTCAAGCGCCATCTTGAATGCTTGTAGTTCAGCTCGCTGAGATGTACAATCTCCTAGAGATTGCGTTTTAGTGACCATTGGTCGGAATTTGCCATCGCTCCAGCGACCTTTAACAATCGCGCACGCAGCACTATAAGTTTGTTTACCCTCCGTAGATGGTTGAGCTGATACGTCAGTATAAATTATACATTCATACTGTTCTAGAGGCAGAATCTCAGTAGGCAGAGGACATTCTTGTTCATATTGTAGAATTGCTTGTGTTTTCAAATAAGGGTCAAAAAAGTCTTCAACGTCTGTTGCAGCAAGAGAATTAGCAAGAGAATTAACCCATTATATCCATCTCGGATGTAAAGCTTTAGCATTCGGAATGTTTGCTTTTGTCACTGCCTCTAAGTCAGGTACAGTAGTAACGACTATTATGCGCTTACCCTGTGTGAGTGCTCTCTCTTTTGCTACTGCAGTTTGAACCACTGTCAGAATTTTTTCTGTTGAAGTGAATTTAATTTCTGCTTGTGTGTACACTTGTGATTTGTAAGCTATTGGTAATTTTTCTCCTTCATTAAAGGTTAAGTACGTGAATCTGCATTGTCCTGGAATGATTCGGATCACTAAGTTGCGTAAGTTTAATAGTGTTTGTAAATGTTTTGTTGCTAACATGCCTGTTTGCAATGAACGCAAAATTTCTGTGTGTTTGAGTCCAATTAACTGTTTTGAAATCAGGTTTGATTAATTCGTAGAGAGGTTTAACCCTTTCTGCATAGCTTAGAATGTAATTTCTTCTGAAATTTAGGAAACCTAGAATCGACTGTACGTTTTTCAGCAGTTTGGGAGGTTGAAGCAGCGCACATTTCTCTAGAAAGTTTGCTGCCAGTCTTTTGCCTTCACTTGCTAACTCATATCCTAGGAAAAGGATGTTTAATGGGCAATTCCCGATTTCTTGAAATTAAATTTATACCTTTCAGAGGCGAAGCCAAATATTATGGTATTCCCCCTGTTCAAGTGCCTATCCAAGTCATCGTCTGTTAGATAGATATCATTGACATATGATAGGTTTGTAGTAACTCTGTTACTCTGGCTGAAAATAACCCTGGACTATTCTTGAATCCCTGAGGGAGACAACAGAATTGACGCTGTGTATCCATAGTTGAGAAAGCGGTCAAATACCTACTTTCATGTGCAAGGTTTTGACAGAAGAAACCGTTAGAAATATCTAACGTGGTTTTATATTTTTTGCGCACAATGTTATTCATTAGTGCTGCACTGTGTGCATTTTGTACTGCAAAAGTTTTGCAACAAGAGTTTAGATGTCTGTAATCCAAAACTAGACGATATGTATTGTCTGGTTTGGAGACCGTAGTAGTAGTAGTAGACTTTATTTGTTGGTTAATTAAAATCATTACAAACGAGAAAAGAGAGGAGCTACGACGGCAAACAAGATGGCTGCTTAGGTTCCCGGCTCCGCCGATCTCCGTATTCCGCCGCAAGATCCAGTACAATATCCTGACCTTACGCCCAGCCTCTGCTTGTATGAAGTGTTCCTCACTCCGATGGCGAAATCCCAACGTTTTTATCTGCTGATTTAACGAACTTACACCGAGTTGAAGATCGTGGCCTGTTCCAGCGGTGAAGCCAGGGCCTCGAGTATCTGCAAGGCCGGGCTGCAGTGCAACAACATCGGCTGGGGACCTTGGCAGGGTCCGGTCGATCGCAGTGACGACTTCATCTATGCCCGAATTTGGTGGCGATTGTTTTCCTATCCCAGCATCGAGAGAGAGGTGACCTGCTTGCTGACTGAGGGTGGGGATCCCCGTCCCCCGGACCCGACATAGATTCCTGCCGGGGCTCGGCGGGTCGGGACCCTGGCCTGCGGTGCTCCGCCGGGTCACTGTGGCTGTGGATAACGGCGGGTCACCGTCCACGCTTGCCCTCTCGTGATCCTGTTCGCTCCCCCCGAAAATGCCAGTTTCACCCGGGGAGCTGATCGTGCCTGGTACCGACTTGATAATATGGATTGAACGACATCAGGGCTAACGTTAAGGTCAATACTGTCAGAACTTTGGGCGTTTCACTCGCAAATGGATGTGTCCTTGACTAAAATGGATGCATGCCTAACTGGGATTCTGCTTGAGGTACCGAACCCTGCCCTACGGTTGAATCAGCAATCTACAGCCATTCAAGCAGCGGCCATTTTGACTTTGTGCGAGGACCCCGTGAGGGAACGTGTAGGGAAGCGAATATCGGAACCAACGGATGGCGCTCTGGAAGATTGTGTCCCCGAGGCCGTGAGCGTGTCACTGTACCTTACATCACCATTGACTTTGGAAGTATCGTGTGGCGTTCCCCCCCCCCCCCCCCGGAGACCTGCGCCATAGACTCTCCCCTCATTGTGTGGTGGTCTCTCCCTCCTTTGGAGATTCTACGATCCCGGGGCGAGTAACATCGTGACGGTCCAGCGAGGGGAAGGAAACTTTCAGTGCTTGAACTTTTAGTAGTGTTATCAGCTACATGTGGTAATAGATTGACTTTCGATGGCTTCCTTCTCATTTATGACTTGTATTTGTGCTCATGGGTCTCGCTGGGGAGGGTTCGTGTGCTGGTTCGGAAGGGTCAGGGTCAATTCCATTGCATTGGGACGATTTGGAACTACTGTTATTGGCGCCTGAATTGCAACCGTTTGATTAAGAGGCTGGGCGGTGTATCACGGTGCCCCCTGTGGTCCTTTGTAGGAGTAGCTCTACATCCGTCCTTTGCGACAGGGGGGATCTGTGTTAGGCGGAGGGACTAAGGGGTCGGGAACATCATATGATTATGCCCTCCTCCATTCTTCTTTTTCCTTCTTTTAGGGTTTGGGTTAATGGGGCGACAGGCACGCTGCTAGTGGGGTTAGGCTATAGCTATCGGCAGGGGTGCAGGGTGGGGGGTTGGAGGTTTTTTGTTTGTTTTGCCTTTCTTATTTTCTATGGCCTTTCTTTTCTCCCTTCCCTTTATTCCTTTAGGATCAGTATGGTTTGTGCTTTATTTTGACTCATTGAGATCTGGTATTTAGTGCCCTTGCTTTCTATATTAAGTCGAACTTTGGGTGGGCAGGCCCTGAGAACTGGCGTCTACGGAAATGTATGTTGCACTGTTGTTTTCTCTGCATCGTAAGTCTTAACGCCAGAGTCCCATGAATGTCTGTTTTTATCTGCATATCCTGTTTTCTTGGCCTGTCCCCCGTATCCTATTGTTAGATTGTATGGCACCTGATCTGCTCATTTAAATATTATAAAATGAAACCTTTATTATCTCCTGTAATTTATCAATGCGTTCTAGTACAAGATCCATTCTGAATCGCTGCCGGAACTCAGGGTTGTCGGCTGAGTAGCTGTGTTATATTTTGATACATCAGGTTTCACTTCTGTTTAGCGGCCGGCCCCTGTGGTTGTAGGCCCGTACTTGTACCTTATGAATGCTGCAATAAAGGTTTAAAAAAAAAAAATAAAAAAAACGAGAAAAGAAACCAAAAAAACAAACAAAAATACACAAAGCTATTAACATCCTTAAAATGATCCACCATTTATGAGTTGATAAATGACAGTTTGACAAAATATTAAAAACATGACATAAAAATAGTTAAAATGCAAAATACTTACTAAGGTGCCTTATGCTAGCAGCAAATACTATTTTAGCAGCAATTAACTAAAGTGACATGTCTTAGCAGCAGGTATTATGAATACAAATGTTTAGCTATTTTCCATTCGCAAGCAATAATAAAGTGGAATGTGCATAACTAGATTAGATTGTACTACTAGTACCCTAAGCTGGTATAACATTATACTTCAAACAGCTCTCCAGTTATTTTCCTAAGATATTTTACCGCAAAATTCATTTACTTAGTCCACCAACTTTTTTGAACTTCTTTTCCACAATAATGATGAACTTAACAAAAAGATGAATAAGTTTAATATCGACCCAACTCAAACAGGTAATAATTGCATTCCTACATGTTCTAACTCCTAGTTCATTAAAAATCGGTTTAAGGAAAGACTTCTGAGCGTCTGCCAAGGCTGGGAGTTCCACCATTTGTCGGATATCTTCCCAACCTCAAGTGCTTCATCAAAGGTCTTAGATGATATGACAGATAGGGTTGGGGCGACAACCTACCAAAGTAGTTAGCAATTGACCAGAAATGATTTTTTTAGGTCTCGCCTGTCGATGCGCGTGCGCATCGAGCTTGCGAGACTATGGGGGCTTAAACAGTCTTTAACCAACTTGCAAGGAATCGTGGCGATTCCTTGCAGTGCCCGTGAAATTCAAGCTCAATGCGCATTGAGCTTAAAAGCGCGTGCACATGCCCCCAGCCCTGCTGCTTTCACACCCTCCCCCCGCCCCGCCCCCTCCCCTGCCCGCCGTGTCGCATTTCTTCTCCCCTCTCCCCTTCTGTGCCTTCCCTCCGTCTTGTCTCTTTTGGCCCCCCTCCTCCTCCTACTCTCCTCCCCCCTCCTCCTCCTACTCTCCTCCCCACTCTCTCTCTCCCAGCACAACCTTCTTTACTTTTGTCTTCCTGTGAAAACGCACGTCTGTGTCTGTCTGATTTTTTCTCAATAACTAGGGAGATAAACCTGCGTTAAATGAACAATTTGCTGAGGTCCACGTTTTGGGGTGTGCAGGATGTTAGCTAGTATTTTTTAACACACCGGTGTGCACTGTGGAGAGGCTTCCGTGACGATATAGGTCATGGGCGCTCATGTGGTTAAAGATGGCGATAGGCAGTGTGAGTGAGCAAAGAGCTGCTTCTGTGCGTGTTTTCAGCCGGCAGTAAGCATCTTTGTGAGACTGCTCTGCAGTTGTTGCTTTCCCAATCGGCTTTGTGTTTCCCTTAATGGCCATTTGATTTCAAATGTTGCTGCTTGCAAATGATGCGTGTGAGAGACCCCTCTGGGGGCCTCTTATGTTCGTCATAACTTCCTAGTGGGACCGCCGTTGTCGGCCAAGACTTTTGGCGGGGCTGTTATGTGGAAATTAGCAATATTAATGTACATAAGCGGCGTTCATTTGCCTTCTCCCATCCCCTTCCCTGTAGGCACCATGAATACCGTGAAACGTTGACCGCATCATTCCGCCAGTAAAAGCCCGTGCCCATATGTACATGACAGCCATTTTAGGCACCATGGCCTTTTTGCCCGCTCATTGGAATCCCCGGCTTCCCTCCTGCGCACATTTGAACACCCCCTCCCCCCCCCCACTCTCACATGCATAGACCATAAAACCCTCTCCCTCTGCGCGACCCTGCTCTGAAAAGTAACCCTCCTGCTTGACCCACACACCCCCCCATTTCCTCTTGAAGAAGCATCCTTCGCCTCCGCTGACATAACCCCCCCCCAGCTGTACCTGACTGCCCCCGCTCTCTCATGTACGGGTCATAAGATCTCTCTCTCTCTGTGCGACTCTGTCCCTGGGAATCACACCCCGTGCCTGACCATCACCTCCCTTCTTCCCATGAATACCCCTCCCTTGATGATCCCTCCACTGGGCCCGATTGTCCGCACGGACCACTGGTCATCTCCTTCGCCTGAGGATACAGTTTGTTGCCCACCACTGTATGCACTCGCCCCTCTTCAAAAGAGCTACTATTGATCATGACCTCCCCACCCCTCCGAGAATCGATCAGGCGCACACATTCCAAAGGAATCAGCGGAGCACTCAGCTGAGTGATAGCCCCCCTCCCATTGTATGGGGTGAGGACCTCTACTGTAGCCACGTGTTGGATTGCGCCAGAGCGGGGAGGGGTCGGGGATGTCTTTTCCTTGCTTCACAATGTCATTATTGTAAAAAGGAATGTTTGTGATGTATAAAAGGCGATGTCTCAGAGAAATTGTTAGAGCATCTCCCGAAAGACACTGTGTTTCGTGTCCGAAATGACAGGCTCTCCTCATGAGAAATAAAACTCTGTTCTTGTGTTCCTGCTTCCAGCGCCCGTCTCTTTATTTGGTAACTATTCAGAATGGGAACTAAGAGGCGTCTTGCGCCAGCAGCCTGGGCATCGGTTGTAAATTGGGCTGACTTTCCACAATTGGCGCCCGACGCGGGGCCCACCAGTGACATAGGGTCCAGTAAGAGAGGTCCAGACGATGGGGTGAACATCTAAAAAATTGGAGTATACCTGCCTTGAGAGGGCCCTCGTCCGGCTGCCGATTGAATGAACTTCACCGATTCTGAACGGACCTCTCTCGAGTGACCTATTGTCCTGGCTGGAAGCCCACAGGAATGCTGCATGGAGTAAGAGAACGATCGGGCGCTGGAAAGGGAAGACGAAGAACTGTCCACATGGTCCGGTCCGGGTAAGATTAAGTAGGGCGTTTTTCACGCCTGATTGGTAGGATGGCTTTACCCATCTGATTGATTGATTGATTGATTGTATTGGAATCGGTATTTAAATACTGATATTGTTCGCTTATTGGTTCATTTAGCTTTGGTTGCTACTTGAAATATTGGTTCTCTTCTTGAGACGAGACCTTCTCTGTTTGCAGATAGAGAAGGGTAGGTAATGCAGACTTTTGTCCCCGTTGTAATCCGTCCTGCCTACCTTTCTCCCCACTGATTGTTTGATCTCGATTTATATCGATTGTTGCTCTTTGAGATCTTCCCTGTCTACAAACAGAGACGAATAGGAATATTCTGTCTCCCTTTGCAGAGAGCGAAGGACAGGTAATGCAGACGTTTGTCCCCGTTGTAATCCGTCATGCCTGTTTTTCTCCCCACTGATTGATTGATTGACTGGACATTTATTGTTCAAGGAATAGTTCGTTTGAGGTATTTTCTGTTTGCAAATAACGTGGAATAGAAATATTCTGTCTAGTCTTTGCAAGTAGTAAAGGGTAGGTAATGCAGACTTTTGTCCCCGTAGTAATCCGTCATACCTACCCACTCCCCACTGATTGATAATCTAGTTCCACCCGGACCATTTATTGGAGGTAGATCATCCGGCTCAACCGGAGGGTATCGCTGATAAAAGGACATATAAAATATGAAGTGATCACCGAATCCTGTTAACAGAAACTTTAGCATGAAACACACACTAGAAAAGGAAGGAAAAAGAAGTCGAGCTAAATCAGTAGCCCACTGATGAGTTTCCGACTTCACTAAAAATAAGAAACATTAGAAATAGTCCGTAATAAGAAATATAAAATGGCGAAAGAAGCCAAGCTTGACGCCAAGACAGCCACGAGGTAGCTAGGCCCCGCCGCCCCCTCGCTATCCAAAGCATGTCTGTCCCACCGCCCGCCACGCCCAAATAACGGTAACATGAAATAGATACAAATCAGCAGATACCTACCCCCATTCCGGAAGCTCCCGAAGTGCAACAGGTCCGCGGTTACGCCCATCCGGAAGGCGAGGCCTCAACACGTGCAGAGCAGGGCCCGGCTGGCCGCCATCGGAAGGGGAGGCTGTGGGGCGGACGGCCCGAAAGTTGTAATGGTCTCCCCTTTCTCTTCTTTTGGCTGCCATGCGGGCCACGGGGGGGGGGGGGATGTCTTGCCTCTGCCACCGACCCCCCCCCCTCTCTATCGCCTGCTCCGGCCATCAGAAAAACAAAACCGGAGCCGAGGTCAGCAGCGCCCTTCTGCGACAACACTGGAGGGTTGACGGGCAGCGCCCTGCTTCGACAACACTGGAGGGTTGCACACGGTGGCACTACTTCTTTCTTTTATGATGGCCCTGACAACGGAGGGGGGGGGATGTCTTGCACATGCCACCGACCCCACCCTCCCCCTCGCATCGCCTGGTCTGGCCGCTACGAAAAGTCCAGAGAAAACGGTGCCTTGCAGGCCGCGGGGGGGGGGGATGTCTTGCTGCCTCCGACCCCCCCCCCCCCTCTTCATTGCCTGGTACGGCCATCCCAAAGTGCTGGAGCCGAGAAACGGCGTGGGGTCGCTGGAAGGGGGAAGCGGCGCGAATGAGCCTCCCCCACCTCCCCAGGTGGAGGCTTCCAGCGACACCCCAACGCTTCGATCAACAGGGTCCCAATCGAAAAACGGCTTTTGGCCCAGGACTGGTGCACGTCCTGTGCTCTTCTCCTCGACCTTGAAGATTCTAGAATAGCCGGGGGGGGCCGACCCCTCCACGGGCGCCCCCGCCCCTGTCCCCCGCTGGAAACCACGAGACGTCGGCGCACTCCAGCCGGCGCCAGCCTCAGTTTTGAAATGACTAAAATCCTGCAAAAATACAGATTTGTTCAGTTCCGGTGGAACACCAGAGTGACCCGGTAGGAGAGATTGTTGCCTCCCTCCCCACTTTTGACTGATGGTTCATATCGCCAGTCTGTTACCCTATTGCGAAAAACTCTTTGAACTGCCAAAAGAGGTTCTGGTCCAACCACGAGTCAGTGGAGACAATCTGACTGTACTGGGACCTGCCTGACCTCGCCCAAAATGGCGCCGATACAAATGAAACTTTCAGCTCTTTGTTGTACCCTGATTGCTCAAGCCTTGATGTTCTGAGATATGTATGTAGTTTTTGGACAATGAAAGTAGATAAGATGGATATTGATAATGTGTTCAGAAAAGGAAGTGATATAAGATGGATATTGATTATGTGTTGGGACAATGAACTGGTATATGGTGGGTACCAATTATGTGTTAAAGCAATGAATTGATATGAAATAGGTACTAATTGAGCATTCGGACAATGAATTGATATTAAGTTTTAACGCACCATGGTTATTGAAAGTTTGACTTTTCGACATTTATGATGCTTACTCCCAATGAATTTCGATACGATGTTATTGCACTTGCCGCACTTTATATTATGAAATGAATGGCCACCGACTTCGTCCCCCTCACGCCCGGCTCCAGTCTGCTCTGTGGCCGGCCCCCTGGGTTGTAGGCTCGTATTTGTGCGCCAACATTTTTATTAAAGGTTTTTGAAAAAGCAAGTACAACTGTAGCGATTGCATTAATGAGTTTCGAATGTGTTACTACTGTCTCCGATATAAGCGAAAGGTAAGCAGCTTTATTAAGGTTGAAGGTTAAAAAGCCCAATACTTAAGCCGTTACGTTGTATGCCACAGGCAGCAGGAAAAACGTTTTAGATGCCCTTAAGCAATACTGAAGAAACGCCACCTGACCACCACCCTCGCACATGATCTAAAAGACCACGCTCGAGTGATTTATGTGGATACGCAGAACACCAATGATTATGTTTCTAACACTACTTGTCCCTCTGGGCTTAAACACCGAGATGGTAGAGAATGCACCGTGTGGAGATAGGTCGAGTATGTGGTAAGTAAAAACATTTTCGGATTTGTGCGCGCTGATGTGTTTTGAATGTTGCCCCCACCACCCTTCTTTCTCCTCCCATCTGCAGGTCACGTCGGAACATCGGCTGAAGTATGGAGGAGTGATGACCGAACGACCGACGGAAGGGGAAGTAGGGAATTGGAGCATAGTGCTTATACATGACGAGCTTTGTAAGATGTAACACCCCCCTTACTTAGACATGACTGTTCCTCCCTCAGAACCTAGTGATTGGGAGGATGGACTGACGTAGATACTCGACGGGTTAGTACGATATGACAGACTATGACTCGAACCAGCACGCCAGATAATGCAACTATGACGTTTAACTAGATAGGGAAAGGACAAGGAAAGTTCCGGGGTAAGGTTTACCTAAGCACCGCCCGTCTGGAAGACTAGGAATGTTGTTGATGTTTAAAAAAAAAAAAACGTGTACCACCTCCTTCTCGCACCCTTATAGATATAGCTAAGCTGTACGACTGTTCTCCCGATTAATGCCCTCCGTTGCCTCAGCCTGGAGAACCTTTTCGCCAAAAGGGAGAAAAGGAAAAATGATTCAAAGATCCCACCGTGAGCAGTAACCCGACCAGGTTAATTCCTGACCAACTGACCGAGGTGTAAGTATTAGTAACCGAGAACACTCGCAAAGATGGCAAACGAGAGGAAAAGGAGGAAAAAGGTAAAAAGAGCTCAGAACGTAGATAAATAGGATACTAAAGATGCGCAGCATGCAGAAAGATCTTTTTGGCCAATAACTGTTCTATGTCTTGTCGTGAATTTTTTGTATGTAACACACGTACTGTCTTCCCTTGTCTGAGTTTGTGTGTATGTAATGTATGGGTTTATGTCTTCCCTCTGTTTGCGTTTCCGTGTTACCTGACCCCTGCCGTTCTGTGTTGTGAGCGCACTAAATGACCTATTACCGTACACGTCTCTCTCTCTCTCTCTCTCTCTCTCTCTACCTTTCTACATGTCATACGTGTACCGAATGGCTCGTTTAGAATGCGGACGACTCTCACTCTCTATGAGAGCCCCCCCTATTGCCTCTTCCTTTTTGTGGTAAAATTGTGCCCCGCCGGCACCAGCCTAATTGGATACTTATTGAACGCGAAGGTGTTCAGCAAAATTGACAGAAACTAAAATGATTGTAACTCGCCATATTACTACCTCTCCTTTCTGCAAAATGAAAGAACTTGAATTGGCTAAGAAGGAAGGGACAGGTAAGACGGCTGATGTCCCCTAATCTGGCCCTTTTATAGGGGGACTATATGTCAATGGCATCCTATTTTCCAGTTCGTTAGAGATACAAGCCCCAATGTCCAGATTGATCCCCAATGCCCAGATTGCCCCACCCCTCTGCACTCAAGCGCGAATGTCCAAAGTGTCCCCGCCTCTCCCTGACCCCTGCTCCATATCAGCTGTCCTCGAAGTATAACTGATGACCTTGATTAACTGTCGCTCCTCGATGAAAGCCTGTTTTCCCTCCCCCTCTCTCGATGATAGCACCCCTGCCCTGTTTTTGAAAGGGTTATCCGGAATGAACGATAAATAGACTTGGCACAAACACAGTAGGAATGCCGACATATAAACTTCATGGTGGTAGGGTTCTGACTGTGACCGATGAACGTAACCCCCAAATGCGTAGGATTGAGGGCAGAATTCAAATGCATAAATGTCTTCTCCTGCCAGTTCTCTAAAACTTGTTTTGTACCCATTCAAAGATATACGATCATCGGAGGAGAAGGGTCGGACGTGACGTACAGCCTGGCTGCAGATCTTGAGACACATGTGACCTCGACCAAAGGTGGAGCTGCAGAGCAACAAGATACGGGATGAGACAGCAATCTCAAACGTGGAAAATGAAATGTTGAAGGGCTGCCCTGAAGCCCTCTGTCTGCTAACCCACGTGTGCCTGAAGTCTTCGCCCCCTTTTTGGGCCCGATTGATGGGCCTGCCTGCTCGTTTTCCTTTGCTCCCTTGGTCCCTTGATGTGTCCAAGAAAAGACCTGACCCCACTCCGCCCTCTCTTCCCTCGACTATCCAACACCCCCTCTTTTCCACATGACTTTTTGACTCAGACAAGAAGAACAGCATTCAGATGGAAATGGGGTTTGCCACAGAAGGAAAAAGGAAATACAGGTGCCGAGCATAAGGCACCCTTAAAGAATTGGTTAGGGAACAGGACTGTGGTCTAACAGCAGAGGACTGACCGCACCCTGCAACGCGTAAGGTTAGATCCGAGCGGGACCTATAGCTCCACCGCCGGTGCTCAACAGCGCCAACGAAAGAAAACGGACTAGAGCCTACCAGTGATGGCTCACTGCTAAAAAGACACTGTGACGAAGACACCCATCAATTTGACTAAATTACTTGTGTCGAACTGAATTCCACCCTCAACCACTTTGTATTGCTTTCAAAATGTTTTTCGGTCACTTTTAAAAGCTGTACATTGATGCCACCGAAGAGAAAGTCAGGACATTTATACTATGTAGTATGCTGAACTCTAGGCTTGTATAAGTAACCCAACAACTGTGAATTCATATGTGCTGCATTCCACCAACCTCGTCGATTGTGCCATGGTTATATGCAATTCGCTGGTATTTGACAAACGCCATCTCATCGACCACACATGTATTATATGTACGCCCATTAGTTAGGAAATGAACTCACTTATGTTAAAAGCGGCGACTGTGGAAATTAGCAATATTAATGTACATAAGCGGCGTTCATTTGCCTTCTCCCATCCCCCTCCCTGTAGGCACCATGAATACCGTGAAACGTTGACCGCATCATTCCGCCAGTAAAAACCCGTGCCCATATGTACATGACAGCCATTTTAGGCACCATGGCCTTTTTGCCCGCTCATTGGAATCCCCAGCTTCCCTCCTGCGCACATTTGAACACCCCCCCCCCCCACTCTCACATGCATAGACCATAAAACCCTCTCCCTCTGCGCGACCCTGCTCTGAAAAGTAACCCTCCTGCTTGACCCACGCACCCCCCCATTTCCTCTTGAAGAAGCATCCTTCGCCTCAGCTGACATAACCCCCCCCAGCTGTACCTGACTGCCCCCGCTCTCTCATGTACGGGTCATAAGATCTCTCTCTCTCTGTGCGACTCTGTCCCTGGGAATCACACCCCGTGCCTGACCATCACCTCCCTTCTTCCCATGAATACCCCTCCCTTGATGACCCCTCCACTGAGCCCGATTGTCCGCACGGACCACTGGTCATCTCCTTTGCCTGAGGATACAGTTTGTTGCCCACCACTGTATGCACTCGCCCCTCTTCAAAAGAGCTACTATTGATCATGACCTCCCCACCCCGCCGAGAATCGATCAGGTGCACACATTCCAAAGGAATCAGCGGAGCACTCAGCTGAGTGATAGCCCCCCTCCCATTGTATGGGGTGAGGACCTCTACTGTAGCCACGTGTTGGATTGCGCCAGAGCGGGGAGGGGTCGGGGATGTCTTTTCCTTGCTTCACAATGTCATTATTGTAAAAAGGAATGTTTGTGATGTATAAAAGGCGATGTCTCAGAGAACTTGTTAGAGCACCTCCCGAAAGACACTGTGTTTCGTGTCCGAAATGACAGGCTCTCCTCATGAGAAATAAAACTCTGTTCTTGTGTTCCTGCTTCCAGCGCCCGTCTCTTTATTTGGTAACTATTCAGAATGGGAACTAAGAGGCGTCTTGCGCCAGCAGCCTGGGCATCGGTTGTAAATTGGGCTGACTTTCCACAGTTAAAGCGAAGACAGCGGAAAATGAGCCATTCTGATTACGTGCAGCACGGCCTCCAACTCAGCACGATCACAAGCAAAACCTCTCCCTGCTCCTGTCCAGTGCTAAGGACGTGCCTTTTATGGGCTATGAGACTATATCTTGGACGGGCTTTGTGCTTTGACCTTCTCTTGTATTCGTCACTCTCTTGTAACCAACCCTCTATCATTCAAATAGGTTAGTATTTCCCACCACTTTCTTCCAAACATCCTCTAGGAGGCAGGATACAAACGGTTAATGTTGTCTGCATAGATTTTAATACGTGAGGAAAGTCTAACACGGCGCCCGATTATTGCCCTTCATATGTTCCCCGACTTTTTTTCTTCATTTCCTCATGTTTGTCAGTTCGCAGTTTTCCCTGCAAAATGACATTATTATTTCTCAGTGCAAGTTGGCACTGAAAGTGGTTGAACTC
This sequence comes from Lissotriton vulgaris, assembly GCF_964263255.1. Taxonomy (NCBI): domain Eukaryota; kingdom Metazoa; phylum Chordata; class Amphibia; order Caudata; family Salamandridae; genus Lissotriton; species Lissotriton vulgaris. The sequence goes on from NC_141689.1 coordinate 769,963,115, forward strand.
CTTTCTCGCAATTTTATTTCAACACCACTTGCCTCGCGAATTTGATGGATGTTGGAGATCTTTATTTTCTCACGACATTTTAAAAGGGAAGCAAAAGTCCTGATTTTAATTTGAAAACACAAATGTAAAAAACTCTGCGAACTCCAGGTAGCAATTATGCATTCGCAAGTATTACGAAAAGTTTACTAGAGAGACATTTTGGTTTTGCACATCCCTTATTCAATGCATGACTACTGCAATCAAGTCTAAAGCCAGTTTCTGAGCTGTCATTGAAAATTGAAATAGTCAATTGTTCCAGAAAATAAAGCATGTCGTTGAGTGTGTAACATCCATGTCATTCAATACAACAGCCATGCTCTAGATCAGAAGCTTTTCATCCAAACACCTCTCTTGATCTAAACCAATACAATGAGCTAACAGATCACTAACTTATAGGTGGAGTGTGAAAAATAAAATATCAAGGAAGCTAACCTGTATTACGCCTTGAAAATGGAGCAACACCCTTGTACAAATAATGCTTGCACCTTCATTTCTATAATTCAAAAAAATATGAATACATCTTTCTTGAACATTTTAAAAAAATATTTCATCCATTATCCATGATTAAAAGAGCACCAATTTGCCACCTCGGAATCCACTTAGATTACATTTACCTTTCTTCTGCTATCATCTGTATTATGCACAAAGTCATATCACCTCTTCCCCAAGTTCTACATACGTTCATTTTTAGGCCTCGCGTAAGGCCTCGCGTACCGACAGCTCATGTATGCTCATGTATCCCGCTTTCACCACATCCACAACCACCACCACCACATCCACCACCACTTTCACCACATCCACATCACCACATCCACCACCACCACATCCACCACATCACCACCACATCCACCACCTCCACCACCACCACATCCACCCCCACATCCACCATCACCACCACCACCACATCCACCACCACATCCACCACCACCATATCCCCCAGATCCACCACCACCACATCTATATGTGTGTGGCTCTGTGTGTGTTTAGGTGCAAATGCAATGTTCTTGGATTTTCGTCACAATAAAATACACTGAACATAATCTTCACAAAAGTTATTTACAAACGTTTAAGCTATTGCCATTATAAATTACAATAACTTTTATTTAAGTATTAATTATTTACAAAATTAAAAGCCATTGTTATTTGTAATATCAATACATCTAAGTCACGTAAATACAACACACATTGCATTACAAATGCTATAGGTGTCACATTTGCAAAAGTTAAAACTATTGACATTGTAACTGACAAAGCTATTAATTTTGCTACTTTCAAAACCAACACATAAATAAAAAAGTGTCATTTACAATATCAATAGCTCAAACTTTCCTAATGCGAGACCTATTGCATTTCCAATGCTTGTTTCCCTAAGTCCTCCTTATCTGCTATAGTCGTTAGTAATGCGGCCATTTGATTCATTTCTTTCTTAAAAACTGTTTTAATCTTCATTTCATCTTCTAATTTTGAGCATTCAAAATTACATAGGCCTTCATTTAAATACAGCTGCCAATTCTTCGAATATTCACCTTCTGAAATTTTGAGCCAACACAGCTTTGCTAAAGATCCTTCCTCGGAACGCACTAATGATAGTAAGGACTTTAGAAATGAAGATTGACGCTCCAGTAATTGGTTCTTCAATCCAAATTCCACTCTTATATTGACACGACTGATATATTTAGGGATCTTAAAAACGGTTTTATTTGTCCTAGTTTCTATATCGTCGAGCAGTTTCGCGTCTTTTGCCCCTAAAGATGATGGAGCAATAGTCCAAAGATGGAATTAACTTTGCTCTCATCACTTTCATTAGATGTTCATAGCTGGGGCATGATAATTTGTCTCTCAATTTTCTAAAGGCAAATGAGAGAGAGGGACCCCTGGCTTAAAGATTATTGAAATTCTGCCTAAATGTCAGTCCGTCATCAAAAGTAATCCCTCGATATTTATATGATTTAACATTTTCAATTACCAGGCTGTTGATATTCCATTCTTTAATTCTCGGTTTCCCTTTTCCCAAAGTCATTATTTTTGTCTTTTTTATATTAATTGTCAGTCCATTTTGTATGACAAAAGAATTAAAAGAATCGATTAACCTTTTTAACCCTTTAACTGTTTGGCTCATTAAAATGGTATCGTCTGCATATTGCAGATATTTAATCTCTTTACCATAGATCGAAGGCGAATGCAAATTAATATTTTTAAAATGAGATGGCAGATTGGCCATAAAAAGATTAAAAAGGCGAGGAGCCAAAATACAGCCTTGTTTCAATCCAACATTAGTAGCCAAACGACGGGTCATATGTTTTCCATCACCAATTTTGATCTGCACCCAGGTGTCCGAGTATAAAAGTATAATCCTTTTTAGTAGAGTTTCCGATATACCCCAATTCCTTAACTTCCACCAAAGAGTATTTTGCGGGGGGCGTGGCCAACTGCCGACGGGAATGGTCGCTTGCTAGAGAGACTCCCGACTCATGCCCGACAATCCACCCCACTGATCCGCCTGCAGACTGGGAACTCCTCTGTCACAGGGGGGATTCCCGTCACGAACCGACTGTGCCCACATATCAGCGGTGCTGGCCCCGTCGGCGCTCCTCGGAGCCAGCTGCAGCCCGGCGCGACGAGATCCCCCGGAGCCCTCAAGTTGGCGGCCATATCGTTGCTCCGGCCGGCCTGCGCCTCGGGCTCGGCTGTAGGGAGCTGGACACAGACTGGGGTCGGACCCTGAATTGTCTCACCGTTGCCTCCCGGACCTGCTCCTCACCCCGCTGGGGCTAAGTGAGCCCCTCTGGAAGTATTGGAGGCGATCTTTGGCCGGGGCAGAGGAGAGCTGAAGGGGTCGTTTATGTGCCGGGGCGCCAATCACTCGACGCCCCGGCTTTGAGGCCTGTTGCCGGAGGAGCTCCGGCTCGTCCCCCTCTTGCTGGCTTGACCCGGACCTGGGTCGTGATCTGTCCTGCCTCTACGCTGCCCGCCTGCTGGGAGGGACGGGCCCCCGTGTGTGACTTTCCTGACTGTCCTGGGCCTGAGTGAGGGTGAGCTGCCAGGGCCGTCTGCTTGCCGGGGCGCCACTCACGCATCACCCCGGCTTTGGGGCCTGCCGACCTCCGAGCTCCAGTGTGCTGTCCTTCGGCCCCGGGGGACCTGCAGCCCCCACCCCCCCAGCCCCCCCTCACCTGACGCCTACGGGTCGGACCCAACGTGAAGTCGAGGGAGGTGTGCCACGGAGGGCCAAGGTGATTACTGGTTCTCATTGGCCTCCCATTGGACCGGGTCTGAGGCACTGCCTTTGGAGTTGTGGATTCCTTCTGGGGCCGGAACCACGTGCAAGCCTATCTGGAACAGACCAGACACTTACTCCTTGTGCACCCTGTAATAGTCATCAGTTGACTCTACGCCACCACACTAAGTGCGCTCAGGGCGCTGTGCCCTCCGGTGCCTCGTCAGTCGGTGCTTTTGTTTTTGCGTCTGGGTGGCGGACCTTCCCTTCTTGAACCTACCATCGCTTTCCTGGCTCCTTGGCGACCGGGCATTCACGGTGGCTCTTTAACGGAGGTGGGCCCGCCAGCTTTAGTGTTGCCTTGTGTGCCCTGTGGATTTCCTGAGTTGTCTCACGCTCTCTGTCCGGGCTCCAGACGCTGGGACGGCTTGTGTTTGTGGACGTCAGCGCGGTGGGCCCGGTCTGTGCCGCGGCGGGTGGTGCCGGTGTGTTGTGGAGTGTGCTCCTGTAGTGGTCATCCACCGTGGAGGAGTGCTTGTCCTCACCCTTCGTCTTGGCTCCACCTCGTCCTGGTCGTTTTGGGGGCCCGCTGGGTGCGTGGAGATGGCGTCTGGCAAGGGGACAAGGCCCCCTAATCAGAGACAGATTACCAAGAACTCGTGGGGCACTAAGAATGATAACAGGGAGGCTGCCCCCCCGGGGGACCCGAAGCTTGCGTCCCCTTCGCAGGGAGCAAAGACACTCACCCTAGAGGATGTAATGGAGGCTATCGCAGGAGTCCCCTCCTCCCTTGAGACTCGAATTGACTCCGTGAATATTGAGGTGACTCTCTTGCGGGCCGACTTGCGCAAAATGGACACCAAAGTCAAGGACGTGGAGGTTAAGACTGCTGCTTTGATTGACGACACATCTACGCTTCAACAGCAGGTTGCCCAGCTTCAGAAACAACAGAGGCAGATGAGTGAACAACTGGACGACTATGAAGGGAGGGCGAGACGGAACAACATCCGTATCCTAGGGGTTCCGGAGAGAATGGAGGAGCCCTCAGCTGACCTATTTGTGGAAACCCTCATTACGACGCACCTTAAACCGAAGCAGCTCTCAAATTACTTCTCCATTGAAAGAGCACACAGGGTCCCAGGCGGTAGACCTAAGCCGGTGGTCCCCCCCGTCCCATCATCGCTAGGGTCTTCAACTTTAGAGACCGAGACGCTATACTCCAGGCTGCTAGATCAGGCCCACCTCTTCTCTTAGAGAACACCTGCATCTCCATGTTCCCGGATTTTACGGTAACGGTGCAGGTGAGGCTTCGCAGCTTTCTGGAGGTCAAAAAGGTGCTGCGGGATAAAGGCGTCAAATACTCCATGCTCTTCCCTACGAAACTCTGTGTTGAGAGGGATGGGAAAAGGTGGTTCTTTCTTTCGCCGGAGGAGGTGTGGGATTGGATGGAGGGTTGGCGCGGGGTCAGAGGATCCCCGTGAAATCGATCTGCGCCGGAGGAGCTCTCAGGAGACGAACTTCTGCCAGAAAGTCAGGAACGGTTCACCGGGCCTCTTGATGGAGTGAAGTGACTTTCCCTAATACAGCGGAACATTTTCAAGTAGAGTGTGGTCTTGCTACGTGGCTCCCTTGTGGTTGCCGCGGGTGTCCGGGACCTTTGGCTTTCGCCTTTTGTATTGACCTTTGTTCCTGGATCCTGTTTCCATCGGCGAGGTCAGGCCGCACCAGCTGACTTATAAGTAAAATTTTCTATCATGTGAATATTGCATAAGTCATATCATATGTTCTCATAAGTGTACAATATATACATTGATTCTTTAAGTCGGGCATGAGGCACTGGCGGCTCACCAGTATGCCAGTTACGAGTGGGAGGGCGCAGGCACTCTGCCTAGTTGGGGTGTGGATAGTTCTGAATCCGCGGGCAGGGAAGCAGGGTGGGGGGGGAGGGATGTGGGGTGGGGGGTTGGCGATGTTTTGTTATGTTTCTGTTCAATTTTGTCTTCAGCAGAGTTTCTTATGATCACATGGTCTTACTTACCTGTCCTTGAGTCTCCAGCAGAGTCATCTTTAGCAGTACTCTTTTGTCTGTCCGGGGCCCTGTCTTGCAGAGGCCGTTGCCCTGGCTGTTGCGTGGCTCCCGGAAAACACACACTTTATTCAGTCCCATGCTTCGAGGGGATCCAGGGTTTGGCCGCCACCGGTGGTTCCTCCCCGGACTTCCCAGTCAACTGACCCTCCACTCTCTAATTCATGACACAGTTATTTTCTAGATCCCTTACTATTCTCTCCTGCAACGTCAATGGTTTAGGTCACAAAATTAAAAGAGGTGTGGTTCTACAGTTCCTCAGGCGCCATTCCCAAGACATTGTATTGTTGCAAGAAAATCACCTAGTCGGTAATACTAGCCGGGCACTCCAGAGAGGGGGATACAAGCTTTTGGTCCACGCGGGGTTTACCTCTGGGTCCCGAGGTACCGGGATCTTGGTTAGGAAAACTCTTGCACTCACTCACTCACTCACGAAGCTGGGCCGACCCACTGGGCCGCTTTGCATTGGTGGAGGCCACCTGGGAGGGGCGTCCCTTGAACATCATTTCTGCGTACCTCCCGCCAACGCTAGTACGTGACTCCCTTAGGGAACTGGGTGCTCAACTGTTGAACCTCTCCCCAGGTACACTCATAATTGGGGGGGGATTTCAACACTACCATGTGTGATAACCTGGACCGCAGACCCAAGAAAGGATCACACCGTCAGAGCTCAGAGTAGGCTGACTTTGCCCATGCCTTGGGACTGAAAGACATCTGGCGCCTTCACTTTACGGACACACCATACTTCACGCACTATTCCAACGCACACAATAGCATGTCCAGGATAGACTACTTATTTTGCCCTATTTTGGACGTTGGTTGCTTTGTTCGTCCGAGAGGTCTCCCTCACGGTATATCAGACCACTTCCCTCTTGTGGTGGACCTGACCTATAATCGTCAGGTGGTGCAGGACCCATTGTTATCAATCCATGGCTAATACAGATCCCAGACATTAGAGAGGCGCTACAGGAGAGTACTGAACTTTATTTTGATAAAAACGTTGGCTCAGTGGACTCGCAGTTACGCTCTGGGAGACCTATGTGGCAGTTGTAAAGGGTGAAGCACTAGCCCTTAAGACGGGTTATCTGCGTAAACAAGCCGAGCGGATCACGCAGGCAGAGACTGACCTCATCAGCCTTGAGGCGTCCCATAATGCAGCACCTTCTGATTCCACCGCTGCCCGCCTCCATGCCCAGCAACTGAACTATAAGGCGCTGACCCAGGAAAAGGCACAAGCACGGCTCCTCCGTACACGTCATCGGGTCTATGAGTTTGGTGACTGTGCAGGTAAGATGCTTGCATGGCTGGAGCGTCGAGACCAAGGTTCTAGATGGGTGTCCTCTGTAACTAGACCGGACGGCTCTGTGGTGGTGGACCCACAAGATATTGCAGAAGCATTTGCCGACCACCTGGAAAAGGTTTATACAGCTGGCAATGGCCATTCGTCCGCTGAATCTAGACAACTATTGGAGGAGATGCGCCTCCCGACTATTTCAGAATCGGATCGTCTGGCCTTAGATGCTGACATTTCTGTAGATGAGCTCACTACGGCGCTTTTCGCTGTCAACTCCGGTAAGGCCATGGGCCCAGACGGAGTTCCAGTTGAATTCCTGAAAGGGATGGTCCCCGACATTATTCCCCACCTTTTAAATATGTTCACTGACAGTCTAGAACTTGGGGTCCTTCCACTCGACCAAAGACTGGCCTCGATCGCGGTTATCCTAAAACCTGCTAAGCCTCCCACTGACTGCGGTTCCTATCGGCCGATTTCCTTAATCAGCACCGGAGCCAAGTTCCTGGCTAAATTACTGGCGACTCGCCTTCTCCTAGTCCTTTCTTCCCTAATACATGACGACCAGTCTGGTTTTCTTCCGGGCCGTAACACAGCGCTGAATCTCCGTAGAGTGAATAACGTGTTGAGCCGCCAGTCTCTTATGCAGCAAGACGCCGCCATCTTATCTCTTGATGCAGCGATGGCATTTGACTCGATCGAATGGCCATATCTGTTCGAGGTCCTCCATCGCTTTGGCTTTGGACCCCAATTCATTGGATGGGTGCGTCTTTTGTATACGGATCTCCTATGCCAAGTCCGGGTTAATAATTCCGTATCCCGGAGATTTCCTCTTCGTTGCGGCACCAGGCAGCGTTGCCCCCTCTCCCTCCTGTTGTTCGCTCTCACCCTGGAGCCTCTGGCTCACTGGGTCCGTACAGATGTCTTGATCAGGGGACTATGCTGGAATGACGAGAGTGTTGATAAGATCTCCCTTTATGCTGACGACATTTTGCTATGTGTCGTCCCCACAGTCCTCCATTAACAGTCTGTTTCACGTCCTTACTAACTTTGGGAAGTATTCGGGATACGCTATAAACTGGACTAAATTGGTGCTGTATATGCTACATGGCCTGCCGCCTCGCCTGCCTAGAGGGTTCTCTATCACCATAGCCACTGAAGGTTTTACATATCTTGGTATTTTTATTACACCTGACTCTAAAAAGTTCTATGACCATAATCTGCTAGGCCCACTGTGTCGGCTTCGTAGTGATGTTGTTCATTGGCGGTCACTCCCGCTTTCGCTCCCGGGCCGGGCGGCACTATTTAAAATTCTGGCGCTTCCACGCTTCCTTTATGTCTTACAGAATTGCCCATTCCCCATCCCGGATTCTTACTTTAAGACAGTGGAAGGCGAGCTCCGACTGCTACTCTGGGATGGCGGAGATGCTCGCATTGCCTTATGCAAGCTGTTCCAGGGCTGGTATGATGGGGGAATCACCCTACCTAACCTTCGTCTGTATTACTGGGCCTCTCAGCTTGCGGTGATTGATCACTGGATACACAGTTGGCCTCTGAATCCGGCCTTCCTATTAGATAGAATTCAAACCGGGCGTGAGGGTTATCTGGGGGCTCTCTACAGCACACCAACCAAAACTAGATATGTTGGACCCATGGCGCACACAGTGGAAATCGGGCACAGAGCCAACAGACGATTGGACTGGGCTGGCAGACTTACCAAAGCCTCGCCTCTCTGGTCTGCACAAGGCTTGGGCTCCCTGTGCTTTTTCCAAGGGTTTGATAGGTGGGAAACGATTAAAATTTCTGAGGTTGGAGACCTTGTCCACAAGGGTAAACTGCTGACCTTTAGCGAACTCCAAGCTAAATACGCCCTTGCGTCCACTGAGCTCTTCAGGTACTTGCAAATTACACACGCTATCCAGGCCGCTTTTCCCGACCTCACCTCCATACCTGCTACCTCCCATCTGGAAGACAGATTGTTATCAGAACCTCTTCCTGCAAAGGCCATCTCTCTTACCTATCGTAAGCTCTGCAATAATCTCCCAGACTCCTTCCTGTTGCTACGGGCCAAATGGGAGGTGGACCTGGGTCCCTTGGATGAGGAGGACTGGTGGTTGGCACTAATGTCCCCGAGGGAATCAGCTATTTGTCACAGATTTAGATTGATCCAACTAAAATTGCTACATAGAATGTACATGTCCGCCCTTACCCTAGCTAAGATTGGACGGCGCCCTAACACACTGTGCCTTCGTGGTTGTGGAAACACCTGGTACCTTTTATCACATCTTATGGGAGTGCCCGGAGATACAGCAGTTCTGGAAGGCTAAATTGAGTAAAATGAGTAGATCCTTGGGTAAACCACTTTCCACGTCACCTAGGGAATGTGTCCTCAACATCTGGGGGCCTAATGACCTAACTGCTCCAGAGTTACAATGGGCGGCGCTAGGTTTTCTGCTAGCCAAACGCTCCATAGCAATGGGGTGGGGCTCCCCGGACAAGCCGCTGGTGGTGGGCTGGGTGGCTGCAATAGATCAGTGCATGATAGCTGAGAAGACGGTGTATAAAATAAGAGGTTGCCCCAAAGTATGGGACAAGAAATGGGGACATTGGAATGCAAACCGCGGCGAATTGTGTGATTCCCCTACGATGGAACTGGCACTGCCCCGTGGAGGATCCAGGGGCGGGTGGGTACGATGAGGGATGCTGGTCTTGATTCTATTGCGATTTGTGTGTGTTTTTATGAATCTTGTGACAGCCCCCTGATTTAGTTCTGCATCAATAGGGGCCTGAGACGACGCAACACCAGGGGTATGTGCTGGACTCTTGAGACTTATTATATGCTATTTTGCTTTCTCTGCTGGATTTATTCATTGGAGTTTTGTTTCTGTTTCAAAAGTGGTGTAATTATCCTTCCTGTGTCCAACCCTGGATTGGATTTATTTCTCTTTGCTCTATTCTACTGATATGCCGTCCGACCTCAGGGTTGTGGACTGAAGGGCTGTGTAATGCAATCTAATCTACTTATCGTTCTTCGTTTTTATACCTGCATGTGCATCGACGTGATTGCAATCTATGTTTTTTGTCATCAACTGTTCCTTCAACTCCGCTACCTTCCCAGAAGACTGGAAACACGCTGAACTCACCGCCCTTCTGAAAAAACCAACAGCCGACCCCACCGAACTCAAAAATTACCGCCCCATCTCGCTTTTTCCATTCCCGGCCAAAGTCATCGAGAAAGCCGTCAACAACCAGCTCGCCGCCTTCCTCGAAGCCAACAAATCCCTCGACCCCTCACAATCTGGCTTCCGAGCAAAACACAGCACCGAGACCGCCCTCATCGCAGCAACAGACGACATTCGAACTCTACTGGACAATGGAGACACAGTCGCCCTCATCCTCCTCGACCTCTCTGCAGCATTCGATACAGTCTGCCACAGCACCCTTCTACAACGCCTCAATAACATCGGAATCCAAGGAAAAGCACTAGAAAGGATCACCTCGTTCCTCACCGGAAGAACCCAGAGAGTCCGCCTTCCTCCATTCAAGTCCGAAGCCTCTGAACTCATCTGCGGAGTACCTCAAGGATCCTCACTCAGCCCCACCCTTTTCAACGTATACATGAGCCCCCTCGCGGCCATCGCATGCCAACACAACCTCAACATCATCTCTTACGCGGACGACACTCAACTGATCCTTTCTCTCACCAATGACCCCAGCACCGCCAAAACTAACCTACACGAAGGAATGAAAGAAGTAGCCGAATGGATGAAAGACAGCCGTCTGAAATTGAACTCAGATAAAACAGAAGTCCTCATCTTAGGAACATCCCCCTCTGCTTGGGACGACTCCTGGTGGCCGGAAGCCCTCGGAAAAGCACCCATCCCGACAGACCACGCACGGAACCTTGGCGTCATCCTGGATTCTTCACTCTCAATGAACAGACAAGTCAGCGCCGTATCCTCTTCCTGCTTCAACATTCTTCGCATGCTCAGAAAAACATTTCGCTGGATCCCCTCCGAAACAAGGAAAACAGTCACCCACGCTCTGGTCACGAGCCGACTGGATTACGGAAACACCCTCTACGCAGGTACCACCGCTAAACTCCAGAAGAAACTCCAACGAATCCAAAACGCCTCAGCCAGGCTCATATTAGACATCCCACGCAACAAACACATTTCTGGTCACCTTAAAGACCTCCACTGGCTACCTGTCAATAAAAGGATCACTTTCCGACTGCTTACCCACGCACACAAATCACTCTACGACATCGGACCAGATTGCCTCAACTCTCGACTATCCTTCTACACCCCCTCCCGCCAACTACGTTCTTCCAGCCAAGCCCTCGCCACTGTTCCTCGCATCAACAAGACCACCATGGGAGGCAGATCCTTTTCTTACCTGGCTGCTAAGACATGGAACTCACTCCCCGCTTACCTTCGCCTCACCCAGAACCACCTAGCGTTCAGAAAGCAGCTCAAAACATGGATATTTGACAAATAATCTTCCTCCCCTTCCTAAGCGCCTTGAAACCCTCTGGGTATGTAGTGCGCTATACAAATTTTTTGACTTGACTTGACTTGACGAATCACCACAATAAAAATAAAAAAAAATAAGAGTATTTTGCGGCACAGAATCAAAAGCGGCTTTTAGATCAATAAAACACACATATAATCTTTGCATGCTAGTTTTGACTCTCTCACCTAATAATGTTAATAAAATCAAATTAGAATGAGTTGATTCACCCTTTCTAAAGCCAGTTTGAAAGTTCAGAATCAGCTCCTCTTTTGTGGCCCAAGCTCTAACTCATCCAACAGGCAACTGGCAAAAATGTTTGCATCTACGTCTGTAAGTTTGATTAAGCGTTAATTAACCGGATTATCCTGAGGGCCACATTTGTATATTGGTTGTGTAATACTTCCATGCCACGATAACGGAATAAGGCCTGATTTAAGTACTTCATTAAACAAGAGCGTTAATAACTCCGGCCAATTTGGAGACCGGAAACAAAGGATTGTTCATGGACGAGGTGCATGTTGCAATCACCCCTTAGTATTCAAGTTGATCTAATATCTCCCTGACCTGTGTTTTAGCTTCTTGCTTAACTGGATACTGCCTTTGTACAGTTGGTTGATTTTTTTAACTGGATTTTATGGTGAGGAGAATCCTCATCCCATCCAACATGATTATTATATAATGCAGGAGCCTGGGCTACTGCCCATTTCCTGGCATAAGTATATTTTAAAATGAATTGGAATGTGGTTGGAGAAAGCTGGCATAATGATGTTTTCGCCATGTTGGCAATCCCTGACAAATTCAGTTGGCCAGTCTTGTTCAGCTAGAAGAATGTCATAACCCTGAGAGAGCCGCTCCCAAAAGAGTGCTCTTATTTTTCTAGTTATGTCCCCCTCCATCCGGAGTGTTACTTCATATAACTTATGTGGAACACTAACCCAGGTATCTGCAGTTTCAACTTGGATGTACTGATTCAGGTCCACTGTCTCTAGATGATCCTTCAAGTTCTTGCGAGCTATGGTGACTTCTGCTGCGCTGTCCAACATCGTTTGAGCACATTCCCCGTCCTTGAGTTGTGTCCTCAAGATAATCGGTATGTCTGATCTTTAGACCTGCTACCTTCTTTTTGGTGAATTGTTTTCTTATTTTTGTAGAACGTGTTGATCGTCTTTGGACTTCACGTGTTCTTCCTTTTGTTCTGACCGTCCTCTTCTTTCAGATTTCTGTGAGGAAGTCTGAAAGGTACGAGAGGAACGTGTATCAGTATCTTGATACCTATCAGGTTTTCTCAAATTATCCCTATTCCTGAGGTTATACCTCCTATCAGAGGGCTCCTTTTAAGGAAACCTACCTCTGGATTGAGAACGCTTCTCTTTAGAAGTTTTTTTTGTGTTCTCCCACTTCTTTTTAGGAGGAGTAGGAGTGTTTTTAATAAAGATCTTTTCAGGACTTTCTGACAGTTGGGGTTTAACTAGTTTCCCACTCAAGCTGTATCTGCCCAATTGTTCATAGGATTTCTGGCCAGTTCATGTGGTTTCTCAGTTACATCAAATTCTCTTAGCTTTTGGCAGATCGCCACAGATGCTGCTTCACCTTTAATATTAGCTAATATTATTTTTGAGACCTGTTTGAAATCTTTCAGTAATTTCATACCTAAATTTAAAGCAGGTTCTGCCCCGTATTCATTTAGAAACTGTTTCAGGACGTCTAGTATTACCACCATAGACGGAACACCATGTGTTTTGGTGTAGATTGCAGCAAAGACTGTACCCCAAGAGTTGCAGTCCTCCAGGTGTGGTGCGATCCCCATGGGTAAACAGATTGTTAGAATTATGTGTTTCTCACGAGGGGTAATATCAGGAAATACTGCCTCGATTTGAGTAATTTTTGAGCTATCCAGAATGGAATTTGTTCCCGTTTTGAGGGTAATTTACCAACGACTGAATGTGGAGTCTGTGGAGTAATTTTATTTGTGTTCCCCTGGTAAAGGGTGTGTTGTGGAATCCTTATTGCTGTTTGGACAGTAAAGGTCCGCATGACATATTGAACGAATTGTCTATAAATTTTGATTAGCTCTTTTAGTTTAACTAATAGTTCCTCATCCGAAATTTCTTCAATGGCAGAGTGTGGTGTATAGCTGGCTAATACCGACCATGTTGCTCATGGTATACCTAGTGGACTGAGCCTGGTAATGTAATGTATATGTTTTAGGGCGCCTTTAAACCAGAGTGCATGCTCTTGGTATGTTAATGGAATTTCAATATCCTCGAAAGGAATGTATTTCTCTGGTGGTTCATCTTCTTTGTAGAAGTGAAACCCTTTTGTTCCTGGATTTGCTTCAGGGAAGACTATCAATGAATAGAATACCTCTGTCTGATGATATTCATGTGCCTCTATCACAAAAACTACCCTACCACCTCTAGATGATAGGCCATTTCTTATAAGTTTATAGTGATGGCTTTCTTTAAAGTTTATGGAATGCTTATAGCATCATTGTCGGTTTCTTGGAAACCTGTAAAGTTTAAAACTTGTACGGCTGCATCTGCTACAGCTCCACTGGGTGCGGTGTTGTCGACGTTAATCGACATTGTTTAATGAAAGTTGCAGAGCAAGTTTCAAGGGAACAAAGATAAGGTGCACAATATTTAGGAACACTGTATCCTTCAATGCTGAACAACCAAAAACGAATACATAGGATTTTCGTCCTACTCAGCTATGGCGGATATTATCCTTTTCCCACTCCAGACGTCTGTTGGCGTATTATGGAAAAAGGGGTCTCTGAGAAAAGCACGACTGAGTTACTTTAGTATCTAGCGTTAAACGAGTGCCTTACCAAACATTGGGCGCCATGTAGTGTAGTTCCTATATTCCCAATAGGCTCTGCGCATTGGAATGATGTATCCTATAGATTTGACGTAGGACTGAGGTCACCGGTCTCTAAGTTGTTTAGGCGAGCATCCCAACCTTGGTTTCTTGCATCTGATTTTAGGGTAAAATCCGGAAGGTTTCCAAAAAGAGCTTTCCCATTCTAAACTTTAAAGTTTTTCAACCACCAGTAAAGATCCTCTCAAGCGTCCTCCAAAAGGGGAACGGAGTCTTCGTTCCACAGGCCTTTCCTCAAGCCTAGAGCTTGTAGTCTTTATAAACCTCTATAACGAAGGGGATCGGGTGAAATAGCTTGGATGGAGGAAGATAGGAGATCTAGAACCCTGGCTAGATCTTTCAGACAGATGAATTCTTTTGAAAGGATAAACAAGACATGTTTCTTTATCTTGGTAACCTTTTTCTGTGGAAGGATTAGGTTGGAAAGAAATATTATTTACCTGGAACCTGGAAACCAAGGAATGCGATCTCCTGTGTATGGACCATGATAGATTTGTCTATATTTATGATAAAGGCCAGGTTCTAAATGAAGTCCAAGGTCATATGTAAATGTTCCTGGATTACCAAGCTGTCTTGAGACATGAGGAAATTGTCTGGGTAAATTATTAGACAAACTCCCCTCTCTCTGAGAAAAGAGACCACTGGTCGCAGTGTAGTGTAGTTCCTATATTCCCAATAGGCTCTGCGCATTGGAATAATATATCCTATTGATTTGACGTAGGACTGAGATCAACTAGGTCTCTATCGAATATACTAAACTTAATTGTGCGTGTGCCAGCTAACTCAGAGGTCACTAGAAACTTTCTTGAATACACAAGAAGGGATTAGTTTCAGACAACCGCATAAACATGACAACTTTGTTTCCCAAGGATAACAATATATCTGAGTCACGAAAACAATAGATAAGTATTTCACTCAGTCAATCGTGCATGCTTCGTTTCTACAGAGTTGCAGAGAAATAGAGAGACAGGCGTTTTTCAATAAAAAGGGTTTATTGCACAGTCTTCTTTCTCATGCAAGAGAAGTGAACTGCTACAATCGTTATGCACACTGCAAAGTATAATGCATACAGCGAGAATAGTATTATAAAATAATACTGTAAGAGCATTGTATGGATTCTAAGCCTTATAAAAATACATACATAAATAACATTGACTAAAATACTCAACTGGTGCTTCTAAAATACGCCTACCCCAATGTACCTAACCTAAGTCTAGTACGAGGGAAGAAGTAAGTATTGTGTAGCATATGAGGGGCGCTAGAGGGCGCACAAGCTAATGGCCGCACTTCAGTGAGGCTCTGGCTGCCTGGCCAGAATCATCCTTCATTTATCCGTTTTGCCTGCAGGTGGACGCCTGGAAGTCACGCCGTAGTTAGACCCATCTGTGCTGCAGTGCCCGTCCAACTCTGGTGAGGATCCGAGGTCCGGCGCCTGAGTTACGACGCTGTGAACTTTCCCCGGGGGGCACCGCTACGGAGAGCTACTACTACTACTGCGGCGGACTGGACGCCGAGCTACGCGAGGCCGCGGCTTTCCACGAGGCGGCTAGGCCTCGAGGTCGCGGAGTTCAGCCTGCCGGGCGGGCGGCCTACTGACGGCTCACCGGGCACAAGCGAAGGTGAGTCACACCCCCTCTGATACCGCTGCAGCGAGGGGAGAAGCTGTGCGCCGCACCGGTGCTCTGCTGGAACAACGGACAACAGACGGCGTAATTCGCCTGGGCCTGACGAGGAAGTTTGCCCTCTACCCGGCCTTACGATACACCTCCCCGCCGATTCCCCGGGATTCATCCGGGACGCCGCTGCATCCGGGTGTAGCGGCTTGAGGAGTGACAGACAGACGCTGGAGGCCTTCGGAGGGGTCCGTCTTGCGGATCCTACCGGGGTGTATTGAGCCCCCCCTCCCCCCCACGGCCTTCCGCCCACCGGGTGCTCCCACTGCTGGGGCCTGCCTGGCTCTACCTCCGCGGTCCGCTGCCCGCCTTCCAACACGGGCGTCCCTGACTGGCCCCGGTCCATGGAGACTGAGCACGGGGGGAGCAAGGAGATACTTTTGCGCTGGTGGTCTGATTGTCCACATTGATGGCACTGCCCCGAGCGTAGTCACCATGCGGAGGCCTACCGGGGTGAACGATCTGACTTGGAGGAGGGGGAGCGAGAGACCTCTTACCATTCACCGGCCCCATTGGGTGCCTATAGGCAGGGCACGATGGGCAAGAATGACGCTAAGCAGCCCAAGCTCTCCTTTGAACTTGCAACCGCCAAAAAACTGCTGCGTGGCACGTCGGGGGCTGGCAGTGCCCCGGGACCATCGAACACCGAGCCCTCCCCTGCGCCCATGGCTCCAGAACTGCGACTGCTCATAGATGAGATGCGACAGGGTTTCGCCACTATTGTAGATAAGGTTGACCGCTTGTCCTCCAGGATGGATGGGGTTGCGCAGAAATTAGTGGTCCACGAGGGGCGATTGACGGAGGCGGAACGGCGCATCTCCACTGTGGAGGACTCGTCTACGACCCACGAAACACGCCTTACCCGCATGGACAGTGATAGCAGCGAAGAACGAGGAGTTGGAGGCGAGGAGCAGACGCAATAACATACGCGTCACGGGGGTTCCGGAGTCCACCAACACTGGACGTATGGAGGACTATGTTGAACGCATACTAATCACCGCAGTGGGTAAGGAGGCCTTCTCTAATCAGTTTATTGTCGAAAGGGCGCACCGCTCTTTGGGCCCGATCCCTAAGCCGGGGGCGCAACCGCGGCCTATCATCGCCCGGTTGCTTAACTACCGCGATCGTGATGCGGCGCTACGCGCAGCTCGAACAAGCCTGCACCTGGCCTGTGATGGTGTGCAGTTCTCCATATACCCGGATTTCACGCCCATGGTGCAGGACCAGCGGAGGAAATTCTTGGACGTGAAA
Organism: Lissotriton vulgaris; assembly: GCF_964263255.1. Lineage (NCBI taxonomy): Eukaryota > Metazoa > Chordata > Amphibia > Caudata > Salamandridae > Lissotriton > Lissotriton vulgaris. Next base: position 769,980,067 of record NC_141689.1, read on the forward strand.
AAGAAGCTGAGAGACATGCAGGTTGATTATGAACTTCTGTACCCGGCGCGACTGAGGGTGACCCATCAGGGCAAACAACATTTCTTTACGAACCCACAGCAAGCTGAGGACTACGTTACGAAACTCCGCACTGCCAGAAGGGACAGGCGTAACGAGGAGGAAGACGAGGCAGGAGGGAACCCTGCCGAGCACGAGGAGTCATAAAATGTGTCCTTGGGTTCGCTTGCTCGCTGGCTCACTGTTGAACCATTGGTGCTTGTCTTAGAATCTGGGCCCTGCTTAAGCTAGGGCTGCCTTGCCCTACCTGTGGAGACATTGATAGCTGCTTTCTTGCATTGTAGGCTTGCTGCTGAGCGATAACTGGCTTTGAACACTCTGCCGCGCTGCTGGGATGGTGCTGGTATCGCGCAGGTTGATGGCGACACAGGGAACAGTAGGGGCAGCAGCTGGTATATGGGAGATTCGTCTGCAATGGTCAATAACTTGTCCGCTTGGTGAGCGGCGGTGAGACATGGTCCTTGTGAACTCTTGCTTGCTGACTCCCTATTGAATTGATGGTGCTTGATTTGGTTTCTGTGTCCTGCTTGCGCTGGGGCGGTCCTGCCCTACCTGTGGTGATGTGGATTACTGATCTCCTACATTGTAGACTTGCTGCTGAGAGATAGCTGGCCTTGAATACCTTACCCCGCTGTTGGTATAGTTCTTGGACTGCGCAAGATGGTGGAACTACAAGTGACAATGTGGGCAGCAGCCAATATATGGGCGGTTCGCCTGAACTCATTGGTAACTTATCCGATTGGGGGGCGGCGGTGGGACACGATGGTTTGATGTACGGGCTTAAACCTGTGGGAGTTATGTATGCCAGGCACCACCCCTTCTTCTCTGTCTTCCCCGTATGGCATATGCGGGGCGGGAGGGGAGTGATGGGGTGTACGGGTGCGTACCTCTAATGCCCCCAGGAGGGGATTCCCCGCATGGTTTTTCTACGGTTATCGAGTTTGGGGTCTGGGGCGGGGGGTGGGGTCATGGTACTGGCAAGTTTGGGTTGCTTCAGTGGGTTGGGGGAGGACTAGTGACACGGGGGTTGTGTTGTTGTGTGTGGAGGGAGGGGGGGTGTTTGACTGTTGGGATGGGGGCTGTTGAGAGTGGTAATATTCTAGCAGATGGCGTTCATGGCATGTGTGCTAGGATTGGTGTTAAGGTATGTGTCAGCATGGATGAACGAGTGAAGCGACTGGTCTGGACAGCGGAGAGTTTGGAACTTGGCACGTTCCTACTGAGGGCTGGAGCGCTGGACATTTGCTTATTTCAGGGATATGGTGATAAACACGGGTGATCACACTTTGACTACTGTATCTATGTTGTCCTGGAATGTTCGAGGCCTTAATGACCCCCGGAAATGCAGGAATGTAATTGCATATTTAGATAGGCATCATGTGCAGATAGCGATGCTCCAGGAAACCCACCTGAACCCACGTAAAGTCCCTCAGTTTGCAAGCAGGTGGGCGAATGTAAGAGAATTTTCTTCCTATTCCACCTATTCTAGGGGGACGGTCCTTCTGATCCATAAAAGACTGTCGTTCCAGAAGTTGGGAGTGCGGGCGGATAATGAGGGGAGGTATGTGATCCTTTGGGGGAGGCTAGGCACTGATGTGATAATGTTTGTAAATTGTTATGCACCTAATGTCGACACACCTGGTTTTTTCTTGACGTTGTGGGGCCATGTACTTGAGGTCGAAGCTACGCACATAATCTGGGCGGGGGGGACTTTAACTTATCACTACATCCGGGGACGGATAGATCAGACGGCAGTGGCCAATACAACACGAAAGCTAGGGACACACTTCAGGGCATACTGACGGAGGCAGGAATGTTGGATAGCTGGAGGCACTTACACCCGGCAGCTAGGGAAGGTACCCACTTCACTGCACACGCGCGCTCATGGGCAAGGATCGACTACTGCTTTATCTCACGGGGCTTAGCTGGGGGAGTCGTTCAGGTGAAACATTGCCCTGTACTGACTGTTCTTGAGATGCCTGGCTATGCAAGAATGAGGCCACCGTGGCGGCTCTTCCCCTCGGCCCTGCTTGACCCTGTCTTTAGACAGGAACTTGGCGAGGAGATAGAGGCCTTCTTCCCTAGGAACAAGGGGTCCGTTGATAAGGTCGAAACAATCTGGGAAGCTTTTAAAGTGACTGTGAGAGGTGTCACGATTTCTAAGAGCTGTGGCATCCTAAGGGACATAGTGCGCACGTTGTCTAATCTCGAAACTGAGCTTAAGGCGCTAGAGGCAGAAATGGTCGGAAATCCTTGCCCTGACCTAGCGGTGGCATTCAGGGCCAAGCTATCGTCTTATGAGGAAGAGGCGGCCAGGGAGGTGAAGTTCCGTGGCAACTACTGGACAGCTAGGCGCTATTGCGAGGGGGATCAGCCGGGAAAAGTTCTTGCGGCACTCACGAGGCACCAGCGATTCGCCACGCATATCTTAGAAATCTCTGATGGCGGGGGTAGGATCTACCAGGATTCTAAAGGGATTCAGGATACCTTCCTGCAGCACTACAAACGGCTATATTCCACACAACAGGCAGGCGAAGTGGAGTTCGGAAACTTCCTAGATGACATAGCACTCTGCTGGCTAAGTGATGGCGACAGGGCGTTCTTGGGATGCCCTTTCGAGCTGGATGAGATCCGGGAAGCGATCATGTCACTCAGTAATGGCAAAGCTGCAGGGCTGGACGGTCTACCGGCCGAATTCTATAAGTGCTACATTGACATCATGGCACCTGTGCTAAAAGAGGTCATTGAGGAGTCGCTAGAGGAGGGGATACTGCCGGGCTCTATGAGGGAGGTGGCGATCCCCTCACTTCTGAAGCCAGGGAAGAACCCGTTGGATACCGATGCCTATAGACCCCTGTCGTTGCTAAATTGCGACGCGAAGATTCTGGCAAAAGTGCTCGCGACTAGGCTATCCCTGCTTATGACTACCCTTGTGCTTCCCGATCAATCTGGCTTTGTCCCAGGGAGGGCCACGTCCCATAATCTCCGCACCCTGTTCTCCCTCATACCTACCATATCGCCCGACCTGCCAGTCGCTGCTGTGTTTCTGGACGCCACCAAGGCGTTCGATTCGGTGGAGTGGGGTTATCTGTTGGCCATCTTGGGCAGAATGGGGTTCCCCCGGATAATCATCGCCTGGGTGACTCTGCTCTACACTTCTCCAGTCGCTAGGGTCGTCGTCAACGGGGTGCTTTCGGTACAGATGCCGATCACGAGGGGGACTAGGCAGGGCTGCCCCCTATTACCCCTGCTCTTTGCCCTAGCAATCGAGCCGCTGGCTTGCAGGATCCGGCAACTACATAAGGCCAGTGCCTTTAACTGTAATCAACGGCAGATTGGCATTTCCCTCTATGCGGATGACGTCACCTTGTATGTGCGTCACCCACAGGACCACCTCAACCCACTTCTGAGAGAATTTGTACTGTTCGGTGGCATTTCCGGAGTGCACATCAATTGGAAGAAGTCGCAACTTTTCCCCCTCACGGCCTCCGTAACCCATTTCCCGCTAGATTACCCTTTGGAGTGGTGCAGTTCTGACTTGAGGTACTTGGGCATTGAAGTGTCGCTCAATAAAGACGACACGATCCGGCTGAACTATGGGGTGGCTATCTCAAAATTGACCGACAACGTAACCCGCTGGTTAGCCCTCCCGCTGTCGATGGCAGGCAGGGCCTCCCTGATAAAAATGGTCATCCTCCCACGTTTCCTATACCTCTTTCAAAACATTCCCTACTTCCCGGGTGCCTATTTTTTTAAACGACTCCGATCTGAGTTGCTTCGCCTTTTCTGGGGCGGTAAGCAGCCGCGCCTCAGTTGGAATGTCTTGACACAACCATATGATAGGGGCGGATTCGATATACCAGATCTGGAGGTGTATTACCTCAGTGCTCAGACTCAGCATGCTTACCACTGGGTTAGCCCCGCTCCCTTTATGCCTCAGGTTGCCGCTGAGGACTGGATCGTGCACCCGCTACCGCTCAGAGGCATGCTGATGGGTCTAGCTGGCGATGTCGAGATGCCTGCTACCACTGTTACCTGCACTATAGACTCGTGGCGGAGAGTGACTAAACTGCTAGGAGCCCCTATGCTCTATTCACCGGCAATGCCCCTTGCGTACCACCCGAAGCTATCGCTTTTAATGGAAAATGGATTTCGATCCATGTGCAATCGCATACACCTTAATACTTGGGGTGACTTGTTTCAGGATGGACTGTTCCGTACCAAGGATCAGATCTTCCGGACTACTCCCCCGACGCCTATGGAAGTGTTCTATTATATTCGACTCCGTCAGGGTATGAGGGATATACTCCCTAACTTCCCGGAGGAACCGGGTACAGTATTGCCATTGCACATTTTGCTCATATCGGACGGCAGGCACTTGGTGTCGAAGTTGTATGCTGCCATTCGTGAGCAGCGCCCATTGGTTCAGTCTAAGGCGCGAGCTGCATGGGACTCCGACCTACCTGCTGCACTCACTGACGAGCAGTGGAGGTATTGCTGCTCGGTCACTGCCAAAGTCTCCTCCAGCTGTAGATTAAAAATTATCCACTACAAGTTCGTACAGAGATATTACTATACTCCAGTCAGGAAGCTGCGATTTCACCTCTCGGAGGACGATAGATGTGCGAGATGCCGGGCGGAGGGCGCGGGTTTCCTCCACTTGGCCTGGGAATGTGGAGCGATACAGGCATACTGGGAGCAGGTACATGCTGCGCTCCAGGTAATGATTGCTGGCCCTCTTCCCATGGAACCGGTGGTGATGCTGCTGGGATATACCAAAAATGTACCCAAGTCAGACCGTAGATTTGTTGATATTGCGTTGCTACTTGCTAAGAGGAGGATTGCTTGCAGGTGGGGAAGGGGCAGGGCACCAAAATTTAAGGAATGGCTGGATGACCTCACGTATTGCCAGGACCAGCATGGCGTTTATGCGGAACTATTGCCTGCCCGCTGTACACCCAGTGATTTTTGGTCTCCCTTACAGGTATACCTGATGTCTCAAGCGACTCATAGCGACTCCTCTGGAGATGACGAGCCGATGCCGGGCCCGTGAGCGTAATTAGGTGCTTTACACCACACCCGCCATGCTATGTCTCACACGATAGAATGGGCTTTGACCCGCCTTTATTGGGGTGGGATGGTGCGATTATTGTTGAGGCGGTGTTGAGGGGTCCGGGATACGTACGACTCATATGACGCAACTTCGACGACAGGTCTTACTCCCCCTACTGTTACTCTGGCACAATAGGCCGATGAGGACGGACATGTGCGCCGGACCCTGCGGATGCGGGTCGGTGTGGATAGCATCTGGGTTGTTGGGCGCTATACACCATATCAAACAGTACTACATTCCGATTGCCCTCACACTGACTGTCCACTGATGTACTAAGCAGGACCACGCTCACTTGGAGCGCACATGACACACTGCTACACAGGGTTACGTAGATAGATGGCCGGATGGGACTGAGACGACCGGGGGTCGGTGGGTTAGGTAAATAGTTCTCCTCCCTGCCTGCCATTGCATCTGTATCCGAGGGTGAGATGGTCTCCCCGCTCCTTTTGCCCCTGACTGGATGGGGGGGTCCCCTGTGGATAGGCCTCTTATTGCAGGACTCGGAGTGATATGTTTGAAATGTACCAGCCCTTGTAAAGATGATGATTATCCACTGAATGTACCGTGTATATTGCTGAATTGGATTATCGATGCTGTTACTGTCATGACTCTCTGTTGAATGCCACTAATAAAAAGGTTTTTAAAAAAAAAAAAGTATTGTGTAGCATAGGTTTAGTTGATTTTGTCAAGAACCTACCAAAGGTTTCTCTAGGTTCTAATCAGCTACATACCTTGGTAGAATGAAGAAGGTCTGGTATCTCTGTCTCGGGACTCGATTCCCCAACACCCCGCAAGGGGAGCCGGAAACACTAGAGCTGGATTCACGGCAGAAGAAAGGCAGCCTCATGATCAGTGCGTCAGCTGGAGAGTCGGCTTCCTTCGGCACTTGCTGTAGCGTGCTGCGTCGGGCAAGTAGGTCTTCGAACTGCTCCGAACCACTGTATCTTCCTAGAGCAAGTGAAGGTATATTTATACCTTGAAGGTGTTTAGGAATGCCATGGTTTGACGTAAAGTCGGGCATATGAACGTCCGGAAAGAACCCCTAGGGAATAGTTGTTCTTTGTAAAGTAACCGAGTTCTTGGACAAATCAATATTCAAGCAAGGGGAAGTCCCTGACTGCTTAAGCTGGTTTTCCAAGAAATCGTTGTGACATTTGGTATAGGTGGAAGTAGCCATGCCTGTATTTGGGTAGCATGGGCTATGCCTAAAGAAGGGCTTGATTTCTATGCCTATATAAGGGCAATATGAATTGTACCTATATAAGGGCATGAATCTGGAAAATTCACTCGGAGCTCAAACCGCCACACAACAGCAGGACCTTGGTGAAACACCAAGGTGCTGAGGAGAGGCCAAAGGGGAGACATTGGAACTGAAAAAGGGTCCCTTTCCAAGTAAGACCAAGGTACTTGAGACAGTCCTCGTCCATGGGTATGGTAAAATAGGCATCCTTGAGGTCCAGTTTTACCACTTAATCCGTGGCTTGCAAAATGTCCCTCAAAAAATCGATACCCTCCGTCTTGAAGTGTCTGTACGTTAGAAAGTTGTTAAAATATTTTAGATTTATAACGGAACGCCAACCTCTGTCCTTCTTTTTGACTAGCAAGATGGTACTTGGAAAGCATTTCGAAATCTCTGAAATAGGGATCTTTTTTAATGGCTCCCTTTTCTAACATTTGGGAAATCTTCAATTCTATTAGCTTTGAATTTTCTGGGTCTAAAGTAAACTTCCTTTGAATCTTTTTCTGAAATGGTTCTTTCCAAAAATCTATCTTGAACCCCACTACTGTTTCCAAAACCCAGGGGTCTTGAGTAATTCTTGACCAATTGTGTGCAAAACATTTCAGTCTTCCTGTCACCTTTAAGGGGAAGGAAGACTTCTGGCTTACCTTGGTAAGTTTGATTGGTGGATCTGGATTTACCTCTGTGGGATCTTGAACCCCTCCCTCTTTGGGGGTAGAAGTTTGGGTTGGAGCAGTAGCCTCTATTAAAATGGTGTGAGCCTCTTTCATCTTGGGGATAAAATTGGGACCTGTAGAAGTTTTGGCAGACAGACTGTCCCCTCCTGTCAGCCCTTCCAAAAACTGTGCGGCCTACAAAATCTCTGCGCATGCTAGACTGGGCTCTACTGAAGGCGTTAAAAGTGGACACATACTTAACCAAGGAATTGAACAAAATTGTCTCTCAATAGTAGACCCTTTGCGTTGCACATGTCCTCTCTTGCGGAAAGATCAGCGAGCTTAGGGTTCCTTCTAAAAAGAACCTCAGTAATGAGGTTGGCATTGGCGTTACCAACAAAGTAAATATCTCATTGTGACCAACCTCTTAAAAGTTCAACATCGAATGGGGTATTGTTGATCCTTGCCTCATCGGTCAGATCGAGAATCTTGGACAATGGCCTGAGAACATAGAGTAGTTTGTCCTGGCATTGCTTCAGACATTTTTTGATCCCTTTTCTGGGATCCCTCCCAGATTTAAAGAGAAAGGTGATCAGATCGGGATCCAAGTAAGGGGTGTTGCAGATCTTGTCCTCGAGGAGGGACGAGGGCACTCGCTTTGCATAACGTTGCGTGTATCCCTATCTAGAGGTTTCCTCACTCTCTGAGAAAGGTATTTTCCGACGTGGTCCATTGGCCACCATTTGGGACTGCAAGGGTGGCGAATAGCAGTCGGATTAAACATTTTCCCACCAAGGGGGTCTTTAACAATGGAGGATGAGGTGGAAGGCTGATTAATGTCCTCATCAAGATCCTCCAAAAACGAACTCATCCATTACTAAATCCTCATAGTCTGGGGATTCACAATGGGAGTGTAGAGAATCATCATAAAAGTCATTTGTACCATGAAAGTTACCTTGATTTGTCATGCCGCTGTGGACAACTCTTCTCTCTGTCCCAAGATATTAGGATTTCTCCCTTGTGCTGCCATGAGCACCGCCATCTATTGTAGCGTGAGGGCTACCAACATCAAATGCACTGGTTAGTGCTTCATTCATATGTTTTCTTTCTGAGGAACTTTTCCCCTTTTTTTAGGGCCTGATGTAGAGGGAGAGTCTCCATCCAAAAGAGAAAAATAAATCTCGACAGGGGATGCCCTCTTTTTTTTAGTTAAAGCGGCATCAACCGCTTTCCTGACGGAAGACTTAAGTTCTTCCCCAATGAGTCTCTTCAGGTTATCACCCAGTAGTTCCTTAGGGGACTGTGGTGGGGTGATAGCGTCACGATTCATTTTATTCTCAAGATATAAGAGGTGTATATCAAATATAAAAGTAAATTGCCCTTTGTAAGGAGTACTCACAGTTGGTGGATGAATCACGCTTGAAATCAGCACACTGACTTAAAAACAAATATCCGCTTCCTCACAATAAAGGACAATCATCGAAAGTTAAGATTTTGTATATTATATGGCCACTGGGTGACATTTGTGCTATTTGTACTGAAATAGTGGGAAGGAAAGAGGCTCCGGCTCCAACAGGCAGCATTACGCACTCGAGAGAAGAGCTGTAACCTGACGCCGAGCCGGAGGGGAGCGATGTGATGTCAAGAAATGCATGAGGAATAATGGCACGCTCCCGCGTCTTCTAGCAGGTAGCTAAGAGACGCGGGAGTCTAAGGACGCAAGCGCCGCTCTGTCAGTTTCCTTTCTTTTTTTTTTTATTATTCAGTACGCAATATAGGATAAACAAGTAAAAAAAAGATCTGGGTCAGTGAAAAAAACATGAGCAAGGTTTTAAATTTGGTAAAAAAAAATATTCCAATTTTTTTTTTAAATGTGTTTTTATTGCAGAGTCAGAAATGTACAAACAGTTGGTTCCTCCCTCCCACCGCTTATAGACATCCCGTACATGTCGTACATGAAGGATCACACTGCCATTTAGCCCACATCCCACATCCCACATCCCGGAGGCCGGGCGGCGATAGCTAGAAAACTCTAAGTGCAGAAGATCAAAAGAGGCAGCAGTGTTTGCCCGGCAGAACGGTCAATGATCTGCTTTTCTATATCTCCCCATTCCCTGGGCCCCCCAAATACCCCACCCCATGATTCCTACAATGGTTGCAAAGAAACAGTACTAGTGTGCTCCAGTAAACCTCCCTCATCCAATTAGCCTCCCCACCTGGGTGCCCTCAGGAGAACCAAGCTCGGTATGCCGACCCCCCCAGTAGGGAAACCACTTAGCCGCTAGTGTATTCAAATGTCGCCTCACCAGTCACCGATCTTCCAATCCCCTCCCTTGTAATCTACAAAACCCCCAACTACCCCTCCCCTACCCCCCCCCAACTACCACCGGTGTGGGCGTAGCTCAGATCTGTAATGCAGCAGGTAGAACCTGAAGGGTCAATACTCATCCATCAGTGCATCACATGGCTCCCCGTCGGACTCCCTACCACCTATTCCTCCTCTGGTGCCTGACAGTTACGCAGCGTGCGCACTAGCTCCTCCCACGCCCTTGCCATTTCTAAACTTTTCTCATTAGCTGTACGGGATGCCTGCCTAAGTCTGACAGTACCTTCACTACGGGCCCACTTATAAATTTCGTTCCCCCAGCTCCTACTAGATGGGCCCTCCTTTGACTTCCAATGCCAGGTAATCTCCCTCTGAGCCAATATAAGGCCCAAATCAATAAATTTGCTAGTTATCTTCGTCTTTTTCGTGTGAGGGAACCAGAGCATCAGACACGTCGCCATGTCATATTCCACCTGCCTATCAATAAATTCGGTAAGAAGCGCCCCCACCTCAGACCAAAAGGACCCCAGCTTTGGGCAGTCCCACAGCATATGGTCCAATTCCACCCCAGGCTGCAAACACAACGGACAAGCCGCGTCTTTGACCTGAAAATATCTCTGAATTCTCCCCGGAGTGAGGTATGCTCTATGCACTACAAAAAAGTGCACTTGCTGAAATTGGGCATTTCTACACCCCTTCCACGTCCTTTTCAGGATGTGCCCCCATGTTGTGTCCGGTATGGGCTTCCCCACACTCTCCTCCCATTTTCGCTTTAGGGTCGTAAGCGGCGCCAGTCCCTCCTGTAACATTCGAGAGTGGAGACAAGTCACGGCTTGGAACGTCCCCGCTGCCATCACCACATATTGACACGCCATCGTGGTCTGTGGTTCTGACTGCCCGGACTTCCAATGTTTCCTTATCACCGTCATTACAGCCATATGCAAGAGGTAACTCCCGTCAGGGAGATCAAACCGCTCCTGCACCGCTCGAAAGGGTAATAACTCCCCATCAGCATAGAGGTCACCTATCATATGGAGCCCCATCGCCTCCCACTCCATGAGAGGGGACCAGTCCCCCCCATGTGGCAACGCCGTCAGCATACCCAAAGGAATTTCGGGAGCATAAGGGTGCGCCATGCCCGCCTTCCTCTGGCTTTTGTTCCAACATAGCCGTAGGGTCTTTTGCTCCAGGGTTAAGTCCCGCAATGCAAGCCGTTGCTGCATGATGATATAGGAGAGGACATGCCTCTGGATTCCTGCTCCACAAGTCTGGACAGGGCCCCTAAACTCCCTTGCCACATGCTGCGTGAGGATCTGCAGCTGAACCGCCAGATAGTAAAGTTCGAAGTTAGGAACCGCCATGCCGCCTGTAAAAAAAATATATTCAATTACTTGCCACAGAGCGGTAGAATGAACGTATTGGCAAAAAAAGGCACCTACCTGCTCCTTTCAACGAACGCAGAACGATCGGAGGGAGGAAGGGATCGAAACCTATTCCCTGCCATAAATTGGACAGGGGAAGAAGGTTGCTGAAAAGAAAGTCAGTAATAGAAGCAAGGCAAAGTAGGACAGTAGTACTGTAGCTTATAGGAAACTAATACATCTTAATGCATAATAAAGTAGTACAAAGAATATTACATTAAAGAACAGTTATATGCCACTTAATGAAAAGAGTACTTAGCTGTTCCAGGAGCAGCGAACAAAAGAGGAAAATGGGAGTGTGCACTGTCTCCATGTGAGGTTCTTAATTTTCTATTTATTGTGATGTATTTAAATTCTTTAAAGGGCTGCGTGTTGGGCAGCAAATAAAGTATTTGCATAATGGTAGGCTCCGGTCTTGTAATGAAATTTAAGCACACATGTCTATGTCTTAATAAATTCAACATTATTTAAACATTGAGGCTCCATTGGCTTCCTGCTGGAGCATACATCGCCATCAGAACTATGAAGGTTCTAAATTGACTTACATACTTTGAAACTAAACTCTCTGCTTCGGGCAGGGCCGTATATAGCAACACCGCAGACCTTCCTCATCTCACTGTTACCTTGTATAAGAAATCATTGCCTGACTCAGCATTCACAATCTGGAATCCTCCATTGCCCATCCCTCAACATGTTCACTGTCAGGTGCTTGCCAGATACTCGCCTCTTCCAGCAGTACTACCCATTGTTGCCACATTGATCCTCAGCTTCACGATATTCCCTGTGCATCGTTATCAGTAATACTGATTTTCTAAAGTTCTCTCACTACCTCCACTGATGGGTTTACAGCCTCCTTATTTTACCTTTAATGGAAGGTGTTACTTATTATATATCACTTGGTTTCTCAAAAGTTAGGTAGCGCTAAAAAAAAATGTTAATAAAATAAATAGTAAATTTCTTGTGTTCAAATCTCAACAATCTAATACAAGTAGAAAAACTGTTCCTGTTTTTAAAACCAAGTCATAATCATACGTTGCTGTTGAGTACTATTTTGCATGCTGTCAGTTGAATGTATATAGTTTCCTTCATTAATGTAACCATCAGTATTTTGCAAATGATGGACTCTGTTGTCAGCAGAAAGTGTATTTGATAACATTATTAGATGATGTTACATACAGTGAATATAATTATACAATTTACTGCATAGATGTTTCCATGCCATATTACCTAACATACCATGCTGTGTAATTTGGTCAAACCTCATTACATACTTTCAGTGGTCTGCTTTACGTACCAGAATTGTACTGTGACTTTATTTATTAGTGATCTTTATCTTAAAGTAAACTTTGGAACCAGGTATTATGGGTTTTGCATTGTAATCGCGATAATTATCTTAGGAAATCTTAGTGTGCACTCTGTAAATCCAGCAAGTAGTTACATGCTTCTTGCATTTCGGCTATGATTTGAATTCGAGGCACACGTCTCTCCATTTTGAACAACAAATGAACTTCCTTCCTCATAGTAGAGTGATGCCTTTAATCCAATCACCACAACATTGACGTTCCTTTACCTACCAACATACAAGAGTACTAGCTAGCGGGTCCCGTTCAGCTGTTTTTGTGGGGTATTGCAAAACCATTTAATTTTAAGATGTGTCATGGGTGAATGGTTTGCGTCATATTTAATAACACTTTTATTTCCATTTATTTAAGCCTTTTATTATCCATATGATTTGGTGTTCGGTGTTCTAGCATGAATGCTTTTCAAATTTTGTGTATTGCTTTTCTATTTAACCCAACTGCACCATTTGGTTGCCCATCAATAAAGCATGGTTCAGTGTGCGGTACTGAAGAAATCAACTGTTACTAGTGAACGTGCTGAAATGTCAAGCTTGTATCTTAGAGTTTGAAACGATGTATATTGTAATGCTATCATGTATGCTCTATGTTCGTTATGTGATTGATAAATGAAATTGCTATTCTTCCTGGAATATCTGTACCCAGATCTCTTCCACATTGGGTCACATCACTGGTTGGAGACAATGAAACTAAATGAGCCCCTTTGCATTAGCTTTGAATACATGAATATATTTTTTTTGTTAATATAACAATTTTTATTAAATTGAAAGTAGAGAGCCATCCTGGCAATATCATGTTACGCATCAAACATAATAAACCACAGTACATCAATGGTCATTTGCTACTTATTCAAAACACATAAAGATTATAGGTCAATCCTTCTGTGCATTGCCATATCTTCCATAGGTGACGTACAGATCTCCCCCCTGAAGGTGTTCCCCCTCCCCTCATTTTTTGTCCCACTTCTGGGGGCAGCCCTGCATTTTATAGACCTCCTTTTTGCTATCATGCAGCGATCCATCTCTGCTACCCACCAAATCGTCGAAGGTTGTTTATGAGATCCCCAAAGCATAGCTACGGCCCTCTTCACTAATACGTACTCCAATGCCACCTATTGTTGCTCGATGTCTGTTAAATCAGTGGGGACCCATATATTCAATATTCCTAACTTTGGCGACAGTTGAAGCGGTTTACCCCAAGGTATCTTTCATTTTCCGGGTCGAGTTATCCCATATAGGGCGAACTTCAGGGCATTCCCGCAATATGTGATAAAAGGTGCCATCTTGTCCACATCGCCTAAGGCAGAGTGGATCCGCTCAACTTCCTATCCTAGCCAGCAGCACCTCCGAAAGATAGGCCCTGTGCAGGATTTTTAATTGGATGAGGCAAAAGCCATGATGTATCGCTGTTTCCCTGGGGGACATTAATGCAGTTTGCCAGTCGTCTTGGTCCAGAGGCCCCACATCTCTTTGCCATTGTTCCCAGGGGGTCTGGAAGGAGTCAGGCATGTTGTTACAAAGCTTTTGGAATGTGTGGGACACTGCCTTAGTCTGAAGTGGTTCTTGGAGTAAGCGGTCTTCCAAAGGGGAAGAGTCAGGCACGGAGGATACATCTGTAATGTTAGTGAGAAGGGCATGTCTAATCTGTAAATATCTAAAAATGTCACCTGGCGCAAGTGCGTGTTTGGCTTGGAGTTCTTAAAAGGTATGAAGTTTGCCTTTATGTACTGAATCTCCAACGTTAGTGATACCAATAGTGTTCCACTTAACAAACTCTGTGTGATGGCAGAGCAGACCCAATCTTTGAGAGGACCAGACCTGAGTGGCTTTTGTAAGTTAAGTATATGAATATAATTAAAGTACAGTGGTGTGGGTACAATTCTTGCAGCTGTTTTTTTTAGTATAGCAGTAAGTTAAATTGTTTCACTAGTGGTTTTGTTTAAATTGATGTAAAAATGTATAAGGGTGTGGTTGGAAATTCACTTCTTATTATATCTCACCATTTAATGAATCCACATTTATAGTGATCTAGTTATGCCACTGCACTTTTTTCAGTATTGTGTGTGATTTAGCCTTTGTTGTATTTCTGTTTAGGGGCTTTACCACTTCGATTCAGGTTTAGACCATAAATATTAAAGTGCGTGTGATTCAATCCAGTATCAGATGACAAGATCGATTTCTCATGTGCTCCAGCATCGGCTACCGTATCAACTACTTGACATTCAAAGAATTTTAGAATCCCTATGTGACCTCTAGCTTGTGTGCATATCTTATATACTTAATTTTGCTTAGTAATAGTCTTGTGTTAGGCCTCTTTTACTTCATGTGTTGATGTTCCTCACATTCCAAGTGAATAGTCCTCTCTTAAGACACTAACATACAACGATGTGCTTATGCGTGCAGCAGAAAAGACAGAATCAGTGACTTCATCTTGCACAAGATCAGAGAAAATGACAGCAGAGAGCATGACATGTGCATCTGATCAATGAGATGGCGTTTGCAGCTACTTGCTGTGGCTGCATATGGAATACGCAAAGTTTTTAATGAAAATTACAATACGTACAGGTGCAACATAAACATCAAAATATGAACATGAACCTTGTGATTGTTTATGTAAGTGTTTAGTATTCCTAATAAATCAGACTGAATAATTGTAGGATGTCTTCTTCGGATGTATTACAGACATCACAACAATTACAGCCTCTACAGATCAGTCAACTCCTACAAACCATGCAGAAAAGTGCCTAGCACACTGAGAGAATGGGAGCATTTGGAGGCCGGGGTTTGTCATTTCCTCTGCTGGAGTTAGATCATAACAGGAACTATTTCAAATTAGAAAAAAGAGGATTTGAAGACAGATACTGCAGTTCTTTATCATGAACTGCCATTCCCATTGAAACTGTGCCAACCTCCATTGCTGTACAGCTGTCCATCGGAACATGCCTCTATTTTACTTAAAATTAATGAGCGTTCTGTTGTCAAGTCAGTGGAGGTGTATTGGCTGTCAGGTGAGGTTAACCGGTTCATGGACTCTGTTAAGGACTTAACTGCATCATAGTTTCCAGTAAGTCATAATGTCCTTCATAAGAATTTTTAATATATGTTTTGATGCCTCCAGTCCACCGCACACATAAACGTTCGGAGGAATCACAGACACCCATAATATGATATTACTGTAAGAAGCCATCAAATTTAAAGGACATTGGACATTATCCTATTCAGGATCATAAGGGTGGAGATGGAGCACTGTTATGTAGGATGGTATGATCATTTCTTGCTGATATTACACTGCTCACATGTAGACCACATCAGTCCAAAAAGGCAGCCCAGGTAAGACTGCAATAATTGTCAACAAAATAAATTCTTTGTCAATATGGTAGCGGGGCTGATTATGGCACATTTATTTAACAACATGTAGGAAATTGCAATAAAAGTACTCCATAAAAGACTAAAAGAACAAGGAAATTTATCTGCCATGGTTCGCCCATTCGCTTGCTATAATGCACATTTTAAGACTCTTGATCCATATGGGAAAAAGGTAGACTCAAGGATAATCATACTGGCCTGATCTCGGGCTTGGCCGCTCCCATCTACGCGGGATTTGCATGCTCTTGGCCATGAACATCGGAGCAAGTCGCAGAAGGGAAGATAATGACAGGGGCCTGGTTGGATAACCAGATAAGACCAGAGAGGGTGCATCTACACCAGCCTCAGTGGCCCAGCTGACACCGGCAACGAGAGCCCTGCCACAGCCTAGGGTGTGAGTCACAGGGAGGCAACCCACAGAGCCAGCAGAGCCCACGAGAGCGACGGAAAGGGCCCGGCTGCGACTCGTCACTAGATCGACTAAAATGGGGAGAGACTAGGAGCCCAAAACGTCAAAGCAGGGAAAGTTGGACCGGTTCACCATAATACTCCCTGTGCTGGGTGGAGCAGAAGGAGGTCTCGCTCCCTTTCTGGATAACGCGACTATACTACAGGTGATTCATGCATCCAGAGAGAGCCAGGAGGGCAAGATGGCGGAGATACGGTCTGGGGTCACACTACTCCGCCATGACCTGCAAAAGGTCTCCGAGAGAGTTACCGAGGTGGAACAATGTATCTCAGATCTTGAAGATAGCTCCCACGCCACACGGAAGGATGTGATGGGTCTCTTAGCTACAAACAAGGAGGTGTTTCTGGAGGGTCGACAATGCCGAAAATAGGGCCCGCAGAAAAATGTGGAATTCATTGGATTTTCGGAAAATGCAGAGTGCAAACCCATTAGGTGCCTCTCTTGTAAAAATATTATGTCGGCTTGAACCTTTTAAGGTAATTAGATATCAAACCCCGTTTGATTTTGTGGCCTAACCCGTTGACATTCTGGGGCACTTTCTCCTGACATTTCCCAAAGAAACTTCCGGATGCACAGTTTTTGGCCAGTTTTATCATAGAAAGGGCTCACAGGATACCTAAAGTCCGCCCGCCGCCGGGGGCTTCCCTCGGCCACTGATCGCCCGTTTCATGAACTTTCAGGATAGGGATCTAATAATGAGGGAGATGCGAAAGAGGGTGGAGATCAAATACGAAAACACACAGGTAATGGTGTTCCCGAACTATTCGCAGGAGGTGCAGACGTTACGACAGACCTTTGACCCCATAAAAGCGAAACTTAGAGCACTCAGGATTCCAGGTATGTTGTTGTTCCCAGCCAAACTTAAAGTAATTTTTCAAGGCACTACGCAGTTTTCCCAGACTCCGGATAAGGTGTGGTCATTGATAGAGGAATGACCTTGTAGTAAGGTGAATGTTTATATGTCATTGAATGTTGGATGGGTGAACTGAATCAGTTGGTGACTGAAGGCTGAGCAGCCAGGAGGGCAGCTCCTGGTGGGGCGTACTTACAGAGATACTTACAGGCCTACTTACCATCCTGGCTACAACATCAAACCTCTGTAACCTATACTTCAATAAAGCTACTTGGAACCTACCACCTCTGGACTTCAATATCTTTGTAACAGACCTCAGCTGAGGCGCGGCTCACCCCAACCTTCTGTTCTGTCTGCGGAAAAGAGGGTGGGCTCCAGTCAGGAGCGGCCTCAAGGAAAACAACAGAAACGAGTGCTAAAACACCATATTGTCACTGTGGGAACACAGGGGAGGGCTCTGATGCCCATAGAAAGTAAAGCCTGTATATCGGACTCAGACGATGACACCGTCCAGGTACCCAAAGCACAAACTCTTCCGGGATCGAGCGACAATCCTAACACTGAACTGTTAGAGATAGGAGATTCTGCGGATGCGGACAGTGAGCACCCACTTCTACAGAGTAATCAGAGGTTGGAGGCTCCAGATTGAGATAGTACACAGCACCTGCAACCTCCCAGCAACGGTGATGAGGACTGAGAAACAGGGGCCGGCGGACGGCCGCCAGAGACAGTAAGAAACTCCAGGGACCTGGCAGACATTTGGGAACTTAAGCCTGTAACGGGAATCATACTGTGTGTTGATAATGCATTTTCGTTTTATTGATTGAATTCGGGTAAGGGGAGGGTTACAGACCTTTTGGTGGTTTTCCTGTGCCAGAGTTGTTATGTTGACGAATTTGGGGGTGGTGGGGGTGCGTGAAGAGTGTAGGGAGGGGGGTACATTGTACACCGTCAAATGTTGTGGACTTTGTTCATTGGGAGGGGGGAGGTTCTTTTCAGTTAGTTTACATGAATACCGAGATTGAGATACAACGACAATGTGTGGGCATTGCTCTGAGAGAGGGTAGGGCATGTGATATTTTGATAGTTTTTTTACAATGGCTGAGGGCGGATACACTGTAAAGACTTGGACTGTCAACGGGTTAGGCCACAAAATCAAACCGGATTTGATATCTAATTACCTTAAAAGGTTTAACCCGACATTATATTTTTACAAGAGAGGCACCTAATGGGTTTGCACTGTTCTTTCTTGGGTAGGGGACATTACCTTGGCACACGCTGGCTTTACCAGAGGTTCGAGAGGAGTGGCAATTCTTATAAAAAGTCACCCCCCTTCCGTGTTACTCAACAATGGGTGGACCCAGATGGCACATATGTGGCGGTACAGTGCATTTGGAATCATGAACCATTTTTACTCATTAGTGTCTATGTTCCCTCACAACTGCAGCAACGTACATTGAATACATTGATGGAACTTCTCTTTCCTTCTGGCCCCGCAACGCACATTATAAGGGGAGACTTTATGACCTGAGTGAACCCTTGCTATATTGCACTCAAACATGACCTGGGCCACATGAACACACAGCATTGGCCAAGTTCCAAGCAACCCTTGGGCTAAGTGACGGTACCACCCAAGTGCGCGTGCTTATTCCTATATTTTTGGGGCTCACAGGGTGTTTTCAAGGCTGGACTACCTCTTTGCTCCAGCGGGGGAGATTGAACATGTAGATTAAATATTTAGCTTGGGGCATCTTGGATCACTCATCGCTTCTACTAAAAGTGGGAGGGAGGTGGAGCAGCCAAGGAGCGAATAGGAGCCTGAATGCATGGACCTTGAAAGAAGAAGGGGTTGCTAAGGAACTTGGGGTAGTAACCAAGCTCCATTTTAAAGAAAACTGCGGCTCAGTACAGGCGGTAGTCATTTTTTGGGAAGCATTCAAAGCGGTGATACGGGATAGAGCCCAAAATATCATCGCCCATAAAAACGTCAAGAAACCCAAGAGATAGTGGCCTTGGCGCACCGGCTGGTGAGTCTTGAAGGTAGTAGACCCTCCGCATTGAGTTATCATACACTTTGCCAAATTGAAATAACTAAAAGGGAGTTCCAGGTGCTGGTCACTCAAGATGCGAAGGCTCACCAGCTGGCGGTCCAGCTACGGCTATACAAGAGGGGGATAGGGCGGGTAAACAACTTGCCTGGGTGGGCAGGAAGGAAATGGACTCGAGATGGGTTATTGTCAGGACTCAAGCTGTGGGTTCTGTCATTACCAATCCAACTGCGTTAGGGAGAAAATCAAGATGCTCTCCAGACACTTGGGCAGATAGAGTACGATCCTGGAGATGCAAGATGGCCGCCGTCGTGGCCAGCGTAAAAGACAATGGACGTTCTAGTCTTCCAGATCCTAGCTGCTGAGATTACTATGTGAAGCGCGAGCGTCATGAAAAACGCGCACTTCACTGAAGACCCTAGCTGAGGAGGTTCGTCGTGTCAAGCTGAAGAGAATTCTAGTCATAGTGTTCATAGTAGGGGAAGTACAGTAATCCGGAGAGTAGGTGGAAACGCTGGAAGCAGACTCGGCGCAACTAGTCAAGCGCGAGTCTGTAGAACATTGCGAGCGTTCGCCTCACAAGCCGGGAACCTTTGACAGCTGTCAACTGCCTGAGGCGCGCTCTTCCAGTACCAGACACTGCCACCGCCGCTAAGCAACAAGAAGCGGCTGTCACGAAGAAAACGTCTTGCCGCTGACAGAATACAGCTGAGGAGAGTCCGCCGGTATCCTGTCTGAGGTTTCAAGTTTCCTTGAGAACAAGACCGGGCGAGAGGCGCCTGCAGCGCGAGTCGTCTGGAGGAAGCAAGCTAAGTGACAAGGCAGCAGTCATTCTCTATCAATGTTATGTTAAAGTAAATGAATATATATATATATATATATATTTAGTCAATTCAAAAGTCTCCAGAAGTTCAACGAGGCTGACTACTGAAAAAACTATAACGTGTGTAAAAACGAAGAGACACAAAAGTTAAGAAAGAAAGTAATTACCATATTAGCTGAGAGACAACTCTAAGGACCCTATAAACCTGCAAGAGAGAAAAGAGGGACAGAGTTATTCTTCAGCCAAACTATTAATGATACAGAGGAAAAGACAATTTAAACAGAACCCCATTTTAACAGGATACTCAACTGCCAGTGAAGTAAGTGCTCTTTCCCAATCCAAAATAATTAGGTCAAACCCAGCCACAGTTATAAGAAACCTAAACTAACTCATTGATATTTATTGTTATATTAGTGTCAACTGGTAGCTGAGCAGAAGCCAAGCCATAAATACGAAGAGAAGCAAGGTCCTGTAGCACTAGGGTGGGTGAGCAGAGAAAAAGGCATGCATTTAAGAATAGGCTAGTGATGAATAGAGGGTAGGAGTGTAATGTTGTGTTATTGTTTTTAGGTTCCTCACCTCTACCAAACTACCAGAAGGCAGAGACCAGAGGGAACCCACGCAGGACCATTCTCTTCTCTGTTTGTTATTTTATCCACACCCCCTTCCCTGGGAGTAATGAAGTCAGGGTTCAGGGACCTGACCCACCGACATTGCTCAAAGGGATTTGGGTTCTAGCATCTCTGTTCCCGTGCAAGACCTTGGCGAATCAGATAAGTAGAGTCCTGACAGAGTGAAGTGCCCAAGTAACCTTTGCACCTGAACAGAGATGGCGGAGGGAATTGATGTCCAGTCCTTAGGTACAATCTTAGATGCAATACAGAAGGAACTGGGAGCGGTGAGGGAGGAAAATCGGAATTTGAGGCAGGAAGTGATCAGTGCCAGAAAAGAAACTGCGGACTTGGCGTTAAGACTACGCCAACCAAGTAGTTTAGAGAGGGAAGCCATGAACCCAGTTTTAGAGACGACTAATAGGTCCACCACTCAAGTAATACATTCTCTCTCTCCGGTTATTCCACTGGCAGCTCCAGAGAGATTTAACGGGGATCCTCAGAAAGCGCAGATATTTTTATCACAGTGCTCATTACATTTCATGTGCCGCCCTTCGATCTTCCCCGACGCGCAGTCTAGAGTGGCTTTCATACTCTCATATCTTAGCGGAGATGCAGCTGCGTGGTCTATGCCCCTCAGCCGCGTAGCTAGGGGGGAGCGAGGGGGGCGGACCGCCCCAGGCGGCACTATATTGAGGGCGGCAACCGCCGCGCGGCACTGGCCCGTTGCAGCGGCCTTTATAATGTATTTGGGGACAGAGTGTCCCCAAATACATTATAAAGGCCGCCGCAATGGGCCAGAGCCGCGCGGCCGCGGTTTGAACTAGCCACGGGGCACGCAGCGGGGCTCAGTCATTGGACAAGCTGCATGTCAATTAGGCCGGCCCAGGTGCAGTGGTTGACGCAGTCTCAGATTGGCCCGGCCGTAGCGCCGCACGAGGACGCATGACGTCATGTCCTGCTTCCAGAGAGCGTAAATTAAATACTATTCGCACCTCACTAATACCTGCTCAGCTGGGCCCATACCGCGCTGTGGGACAAGGCCATGCACTAAATGATCATGACGCCGCCCGCCAGCAAATTATTTCCGGGAGGGCCGACTCAAGGCAACATGCAGGCAGGTAGTCAAGTGAGCGCGGTGAGAGGCTGAAGGCCGGTTGTCACCGGTGCACAGTTAGTCCCGCTTCCTCAGCATGGGGGCAGAACATTAATGCCAGAACGAACGGTGTAAGTTAACCAGCTACTAGTCAAAGTAACACAATGAATGAATCAAATAGTAATGTTAGCAGAACGTGTGATGTATTATTCTAGTACTGCTGCTGCAGTAAGCGTGGTGCATTTAAAGTGACTGCCTGACGCCTTGTCTGCCTGTGACCATGCTGGGTCTGATTTGCCTAAGGCAGATACATGAGGCGGCAGTTTTGTTTTTCCTTGTTGTGCACGTAGGCGTCAAAACAGCGTCTTTCTTCTAGCTGTCATCTTCTGTGAGCCGGGGCCTGTCCTGTCCCTTTTTCGAGCAAGAGCTTGCCCTACGTCGGACCTCCTACTCCCTCGTACTGGTCACCAGGTTGGTAGGCATCGAAAAGATCCATGCCCTGTGTGTTGCTAACACAGCCCTCCTATCCCTGACCCCAGGCAGTAATTCATCACAGGGCATGCTGTATGGCTGGTGAGTACAGTGCAGTGCAGCTGCTCATATCACACAAAACAATTGAGTAATTGAGTCAGGTGTGTGCATGTTGTTTGTGGTAGTATAGACACCAAAATGTAAAAATAATGTATTGCTATTAGAAAAAGAAAAGTTCCTGTGCTGATAAAAGGAGCACACGTACGAGTCCATTTTGGTTCGAATCAAACTGCTGAAGTGCTGTCTATGTGAACGTGCACCTCTTTTGGAAGCACTAACTTGTTTGTTTCACTTTATTACGAAAAACTTGAACAATGCTTCTCCCGAAGTAACCTGAATTGTGAAGTCTCCCTACACTTTTTTCTAGCCAAATGTACCAGTTTTGCAGAGTTTGTGTAGTTCCTTTTAATATGCCCACAGATGGAATCTATACTGAAAAAAACACACTTTTATTCCATATGGTGTCAAGATACAGTTTGGGCCTGTGATATTTTCTTCCAGTTAGTAGCGTACTCTACATGCAAATCTGTTTTTAACAGTGGTACTCCTGATCCTATAAAGGTTCACTTATCTACAAATATATGTAGTATTGAGCTGCATTCCGAGAGTCTGTTTAACCTCCAGACCCCATGAGTTGGTCCGCTGCAAGACTGTGGAGAAAGTGCTAACAAAATGTGACTGTGGAATAAAGGTTAATAAAGTTCTTGGAATGAGTTCTGCTGTGAACCATAACTGAATCTGTTTAGTTTATGAAATATTGTTTTGGCCATAAAGTTTAGATTACATTCAGATTAGTAAATGTAGTTGGTGTTGATAGTCTGTGCAGCTGGATTGCAAGGAGTCGTCTCCAGTTAGTGCCCTTCCATTTTTGGTGCTTTGAAGCAATATTCAAGATCTCCTTAGAGTTTTGCATTGCTCATATGGGTGTCATTTCTGATATTTGTATGTTTCCCTTGTATTCATTGCTAAAATTTGATCGCAAGAAAGTGTCGCTCATAGTCATTGAAATGTCACTCATAATTACACTCAAATTATGAAAATGTCACACAGGGCATTTTGAAACCTTGGCAGCTATGCAACACCAATATTGTTCTGACCTCTCAAACTATGCTCCTCGGGATACAGGAGGCAGGAATGGCTAGAGGGGGTGATTCCTTAATACATGTGGCCATGGCTGTTTTCGTATGAGCATCGCATCAGCGATCCACAGCCTCACACATTTCAGCAATGGCAGGGGCTGGTTTTGTCTATCCTGAATTTACAAATCGCATTGTATGAGCACAAAGGAAGAAGGTCCAGGCAGAATGGAAAAAGAATATGAGGGCCTCTGTCGGATTGGGTTTATGCTCTCTGGCTGGCCCCGGATCCTTGGGTAGGATGACCTGGTTTTGAGCCTAAATGCAGGCATGGTTTTTGCACTGTATGGATTTTTCTGCTTACACATGTACGAGTAGAGCACTTTTTGATCAGATTAGTTTTGATATTGGTTATATTATACGGGCAGGCTGCTCGAATCCTTTGCAGAGGTCTTATGGGGATTGTACTAATGTCTTTTTTTTTTAACATATTTTATTCATGTATGTAGTCTCAAAAGTCCATGGTTTGATAAATGAATTGTAATGTCCCCTACAGTTTTTTAATACAGTATCAATTTCGCTCAGATGCTTTTTGCAGTTCTATTTTTGCGTAGTGAGTCTTTTGTGTGCTGTTTGATAATTGACTATTTACTGATTATGATTTGATTCTTGCTGAATGTGCACACTCTCTCTCCGTTTACTTATTGTATTGGTAAAGTATGTTGAAAAGCTTTAATAAAAATTATTGGAAAAAAATATAGGGGTATTCAATTGAAAAAACAAGAGACCTACAAAGTTGAGGGAAATTCAACTCAGGTAGGAGATGGTTCGAATAAAAAGTGGTAATAGAATGGATAATTAAAGGAGTGCGGAGGCAAATCTGACAAGGAATTAATTAAGGATTTAAGGGATACTCTACCAGCCACACATTTTACTTCAGCTTGTTCAAATGTTTTAAACTGTTGATGTCACAAACAGGGTAGGTAGAACTGATGTAAATTTTGGGTTTCCTTCTGCTTTTCCTTCAGCGGTGTAGCTAGGTGGGGGCAGTCTGCCCCAGGTGGCACTATTTTGGGGACGGGACCATGTCATGTATGTGCATGTAACTTGCATGATCACTGTAACTATTAGCGGCGATACTATGTGTCTCTCGGACCTCTTTCAGGTGCTCGACGTCCTTTTTCCCTAGCACCAACCCGGGGGGGGGGGCGGCAGTCTGAAGGATGGCCCCGGGCGCCACAAGCTCTAGCTACGCCTCTGATGCCCCTAGTCACTAGAGATGACCCCTTACTGCGGAATTTTGAGGATTTTAAACAAGAATTTCTAAGGATATTTGACCGACGGAGATTTTCTCAGGTAGTAGATAACAACTTTTAGATCTTCGACAGGGAAACCGAGACTTGATTGCATACTTGGCTCAATTCAATAAGCTGGTTGTAGAAACCAATTGGCCAGAGAGTAAGAGAGCCGCAGTATTTTACCGTGGACTGAGAGATGAATTGAAAGACACCTTGGCTCAGATTCCCAATCGGCCTACCGAAATTTCAGCACTGATAGATTTAGTGTTGGAGATAGATTTCCGTCAAGGAGAACGGCGTGGGGAGAAGAAAAAGGATTTTAAGACTATACCCCTGAGATTTGACCGGGCTCGGTCAGACGGCGCTAAAACCTCTGACAATCATACAGGAGTGGAACCGATGCAAATTGGGACAATAAGGGGCCCTCTGACTAAAGAAGAGAAGGAAAAAAGAAGGGCGAACAATCAATGTATGTATTGTGGATCTGGGAACCATTTTGTCCGGGAGTGTCTGAAAAAACCCAAGGGTCCATTTAAGCCGAAGGAAAACTAATGGCACCGCCTGTGGGAGGAGTTGAACAGGTGGGTGCGACTCAGGAATTAACTCCACACGAACATCAAGTCGCAAACACGTTACAGTCTGCAGAGCCGCATCTAATCTTAACCATGGAAGTAAAATTCAGACAAACTACCTTGACTGAAGTATCCGTGATGATTGACTCAGGTGCCACGGGAAATTTTTGTGATTTAAAGTTTGCCACAAGGGTGGGAATTCAACAATCCGGAAGGCCAAGAGTGAACCAGTACGTGCTGTAGATGGGACAAATCTTTCTTCAGGACCCATCGTGAGTCATACCGAAACTATTCAGTTAACGACCAGAGAAGGACATCAGGAGGAAGTCCAGTTTAATTTGATAGATGCCCCACAATTCCAATTAATTCTTGGTCTCCCTTGGCTTACGGAGCATAATCCTACAATTGATTGGAGTTCCAGAACTATAGTGATGGATTCAAACTACTGTTGTGAAAATTGTTTTGGCTCAAGGAATCAACCCGACAAGAACACCCTAGCGCAGGCCTTATGTACTGTTGAACATTCCTTGTGTGTAATCGACGTTCAAGAAATCCCAGAAGATTATAAGGAATTCGCAGAAGTGTTTAATGAAGTGGAAGCAGAACGTTTACCACCACATCGAGCTTACGACTGCAAGATAGAATTGGAGCCAGGGTCAAATTTGCCATGCAGCCGTGTCTATGCCTTGACCGAGAAGGAACATCAGCATTTGAAGGAGTACTTGGACAAGTATCTTGCCAATGGTTTCATTCGGCCGTCCCAATCGCCGGTTTCATCGCCTCTTTTTTTCGTACCGAAGAAGGAGGGAGAATTGCGGACGTGCATCGACTATAGAGCCATAAATAAAATAACCAAGAAGAACAGATATCCTCTAGCCCTAATCTCAGTGCTTCTAGACCAAGTTAAGGGGGCTCGAATCTATACCAAGCTTGATCTAAGAGGGGCCTATCATCTAGTCCGGATGCAGGAAGGAGACGAGTGGAAGACGGCATTTCGGACAAGATTTGGGCTCTTTGAATACCAGGTGATGCCATATGGATTGTGTAATGCCCCGGCTGCTTTCCAGCACTTCATCAACGACGTCTTGAAAGAATTTATCGATCAGTGTGCAATTGTGTACATTGACGATATCTTGATTTATTCTTCCGATGTGGCAAGACATCACGAGCAAGTGAGAGGAGTGCTACGGAAATTACAGGAAAATAAGTTGTTTGTGAAGTTAGAAAAATGCGCCTTTGACGTAACCAAGGTGGAGTTCTTGGGCTTCGTATTGTCACCTTCCGGAATTGTAATGGACCAACGCAAAGTGGAAGCGGTAACAAATTGGAAATCTCCGAGAAGCGTGAAGGAAGTTCAAGGCTTCATAGGATTCGCTAACTTTTATCGAAGATTTATTAGCGAGTTCTCCAGGAAGATCCTCCCCCTCACCAAGTTACTGAAAAAAGGAGCCAAGTTTGAGTGGTCAGAAGAAGCAGAAAGAGCCTTTCAATCATTGAAGAAGGATTTTACCACAGCGCCAATTTTATTGCATGCTGACCCCTCTGAGCCTTTTTATGTAGAAACTGATGCGTCCGATCAAGCAGTAGGAGGAGTGCTGTCACAAAGACATAAAGTCACGGGCAAGTTGCATCCGGTGGCCTACAGATCCAGAAAATTATCACCTGCAGAAGTGAACTATACCATCACAGAGAAAGAGCTGTTGGCTATCAAAGACGCCTTTAAGGAGTGGCGGCATTATTTGATGGGGGCTCAACACCAAGTAACGGTGTTTACGGATCATCGTAATTTAAAATTCTTGAAAACGGCCCGAACACTTACGCCACGACAGTTGAGGTGGTCGTTGTATTTCGCTGATTATGACTTTGTCATCACTTTTCGTCCTGGAGCCCAAAATGGGAAAGCAGATGCGTTATCCAGAATTGGCACTGAGTCTCAGAGAACTCCCAACGACATTCAGCCGATCATCCCCAGTGAAAGGATTATTGGAGCCATAACCACCATTCAACTACAAGAGTCAATTGCAGATGTCATGAGTGAAGAGGCCATGCAGCAATGGGTGGAAGAAGACAGCAACAGAAAAATAATCCAAAATTTGCCCTATCATCAAGACGCCTTATACCTACCAACGATCGAGTTACGTCAACAAGTAATGCAAGAGTGTCATGACAACAAACTGGCTGGCCATAAGGGAGAAGCTAAAACAGAGGAATTAGTCAAGAGACACTATTGGTGGCCTAAAATGGCGTCAGATATTGAGACGTATGTGAAGTCATGTGAGATTTGCGCGCAGGGGAAGTCGGAACGGCAGGCACCAAAGGGGTTATTACAACCACTACCCACACCCCCCATCCATGGCACACAGTTACATTAGATCTTATAACAGATTTGCCGATAAGCCAGGGGTTCGATACCATACTAGTGGTAGTGGATGCTTTCTCAAAGATGGCCCATTTCACAGCCTTAAAAGGGGTACCTACAGCCAGACAGTTAGCTGAACACTTTAGTGCCCAGATCGTTAAAATGCATGGAATTCCTAAAATAATCATTTCAGACAGAGGTCCTCAATTTGTGTCCCGTTTTTGGAAGGCCTTTATGGAAGGGTTGGGAACAGAAGTTAGGTTTTCCACTAGTTACCACCCTGAAACAGATGGGCAGACAGAGAGGGTAAAGCAGGAATTGGAACAATATTTACGACTCTTCCTCTTAAAAGAAGAAGGGAATTGGTCGGAATATTTGTGGGCAGCAGAATTTGCTCATAATAATGCCAAGAACATCTCGACAGGTTTCTCTCCTTTCTTTGTAAATTATGGCAGACACCCAAATGCAACCATTCGACAAATGGAAACGGCAGTTCCAGCAGTGAAGGAAGTCATGTCACATTTGTCTCGAATTCAGCAAGACGTAATGAACAATCTGCGATCGGCTAAAGAAAAGTACAAGGAATACGCCGATCGGAAGAGAAAAGCAGGACCTCTTTTGGTTAAAGGTGACCAGGTCTGGTTAAGTACCAAAAATTTGAGACTCAAAGGAAACAGAAAGTTTCAAACTCGATTTATTGGTCCGTACCCTATAAAAGAACAAATCAATCAGGTCACTTACCAATTGGAACTGCCACCTAAGTTGAAAATACACCCAGTTTTCCATGTTTCACTGTTAAAAAAGGTTTCCACAAGTCTGAGGAGCCATCTACCGCCAAAACCAATCCAGTTGGAAACTGGAACAGAGTTTGAAGTCAAAGAAATCTTGGATTCTAAGTGCTCCAAAGGCAAACTGTATTATTTGATAGACTGGAAAGGCTATGGTCCAGAGGAGCGGTCTTGGGAGCAGGAAGAGGATGTTCATGCGCCAAGATTGGTAAAATCTTTCCATCAGAGATTCCCTACCAAGCCAAGAAGGGAAGGACCTACCTTGTTGGGGGGTACTGTCAGGACTCAAGCTGTGGGTTCTGTCATTACCAATCCAACTGCGTTAGGGAGAAAATCAAGATGCTCTCCAGACACTTGGTCAGATAGAGTACGATCCTGGAGATGCAAGATGGCCGCCGTCGTGGCCAGCGTAAAAGACAATGGACGTTCTAGTCTTCCAGATCCTAGCTGCTGAGATTACTATGTGAAGCGCGAGCGTCATGAAAAACGCGCACTTCACTGAAGACCCTAGCTGAGGAGGTTCGTCGTGTCAAGCTGAAGAGAATTCTAGTCATAGTGTTCATAGTAGGGGAAGTACAGTAATCCGGAGAGTAGGTGGAAACGCTGGAAGCAGACTCGGCGCAACTAGTCAAGCGCGAGTCTGTAGAACATTGCGAGCGTTCGCCTCACAAGCCGGGAACCTTTGACAGCCGTCAACTGCCTGAGGCGCGCTCTTCCAGTACCAGACACTGCCACCGCCGCTAAGCAACAAGAAGCGGCTGTCACGAAGAAAACGTCTTGCCGCTGACAGAATACAGCTGAGGAGAGTCTGCCGGTATACTGTCTGAGGTTTCAAGTTTCCTCGAGAACAAGACCGGGCGAGAGGCGCCTGCAGCGCGAGTCGTCTGGAGGAAGCAAGCTAAGTGACAAGGCAGCAGTCATTCTCTATCAATGTTATGTTAAAGTAAATGAATATATATATATATATATATATATTTAGTCAATTCAAAAGTCTCCAGAAGTTCAACGAGGCTGACTACTGAAAAAACTATAACATGTGTGTAAAAACGAAGAGAGACAAAAGTTAAGAAAGAAAGTACTTACCATATTAGCTGAGAGACAACTCTAAGGACCCTATAAACCTGCAAGAGAGAAAAGAGGGACAGAGTTATTCTTCAGCCAAACTATTAATGATAAAGAGGAAAAGACAATTTAAACAGAACCCCATTTTAACAGGATACTCAACTGCAAGTGAAGTAAGTGCTCTTTCCTAATCCAAAATAATTAGGTCAAACCCAGCCACAGTTATAAGAAACCTAAACTAACTCATTGATATTTATTGTTATATTAGTGTCAACTGGTAGCTGAGCAGAAGCCAAGCCATAAATACGAAGAGAAGCAAGGTCCTGCAGCACTAGGGTGGGTGAGCAGAGAAAAAGGCATGCATTT
Organism: Lissotriton vulgaris; assembly: GCF_964263255.1. Taxonomy (NCBI): domain Eukaryota; kingdom Metazoa; phylum Chordata; class Amphibia; order Caudata; family Salamandridae; genus Lissotriton; species Lissotriton vulgaris. The sequence continues at coordinate 770,009,555 of NC_141689.1, forward strand.
AAGAATAGACTAGTGATGAATAGAGGGTAGGAGTGTAATGTTGTGTTATTGTTTTTAGGTTCCTCACCTCTACCAAACTACCAGAAGGCAGAGACCAGAGGGAACCCACGCAGGACCATTCTCTTCTCTGTTTGTTATTTTATCCACACCCCCTTCCCTGGGAGTAATGAAGGGAGGGTTGAGGGACCTGACCCACCGACAGTGCTCAAAGGGATTTTGGTTCTAGCATCTCTGTTCCCGTGCAAGACCTTGGCGAATCAGATAAGTAGAGTCCTGACAGTTATGTTCATTAAAGAAAGATATAAGATCAATTGGTGTAAATCCACCCTGTACCGGTGGGAGGGGAGATGAAGCCCCAGACCTACCCAAGCTGTCTACGATGGTCATCGGAGGGTTTTACCTACCTTGGACTCTATATCACCATGGACGTTGCAGTTAGCCTAGAACGTAATATCAGGCGAGCCCTTTTAAACTTTAAGGACGATGGTAAGAGGTGGAGGAATCTCCCTCTGACGATCATGGGGAGGGCCGCTATGTACAAAATTATTACACTCCCTCAGCTACTTTATGTGTTACAGAACACCTACTTTAAAATACCAGAAACTGTGTTTAGAATTCTAGACAGTGGACTACGCCTGGTACTATGGGATGTGGCTCATCCCCGCATAGCACTCCAAACGCTGCAGAGAAACCCGAATACTGGGTTTTTTGGCCCTACCAGATATCAGGGTATACTATGGAGCGGCCCATCTCATTGTATGAATGGAATCACGCTCCGGGAGAACACCCGGCTTATAGGTTGGAACGGCTGTAATTTAGAGAACGTTCACAATTGCACTATATCTATGGCGGAAAGGGAAGTAGCCGGCTGTTACAAGCTACCCAAAGAGTGCTGGAGGCGTGGAACAGTGCTGAGAAGCAAATGAAATGGGAACATAAACCTACCAGGGAAACCCCCTTTTGGAATGTAACAAGGCTAGTTGAGATTGGGAAACTGAGAGGCTTCAGGTAATGGGACTTGATAGGCATTTCCAAAATAGGGGACGTAATAGAGAGAGGCGCATTGGCTTCATTCAATACACTACAAGCCACATATCAGTTGCATGATGCTCAATCCTATACTTATCTCCGACTGAAGCACACCTGGGTTGCAGAGGGGCCAGACAGGGTGACGCTGCCGGAATGTGCCCCTTTAGAAGGTAGGCTCTTGCAAGAGGAGATTCCTGTTAAAACCATTTCGTTTACAGACAAAACATTAATCAACAACATGTCTGACAAACTGGGTCCACTTCTAGTTAAATGGCAACTTACCACTGGCCCAATGGAGGACATTGACTGGGAGGCCGCCCTTATGCATCCACGTGAAGTGGTGATTAAGCTAATGTTACGTCTTATCCAATATAACATTTTACATCAGACCTACTTTGATAGAGCAAGGTTACATAATATGGGGAGAGTAGAAACCCCGGACTGTCTCAGATACCACAGGGAGTGTGGTACATTTATATACACCCTCTGGGAGTGCGCCCGGATTTAAACATACTGGAGTAAGATTGTGAGGGAGCTTAACAATATACTGGAAGCCCAACTCGAGTTGGACCCTAGGTTTCTTCTCCTGGGAATCCTTTCGGATGTGGACCTCCCACGGAAGAAACTTACGTTGGCTAACCTGGGGCTGGTGGTAGCTAAGAGGGACATAGCCAGATACTGAGGTTCCCGTCAACTCCTCATGCTTAATGAGTGGAGACCGAGTCTCAATCTATATATGATCACGGAACAAGTGACGTACAAATCAAGGGGTTGTCCTCGAAAATCCAGAAAATCTGGGCTCCTTGGATAAAATATTATGGTTTGGATGTAGGGGTGGATACCGGGAAGATCGGGGGGGAGAGCCTTGAATATTGTGATGCCTGACCCTATTGTTGATAACTGTGAAGAATACAGATTTGACTCTCGGCACTTGTACATATGGGGCGTTAGAGCCTAATTGCATGCTCTTCTTCAGAGGAAATGTTGCTGTTTTACTAGTCCTACAAAAATGCTACGGCTTGACATTCAATTTGCATTGTGTATTCATGATTTGTTTGATTTTATGTTCAAATTACAAATCACAAATAAAAAAAGAATTGAAAAAAAAACTGCCCTAATCGCAGTGTGGACCATGCTTTTAGCTCCTCGATTCACTAATGCAGGCCACTTTTTTTGGGTCCTAAAAATCAAATAAACACTTGTAGATCAATAAACAGTGGTAGGCTAAAAGAATAATTAATTATACAGAGAAAATGTGTTTCGAAGTATGTCTTACTATTGCATTGTCAGCCGATTAAGATGCAACTACTCACAGGCAAAGGTGTTGTTGGGGAGTAATTCATTGGATAAAACTGAAGACGCAACTACTCACAGAAAGTGAAATTAGTTCAAAGGTTTTCACCTACTGTCTTATAGTAGGCAATGCCATTGACCTACGGTATTGCTTGTCTATGCGGTACTTGCCTTCATGAGTTCAAACTCTGCATGGAAAGCTCAAAGAAAGTATGCACGCAGGTGGTGCTGACACTTGCTTTTAATTCAAGTGAGAGTATGGATTATGGCGACCACATCATGGCTATGCATCACATATGAAACGGTGCGGTCTGTGTTCACCCCAAGCATTCTCACTGGGAGCCCTGAGGCATCCCGCCCTCAATCAGATGCAGTCTCAGACTGTAACCACCAGCAAGGGGAGCTTTAAATTATCTGCAAAAGCAGGTTTCTTCCCAGCATTGAAAGGTGGACTGATAATTTTAAACCCCTTCTCCGCCTCGCAGTGCTATGTAATCCCAGCCCTGAGAACAGCACCTTTGCTTTTTCAATAAGGCGCACCTGTCCGGCACAAGCTGGGATCAGGCACCATTATAATGTAATATCTTGGATGGCACACGATTACACTAATCAGTTCTGCTCTGCCTCAGCCACAAAATGATAAGCCGCACTTGCCACAGAACATGATCATTATACAAATAAAGCAGTGGCGGCTAGTGACCATTACAAGCAGTGTGCATAATCCTTCCCTTGAATTCCAGTGAGCAAGACTGACTCACCTATTTGGAAGGTTAAAGGGGTTCCCTCACTTAGTCCCATTCAGTTTCTCTAATTTTGACTCAATTTCACTCAGCCATTTTCACTCAGTCATACTCCTTCTGATTCACTCAATATAACTCTGACTCACTCAGACTCCATCTGACTCAATCTCCCTGAGACTCACTCTCTCTCACTCATTCTGACTCACTAAGACTCGACTCAGTCTCATACACAGTAACACTCAGCCACTCTCCCTCACTCATGAATTCTCACTTTGACACACTCTTCCTATCATTCATTGTCACTGATGCACAGACATGCTCAAATATACACATGCTCTCTCATGGACAAACACTCATATGCATACATACACAGCATTTCACTTACTTTGCTACTTGTGCAGGTCCCGTTTGGCCACCTGTTTTCTTTATGCTTCAGGTGTTTGAAACTAAAACCTCAAACGTACACGTTTGCAGATTCTAGGTTTTAGTCTGTTCATTCACCCCACCCTTTCCCAACTCTGATTATTGGCTGTAGTTCTGGCGATGGACAACTCTTGTAAGTGATGTCTTATGTGAACTTAAGAGGTATAAGTTACAATTTGCTGCTGATTGCTGCATATTATGGTTTTAGTATTATTGTGGGCCATAACTGTTGCATATGGAACTGCATAACTATATCATGCCATAGCGAACCATGGGACAGCCCTTCTTAGCTTACCTGAGTATCAAAAGCTGTTTGAGTTGTTTGCAATTCGTGGGTTGTAAGAAGATGATTGTGCTTGAGGGTGCAACTTTTTTCTGGCCATTGTTGCAGGGATATGGATAGTGTGGTTATCTAGGAAAGAGCCATGTATTCAACTGTCTTTAAAAGAATTGTATATTCTCCTGGGTGCTTCTGATGTTGGCTAGTTGTGAGCCCCAAGACTTGTACTGAGTAAGCAGTGCCTCTTGCAGATTTTGTATGGTAAGGTGCCTTGATAAGTGGTGCAAGACTGGAGTGCAGTGTTCTGTTTGGTTTGTATTGCTTGAATTTAAGTTATAGGTGTAGCAGCCTTTCAAAAGCTCTCTGGACAATGCAGAGTGCTTTTAACATTGCCCTTGTAATTATAGGTAGCCAGTGGAGCAATTGCAGGACTAGCTGTGGAAATTCACAAAATTGATGTACATAAGCGGCGTTCATTTGTCTTTTCCCATTCCCCTCCCTGTACGCACCACGAATGTCGTGAGACGTTGACCGCATCACTCCGCCAGTAAAGGCCCGTGCCCGCATGTACCTGACAGCCATTTTAGGCACCATGGCCTCTTTGCCCGCTCATTGAAATCCCCGGCTTCCCTCCTGCGCCCATTTGAACCCCCCCCCCACTCTCAAATGACCCTCTCCCTCCGCGCACCCTGGCTGCCCCCTCCCTCACATGCACAAGTCCGCATGACCCTGTCCTTGGGAGTCACGGCCGCGCCTGACCAACACCTCCTTTCCTTTCATGAATAACCCCTCTGTTGGTAAACCCTCCCTCCGCGATTGACTGTCCACACAGGTCCGAGGCCATCGCCTAAGCCGGGAGATACTGTTTACTGCCCCTTATTGTATGGAGTCACTCCACTTCAAAGGACCCACTATTGATCCTGGCCTCCCCACCCCCTGGGGTACGATCAGGCGCACACATCCTAAGAATCGGCAGAACACTCAGCTGCGTGATTGCCCCCTCCTCTTATCAGCAGGTTAAGGGCCTCTATTGTGGATATATGTGGGGTGGGATTGACACGAGGATTACGGGGATGTCTTTTCCTTGTTTCACAATGTCGTTATTGTAATAAGGAATGTTTGTAAGGTATAAAAGGTGATGTCTCAGAGAACTTGTTAGAGCACCTCCTGAAAGACACTGTGTTTCGTGTCCGAAATGACAGGCTCTCCTCATGAGTAATAAATTCTGTTCTTGTGATTCCTGCTCCCAGCGCCCGTCTCTTTATTTGGTAACTATTCAGAATGGGAACTAAGAGGCGTCTTGCGCCAGCAGCCTGGGCATCGGTTGTAAATTGGGCTCACTTTCCACAATTGGCGTCCCAACGCGGGGTCCATCAGTGACATAAGGTCCAGTAAGAGAGATCCAGACGATGAGGTGAACATCTAAATGATTGGAGTATACCTGCCTTGAGAGGGCCCTCGTCCGGCTGCCGATTGAATGAACTTCACCGATTCTGAACGGACCTCTCTCGAGTGACCTATTGTCCTGACTGGAATCCCACAGGAATGCTGCATAGAGTAAGAGAATGATCGGGCGCTGGAGGGGGAAGACGAAGAACTGTCCGCATGGTCCGGTCCGGGTAAGATTAAGTAGGGCGTTTTTACGCCTGATTGGTAGGATGGTTTTATCCATCTGATTGATTGATTGATTGTATTGGAATCGGTATTTAAATACTGATATTGTTGTTGTTTTCATTTAGCTTTGGTTGCTACTTGAAATATTGGTTCTCTTCTTGAGAACGAGACATTCTCTGTTTTCAAACAGCGGCGAATAGGAACGTTCGTCTCTCTTTGCAGATAGAGAAGGGTAGGTAATGCCCCTTTATGATTCGTCATGCCTACCTTTCTCCCCACTGATTGTTTGATATCGATTAATAATCGATTGTTGCTCTTTGAGATCTTCCCTGTCCACAAACAGAGACGAATAGGAATATTCTGTCTCCCTTTGCAGATAGCGAAGGGCAGGTAATGCAGACGTTTGTCCCCGTTGTAATCCGTCATGCCTGTTTTTCTCCCCACTGATTGATTGATTGACTGGACATTGTTGTCCAAGGAATTGTTCGTTTGAGGTATTTTCTGTTTGCAAATAACGTGGAATAAAAAATTCTGTCTAGTCTTTGCAAGTAGTAAAGGGTAGGTTATGCCCCTTTATGATTCGTCAGGCCTACCCACTCCCCACTGATTGACTATTTATTGGGGGTAGCTCACCTGGTCCGCCCAGGAGGCTACCCTAATGAAGGGACATATGCTCCCCACTCATTGACCATTTATTGGAGGTAGGCCATCTGGTCCGTCCAGGAGGCTACCCTAGTAATTGGAGGTACATCATTTGGTCGGTCCAGGATGATACCCTAATGAAGGGACATGTGTTCCCCACTGATTGATAATCTAGTTCCACCCGGACCATTTATTGGAGGTGACTCATCAGGTCCGTCCAGGAGTACCCCTAATGAAAGGACATATAAAAATATGAAGTGATCACCGTACCCTGTTAACAGAAACTTTAGCTTGAAACACGCTAAGGAAAGGAAGGAAAAATAAAAGAAATCGGGCTAAGTCAGTAACCCCCTGATGAGCTTTCGACTTCACTAAAAATAAGAAACATTAGAAATAGTTCGTAATAAGAAATATAAAATGGCGAAAGCTTGACGGCAAGACAGCCACGAGGTAGCTAGGCTCCGCTGCCTATTCCTGCTCCAAACATGTCTGCCTCACTGCCCACCACGCCCAAATAACGGTAACATGAAATAGGTACAAATCAATAGATACCTACCCCCATTCCGGAAGCTCCCGAAGTGCAACAGGTCCGCGGTTACGCCCATCCGGAAGGCGAGGCCTCAGCGCGTGCAGAGCAGGGCCTGGCTGGCCGCCATCGGAAGGGGAGGCTGTAGGGCGGACGGCCCGAAAATTGTAATGGTCTCCCCTTTTCCCCTCTTCTGCTGCCCTGCAGGCCACGGGGGGGGATGTCTTGCCTCTGCCTCCGACCCCCCCCCCCTCTCTTGCCTGATCCGGCCATCATCAAAGACCGAAGCCAAGGCGAGGGGGGGTCCCTTGTCGGCAGCGCTTCTCTCAGCAATAATGGCTGCGACAACACTTCTTTCTTTTCAATTATGGCTTGGACAACACTGGAAAGTTGCAGGTAGCCCCTTCAGCGGCAACACTTGAGAGTTGCAGGTAGTCCCGCCACAAAAGGGGGGGGATGTCTTGCTGCCTCCGACCCCCCCCCCATCTTCATTGCCTGGCACGGCCATACCAAAGCGCTGGAGCCGAAGAACGGCGCGGGTCGCTGGAAGGGGGAGGCGGCACGAAAAAGCCCCCCCACCTCCCTCCAGGTGGAGGCTTCCAGCGACACCCCAACGCTCCTGCTCAAAGAGGGTCCATATCAAAAAGCGGGTTTTCTTGCCCGGGACTGGCACACGCCCTGTGCTCCTCAACCTTGAAGATTCTAAAAGAGCCGGGGGGGACCGACCTCTCCACGAGGTGCCCCCCCCGCCCCCGTCCTCCGATGGAGCCACGAGACGTCGGCGCACTCCTGCCGGCACCAGCCTCAGTTTGGAAATGACTAAAATCCAGCAAAGATACAGATTTGTTCAGGTCCGGTGGAACACCAGAATGACCCGGTAGGAAAGATCGTTGCCTCCCTCCCCACTTTTGACTGATGGTCCATATTGCTAGTCTGTTACCCCATTGCGAAAAACTTTTTGAACTGCCAAAAGAGGTTCTGGTCCAACCACGAGTCAGTGGAGGCATTCTGACTATACTGGGACCTGCCTGACCTCGCCCAAAATGGTGCCGATACAAAATGAAACTTTCAAACTCCTGGTTGCACCCTGATTGCTCAGCCTTGATGCTCCAAGATATGTATGCAGTTTTGGACAATGAAAGTAGATCAGATGGATATTGATTATGTGCTTGGAGAAGAAAGCGATATAAGATGGATATTGATTATGTGTTGGAAGCAATGAATTGGTATGAAATAGGCACTGATTGAGCATTTAGACAATGAATTGATATACGTTAGGTATTGAGTAAATAGTTGGACAATGAGATGATATTATTGAAAGCTTGAATTCTTGACACGCATTATACTCGCCCCTTAAGAAAGCTCGATACGATTTTATTGCACTGCTGCACTTTATGAAATGAATGGCCACCGACTTCGTTCCTCTTATGCACAGTTCCAGTCTGCTCCGTAGCCGGCCCACTGGGTTGTAGGCCCGTATTTGTGCGCCAACATTTTTTAATTAAAGGTTTATTGAAAAAGAAAGTATAATTGTAGCGATTGCAATAATGAGTTTCGAATGTGTTACTACTGTCTCCAACATAAGCGAAAAATAAGCAGCCTCATTAAGGTTGAAGGGTAAAAAGGCCCGATACTTAGCAGCTACATTATGTGTCATGGGCAGCCGGAAAAGTGTTTTAGACGCCCCTAAGCGATACCGAAGAAATGCCACCTGACCACCACCTTTGCACATGACCTAAAAGGCCACGATCAAGTGATTCATGTAGATGCGCAGACCATCGATGATTATCTACCTAACACTACTGGACCCTCTGGGCTTAAACGCCGAGATGGTAGAGAATGAACCCCTTGGAGATAGGTCGAGTATGAGGTAGGTAAAAACATTTTTTTCGGATTTATGCGCGTTGATGTGTTTTGAATGCTACCCCCACCCCCTTCTTCTCCTCCCTTCTGCAGGTCACGTCGGAACATCGGTTGAAGTATGGGGGAGTGATGATCGAACGACCGACGAAAGGGGAAGGAGGGGATCTGAGCATAGTACTTATGCTAACGAGTTTTGAAAGACGTAGACTTAGATATGACTGTTCCTCCTTAGAACGTAGCGACTGGGAGGATGGACTGACATAGAATCTTGACGGGTTAGTACTGTATGACGAAATTTGACTCGAACCAGCACGCCAGATAGTGCAACTATGACGTTTAACTAGATAGGGAAAGGACAAGGAAAAGTCCCGGGGTAAGGGTTACCTAGGCACCACCCGTCTGGGAAAGTAGGAATGTTGTTGATGTTCAAATATACCACCTCCTTCTCGCACTCTTATAGATATAGCCAAGCTGTTCGACTGTTCTCCCGATCAATACCCTCCGTTGCCTCAGCCTGGAGAACTTCTCACCAAAAGAAGAAACTCAAAAGTGGTTTAAGATCCAACCGTGGGCAATAGCCCGACCAGGTTAATCTCTGACCGGCTGACCGAGGTGTAAGTATTAGCAATCGAGAACGCTCGCAAAGATAGCAAGCGAGAGGAAAAAGGAGGAAAAGGTAAAAAGAGCTCAGCCCGTAGATAAATAGGATACTAAAGATACGCAGCATGCAAAAAGAGATCTTTTTGGCCAATAACTGTTCTATGTTTTGTCGCGAATCTCTTTGTACGTAATACATGTACTGTCTTCCTTCGACTGAGTTTGTGTGTATGTAATATATGGGTTTATGTCTCCCCTCTGTTCGCGTCTCTTTGTTACCTGACCCCTGCTGTTCTGCGTTGTGAGCGCTTTAAATGACCTATTACCGTACACGTCTCTCTCTCTCTCTCTCTTTCTCTCTCTCTCCCTCTCTATCTCCCTACCTTTCTCTCTCTCTACATGTCATACGTGTACCGAATGGCTCGTTTAGGTTGCGGACGACTCTCACTCTCTACGAGAGTCCTCCTGTTCCATCTTCCTTTTTGTGGTAAAATTGTGCCCCGCTGGCACCAGTCTGATTGGATACTTATTGAACACGAAGGTGTTCAGCGAAATTGACAGAAACTAAAACGATTGTAACTTGCCATATTACTACCTCTCCTTTCTGCAAGATGAATGAACTCGAATTGGCTAAGAAAGAAAGGACAGGTAAGACGACTAAGGTCCCCTAATCTGGTCTTTCATAGGGGAACTATATGTCAATGGCACCCTATTTTTCAGTTCGTTAGAGACAAGCGCCAATGTCCAGATTGACCCCCAATGCCCAGATTGCCCCACCCCTTTGCACTCAAGCGCGAATGCCCGAAGCGTCCCCGCCCCACCTGATTGACCCCAGCTGCTGTCCCCGATGTATAACTAATGACCATGACCAACTGTTGCCCCTCGAGAAAAACCTGTTTAACACTGTCCTTCGATGATTGCACCCCCGCTCTGCTTGAAAGAGTTAGCCAGCTCTAAAGGGAAATGTAAGACTGTTAAGGCTCGGGTTAGAAGGACGAGTCTCCCCTGAATGTTGCCAATTTTAGAGTTTTTGATGAAATACGCAAGTGATAGGAGTCTGACCTCTGTCCATATGTGTCATGAATGAACGCCGATTAGACTTGGTGCGAACACAGTAGAAATACCCACATACTTACTTCATAGTAATAGACTTCTGACTATGACCAATGAGCATAACCCCCAGGTGCTAGGATTGTGAGTGGAATTCAAATGTAAAAATCTCTTCTTCTGCCAGTTCTCTAAAACTTGTTTTTACCCATTCAAAGATATACGATCACCGGAGGAGAAGGGTCGGACGTGACGCACAGCCTGGCTGCAGATCATGAGACACATGCGACCTCGACCAAAGGTGGAGCCGCAGCGCAACAAGATACGGGACGAGGCAGCACTCTCAAACGCGGTAAACGAAAGGATGAAGGGCTGTCCTGAAGCTCTCTGTCCGCTAACCCACGTGTGCCTGAAGCCTCCGTCCCCCTTTTCAAGCCCGATTGATGGGCCTGCTTGCTTGTTATCCTTTGCTCCCTTGGTCCCTTTGGTGTGTCCCAGGAAATCTGACCCCACTCCGCCCTCTCTTCCATCGACTATTGAACCACACACCCTCTTTTCCACGTGACTTTTTGCCGAAAGGAAGACCAGCATTTAGGTGGAAATGGGGTTATGCCACGAAAATATAGGTGCCGAGCATAAGGCGCCACTAAAAGGATTGGTTAGGGAACAGGACTGTGGTCTAACAGCAGAGGACAGACCGCACCTTGCAACGCGAAAGGTTAAATCCGAGCTGGACCTATAGCTCCACCGCCGGTGCTCAACAGCGCCAACAAAAGGACACGGACTAGAGCCTACCAGTGATGGCTCACTGCTAAAAAGACACTGTGGCGAAGAGATCTTTGTTGGACTGAATTCCTCCCTCAACTACTTGGTCAAAATGTTCATTGGTCACATTTTTTGAGAAAGTCAGAAGCATTTATGCTATGTAGTACGTTTGAACGTTAGGAACCCAACAAATGCAATTTCCTATGTGCTGCATTCTGCCAATCGCATCGACTGTTCATGGTTATATGCAATATGTTAGTATTGACAAATGCTATTTCATCAACCACACATGTTTATATGTACGCCCATCAATTAGGAAATGAACTTTGTTATGTAAAAAGCGGCGACTGTGGAAATTCACAAAATTGATGTACATAAGCGGCGTTCATTTGTCTTTTCCCATTCCCCTCCCTGTACGCACCACGAATGTTGTGAGACGTTGACCGCATCACTCCGCCAGTAAAGGCCCGTGCCCGCATGTACCTGACAGCCATTTTAGGCACCCTGGCCTCTTTGCCCGCTCATTGAAATCCCCGGCTTCCCTCCTGCGCGCATTTGAACCCCCCCCCCACTCTCAAATGACCCTCTCCCTCCGCGCACCCTGGCTGCCCCCTCCCTCACATGCACAAGTCCGCATGACCCTGTCCTTGGGAGTCACGGCCGCGCCTGACCAACACCTCCTTTCCTTTCATGAATAACCCCTCTGTTGGTAAACCCTCCCTCCGCGATTGACTGTCCACACAGGTCCGAGGCCATCGCCTAAGCCGGGAGATACTGTTTACTGCCCCTTATTGTATGGAGTCACTCCTCTTCAAAGGACCCACTATTGATCCTGGCCTCCCCACCCCCTGGGGTACGATCAGGCGCACACATCCTAAGAATCGGCAGAACACTCAGCTGCGTGATTGCCCCCTCCTCTTATCAGCAGGTTAAGGGCCTCTATTGTGGATATATGTGGGGTGGGATTGACACGAGGATTACGGGGATGTCTTTTCCTTGTTTCACAATGTCGTTATTGTAATAAGGAATGTTTGTAAGGTATAAAAGGCGATGTCTCAGAGAACTTGTTAGAGCACCTCCCGAAAGACACTGTGTTTCGTGTCCGAAATGACAGGCTCTCCTCATGAGTAATAAATTCTGTTCTTGTGATTCCTGCTTCCAGCGCCCGTCTCTTTATTTGGTAACTATTCAGAATGGGAACTAAGAGGCGTCTTGCGCCAGCAGCCTGGGCATCGGTTGTAAATTGGGCTCACTTTCCACATAGCGTCATGCGGTCTCTAGGGTGAAGGTGGGGAAGCCTTACAAAAGCACTTTAAATGAGTTGTATTGTGCATACAATGAATGTGGGTGCACCAAAATATAGGCTGTTGGCATAGTCAAGCTTGGAGATTAGAAGTGTGAGGATGGCTTGCAGTTTATGCTGGTGTGCAAGGTATGAGAAGATGCGATTTAGTGTTTTCTTTGTGTAGAAGGCCCTCTTTGTGACATTGTTAGCATGTGGTAACAATAATACCTATGCATCCCAGGTTACTCACAAGTTTCCAAATTCTCTCTCGATGTTGTTGGAGGGACATCAAATTCCTTAGGCCATATGGCAGTAGACTGGTAGTTTTGCCATTGTCTTCAGGCCATAATCTCCATCACTACGGTATTGAACTTTAGATGGTTATTCATCATCCAAGTGTTTATGGAACAAAGGCAATCATCGAGTTGTGAATTTTGGCAGTCTCTGGGGTTATCTATTTTTAAAATGATTTGGGTGCCATCTGCATAGTTGTAGAAGGTGAGGCTGTTTTACCAGAGATTGTAAGGCGGTTAGGTAAATATTGAATAATAGAGGGGATATGATGTACCCCTAAGGATCGTGTTGTATGTGAGGAGGTGATATGAAAGGGGGTAGGTAGACAACACTGTCTGTATGTGAGGTAAGAAGCAATCAATTTTAAATCATTTTCACAGATATTGTGAAGTCCTTGCAGTAATGGGTGGTGGTCACTGTCAAATGCAGCTGATAGATCCAGAAGTCAAAAGGCAGCTACTCCGTTTTTGTCCACTATGTGTTTTCTATCATCCCAGATGGATATGATGCCAGACTACGTGCCTTTGCCTGGTCTGAAATGGAACTGTTGGTCTGACAGGAAGCCATCATTTTCAGAAAAGCTTGAGAATTGAGTAAACATAGCTCTCTTCAAATATTTTCCTAAAAATGGAGTCCGATGGTCTGGCTGCAATGATAATATTGGGGCAATCTTTTTGTGACAGGGTTGTGAAGGTATGCATTGATGGATGATTAGTGGGGTCTCTTTCTGTAGTGGCTAGGTCATGTGGTGTCTACATTCTCATTCAGGTAATTTTCAATCTTTGTAATTGTTTAGATCAATTTATTGGAGATTTTGTCACACAAGTCTGTATTTAGATTGCAGATTTGTTGTGGTTCAGATGGCTCTTTTGTAGGCTTTGTTATGGCGCCGTACTGTGCTTTTGCCTGTTTGATCTCCATTTTTGTTGCAGTATATTGAGTTGCGTTTACATTATTTTGATGATATCATTACACCATGTGGTGCTCTCTTTGCGGTGAACCCTCTATGTGTTTTTCGTTCTTATCGGTATATGCAGTGCACTGGTGACCCAGTTGTAGAAGGTTCAAATGTTTTTTGTCTGCATGTTTATGAGATTTTGCCAAGGTGGCTCTTGAGTTGCTGCATGTTTAGTTTTCTCATTGTCTGTACGAGCGTTTGTCGAAGGTTTTTGTTGTCTTCAAAGGTGATGATGTTTTTGTCACTCCAGTCTGCAACTGTGGCTTGTCTTAAAGGTGGAATTATGACATCCAGCATGTTTTCTGTGCAATGGGTTGGGCCAGAAATGATTAGTTGTAGGATAAAAGGCTGGTTGTGACAGCTGTGGTTATATTCTTTTTGTCAACCCAAATGTTGCGGCTTCCTCAAATGTATAGGTGTGGGAGGTCCAGATGGATGTTGGTTATTGTATCAAGTAGGATATCTTTAAAGTTTGTATTGATGTGTGGGGGTCTAAATATTAACAGGAATCAATAAGTAATAGTTGGAGTGGAGGGACATCTTATCATTAAGTATTCACAGACGTCTATGGTGAGGTTTTCAGTAATTGTTATTAGTGGATTTTATTTTTATGGGTGACAACCAGGCCTCTTCCAAGGTTGCCAATAAGATATTTGTTGTTGTGAGAATCAGGAGGGAAGGAACATGGGTGCAGATTCTTTGCTGAGCCATGCTTCTGTAATGAAGGTGAAGTCCGGTTGTTGTTTCTGAGAGTAGGTGGACGACGTTAGTGATTTGTGTTCATGGATCTTCCATATAAAATAAGGCATTTTAGTAGTTGCGCTTCTTTCTTATTCATGCCCTGTATTAAGGTTAGAGGTGGAGGGGCATAGGTTATTTTGATGTGGATGGCTTGTCTCACATTGGGATAGACTGTACCTCAATCCATAATGAGGATGTGCTCAGGATCTGCTCCACTGGGTCAGGTAGGGAATCTCACATAAAGCAAAGCCCTTGATGATTATCCTTTTAAATGCTTCGGTTTGCTTCTCTACCTGGTTCATTCTTGCTTTGTGTGGATAATTTTCTTGTTCTTCGGAATATGTCAGTCTGCCCTGCAGTGTCCAACCTATAGAACTAGCAGTTACGTGTTCTTTAGGTGGTTTTAATCTTTTTCCTCCTTACTTTCTAGGCAGCATCTTAAAGAGGTCATCTTCTGTTCCACAGTTGCAGGAAGAAGAATGTTTTTTCTCAGTGCCCCCAGAAAAGAGGTGAAGGAGTGATGCTTGTGCTGAGGCCTGTTCCCCATTTAGTAGTATCTCTGATACAAAAAGTAATGTTGAACAGATATTTAACCAGCAATGTAAGGAACACGCTACTGCAAATTGCACATGTGCAATGTGGGAAACTGGGTTACTGATTGACTGGGGTGTGCCCCCTGGCCAACCAACAACCACAATCCTTGTCAGGTTACGGTACAGGTTAACCTGTGCTCAACCCCCTGGTAGCACGACAGAGCAGTCAGGCTTAACTTAGAGGATGTGTAAACTATTTGTGCAACACATCAAACAGTAACACAATAAAATCACCAAACAAAAAGAAACCCCAAAAGTTAGAAATATATATATTTTAAATGTTATAAATAAAACAAACCAAAATGACTAAAAAACAATCAGTAGAACTGGAGTGATGACTTTTTAAAGAATAAAATGGAAAACAGTGCCCAAAAGCACAAAGCAGGTATGTGGTTTCACTGTACTGGGTCAAATTCAAAAGTTCAGGCTAACCACAATGCAGCACAGGTCGGACACAGTCCCAGGTTAGTCCTACTGAAGGTGTATCTTCTCATGTTTTGGGCCAAGAGTCCCATTCCCGCTGGAGAGGGTCTGAAGGAGAGCATTGCGGGAGGCAGTTGTGGCCTGAAGAGTAGGCAGGGCATTACAGGCAGTGCTTAGCGTTGGCAGCCCTCATGGGCGGTCAATACTGCTGTGCGAAGAGATGAACTGGTGGAGGCTCAAGCTGGATTTGGTGTGAGTAGTTCGGTCTCTGTAAGAACAAACCTGCACATGGTTGCAAACAACCCAAAAGCATGATTTAAGAACCTGTGAGTCACACCAATGGTCTAGGACCGCAAAGGAACCACTTGAAGGTCAGGACCTCACTGCAGCTGGGTCCAGGAGCTGGTAGGGTAGCCTTCTATGTCCCCGAGGGTTACATCAAGAGGCCAGCATACTAGCCTTTAGAGTCACTCTAGGGTCCTAGGTACAAGATGAAGTTCCAGATCCAGTTCTTCTTCCCCAGCAAGAGGGCAGCAGTTCCTTTAGGGCCGCAGTCCAGCTGAGTGGCAGTTCTTGTAGCAGCACAGCTGTCTTTCTTCCTGGTGGAATATCCACAAGTCCAAAAGTGTACTGAAGATTTGGGGGTCTATTCATCATATGGTTGTGTCGCTTTTGCACCACGCAACGGTGTGAGTGATTTGATCAATCCGTAGGCACGAAGATCATTGCATTACTCTGTCCCAGGGAGACGTTCCATGAGTAGTGCGTGGGTGGTTTCCATGCGACACCCATTGATTTCGGCACATTCCCAGATTTTCCATTGCTGGTAGACTTGGGAATGCATCAACATGCTATGCATCCCCAGGGGAAGCATAATGAGGAGACATATCTAAGTTGAGGAACTAAATAGCTGTTGCACACTAAAAGAGGAACATATCTCAAGGGATTGTTTTTGTGCATACAATCATACTTACAATGCAGGCACCCTTGCATCATGGTGCAAGGATGCCTGCATTGGCGCTAGGCACCACATTGTGCGCCAGCACTGGGAAAAAGACAGGAATGCGCCATATTCTGTTAAATACAGCACATCCCTGCCCTGCTCTTTCCCTGTCACGCAGCACAGCACAGCACGGTAGCTTGCTGTGCTGCAAGACTTTTAAATAAATATCCCTAGTTTTGGAGGTCCTCTTGTTATACCCTGGTTCTGGAAGGTGGGAGAAGGTATAGACAGTATCTTAGAAGTTCATGGATACCCCTGCCTCCCCTGTCCCCGAACTGGCTGTAGTAACAATATGGGGTCATTAGGCCCTTTGTGTGAAGGCAGGCCACAGGCTATTCAGTTGTAAGTGGAGCTCTGCTTAGGTCCGCTGAGCTTCGCCCCTTCCCCAAATATTGCCAGTAGGTGGCCCAATCAGGCACACCTAATCTCACTTTTGTGTGACTGTCTGGGAGGCATTCACAAAGTCTGACAGTTACACCCAGGCATGTCACCCAAGTCAGGCTACAAGCCCAAAAGGGCCAAGGGCAAGAAAATGCCAACTTTCTAAAAGTGGCATTTCAAAATTGTAATGAAAAATCCAACTTTACCATTAAATAGGGTTTATCATTAGAATTTCACTGACACCAAACATGAGATAGCCACCAGCTCCCATTGGGAGATTACAGCTTATGAAATGTAATAAGGAATCTCCAATGTTATTCTATGGGATGGGTAGGCCTCACAGTAGTGAAGTACATGTCCCCGATGGGCTACTTTAGGGGTGACATATGTAATAAAAGGGCAGTTTAAGGCTTGGCAAGGGGGTTTAAATGGCAAGTCGACATATCAGCTTAAAACTGCATTCAGGCTGCAGGGGCAGGCCTGGGACATGGTGCAACTTAAGGGGGTAGCACAATAAGTGCAGTAGGCGCCATGGTAGCATTTAACTTACAGGCCCTGGGTATATTGTATACCACTCTACAAGGGACTTGCAAGTAAATTAAATATGCCAATTAGGTATAAATCAATTAAACCATGTTTAGGGGGTGAGCACAAGCATGTTAGCAGTGGTAAAGTGTGCAGAGTCCTAAGGCCAACAAAATCAAATTCACAAAAAAACAGTGGGGGGAAAAGGCAAAAAAGGTTTGGGGTTGACCCTACAGAGAGGGTTAGGTTCAACATACAACTAGTGCAGGATGCGCCGTCTTGTTCTATACAGTATGAATGCTATCAAATTAGTGGGAGTCACATTAATAGGGACCTCACAAGTATTACAGCAAAGAGGAAGAAGATGAATTATACACAAGGAATAGTCTCCAAATTCCTACCCAGCACCAGAGTTGATAATCCTTAATAATAATGTTGCATGGAGTTTCATCAGTTGGAATGAAACCAGGTTCCAGCAGCAGTTAGTAAACATAGATATCTTAGAACTTCTAATGAGTTTTTCACTCATCCTGTGCTAGAATACTTAGTGTACTGAAGAAAATAATTTTCCTGAATACTTGGTTTACACTAGAAGTGAAAATTAAGAAGTGAAGGCAAGGTCTATTTGTAGTCTGTTGACTGCCATAAAACTCTTAAACATGGTTGCCATATGCTTGCATTAACATTTTTAAATTAAATTTAAAAATAGCCATCAAAACCTTATGGGTGCTTGTAAGCAGATAGGTAGATTTGGAACTGGCACTGAAACCCATTTTAGTTTCAAAGCACATCACAGGAAAATAGGATTCTTATTGACACAAAGAAAATGTACTATTGGATTTGACCTACTGTAACCTGAAGATATAAACTCAAAAGCACTGTCCATTTCTTCAATAATTTGGGTATCTGATCCTCAGTGGAGCGAAAGTGCGGCGAGCTCCGGACATGTTTGCACAGAGTAAGGACTTATACATTTGCTTTGAAATTGAGGTGCTGAACCATGGTCAGCCGCATTGTTCGTCTTTAACAATATAAACCTAAAAGGGATGACTAAAAAGAAAAAAGGATAAAGACTGAAAACAATAAGCATTGCCAAAGTGAAGTACTGGCCCATTAGCCCAAGCATTAAGGAACACTTTTTAGGCAGATGTGCACATGTGAAACAATGCAGTTACTGACATTGCCAAAGAGCCAATGGATGAAGTGGGCTGACCCATTGGCCCTTGCTGTATACAGTGGTGGGTGGAAGCAAAGTTTGGATGACAGTTGAAAAGACCAATAGTTGAAGACACTGAGCCAAAGAGGCTCTATTTATGAATATATGCTTGCATATTTTTTTACTACATCAATATAGCACACAGATAAAGCTGCCTCTAGGCCAGACTTAAAAAAGACTAACTCTTTACAATTAGGTTGAGTCTCACTTCATGGCATTACTTATGCTGATGCTATGGTAGTATTTGTCAGACCTTCAACTGGCCTGCCAAGCACTTTAAATATAGGCTTAGTACATGGAGAGCATAATCATTTCTGGTAAACTAGAGTAAAATGAAATCATAATTTTCGGTAAAGTGCACAACCCTGTAAATGGTACTAGGGAGTAAATAACTTAGCTCAAGAAAAACAAGTATGTAGGCCTCACGGCTGATGATACACTCCAATGAAAATATGAACATGAAAAAAGAAAAAGAATGCTCTATTGGTGGGAGGAGCTTTGTGCTAATTTGATGCCCAATTTGGAGGATATAACGCCTCCTCTATATTAAAAGCACACAAAGAAAGGTTGTCACACTTCTAATGTATGTGGCATTAATTGGCTTCCTTATTGAAGATTTTTTATTTATTCAATAGAAGACATAATCTTGAGCGGATGGGACTACTTCATGAGTGATTAGAATTTAAGAAACTCAGCCTGATGTCCAGCTCAAATACATACATTTGTGTTGTTATTAATGTTTCTACCGCTGTGGCCCCAGAAGGCACCTTAATGAGTAAGGTTTGGACTAAATTATGTCATCAGGGGTCTCCTTTCAACATAACATGAACATAAGACACACCGTATATACACCGAGGATGAAACAGATGGATAAGGAGGTAAATCAAAGACATTCAAGCTACGAAAGGTAATAAGGAAGAGCTTCAGCAAATATCTTTCACTGTTAGAAATAGATGTCATGATGAGACTGAATGGATTGGGGAGGTACAGGAGTACAGTTAGAAGTGCTTTTTAAGACAGTGGACGAATAGTACAATATCCCAGTGGAAATGCATTAAAAAGAGGTGAGACCTGCACTTCTGACCAAAGTACTGGCTTAGTAAGGATGAAGCAGGATAACCTTTGGAGACTGTACCCAGACTTCTCAAGTTTTCTGACTCTGCGTATGAATAGCACATCCGATCCAGATGCTTTCTTTGAACCAGGACACACCGCAGAATGTAAAGGAAATAATCAGGACTGAATGAATTATTATACATTAAATCTGGAATATTTCAAGTTATGTTAGTGTCCCACCCACAGTTACCAGATTGAAAGAATGGGCGTGATAATCCAATATTCCAGGGTCCCATGTAAATAAAATGGATAAGATGTAAGTGAGTTATACAGCTTATTGAGGCACCACAAGACTTCAGAGTTGGCTTTAACCTTCACCAGTGCACAGCAAGTAAACACTCAAGCCCATGTGAAGGTAAAATTGGGATCAGCAAAACCAACAGAAGGCTAGGCAAATCACAGCAGTTTTTAAAGGAACAGAAGTCTTGAGAGGAAACTGGACAAGCACAAAAACGGAAAAACACTGTGTTTTCCTCTTTTTAAGAATTGTCAGGCAAACTACTTCTAATGAATAAATCTCTCCCCTGATCCCAGTTCTGGTGCGAGTGGGGTACCAACTAGAACCAGCTCACCTTCAAGGATCCACGATGAACTCTAAGCAAGAATAACTAACGCACTCCTGAATACATACGAGTAAGGGCAACAGTTACGCTCTCTTGTTAGCTACTCGTATCTATGTGCCTAGTTCTCACTTTATTTATTTTGAGGTAACATTGTAAAGCGCTCTCATACCCTAACTAGGTCTAGTATGAATAAATAAATAAAAGAGTGCGCATTTTGAGGGTGATATGCATTCCAAAGCAAGATTTATTATTAGGTTTCTGATAATATATTTTAAATACAGAATGAAGAACAGAAAGAGAAAAAAATATTATGTTAGGTCTTCCAAATAATGTGACCCATGACTTGATTTTATTTTAAAACTTTACAATTGCTACATTTTAAGCAATTTATTTTTTAATTAAAAACCTCGCCATTGTATACCACTGGCAGCCATTTTTATGTCTGTCACTGAGAAAATGTTCCCAGATCTCAGGCTATTTTATCTCAGGTGTATTTCATACAATTGTGGCCCTCCCTTTACATTCCGGTTCTTGAAATATTGTTTCCAGCATTATTGAATTAGAACTACAAGCATCAGGGTCCTAATAAAAACTACTCTTTAACCCTTTTGCTGCTTTTTGTCACAGTGGCAGACTTACAAAAGCGATGTACCATTACATTTATTTATTTTATTTATTAAAGTATTTTTATAGCGCTCTACAACCTGGAGGCGTCTAGGCGCTTATGAAGGAAGTCCACAGAGTACTGCTTGTAGGAACCAGTGCATGCCCAGTTTACAGAGTGAAAAGCCACGTTTTCAGTCCTTTCCTAAAGGACAAGAGTTCGGTTGAGTTTTTCAAATGAAGATGTAGTTTGTTCCACCATCTAGAGGTTACATAGAAGAAGCTTCTGCCACCCCATCTTTGGAGGCGGGGGGGGGGGGTGGTACCCTCACCAGCTTCAGGGAGGCCGTATGGAGTGCGCGGACTGGCGTATACCATTGCAAATGTTTAATTATGTGAGCGGGACTTGAGTTCTGTAGGGTCTTAGACACACAATGCTTTAAACCTAATTCGCTTCTCGATCAGTAGCCAGTGCAGTGTATTGAGGGCCTGTTTGGCAGATTAGTATTTGGACAGACAGAAGAGCAGTCTAGCAGTGGAATTCTGGAGAACCTGTAGTTTTGTTATTACTGATTTATTTGCTCCAACTAGAATTCCTTTACAATAATCAAGTTTAGACTACTCTAAGGCTACCACCACTGTTTTCTGCAATCCTGTCGGTATAATATTTTCTTCAGGATTTTCAAGATGTATAGATGGAAGCAGTGAGTTTGTTTACGTGGTGATGGAAGGAAAGGGTGATCTCTATAGTGACTCTGAGGTTTTTTTCCTTACTAACTGATGTAGGAAGGGTCCCCAGCTCTGCTGGCCACCATTCTGAGGACCAGAAGGAGGTACCTTTCCCAAAGAGAAGTACCTCAGTTTTATCTGAGTTCAATTTAAGACAGTTCTCAGCCATCCATACGCTGACACATCTCATACACTCCTTAAAATTCTGTGCTATTTTCGGATTGTCGCTTGAGCTTGATACAATAATCTGGGGGTCATCCGCGTATGACACCAATTCAAACCCATGGGATTTGATCAAACGTGCCAGGGGAGCAACATATAAATTAAAAAGGGTGGGGCTCAATGATGAGCCCTGTGGCACCCCACAAGGAAGCTGAAAACATTTCGATTTGTAGCCGCCTATTTTGACAAATTGTTCTCGGTTGAGCAGAAAGGATCTGAGCTGTGATAGCACTGACTTTTCTACTCTAGCTTCCTGAAGCCGATGAATCAGAGTGCCGTGGTCCACCGTATCGAAGGCGGCCGATAGATCTAATAGTACTATGGTTGCCGGTCCTCCGTTATCAACCACCCATCTGACTTCCTCCGTTGCAGTGATCAAGGGCTGTTTAGTGCTGTGTCTGCCTCTAAAGCCATATTGAGTTGCATCCTAAATGTGATTGTTCTCAATGAAAATCGTCAGTTCCTGATTTATATGTTTCTCTAATATTTTCGCCAGTAAGGGTAGCCGGTTAATAGGGCGATAGTTTCCTGCTTCTGTTTTATACAGGTTTGATTTCTTTAACAGAAGTAGCATTGATGCTTTCTTCCAAATTGAGGGGAAGGCCCCCGTTTCTATGGCCAGATTGAGGACTTTGTTGCTAATAGAAGTTTTGATGTTTGTTCATGAGAAAGTGGTGTGAAATTAAAGAAACAGGATTCGGTAAATTTGGTTACAGAAGTAGACTGGGCTGGGGTAGAGCATGTGGTGACAGATTGGATACCCTAGGGATTAACTGGTCTTAAGACAAAGGTATCATAGATAGTGGAAACTTGCGCTAACCCCTTTTGGTTGTGGGGATATATAGGGCTTGTAGGTACTCCAAGAATCTGAGGTACCCAGAGCTGCATCGACAATGGTTTTTCATTGTGTACTGTGTAGAGACCAATACATGTGGTGAAATATGCAGAGTGAAAAATAGGTATCAAGGTAACCCATGTATTACTGAAATGGGCACAAGATATGGAGTTTAGGAGCAGTGGTTTGTTTGTACATCTCTGAATTTGAGGGTACCTGGGGATATGATTTAGAGGGTATTTTTGTTTTAATGTGTTCTTTCTTACACACTGGCTTACATTTGGAAAATCAATGTAAAAAGAGTTTCTCTATAACTAAAGAGTCTCCTAAAAATGATATCGTTGTTGAATGAGGATGACTGTCGGGTGGGATATAATTTTTAGGAGACTGTTTAGGTGGATTCCCTCATAATAATATATTCTATTTCTTAAATGGGGATCATGTTGTACATATATTTTTACTGTACTATCGTTGGAAAGATATATTATATACATCTTCCAACATAATGTGCTTGTTTAACAGAAAGTGTGCATAGTAAATGGTAGTTATGTATACCCCGTGGTTTTAATGTGTTTAAGAATAATCTTTTGGGGCCCTTAAAACAGTTATATCACACCATTGAGAGTGGTTGTCCATGAAATATAAGTACAGATGATAAAATATTTTTTATCTTGATGTTACATGTTGTTTTGATGTATGTTAAATAGAATAATATTATGTTGTTTGACATATTTTATTACTTTTAGTTTTTTAAATAGGCATATATGACATTGTGCCAAACTTAGGAGAGACAATAATAATTAATTACAGAACTCCTGGGGGTCACATCTAGACCCAGCGTCCAGCAGCAGTGCTCCCATCTGTCGCCGCTAGCCCACCCCAGCGGCCGCAGTGTGAGGGGAGCCCTGAGGACTCCATTTCCCAGGCGCCCTAGCGGCGCAACACGCCGCCACACACAATTCCCGTGCCAGGAGGCGCCTGAAAAGGAGACCAGTCCCGGTGGAGCGGGGGGATTACAGAACTCCTGGGGGTCACATCTAGACCCAGCGTCCAGCAGCAGTGCTCCCATCTGTCGCCGCTAGCCCACCCCAGCGGCCGCAGCGTGAGGGGAGCCCTGAGGACTCCATTTCCCAGACGCCAGGAGGCGCCTGATAAGGAGACCAGTTCCCACGTCGCGGGATCGCAAACTGGTCGGCGCCAGGAGAAGCCCGGGACAAGGGCGGGGCCATCAGCGGCCATCTAAGACCAGAGAGGGCCGGGTCGGGATACCCCCCTTGGCACAGAAAGGTAAAGATAATCAGCGCACTGTTCCATACAGGTCCCTTCTAAGTGCAACCACATTGTGACACTTGACCAAATTCCTGGTGGTTGATGCCCGTTTTAATTCACACAAAACAGTTAAGTCATGACCTGCAAGGGGCTCACTAAACACTTTTTTACCCAGAGTGACTTGTGTATGGGAAAGATGGACAACTAATTAAAGAGGGTGACCTCCCCCACTACCAGTGACCCAGAGAGAATAGAACGATGCATGGACATGGGTAGTTCTTCCAACACATATTCTTCTTCCCAGACAGCAAAAGCAGCTCTAGATTCATCACTCCTGGAGGAGTTAAACAAACTATGTAATTCCAAGTACGCTCCTGTTGAATTAGGAAGTATGCAAACTAGTGCTCCTACCTGGCCTACAGCAACCACTAGTCCCCAGTTCACTAGATCACTCCAACCAACTGAAAGTTTGCAGGGTACTCCCCTTTTAGTGCGAGCAAAAGTAAAGTCCCAACCTACACTGTCCCCTCAGGTCTTTTCTGCTAAAAGGAAGAGAAATGGGGTTAAACAATTGGGGAAACATGCAAAGATACAAAAACCGAATCCAAGTCCCCCACTTCCCAACACTGCCACCCTTAAAGCACCTATTCAGGCTACTTTATTGGCCCAGATCGAAATCATGATCAAATCAATAATATCCCCGCTGATGGAAAAAATGAATACCTTAGGGGAAAGGCTTACGGCTGTTGAGGAAGCGATTAAGGCCAACTCGTCATATATAAAAAGTTTGGCAGGTCCTTTTCAACCATAGCTTCCAGCCCCCATAGAAGTGCCAAAAAATACTGCACTAAGTAAAATTCCCCATAAACAATTAGTAGCCCCTCATATAACATCTTCAAAACACCCCAAAAGCAGCCGCAGCAGCACAGAGTTCTTACCCTAGAGCAGGGCTGAACAAAGATTCTATATCACATAAGGGGACAGCTGCCAATTATGGCAATATCGCACCTAAAACCAATCATTTACACTTGCCACCGGAGACCGCTCCCTTTGTGTGTTTCCTCTCGGGAGTACCGGAACTTACAAAGGGGAAAAAACGGAAGACAACAGGACCTTAGGAATAAGGTTGTCTTTTGGTTAACTAAAAATATACCTCTCCCTTCCAACATAGATGGAAGTATACAAAGTGTTAGAAGGGTGGGCTGACTAGGACCTCTGTCAAAAGATATAGCTGGTGATTTGGTACTTATAAAATTTAGAAATAAACATGTCGTCCCACATCTCCAATCACGGCAGCCACAAATAGGGGATGGCCCTATATCTATCTGGGGCCTAAGTGATTTCTACCCTAGAACGTCATGAGTTCCATCACCAAGTCAAAGACCTGAGAGCAATTGTTTGACGCGCAGAAGTGCCCTCGTATCGAGCGGTTACACCATCCCCACTTCTAATCATTTTCACTTACTCTCGGGTTTAACCCTGATGGATTAAATTGTATAGACACTGATATTATTAATATGTAGATTCCAACCTGTAATGAATTATATATATTCTTCTCGTTTTTATACAGTGTAAATCGATTAGCCTGAATGTTTTGCAGAGTTTGTGACAAGGGAATTGTGTTTTTGTATTTGAAATATTTGAAATCTTTGTAACTTTATTTTTATGTAAATGTAACATTATGTTTTAAGCTTTTATGGTTATATTTCTACCTGAATAAAGTAAAAATAAAAAATAAAAAATTAATGTCCTTAAGAAGGTGGTTTACAAATAGATTGAGCCCACCGATACGCGTCGACGCCCTCTTTTGCCTGGTTACATTCGGGGAACATCTGAGTCTAATCATGTTAGAACTGATAGATTCCAACAGAATTGATTCAATCGAACTAACCAAACCATGATGTTTTCCTAATGTTTCACTTGTTTCTTGTATTTTTTAAGCATTATGTTTGTCATATGTATGAATTTGTGATACACATTTTTTAATTTGTCTAAATTTGGTTTTTAATCTTTATGAATTTGTGATTTTAATAAAAGAACTTTTGTGATTTTTTAAATTTTTTTATTTCTTTTTATTAATAAGGAACAAGGACAATACAAAAAGAAAATAAAAAACTTCAGATGATATCATACATTCTTTACACATTGCACTTCCCGGCCAGAGACAGAATACTGTAACAATATATAGTAACGTTAGGGTCACAGGGATTCCTGTGCTTCCAATCCCAGACTCGGCAGTGGTAATTCACAAATCTCTCCCTGGTAAGTATTCCATGCTCCCCACACCTTCTCCCATTTCTTCGGAAAACCCCTAGCTATGAATACCGCCTTTTACTGGAACATACACCAGTCAAGGTCCTCCCTCCACTGGGAGATATGGGGCGGTTGGTAGCGCCCCAAAGTCGGGCAATGCTTCGCTTGGCCACCATATATGCCAGAGTGACCCACTGCTTCTGATACTCATTCAAATCTGTGGGCTCCTACACATTCAACAAACACCTTCGAGCTTCTGGCCGTAACTCCGCCTTCAAAACCTCCCTTAATACATCATGAATCTTTATCTAATAAGTCTGTATCGCCACACAAATCCAGAGAATGTGAATCAGGGTACCCGATTCTCCACATGTTCTCCTGCACTCACTACTTTCTCCATATCTCATTCGTACCAATTAGGGGCCTGTGATATAGAACCTATGTAATTTCTTCAACTGTACAAGTCGGAGCCTCATCTGAATTGCAACGACCTTAGGAGAGGAAATTGCTTCCACCCAGTCTTCGTCATCCAATTCCAAGCCGTCCATACTCCATTGAACCCTAATGCGGCCCAGAGGACTCTCCATATTGTTGACTAGCTTCTTATATATCAAGGAGATCGTCCTCTCAGGGATATGCCTGTCCAGCACGCGATCCTCCAGAGGTGATGACTCTGGAAGAACCGCGCCCCTAGGCACATGCGTAGCAAGGGCGTGTCACACCTGGAGGTACCGAAACCGCTCATTATTATGCAAACTATATGCTTCTTGTAGAGACTCGAATGTGAGCACCCCATCTTTCCCCAAGACATCTTTTATGCGCGTAATACCAATAGTGTCCCATTTATCGAACCCCTTGGTTTTCCAAAGGTTAACCAGCTTCTCGGAGTTCAACAGGGGGGTAGCCAGCGTCAGTCTACCCTCCCACCCTAGACATCGGTTAGCCGTGTGCCATACTTGCACCGCATGTGCAGTCGGGCCGGTTAAGGCAAACTTCCTGGTTTTAGCATAGAGAGCTCTGCCTATCATTCCTCTCAGCAGATGATGCTGCTCCATGGCAAATCCCGGGTTCCCGGGGAGGCAATAAACAATGTGGTTCACATCCTCCAATTGCGACCCCCAATAATATCTGTGCAAATCTGGGAGACCGATCCCACCATCATATCATGGGAGGGTTAACTTGGCGAACCCGATTCGGGGCCTACCATCCCACAGAAGCCGCCTCTGGAGAGTTTCTATCTCTTTAAAGTAAGACGCCGGCACAGGTTCCATCGAATTCTGCAAAGCATACAAAAACCGGGGCAAGCCATCATCTTGAAGAGGACGGCCCGACCGAGCATGGACAGCGGAAGAGCCTTCCATCGCTCCACATCCTTCCTGCATCTATTCAATGGGAGGGCAACATTTTGGGTAAAGCGCAGCTGTGGATCCAGCGTGATATATATATCCCCAAATACTTAAACCCTACCCTCTCAACCTAAATTGGGCACGACCGCGGGACCAACGGCGGATCCCCGACTAGGACAAAGAGCACTGACTTTGTCCAATTTATGGCCAGGCCCGATTACCTACCAAAAATATCCAGGACATCCAGGAAATTGCTAAGGGAAACTCGGGGATCAGTAAGGTAAAGTAGAACATCGTCTGCATAGAGCGATATCTTATCTTCCCATTCAGTCGTCCACCGTAGGCGCCGTATCGACCTGTCCCATCGGACCCAGGCCACAAGGGGTTCCATCGCCAGTGCGAAAAGCAACGGGGACAACAGCATCCCTGCTTCGTGCCCCTCCTCCAAAAGAAGTCCCTTGATAGTACTATTTCCTGTGCTTACCTTGCCATTGTACCATTGTTTTAGAGCAGCATTGCTCCCTGTTCCACCACAGCAAGTGCTGTTTTTCGTGGAGGGAGACAGTACGGCATAGAGGAAGGGAGATCCTCACTTCCTGGGGCACACCAGACGTGGCCATCTTTGCGGAGGTTGGTGTCCAGTTGTTGAACAGGACCGAGCCCAGCCCTCTATTTAGAGGACGCGTTTAAAGACGCAAGCAGAATCAACACTGCTTTGCCACTAGTCTGACTGAATACAAGTCTATTGCTAGGTGCTACAGGTTTCAGAGGGCGGAGCACGCTGCTCGAATGATTTACATTTGGCAGCCTGCTTGCTTGACTAAATTGTATTCGTTTTTAACTGTCACGTCGTAATTTTTTAAAAGACACTGATAATTGATAGTACTATTTCCTGTGCTTACCTTGCCTTTGTACCATCGTTTTAGAGCCGCAATGCTCCCTGTCTGTTCCACCGCAGCAAGTGCAGTTTGTTGAGGAGGGAGACAGCACGGCATAGAGGAAGGGAGATCCTCACTTCCTGGGGCACACCAGACGCGGCCATCTTTGCAGAGGTTGGTGGTCCGGTTGTTGGACAGGACCGAGCCCAGCCCTCTATTTAGAGGACGCGTTTGAAGACGCAAGCAGAATCAACACTGCTTTGCCACTAGTCTGACTGAATACGAGTCTATTGCTAGGTGCTATAGGTTTCAGAGGGCGGAGCACGCTGCTCGAATGATTTAGATTTGGCAGCCTGCTTGCTTGACTAAATTGCACTCGTTTTTAACTATCACGTCGTAATTTTTTAAAAGACACTGATAATTGATAATACTATTTCCTGTGCTTACCTTGCCATTGTACCATCGTTTTAGAGCCACATTGCTCCCTGTTCCACCACAGCAAGTGCTGTTTGTTGTGGAGGGAGACAGCACGGCATAGAGGAAGGGAGATCCTCACTTCCTGGGGCAAACCAGACGCGGCCATCTTTGCAGAGGTTGGCGGTCCAGTTGTTGGACAGGACCGAGCCCAGCCCTCTATTTAGTGCACAGATGGAAACGACCTGCAGAGGACGCGCGCAGCGGGCGCACCAATGGCGCACCGAAGCTGCGCCAAAGGTAAGCCCATCTGCGCCTGACCGCGCAGGGACCGGGCACAGGGCCATAAATTATGCCGGTTTAGCTAAAACCAGGGCATTCAGCAGGGAGGAGCTGCTATCATTACAGTCTGGCTCTTACATCTGTAGGCATCAATTTGATGTTTCACTATGGGAGGGCCCGATGAGATGCCGGGGATGCTAGAAAACTTTCCTGTGGTCACAAATCGCTGCACTTACAGCTGGCAAAAATGTTCTCAAGGGGGACTAATTAATACTAGATCACTGCCCAAACATGCACTACATATTTATGATTTAATAACTGAAGAAAACTTAGATTGTCTTTTTGTAAGGGAAACGTGGCTCAAATCATGGTATACCCCGACATAGTGCACGCCCTGCCACCGGGAAATTGTATATAAAGGGCGGACAGAGGGGAACAGTGAGGGGGAGGACTAGCCATCATTTACAGGGACTCACTCAATTGCACTGTGGTTGAACTACAAGATCTTAAGGAGGCCGAAGGGATGGGCTTTCTCATCAAGATCAATGACACTTTCACTTTTGCGGGTGCCTTGATCTATCGCCCCCCGGGCCCATGTAAGGGCTTCCTTGAGAGTATTGGGGAGGCTCTGAGTACCCTGGCACTCCGGTTCTCCAGTTTTACAATATTTGGGGATGTCAACATACATCTTGAGTCTCCCACAGATGCGTATGCAATCTCTTTTAGGGACACCATGGAGGTGCTAGGGCTAACTATTCTTACCACACAACCCACTAATGAGGCAGGGCACACGATTGATTGCATTTCTACTAATCTAACTGCACTTAAGGCCAACCATCCCATGGTCCAAACTTGGACAGATCATACGCTGGTACCCTTCACCTTGTCATTAGAAGGGATTAAGAAAGGCAAGCAATCGGTAAAAAGTAACCAGGTTAGACAGGAGGAATGGAAAGCAGTCATGGGCCATCCGGAATTGGCCGAGTTGGCCAGGGATTGTAGGCCTCACCTGATAGGACACCCGGACGTGGATAATTACACTTTTAGGGAATGGCTGTCCGAACTTAAAAACAAGGCAGGCCCCATGAGAAGCAGAAATAGGCCAGGCCAAAAGAGACAATCTGCCCCGTGGTTCGGCCAATTGCTTAAAGCAAAACAAGGGGAGGTACGTAGAGCTGAGCGTAGATAGCGGAAAAGCTACTGCGATGAGGAGCGCAGTAAATACAAATCAGCTAGGAGCGCATACCATACAATGATCAAACAAGCGAAAAGGAAGTTTTATAAGGCAGCGATAGAAACGGCTAGGTACAAACAAAAAGCCATTTTTAAGATTATTAACTGCTTTAATAAGCCCAAAATATTAGTGCAGGAAATTCCGCCCTCGGGGAGTCTTTGTGATACCATTGCAGATTACTTCGAGGAAAAAGTACAGGGCATTACGAAGGACTTTGCAGTTCCTGTTCTAGAGTTCGAAGAGGGGAGACGTAAGGGGAGCCAGGCGGTGGATCAGCTAGCTACTTTCCGGCCAATCAATATGGAGGAGACACATCGGGCAATATTGGCGGCTAAATCCGGGTCTCCATTTGACCCTTGTCCTATTGCGCTCCTACATCGGATTGTGGAAGTAGCTAACCCTGTGATAAATGAAATTGTTAATACCTCACTGGCCACTGCTAACATTCCAGCTGAATGGAAACTAGCGGCGGTTAAACCGCTGCAGAAAAAACAAACGCCCGATCCTACCACGCTATCCAACCTCCGACCAATTTCATTGCTCCCCCTATTGTGTAAAATCACGGAGTCTTTTGCTAACCAACAGAATACCAAGTTTCTGGAGGACAGTGAGGCATGGCATTCTAATCAATCAGGCTTCAGAGCAAAGCACTCCACCGAGTCAGCGCTCCTATTTACCACCGATACCATCCGTATGGCACTGGACCAGGGTAAGAAGGCCGTCCTGATATTGCTAGATCTGTCGGCGGCTTTTGACGCGGTCTCGCATGCCATCCTGATTGACCGGCTAATAACATCTGGCATTACTGGGACAGTCCTGGAATGGATCAAGAACTTTCTGAGTGGTAGGAGACAAGTAGTTACTTTGGGTGAATTCTGCTCAAAGGAGAAACTACTTACGACGGGAGTCCCGCAAGGGTCCAGTCTGAACCCGACATTGTTTAATGTCTACACTACCCCTCTGACTAGATTAATATCATCATTTGGCATCAATGTGGTGGCATATGCCGATGATACTCAATTGATCCTAGTCCTTGATAAAGAAACTCAGGACTGGGAAGCTAATCTCAAATGTTGTTTGACGGCTACCTTTGACTGGATGAGGAAAAACCACCTGAAATGTAATACGGGAAAGACTGAGATCATGCCGATGGGTCCACAAAATGACTTTGTCCCCAGACTATGGTGGCCGGAGAAGGCAGAAATACCGCCTCATACTACCGATTTGGCTCGTAATTTGGGGATCAAATTTGTCTCCGCCCTGTCCTTCAAGCAACAGGCACTGAAAGTAGCAGGGACATGCTTTGGTATCATCAGGGGGCTAAGAAGGTTTTTTGATCTACTTCCGTTGGAGGCTAGAAAAACGCTAACAGTTGCCCTTGTCACATCAAGGATAGACTACTGTAATAGTCTCTATGCTGGTACTAACAAAGTGGTCACCCATAACCTCCAGATGGTGCAACATGCAGCAGCCAGACTGGTGCTGAAGTGGCCGAAGAGATCATCAGCAACTGCCGTATTAAAAACCTTGGACTGGCTACCAATAATCAAAACGGTCCTCTTTAAAATACTGGTGATCACCTTTAGAGCTGTTCACTCCGTAGGGCCCAAATATCTACGAAAAAAGTTTGCCAGGTATCATCCAACTCGTACCCTTCATTCCTCAAACGCTAATCTGCTGTCTGTTCCAGCTTTCAGACTTAGTACAAGAGGGGGTAAATTCTTACCAGTCCTAGGGTCAAAAGCCTGGAACACTCTTCCCCCGCACCTTCGGGCACTAGAGAGGGAAACGGAATTTCGAAAAGAACTTAAAACCTGGATCTTTAAACTACAGGACACCATAGCTAGAGCTCTAGTATGAAAGTGGGATTAGTTAACAGTAGCAGCCGGACCGTTGTAACATCACTGGGTCATTCTGTTGGCGCCTAGATGCTCCTTGGAGCGACAGTAGCGCGGTATAAAAGACGTTTTACACTTACATTTACATTTAAACGAGCATCTAACCTCAA
Organism: Lissotriton vulgaris; assembly: GCF_964263255.1. NCBI lineage: Eukaryota > Metazoa > Chordata > Amphibia > Caudata > Salamandridae > Lissotriton > Lissotriton vulgaris. Next base: position 770,041,545 of record NC_141689.1, read on the forward strand.
AATACCACGATACAAATAAAAAACCATGGGTGGCACATCCTTCTCTGTTCAAGCAGCCAAACTATGGAACTCTTTACCCCCAACATAAGGTCCACCTACATCCACCTTATCTTAAAAAAACTACTCAAGAGTTGGCTCTTCCCCACATAAGCACTATAGGCAAACAGAAATTTACAGCACATCCCTCTGTATACAAGCATTTGTTTTCACTATAGATATGTACCTATCTTTGTGTATTACTTTGTTTAAACATGTAAAATAATTATGTTGTTGAGAGAAAAAAATAATAAATAAGTAAAAATCATCTTTAGACTACATGTACATACTTCCATTGTGCTTCTATGTACCTTCCATGTACTTGGATCTGTGTGTCTGTTACTTTTCTCCTGAAAAAGCATATCCAATGCACTATCCTATTTCTCATCCTGTGCCTCTATCAATATCTTTAATCTACATATACTTATCTCCTTTATGTATCTATATACTTTTAATGAAATTATGGATCTATATATTTATCACTTTCTTTTAATTTAGCATTTCAATGCACTACCCTATTTCTCAGCTTATACTTCGCTCAATATATCTTCTAGCCCAACCTTCTAACTCATCTCAAACTTCTTCTACTACTTCTTCCAATGCACTACCCTATCTCTGATCCTATACATCTATCAATATATCCTCTACATCCACTCTCTCATTTATCCCAAACCCCATACCACTACTATGATTGCCAAAATAACCCTTTCTAGACTCTCTCCTACTCTACCCCTCCTTGCATCATCTGACACCTCTTTTACTATACCGATCCCCTAAAACAAACCTTTCTAAACTCTTACCTGAGTCCACCCCTCCAAAAATCTTTTTTACTCATCCAAAATCCTCCTCCTACTGCTAAGACTTGTAAAAAAAAGAAAAAATCTTTCACTCTTTTATCCCTCCACTATCCTTTTCAATCGAAATGAATAGACTAACATGTTCACTTCTCAAATTCTATATTAAACTATACTAATTTACTACCCAAATACCTGAATAACATATCCACTACTCAAATTACTTCAGATTTTTTACACTACTAATTTTCAACAGTAATCCTATATGGGTTCCGGAGTGGCGTGCTACTCGCCAGAAAAGCGCTTCAACACCCATCAGGGGTAAAAGTGCTATATGAATGCAATTCTTTCTTCCCCTTTTATCCCTCCGCTATCCTTCTCACTCCAAGTAACTGACTAATATCGACCACTGAAATTACTTCATATTTCACCATCTTAATTCACCACTAATCCTTTGTAGGCTTCCCGAATAGCGTGCGTCAACAAGCCCTATATAAATACAAACCTTTGTCCTCCTTTATCCTTCTGCTATCATTCCAAATCCGAATAACTGACTAACCTTTCCACCACTTAAAATGTACTTGCATGTTTCACTATACTAATTCAACACTAATCCTCTATGGGTCCCGGAGTAGCGTGCTACTCGCCAAAAAAGCGCTTTGGCGCCTCGTCACGGGTAGTAAGCGCTATATAAATGCAATTACAATACAAAACAAGTAATAAAGTCAATTAAACACAATACTTTAAAGGTGAGCACACCTCCTAGTAGTTATAGTACAGAGCACAGAGGCTTAATTTAGAGAAAATATGTGAAGCATTTAGCAAACCAAAAGCAAACAAAATAAAAATCCAACTCCAATTTATGAACATAAGGGATAATTAAATGAACAAAATGACACCATAATTACAAAAATCCAGTATGGGGGACGAGATATATGACTTTTGAGATTCAGGAGACAAAACACCAAGAAAAAGTAAATTGCCAATAGAAAATACGGTCTATGAAATGGGGGGCCAGAATCCTCCTGCGGGGCAAGTCAGCAGGCTGTATCAAGCGAAGAGGTTGAGTGAGGTCCCGCTGAAGCACGTGGTTTTGGTGGGAAAACCTCTGAGTTCGAAAAGTCAAGTTTCATACCCAAAGACATTCTGTCGCTGGCCTGATACATTCAGTGGCTTTACCCGATCAAAATTTCTACTGTCTCTTTTTTGGAGCTCAGATACCTCAAGTGGGGAAAAGCATCAGGCCTTTTCCGGACCCGCTGTCCAGAAAAGTGCACTGAACTGGATTTTTAGACAGCAAAAAGCTCTGAGTGAGACCAACCTGAATTTTTTGCCCAGGAAGGTCACATCTCGGGCAATTGACTTGAGTGGTTGATCAGTCTTGGCCCTGTGGAGGCCTAGAAGGCCAGAGTTTTTTAAATGCACATATTTCAGAGATTTCACAATTAGCCCTCACTGACACTGCAAAGGCTCCTTGGGAAAGGTTGCCAAGACCCTGAGGAAAGCTTTTCGGGTTCAGAACTCACTCCTAAGAAGGCCACCTGCAGTGTACAGCCCTCTTCAAGTTGCAACTGGTCACATCAGGAAAAAGGACTCTTAAAACTTTTTATGTGCCTGTAGCCACACATGAGGTCAGCCCACTGACCCTTGGAGTACCTTTCTTTATCCTGGGTACAAGTGGGGGCAGGTCCAACGCTTCGGGTCTCTACAAGGATCTCAAACATCAGGTGCAGTCCTTATTCTCTTCTTCCGCAGGCCCAGAACATTTTCTGCTGAGCTGTGGGTGAGGTGCCACTTTTGTAGGATTTAGTAGCCAGTGGGTGGTGGTGACACCAGGATACTTGCTAATCAATGAAGAAAACCCTTCCAATTTTGTAGAACATCCTGTTTGCCTTACTGCAACTATCCCAAATTGCACCATTATAAGGGGAATCCAAGATGGTACAGACCATCTGCCACTAAAGGGAGCAGTGGACAGCCCGGAGACTGTTTAGGGTAATGACCAGTCCCATCCCCAGCTACACGGAACTGGTTCTGAGACGAGAGTCACCTACCACTGAGCTTGTGTTCAATCAGCTACTGAGGTCCTAGGGATCAAAGGCTTTCCTTCTTCAGGCTTACTTTATACAGGACTATGGATTAACAGGTCTCATCTTTGTCACTTATAAGTAAACAAAGTCCGGAACGTCTTCACATGCTCTTCTTGGGCCGAAGGTGTCACATAAGTCACATGCAGCCCATCCTGCTTAATAGGCATAAGACACTGTCCTACTCTGGGAGCAGTTTTAACACCTCATTAATGGAAAGCACTGGCCGGGACAGATGCTTACAGGCTAAAACAAATTAGTCTCTGGGAGCTTCAGACAGGGCAAGGATAACCTTCTAGAAGTTACTTTCCCTAAATATTTACTAGATATCTAATATCACCAATGAATTGGGGTTTTAACAAATATAAAAAGTTAGTGGTTGTACCATTTCTCCAGCTTGCCCTATCCCCGAATTTGCAAAATTAGCAGATTAATATGTACTCTACTTTTCTCATGGGACAGCAATAACATTCAGCAATGAAATTAGCTTTTTGGAGCTTGTCGTTATAAGTACATGCCACCATTATATTTCTACATGTCCCCATTTTAAATACTAAGCAACTTAATTTTTGGCCTATAATGGCTACTAAGTGGTGACTTACTAATATTTAAATGAAAGGTTTTTCCCCTGTCAAATGTGTTATTTTGACAGATTGGGATGGAGGTTTAAACTGCAGCATTCAGTCTACATTGGTAGGCTTGAAGCCATGTTTTCCTTGTCACACTAGTGAATGGCACAATAAGTGCTGAAGTCCACCTGTGACATTTATATTTCCATGCGACAGGTATGCTTGCTACACCACATACTACGGTCTTACTGGAACATTAGGTATGCCAGTTAGGAATCAGATAGCTGTACCACACTGTAGGGGTCACAGCACATACACTGGGGACTAGGCAGCAATGCCCCTGCCTGCAAAGCTTAAACACCAGCATTAAAATTAAGCAAAAAAATTGGTGAGACCATAAAAAAGGGCCATTTGCTCACACACTTTCTGCAAATTATATGCTCGCTACGGACAGATTTATGTTGTCATAACAGAAAGGGTGGGCAGTGATACGAGTAGAAAGCAAGGAAAGAAGAAGTTCAAACAAACATACTCTTGGTCCACAGTTAGCCTCACCTGGCTGCTCAGCAGACTACACCGCAACTGCTAGTGTTTTCCGGTGATAGTGTCCAGGTCACCTTCTAAAAAGTCTGTGAATCACAGCTGCCATTTCAAACTAAGAAAGCAGAGCATGGGGTGGGTGGTTCATACAAGGCAACACATTCTTCCCCCAAACTCCTGTCAAACCCATATGGTAGCTAATTTTTTTTATGGCATCCCGATGGAGGGAGGTTTAGTTGGGAAGACAGCAGTATTCATACTTCAGGTCTCGAAAAATCATTAAAGATTTTATTAGACCTGCACATCGAGTAACTTGAATAATCTACTTGACCTAACTGTTGTGTGCTAACCATGGGCGAATTTTGCGGATCTCGCGTTCGCGAATTTTGCGGATTTGCGAACTCGCAATCCGCAAAATCCGCGAATTCCCGCGAATTTGCGGATTTTTTTTTTGTGTGTTCGCAATTGTTTCTGCCAGTTCGCGAGGATTTGGTACTAGTTCGCAATTGCGAACTTACTTGTCGGCTCGCAACGGTCGCGACTATGTTGTTTCTACGTCTGGTTCATCATCACCGACTCCCAGCACCCTCTGTTTCACCACTGGCACCCTCTCTTTGACCCATGCCACCCTCTGTTACATCAATGCCACCCTCTGGTTCATCATCACTGTAGAAGATGGGGGGGAAAAGCAAGCCCACCTGCCCTGCTTGAACTGACATGAATTAATTTGGGGTTAGTTTATTAACAACACCTGCCCTGCCCCAACTGACAATAATGAATTAGGGGCTAATTAATGTGTCACTGAAAGAATTTCAAGTTCCAGCCTGGCACCTGCTTGTCTGCTCCTTTAGCTGTAAATCAGGACCTTTGTGGCATACAGTTAAGGTCAGAGCAGGGTCACACAATAGTTGCAAGCAGGCAACCGAATTCTGGAGGGCCCCCTCAGGAAGCACTACAAAGAATCGTTACAAATCATGAGGTTGACCTTTTGCACCTGCTCATTGCTTTTGCTTTTGCTGAAATCGTTTTTCGGTTTTTTTCGCGCTATTCGCGGGGCGCGGCGTCGTGCGAAACCGACCGCGGAAGCCGCCAATTCGTGCGAATGAGCATTTTATTTTTTTGCGGCTTGTTGTTTCGCGAGTTTTTTTGCAGTATTCGCGAGCCGCTTGCAGCGCAACACGCGAATTTACCCCAAGGTCGAGTACGGGCGCGGCCATTTTGTTTGCGTGACGTATTTCCGTTTCCGCCCGCTATGTATAATCTCGCGCAGTAAGCGCATTGCGAGTAGAGGTTCGCACGAGATCGCGCGGGAAATCTAGAGGTTCGCACAAGATCGCGAGGAAAATCTCGCGCGAACTTACTTTCGCGCTCGTGAACGGGCGCCGGCCATCTTGTTTTTCATTCATTTCCTGTGTCTGGGCATGGTGTTTAATCCTCTTGGTATCTTTGCCATCCTTTGCTTATTTTCAGTTTTTTTTTTACGATTTTGCTTCTTATCTATCCCTCTCTTTTCCTAGCTGTATATTTTTGTCTTTTCTGCTATTTTTCTTTACTTTTAAACTACTTTTTTAAACTCTTTTCTTTTCTTCTTCCCTATCCTATTCTTTCTTAATTTTCAACTTCTTCCTACCTTACCTGCCCAGACCATGGTCAAGCCAGGCGCCGTGAAGCTGCCCAGGCACTTGAGGGCCGCAGCGGCGGCGGGGAGTAGTGCTGGACCCAGTGCCAGGACAGCATGCGGGAGATTGAGGGGGGAGCAGGTGACTCGACGGGAGATATTCAGCCCGGAGGAAGTGGGCGCGCTGGTCTACTTCGTCCAGCGCCGCCTGCCCAGGACCATCGCGGGAGGCGGCAGGATCGCGGCCGGCGGCTACAACATGCGGGAGCGTCGGAAGCGGTGGGAGAAGGTGTGCTGGGCCATATCCCACCTCTACGGGGTCCAGCGCACCTACAGCCAGGTCACCCATCGCTGGACGGACCTCCTGGACCGCGGGCGCGACCTGCTGGACCAGCTCGGCTTGGAGATCCCCGGGCTTGGTGAGTAGTAGTAGCCATTTAATCACTCACTACTATGATGTTTTCTCCTGCTCTGTGTTGTTGTATTGCAAATATTTGTTTTTTACATGGAGCAAGCCAATAATGCCGCTGATGACGATTACATTGTAGTTAAATTATATTTCAAAATCTTCTGTGCATTTCAGGTGCACTGCTCTCCTTCTCAGTGGCGTTGCTACTATGCTTATTTGTTTTCTATTTCGTGGTCTCATTGGCCTGAGTAACTATTATGTATGAGTGTACTTTACAGAACTGCGTAATGCTAGACACTAGGGGGCAGATTACATTTACAAGCCCCTTGCGCCACGTTTACGTTGCCACGTTTACGTTGCCTTGCGTGACGCAACAGCGGCGTAAACGTGCCGCATCCCTGCGAGTCATTTACAGCATGACGCATCTAGGGAGATGCGTCACGTTATAAAGCCATGGGCCTGCACCACAATGGGTGCGTTCCTAGTACGCAGGGTGGGCGGTCCGGCGGCTGTGCGCCTCGCAAAATTGCCTGCGTGAAATCTACAAGATTTAACGCAGGCACTTCTGCGACGCTGCTACGTCAATTCAATTCCTTATGTCTGCTCGAAGCAGGCTAAAGGACTGACACAGCATGTTAAGTATTGGGTGGCCCTGAGCATTACTGGAGTTGCATTGCGTTGGCGACGTGACTCCAGCGATGCGCCGCTCTTACGTGACGAGATGCGTCACGCAAGTGCCTACCCTTGCGCCAGGGCGCGCCGCATTGTAAATGAGGCGCATCTGCCGTGTCGCAAGGGTAGTTTTGCGTGACGCATTTGATCTGGCGCATCTCTGGAGATGCGCCAGAACGCGTAAGTAAGTATGCCCCTAAGGGGCAGAATTGCAATTACCGTCGCATCCCTGCAAAGTAGCAGGGATGCGCCATTAATTGTGCGGCCCGCTACCACCACCAAACATGGTGCGCCGTATTTGCAATGCGGCGCACCATGGGCCCAAAACGTCACCGAAGCTTTACTGCTGGAGTTGTGTCACAACGATGGCGCAGCTCCAGCAATGCTCTGGGGTACCCTATCTCCCCAATGCTGGGTCAAGCCGTACGTCTGCTTCAAGCAGGTGCAGGGTTTGTGTGACGCATCATTGTCCTAAAGGTGACTGATTGAAATTTTGTAGATTTCCCTCAGCCACTATTAGGATGTGTTCCAGCGCAGGAATGCCCTCCCTTGCGCCGGAACGCCCCCTGATGGCGCAGGGCTTTATAACGGGATGCATCTCCCAAATGCGTCACGTTCTTATAATATTATACGCCGCACCATGGCGCCCTTTTTTGTTTAGCTGCTGCGTCACAAAAGTCACGCAAGAACGGCGCAAAAGAGCCGCAAGGGGCTTAAATCTGCCCCTTCCTTTGTACCCCTGACAATAAGAAAAATAGTGGCGGTGGATTGATAGTTTGACTATTTCAATGGCTGGTAATGTAGCAGGCAACTGTTAGTGTTGTCACTGATCTGACTGAAATCACAATGGAGTTTGTCTGTCACTTTGCGTCTTGCCTGCGGACTGCTGCCTGCCAGTCCTAGGTGAACGTTTCAGTACTTTGTTTAGTGAGTTACGTGACTTTCGAAGTCACAGGTCCGCAAATAAATGAAAACTAACCTTAATCAATATAAATTCACGGAAATATTTTGTTATTGTTCTTTTGAAATGTTTGATTTGGTTGACATTGACAAGCAACAATCATCCATGTTTTCTGTTCTTTCTTTCATGTTGTACGTCAGCTCCCCCCAGGGGCGAGAGGAGGACACAGGAGCAGCAGGCGGCGGATGCTGTTCAACAGGGCCAGGATCGGGCAGGCGAGGGCTCCTCTGCTGGCCCCAGTAAGTTTTCATTTTAGACAAGTACCTATTTTTCCTAGCGTTCCTCATTTGACTTTTTTCAAAATTGTCTTTGCTCTTCTTGTAGACTGTATCTAAATTCTTATCCTGCCTCTACTATGACTCCCTGTGGTATTACTAGATTATTCTTATTAGTCTGTCTGTGTAGCTAACTAAGATTGCACGGTTGGCGAAACTCCCATGATTCTAGTCAACAATAGCTCTATCAACTTAGTGCAGTCCTCTGGGATTGTCCATAATGTCTTTTGAAGTGTTCTATCTGGACTCATGCTTGCAAAAATTGCAAAACCTTTCGCTCAGTCACTCTAGTCTGGACCAAAATACACAGATTGTATTTAAGTTTAAAAGCTTTATTAAAAGTAAACACATTTATTAAAATGAAGTCATAATAAAACTAAACGTTTAACTGATAATGGAAAAGTGGTTAGTGCTGACGATTAATTGAAGACATTTCTTGTGGTCGAGCCGAGCTCTCACCTGGTTTCAACTTGATCTTGTTGTTAGAAGTCCATCTTCTGTCTGTGTGGAGAAAAATGGTGCGTGTTAAAAAAACAGCCTTCATCAGTTGTGCCAAAAAGTGCAGCAAGACAACCTTCCCTGGAAAAAGGGACATTTTTTTTAACTTTAACGTACACAGTCACAAATTACATTGTTTTCACATGTCTTCATTCCTAGACCAAAGACTAGTGAGTGCTTTATTCTAACAATCTTAAATGTACTTTGTAGGTGGAACATCTGGTGGCGGGGCCAGTGTGGAGGTGGTGGTGCTCGACACGGAGGCAGAGGGCGATTCTTCAGGGGAGGAGGCGGCGGCTGTGAGATTTGAGACGGTGGTGGTGGCGGCCAGAGGTAAGCTCTTATATATTCCTTACTTATTGAGATTGAAGACTAGCTGGGAAGGCAAGAATATGAGATGCATGGCTGGGTGAATGATGAAGCAATGATGGGTGGAAGGACAACAGCCTGGGTGGGTGACACAGAAACTGTATGTGTCCATATACCTGGATCATGCTACTATCTGACTCTTAGATAGCATATGTGTATCTAAAGCAGGGGTACTCATAGTACGGCCCGCGGGCCGGTGGTGGCCCGGCAAGCCTTCCTTGGCGGTGCGCAGACCTTGCAGACAATCACTGCTCCCCCGGCCCCCACAGAGCAGAGTGGAGATGCAAGGCCACAAAGAGGTGAAATAGAACAAAGCCTCTGTGGGGCCGGGCAAGCAGTGATTGTCAGGGTGGAGAAGCAGGGTCGCTACAACAAACAAAGCCTCAATAATATGTTAATGGTCTTTTAAAGACCTGTTAAGTACTTTGGTGTTGTTGTCTGTGTGTGCGCGTTGAGGAAGCGGTCTCAACCCGGGCTGAAGGCTGACACAGATAGACACACACACAGTGAGATGACAGAGGGGGAGGTAGAGGGAGGGCAGGAGGGAGAGAGAGATGGAGAGGGAGGGCAGGAGGGAGAGCAGGAGGGAGAGAGATGTATGTAAATGCTGGGTCTGGTGGCTCAGTGGGTGAGGGCATCTGCTGCAGGGACCTGTGTGCAACCTCATGGTCACAAGTTATCGTTTTGCTTTAGCCCCGCCCCCTCTGACTCCGCCCCCACCAGTGCGGCCCTCGGCCCCAAACTACACTGTAAATGTAGCCCCTGAGAGAAAGTTTGTGAGTACCCATGATCTAGAGAGAGTAGACGGTCAGTGGATGAACTAAGTGTAACTTTGAAGAGCATGTAACACTGCACCCGCACGTCCGTTCCAGTGTAGGAAAGGCAAGGAAAAGAACTTTTAATTTTGTCCAAATACTACCATCAATAGTAGCAGTAGTTTGTATTGCAAGCACTGCATAGATCCGGTTATTACGGTGGCCACTCCCTACCTCTCTTAATAAGTTTAGTAGTACTCAGTCATTCATGTGTGGATGTATCACTGGACACTCAATAAAAAGCAAAGCACCAAAAGTCATCCCATATATAAGCAAAAACATCCCATTTGAAGTGATAGATAATCAGATTATTTATCTTCTTCAATTTTCCATTTCTAGTACTCATTTCCACTGTAGGGTGAAAGTTAAATTAATTAAGGAGTAGCCCTTGAGTTGTAACAGAGTATTCTCAGTGCCGCCCGTAATAGAAAAGTAAGAGCTTCACCACCTGCATGTACTGGACGGGTACAGTAACGCAACGCAAGTCTAGGTCACTCCTCATGGCGTGCGTCTCTTTTTCTCGGGTGCAAGTTTACTGCGCTGGCATTATGCCGGCTTGCAGAAGATAACGTACCAATTTTCCAAAACAAGAGACAAGAAGAAGAATAAGACTGGTGTACTTTCATAGTCGACTCTAATGGAAGTCCATAGTGCTCGTTGAATTTGTTCCTTAAACTCCCACTAATGTTAGAGCAAGGATGAAGAAGTGTGAGGTTAGATAGATACTGGCCTCAATAGTTATGTAATGCGTTTGCAAGTTGCTAGTTGTAGTGCAACACAAATTTCTGCTGAATGATTGAGTTAATCTTAAGGAGCATTGGTTACAGACTATGTCTTTCTTTCTTCATATAGGTTCTCCTTCCAAACGAACAAGGAGGAAGGAGCTGGCTAGAGCGGCCCGGCAACGGAGGATCGATGCCACTGTGGCCGAATATCGGCGGCTGGTGGCCCTGGAGGACGAAGAAAGTGTGCAGTCGACCACAACAACTACGTCGTCTGCATCGGCCTCCGTTCCCCCATGGGCTGCCAGTGCCACCCAGCACAGTGGTCCACCCAGACTGAGCCGGGCTGCCAAAGCCAAACGCCACCGCCGAGTAGCAAGGACAACAGCTACAGCTTCCTCTCACAGCCGTTGCACCTACAAGGCATTGAAGGCACGCCTGCGCCGCAGTACCCTGATGGTGTCCCGCCTCCAGCAGGAGCTCCACCACTTTTCCAACCAGTTGGAGGGGCTCCGCGTAGAGCACGCCTTGCTCCGCCAGGAGCATGATGCCCTGGCCCAAAAAGTTGACAGCATCCGCCCATAGTGTCCCTTGCCCCTTTTTTAGAGACTTTTGGGGAGTGGGAATTGGGAGTTGGGTTTTTGGGGACTTTTGAAGGACAATCGTTGGGGTTAGGGAGGGTCTTGCGGGAGATTATTTTGTTAGGGATATAAATATACTTTTTCAAACTTTATCTGAGCATACCCGTTTCTTACTGCTTGCCTGGTGGGTGGGGGTTTAACGTTGACTTTGTTTTCCTGAAAGTTTAGTTCCATTTTCTTCCTTTAAGTGTAAATGCCCAAATGTTTTCAACACTAAGTGCCTCTCACAGACGAAGTGAATCCAAGAGTCCTAGGACTTTAGTAGTACTACCTTCAGTCTCTCGTCTCTCGTACTAATACTCCATTATACCCCCAAACCACCAAACGCTTATCTTACCTGTAATTTGTGTTTGAAAGTAGGGCTAGACCCAGGGCTGGCTCCACGGGAGACAGCGAATATGGTTGGCAATCTTGGTCGGATAAAATTTCCTCATAGCGGTGGTACTAGTGGTGTGACACAGTGGCAGTTGCATGCCTATGAAAAAAAAGAAAATGAAATCTGGTTTGTCCTCCTGAGCAATTCAACGGTACAACTGAGAATATAGCAGGTGACAGAAGTACAGTAGAACAGTGCCACATTGTAGCCTAACAAATGGTAAAGTATAACTACTAATTCGGTTGAAGTTCTTTCACATTAGCAATGGTTCTTTGTCAAGCAGAGTAAGAATATATCCTCGGATTTCTTCACCAGCCTGTTGCTATCACCTTATCCTCCCCAGCAAGTGTGTGGATTTATTGCTGTCATTTAGTCACACATCAATCAAAACCACACAGCCCGGGGGAAGAGGGTTAGGGTTTGAAAAATGGATGGGTACGGGGGTTTTTGGGAAAGGTTTTGGGAGACAAGAAAAAATAGCACAGCATACACAAACAATTGTGAACATAAACAAATCTTTGGGTACAAACCTATCCATCAATCTTTGAAAGTGCATGCACTACTGCATACATGTCAGTGAAAAGTAAGTAGTACATTCGACAACTGTGGAAGAATAGAAAGAATGCGACAGTACAGGGCCTGTGTGGAATTATTGATAACGATATTCAACATAAGGTCTCTGTACTTAGCCAGATACCCGAGCGAGAGCCTTGCTGGTCACTATAAATCCATTCACAACAACACTCAGTGGGGTTGGTCTGGAAGGTATAGTAGATAGAAAAGGAGAAATTGCTTGTTTTCTAGGTGTCCCCTCACTCACCAGGGTTGCCCCTTGGTGACATGCTTCATCATTGGGGCCATCCCAGTCCTCTACGGCCTGGGGCGTGCTGCGACTTGCGAATTACGTAGGAGCACTTACAAATGACTATGTGTGGTGCAGATGTGATAGTGGAGTGGACTAAGTGATGTGTTAAGGGATCAATTTAGAAGCAGAGAGAGATCCAAGAAATGCAGTCACAGTCAGAGAAAAAGGCAAGGGATACTGTATCTATGTGGTTGTAGTGGTCCTGTTGGAAGTGGTAAGTAAGTTGCCTGCAGAAAAAAAATCCTCCTTTTAGCGGCACTCCTCCTTTGCAGCCGACGCTTCATCCATCGATGTTGGTCACCAGAAGACACCCTGTAAAAAAAAGCACAGCATAGACAAAGAATGGAACATAAACAATTCTTTGGGTACAAACCTATCCATCAATCTTTGAAAGTGCATGCACTACTGCATGCATGTCAGTGAAAAGTAAGTAGTACATTCGACAACTGTGGAAGAAAGAATGCGACAGTACAGGGCCTGTGTGGAATTATTGATAACGATATTCAACATAAGGTCTCTGTACTTAGCCAGATACCCGAGAGCCTTGCTGGTCACTATAAATCCATTCACAACAACACTCAGTGGGGTTGGTCTGGAAGGTATAGTAGATAGAAAAGGAGAAATTGCTTGTTTTCTAGGTGTCCCCTCACTCACCAGGGTTGCCCCTTGGTGACATGCTTCATCATTGGGGCCATCCCAGTCCTCTACGGCCTGGGGAGTGCTGCGACTTGCGAATTACGTAGGAGCACTTACAAATGACTATGTGTGGTGCAGATGTGATAGTGGAGTGGACTAAGTGATGTGTTAAGGGATCAATTTAGAAGCAGAGAGAGATCCAAGAAATGCAGTCACAGTCAGAGAAAAAGGCAAGGGATACTGTATCTATGTGGTTGTAGTGGTCCTGTTGGAAGTGGTAAGTAAGTTGCCTGCAGAAAAAAAATCCTCCTTTTAGCGGCACTTCTCCTTTGCAGCCGACGCTTCGTCCATCGATGTTGGTCACCAGAAGACACCCTGTAAAAAAAAGCACAGCATAGACAAAGAATGGAACATAAACAATCCTTTGGGTACAAACCTATCCATCAATCTTTGAAAGTGCATGCACTACTGCATGCATGTCAGTGAAAAGTAAGTAGTACATTCGACAACTGTGGAAGAAAGAATGCGACAGTACAGGGCCTGTGTGGAATTATTGATAACGATATTCAACATAAGGTCTCTGTACTTAGCCAGATACCCGAGAGCCTTGCTGGTCACTATAAATCCATTCACAACAACACTCAGTGGGGTTGGTCTGGAAGGTATAGTAGATAGAAAAGGAGAAATTGCTTGTTTTCTAGGTGTCCCCTCACTCACCAGGGTTGCCCCTTGGTGACATGCTTCATCATTGGGGCCATCCCAGTCCTCTACGGCCTGGGGCGTGCTGCGACTTGCGAATTACGTAGGAGCACTTACAAATGACTATGTGTGGTGCAGATGTGATAGTGGAGTGGACTAAGTGATGTGTTAAGGGATCAATTTAGAAGCAGAGAGAGATCCAAGAAATGCAGTCACAGTCAGAGAAAAAGGCAAGGGATACTGTATCTATGTGGTTGTAGTGGTCCTGTTGGAAGTGGTAAGTAAGTTGCCTGCAGAAAAAAAATCCTCCTTTTAGCGGCACTCCTCCTTTGCAGCCGACGCTTCGTCCATCGATGTTGGTCACCAGAAGACACCCTGTAAAAAAAAGCACAGCATAGACAAAGAATGGAACATAAACAATTATTTGGGTACAAACCTATCCATCAATCTTTGAAAGTGCATGCACTACTGCAAGCATGTCAGTGAAAAGTAAGTAGTACATTCGACAACTGTGGAAGAAAGAATGCGACAGTACAGGGCCTGTGTGGAATTATTGATAACGATATTCAACATAAGGTCTCTGTACTTAGCCAGATACCCGAGAGCCTTGCTGGTCACTATAAATCCATTCACAACAACACTCAGTGTGGTTGGTCTGGAAGGTATAGCAGATAGAAAAGGAGAAATTGCTTGTTTTCTAGGTGTCCCCTCACTCACCAGGGTTGCCCCTTGGTGACATGCTTCATCATTGGGGCCATCCCAGTCCTCTACGGCCTGGGGCGTGCTGCGACTTGCGAATTACGTAGGAGCACTTACAAATGACTATGTGTGGTGCAGATGTGATAGTGGAGTGGACTAAGTGATGTGTTAAGGGATCAATTTAGAAGCAGAGAGAGATCCAAGAAATGCAGTCACAGTCAGAGAAAAAGGCAAGGGATACTGTATCTATGTGGTTGTAGTGGTCCTGTTGGAAGTGGTAAGTAAGTTGCCTGCAGAAAAAAAATCCTCCTATTAGCGGCACTCCTCCATTGCAGCCGACGCTTCGTCCATCGATGTTGGTCACCAGAAGACACCCTGTCCACTGCCTGCCTGATGCTGAATTGTGGCTCGCTACTGTGAAGCCTGACTCCATCCTTTTTTCCCCATTGCAGAGACTGAAACCCGGCCTGTAGTTATTCAACGAAAAACAGGAAGTGATATAATATTACAACACCACTGATAAATAAATATAAGGTATGTAGGCTGTGGAGTGCAAAAAGTCACAATTTGATTTTCCTAGTAGACAGTACAATATTTTTGAAAGTGCGTACTCTGAGTCACCTTTTGAAGGATAAATAAGTATGGGCAAATTAATGTAGCGGATCTTGCCCCTCAAGCTAGGTGTACTGTAAACTGTGTTTTAGAACAAAATTAGATCTTCCTAGCAGTGCTCCCACCCAGACCCTTACTAAAGCCAGTCGCAAAAATGTAGAAGACCCCCAATCAAATCTCAAAAAACGAGGCCTAGCAGAAAACTGGTGACAAAACTTACTTTGAAAGTAAAAGTAGGCCGAAGTACCCCCTTCCTAATTACCCATTACCCACCGTGGATTGCATTCAAACCACTTGCAAGCAACCAAGCAAAAGTAGCCATAGCCAGCATCGCTCCAAGACTCGAAATCCCTCCCCACTCAAACACATGCAATAGAAATACTGCTAACCCTAACGAACCCTAAGTTAAGAATAGTGGCAAAGGCTTTCTTTAACTATGCCAAATCCCCCCTTTCCCACACAGGATTTTCTTCAAATGACTTGCAACCAAAATTACACATTCTCACGAGTGCTCTAAGACCCCAGAACTCAGTTGGAAAAATCTAGAACACCCCGAAACACATGCAATCCTGCTGCTAGGGCTAACCCTAACAAACCCTAAGTTACAAAAAGTGCCAAAACTAAAGGCTTTTTCGCGAGGATTTTGTCCCAACCACTTCTACCCGGTATTAGACCTTCCCAGGAATGCTCCAAGACCCGGCAACCCACCCGCCAAGAAGCATAACACCCCCAAACAGGCCAAAAGCAAAATCTCATACTTGCAATATTTCTGGGCCTTCGGTCCAAACGCGCTGCGTAGCTAGGCCATAAGTCGGGGTTGGCACGACGGATTTCCTGAAAAGCAAATGCAATCAAGATTAGAGTGTCCCAGCAATGCTCCCAGACCACGAAACTCACCCACAAACAGACGGAACCCCCCTAAGAGCACCTCAAAGGCAAGCAAGTCATCAAAAACACAAAAAAAATTCCGCCTGGGATTTGGTCCAAAACACTTTTATCCGGTATTAGAGCTTCCCAGCAATGGCCCCAGAGCCGTCAACCCAGGAGAAAACGAGTAGAAGACCCCCAAACAGCCAAAGAGCAAAAGTACAAAAATGGGGACTTAGTCAATTTTTCACAAATTTCCCAAATCACTCCGCGCGCGCTCTGCAGCTAGGCCCTAAGTCCCCTCTGCCACCATGGATTTGCTTCAAACCTCTTGCAAAGTAAAGTATATATAGCCAGCAGTGCTCCCAGACCACGACACTCACCCACAAACACCAGGAAGCCCCCCAAACAGGCCCCCGAAAACGCTACATAGAGCAAAATGTCAGAAATAGCCAAAAAAAAAATCGGCCTGGATTTTGTCCCAACCACTTCTACCCGGTATTAGACCTTCCCAGGAATGCCCCAAGACCCGGCAACCCACCCGCCAAGAAGCATAACACCCCCAAACAGGCCAAAAGCAAAATCTCATACTTGCAATATTTCTGGGCCTTCGGTCCAAACGCGCTGCGTAGCTAGGCCATAAGTCGGGGTTGGCACGACGGATTTCCTGAAAAGCAAATGCAATCAAGATTAGAGTGTCCCAGCAGTGCTCCCAGACCACGAAACTCACCCACAAACACCAGGAAGCCCCCCAAACAGGCCCCCGAAAACGCTACATAGAGCAAAATGTCAGAAATAGCCAAAAAAAAAATCGGCCTGGATTTTGTCCCAACCACTTCTACCCGGTATTAGACCTTCCCAGGAATGCCCCAAGACCCGGCAACCCACCCGCCAAGAAGCATAACACCCCCAAACAGGCCAAAAGCAAAATCTCATACTTGCAATATTTCTGGGCCTTCGGTCCAAACGCGCTGCGTAGCTAGGCCATAAGTCGGGGTTGGCACGACGGATTTCCTGAAAAGCAAATGCAATCAAGATTAGAGTGTCCCAGCAGTGCTCCCAGACCACGAAACTCACCCACAAACACCAGGAAGCCCCCCAAACAGGCCCCCGAAAACGCTACATAGAGCAAAATGTCAGAAATAGCCAAAAAAAAAATCGGCCTGGATTTTGTCCCAACCACTCCTACCCGGTATTAGACCTTTCCCAGGAATGCCCCAAGACCCGCGGCGCCAACCCACCCGCCAAGAAGCATAACACCCCCAAACAGGCCAAAAGCAAAATCTCATACTTGCAATATTTCTGGGCCTTCGGTCCAAACGCACTGCGTAGCTAGGCCATAAGTCGGGGTTGCCACGACGGATTTCCTGAAAAGCAAATGCAATCAAGATTAGAGTGTCCCACCAGTGCTCCCAGACCACGAAACTCACCCACAAACAGACAGCCCCCCCTAAGAGCACCTCAAAGGCAAGCAAGTCATCAAAAACACAAAAAAATTTCCGCCTCGGATTTGGTCCAAACCACTTTTAGTGCTTCCCAGCAATGGCCCCAGAGACCCGTCAACTCACCTGCAGAGAGGTAGAACAACACCCCCACAAGTGCTGAGTCTTTCTTCATTGGGCATAAACCAGCCCTCTGCTTTGATGGAAATAGGAGTCTGGAGGAGGAGGATAGAGGAGCATGTTCTTCTGAACTTGTGAACCTGAGGAATGCAGACTGCGGCACCTTCAAATCAATTAGCAAACAAGTGAAGACAGTTCTGGTGATGGGCTTGTTTTTGTGATTATCTGATTAAAGTTTGAATTATATTAACTGTGCACAACAAAGAAAGACAGACACACAGGAATAAAAGTGAATAAGGATGAAAAAGAAAGTTATTGATTCGTTGTCTCATTTTCAGGGCTCGGTATCACGGTCCAGGAATAAGAATAAGGCTTCGTCATCATACTCTGCGAATTCAGGCAGGGTGAGCTCAGTGTCACCTGACAGAGTAGAAATTCCCTCATCTATGTTGCTGGCCACCTCCTCTTCATCCGGCACGCTCTCTCGTACTCTGAAATCTGGTGGTATGAGGTGCTGATTCATCTTGATCATTGTTAACCTCTCCACATTTTTGGGCGAGAGGCAGCTCCGTTTGGGAGTTACAATCCCACCAGCCGCACTGAAAACCCGTTCAGAAGACACGCTTGCGAGTGGGCAAGACAAGTAGTTTAAAGCAGGTTGGTGAGCTGTGGCCACAATTCTTTTTTCCCATGCCAATACGCCAATGGGTCAGAATTAACATAGACCTCTGTTGAGTCATTCAGATAGTCCTTCACCATCGACTCAAGGTCCTCATCCAAGGTTCCTCCACTTTGCTTAGCTCTTGCTGTGCCTCTGACCTTTTGAGAACCAAACCCACGCAGAGCTAGCCAATCCTCTTCAGCCTCCAATGTTTCTGTTGTCTTTCGTGCAGATGATCCGGTTGCCGGTGTCTTTAACGGCTGAGAGGTCACTTGTGCCACAGCCACAGGTGCAGAAGTGGATTGTTTTGACTGGGGATGGCCTGCTGATGTACTGCCATTTCCTTCAATTTCCAGCCGTTCTGTTTCAAACTTCTTGGCTGACAAGGCTAGCCAACGTTTGTACTTTGGAACATGTTCATCATCAAAAGGAAAGAATGCTTGGCCTGCCAGCGCCTTTTTGTAGCGTGGATCCAGAATAGTAGCACAAATGTAATGCTGTTCTGAGTGGATCTTTTTAAGACGTTCATCACCTTGTAGGAGCTCTAATAATTGCTCAGCCAGAAGCAAAGAGTCTTGGTTTTTGTCATCTTTTCCAAACACAGAACACACCTCCTTCAGTTGGTCCTCCAGCATGTACAACAATGGGATAGCTTTTCCCAAATTAGAGTCCTCCTTGCTGACTGCACGCGTGAAGAACTCAAAAGGACGAAGCATGCGTGTCAGGCTTTCAACTATGTTCCATTGCGGCCCACCCATCCTCAGCTCCTCTATACCCTCTTTAAAGAAATATTGATCGAGTTCCGTATACTGCTCATACAGACGCTCAAGCATGTAGAAGGTTGAGTTCCAACGTGTTACCACCTCCTGGATGAGTGCTTTCACTGGCATTTGACGTTGATATAGCAGGCTCCTCAGCTGCTTCCGGGCCTTAAAAGAATGCCTGAAATGCTTGCACATTTTTCGGCAGGTCTCCAATACACTGTACGCTGCACTGCCTTTATTACCCAAGAATTTTTGGACAACCAGGTTTATACAGTGCGCCAAACACGGCACTCTGAAATAGTAACCGTCCCTCATGGCCTTAACTATATTGGCGCCATTGTCCGTGGAAACATAACCAACCTTGCGTTTTAGTGGGGACAGCCAGTTAAGGACCTTTGTGTTAAAGACATCCAAAATGTTTTCTGCTGTGTGACGTTTCTCCAAACCAAACATGGCTAGTGTTGCATGTTTCCGAGCACCTTTAAAAACAATGTTAGTGTCAACACCTGCGTTTAGCTTTGCTTTAGCCCCTGAAAAAGATACCCAGTGTGCAGTGATGCACATGTAATCAGCGCCTGCGCCACTGGTCCACATGTCTGTTGTCAGATGTATAGTGTGAACAGCACTCTTCTGCAAAGCTGCCCCAATCACCTTCAGAACATCTTCATGTAGTGCTGGAACCGCAACTCGGGCAAAATAGAACCGGCTAGGAACCTTCCATTTAGGGAAGAGCGCTGTCACTAATTCTAGAAAACCAACCCCTTCTACAAAAGAAAAAGGGAGAAGGTCCAGAGCTAGCATTTTAGCCAGCTTAGTGTTATACAGACGGGTCATTGGGTGGTTGCGTTCATATTGCGCTTCTGTAAACAACATCTTTTTAATGTTGCCCTGGACCAAGGATTTACGGGATGATGATGATCTCTTCGACCCAGTTACGCTCGCTGATGAACTTTTCCGCATTGATGTCTCACTCTCTCCCACACTCTTAGTGTGGCTCCCATGGGGTGTGCTGCTGACAGGGGAACTGGGTGTAAGTGAAGTGTTTGAATCGTCTTCTACCTCCTCGTCATCACCAGATGAAAAATCAACGTTTTCATTACGTGCAATTGCGGCTTTCTTGAACGCCTCTAGGTGCGGAAACCATTGGACAGGGTGCGCTCTCTCAAGATGACCTCTCTGGCCTCCGGTACCATAGTTAGAACCAAGCTTACCACGACTAAATCGAAGCTTACAAAGGCTACAAATGGCTACGTTTTCCTTTTTTGAGCAAACACTAAAGAAGTCCTAAACTGGAGACTTGAAATGTCTTCGGGGGCCGGAGGAGGCGGCGATACTGGTGGTCCTGCTGCTAATGCCAGATGAAGTGGAGGATGTGGATTGCCGAACTTCAGTACGTTTTGCACTTTCACCACCACGAATTGAGGTCGAGGACGAGGTGGGTACCTTCTTGCGAGGAAGAAATATGGAAGCGGTAGGTTTTGGTGTACTACTTAACTCCAAATCTAATGATTCCATTTCCATTGCCTCCTCGCCGACATCATCATCACGCTCAGCAGCTTCTCGGGATAGGGTCAAAATGTCTCTTTGCTGCATGCCCGGTGGGGCTGCAGTGACCTTTGTGATGACTGGCTCGTCATCATCGTGAGAGGCTTCATCACCAGCAGTATCTGTCACTTCTTGTTGAGCCTCATCACACTCCATAGGTTTGAGTTTTTGGACGACCTTCCTTTTACGCTTAGGTACCGGTGTCAGATCATGGTGTGCCTCAATGTCAGACCGCAGTTGTGGTTCCCAAGACAGATCACTTGCATCAGAACGAGGTGGGCTTGAAGAAGATGTAGACACCCCCCTTGATCTTTTCCTTGCTAGGGATGTGGAAGACAATGAATGATCATCAGGAGGAGTGGCTTCCAATGATACCTCGGCTTCATTGTCGATTTCCTGATGTGCCCCTACTTCGGGAGGAACAACTATTGTGGGCACTTGTGAACCTCCATGCACCTTTGCTCGCGCATCTCCTTTTGCTGCCTCTCCTTCCACATGTACTTGGGCGTGTACTTGCACATGGTGTTGTTGTTGCGGCTGTGGTTGTTCAACACTTGTCAGATGAGTTACAACAACCTGTGTTGATTCAGGGACATTGCTGCTACTTTCTTGCGATGAGCCAACATCACTGGTCGATGGTGATTGGAGAAGTACACTGACTGCCTCTGAAGCACTCAAGGGCTTTGACTTAAGTTGGCGTGGTGGTGGAGGCACTGAACCCAATGGAGCAGGGGTGCTGCTCCCAGCTTGGTCCCCAGCAGATCCTGCTGCTGCAGGCGTACTTTTTTTTTTGCTCCCAAAAAACGTGGCGGGTGGCACACCAGCCTCCTTGGTAACTTGCTTCTTCTGCTCCTTACTAGCAACTTTCTTGCTAGAGGAGCTACGGAGAACTTTCTTTGGGGGCGGGGCCATCTTCTTCAGAGCAGGTCAGACAGCAGGCCGCAGTTGCACGAATTGTAGAGTTGTCTGAGGCCAGACGTGACGTCGCGTGACGTTATGCTGCACACACACACCGCTGCAGGACTTCTTCCTGGCACTGGTGGTTCTCTTGAGTCTTGTGCACCTAAAAAAAATGGAAGACAGAGGAACATCAGTTCAGTTATAGAGCACAAAAAATCGAAAAACACTGCAAAATCAGCACAATCCCAATCCATCCATGCCCTCCATAATGTTTAAATTCAAGACAACCCACAGAAAGACTAGGCCCATGCAAGACTCACTACCCCTGGGCATAAATAAAGGTTGAAAAGTAGGCAAAATGGTTGGAGGCCTAACAACAAAGCCTGCATTCAAAATGGCCACTTGCCTCCTAGCACATGGCCAGGGCCTGCCTGTACCAGCACTCAAAATGGCCCCCACCCACATGGCCTGTCCCCATGAACACCCCCAAAAATCGAAAAACACTGCAAAATCAGCACAATCCCATTCCATCCATGCCCTCCATGATGTTTAAATTCAAGACACCCCACAGAAAGACTAGGCCCATGCAACACTCACTACCCCTGGTGAAAAGCCCACAACAACAGGCCAAAAAAACGAAAATCACAGAAAAATCAGCACAATCACAAGCCATCCAGGCCCTCCATGATGTTTAAATTCAAGACACCCCACAGAAAGACTAGGCCCATGCAACACTCACCACCCCTGGTGAAAAGGCCACAACAACAGGCCAAAAAAACGAAAATCACAGAAAAATCAGCACAATCCCATTCAATCCATGCCCTCCATGATGTTTAAGTTCAAGACAGCCCACAGAAAGACTAGGCCCATGCTAGACTCAAATACCCCTGGTGAAAAGGCCACAAGTACAGGCCCAAAAAACGAAAATCACTGAAAAATCTGCACAATCCCATTCCATCCATGGCCTCCATGATGTTTAAATTCAAGACAACCCACAGAAAGACTAGGCCCATGCAAGACTCACTACCCCTGGGCATAAATAAAGGTTGAAAAGTAGGCAAAATGGTTGGAGGCCTAACAACAAAGCCTGCATTCAAAATGGCCACTTGCCTCCTAGCACATGGCCAGGGCCTGCCTGTACCAGCACTCAAAATGGCCCCCACCCTGACGTAAATAATTAATTTACTCTCTTAATTTCTATGCAGGTAAGTACTTAATCAATGATAACTCAATCAGAAGGAAAGAAAACAGAGTCCGTGGTGTTAGAGTTTCTAAGGGTTTTATTCCTCATAAAGGAATCAGGATATCATGTTCTGACCACCACAGGGGTGTCAGAAGGGATAGATGAGCGCGCTCTCGTTTATTGACAATACATAGCTTATATACTTGATTTACATCATAAGGTTCAATGTAAGAGGCGTAACAGCTGAGAGAAGACAAGATAACAGTATACACGTGGTACCAATACATCATCAAGAGGCGTAAACTAGGCGTGAACTAGAGGTGTGTGCTAGAAACGTCACTGATAGGTGACGCAAGTGGGTGGCACCAAGGGGTGGTGCTAACAGAATGTTGCAATGTCAGCAGAAATCGGAAGCTTGGATGCGCGCGCAGCTGCATGACGTGTGATTGACGGGGTGCAGGGGTCTTGACATTTACACTGACGGAAAGAGACAGAAGTCTGGCATGTCAGATCAACTTGTACTTCTATCATATCTGATATCTGATGTTTAGGAACTATACTATCTGGGCGGAAAGGTCTCTAGGGTGGAGGCTACTCTATGCTAACTGTAGATGCGTGTATGAGCGCCTAAGTGTCTACATGTGAAGCGTGGGGGCACGGGGCCTTCCATGGAAGCATGGCAACGGAGGCTATGAATTACTTGCATTAAGACAGGTCGGCCCTTTTTGGCTCTGCAGCTGGAGAGGATGTTTACAGGATCTAGTAGGCAGGAATGTATTCTCGGGGAGCGGAACAGATAACTCGAAGGTTATAGTCAGTCTTGGCAGAAAGCAGGCTTGAGCTGAGCGCGAGGGGCCGCGCTGAATGTAGGACAGAGTTCACGAGTACAGAGGTAGCCTGGGCAGAGTCAGGAGCCACAAAAGAGGTTCAGATGGCAGGAATTCAGGGCCTACTCTGGCTAGAGCAGGAAAATGTGAAAAGTGTACTACAAAAAGACGGTGGCATAGCATACTTAGGAACGGACTATATAATCCATTCATGGTGCTTCTGAAAGAGGACAAGTTGACGGTGGACGCAAATGTATTTGCGTCTTCATAGCTGGCACAGGAGGGAAGTTACATGCACTTTAAGCTGGTACATGGAGTCGGTGGGGTACGCGCTAGGGAACACATCATGACCAAAATTTAATTTTCCTCATTCCCTCCTTGTTCCCTACGGACCCTTCATGAAATATCGATCCTCATGAATCGATCAGTCTGTTCTTGTAACATCATTTGTTCTTCTTTCTTTCGGTTACGTTTTGAGTGGAAACTGGAATGTTCAATACAAGAGGTGGCACACAGTCCACAGATCGCTGGCCCACACTGCAGGCACAGGCAACAACTGAATACTAGGACTAGGCCAATGCCTAGGAAGGATAGGATCTTCCATCCCCAAGCTGTTAACGTTGTCCAGAACCAACCGGACCAAGTCCAGGTGCCTGGATTCTGATGTATCTGATTTGCAATTTCATGAAGACGGGTGATAGCTTGATATACAGATGGTGCATTCTGTGGAATGAAAACACAGCAGCTTGACCCGATGACCTTGCAGGCTCCACCTCTATCTGCCAAGATGACGTCAATTACAAGACGATTCTGAAGAACAACAACCCGCATAGCGGACTGCTCTTCTGTTAAGTTACCTAAGGCGGAGGTAGTTTCATTTACTACGGCTTCAAGTGTTCTAGTTAATCTGCGTATTAATTTACTATTCTGGACAGGGCCTAAGAAGAAAAAGAATCCTTTATTAAAATCAGTGTACTGTTCCCATGCCGTTTCTGTGTAGTCGACAAGGGGGGCACCTCTTCTGGCTCTATTCTTTACTAGATTTCTATTTCTATGGTAATCAGAAGGGGCTAGAAAAACAGGTGGCAGAAGGAATGCAATGTAACAGGTACCATCCCAATCTGGAGGTAGGCGAATGTATGCGGTATGACCACAAACAAAGTAAGAATGACTGATAGCTTTGAAAGATGATTTTCCATCATCACTGAATTCGACCACAGTAGTGCATTTACTATGACCTAAGTGTACTGAACCTTTCTTCTTGATACATAATTCACCAGTGACTGGCAGTACTGACATAATAGGTAGAACTGGTGTGGCTTCGGATTCGACAGTAAGAATCATAAGGCTAATTGTATAATTACCTAATCCATATACTTCATTTTCTAGATCAGTTCCTATTCTAATGGGGAGTCCCTCCTTATCCGGGTAACAGATGTCTAGTAGGACCAAGTTCAGGTTTCCCCAAACCCAACCCCCATCGAAAACAGCAATGTCGGGATCTAAAGAATTAATTATCTTAAACCATGCTCCACAGGAGCCATTGTGAGAGAACGGATACGGAAAGAGAGGCAGTGCTCCCTTGTAATTCTGGTAGGGAGGGAGTCGGCCACATATCCAGCAATTTGTAGCATTGTTAGTTTGATGAGAATGATGTAACATACTAATGAATGTATTGTTGCGCAGCGCGAGTCTGTAGGAAAGCTCATGAGGAGGTAACTCACTAAAAGTGTGTTCAGCAGAGACATTGTAAGCACATTGTTCACACTTGAAGATAGGATAGTATATAGGTAACAAGATGCTAGCAACAATTATTAATATACTTAGAATAAACATTATTATTAGTGTCACTATACAGTGACTACGAAGTGATTTGCAGTATGTTCTTTTCTTTTCCTCTCTCTCTCTAACTCGATCTAGGGGATACATGTCAGAAACTATTTAACCGATTCACCTAGGGGAGGACTTAAACAATTAAACTGTCTGACTTGTTAGATCGTAACTTCATACGGTATTGTTCTTGAGGAGTCTTTTCTCTTTTAACTTCGGTAAAGTCTTTGGAATCACAGTCTCTGGTGGGGGTGGGTGTGTCTTGTTCCGGTTTCAGTCCTGGGAATGTTTTGATATGGCTTAGGTGGACCCACCCCTTTCTGCCTTCCAATTTGACTGCGGTCTTTGTTGTAAGAAGAACGGTCTTCGGAGACTTCCAGCGGGGCTCCAACGGACTTTTCCTGTCGAAGTTTCGGACTAAAACAACATCTCCGGGGCGGACGTCATGCTCCTTCACATCGGTGTTGTCAGGGAAGGCTGCGGCAACCTGTGAACGACATGATTGGAGTGCAGACATCAAGGAGGCAAGGTAATCTGTCAACATATTAGAATCAACATCGGTTATCTTTTTAGGAATGGGCGTCCCCCACATATTCGGTGGTCTGCCAAAGACCACTTCGTACGGAGATAGCCCTGATCTCGAATGGGCGACCATTCTCATATAGAATAGTGCCACCGGCAGGGCGACTATCCAGTCGACCCCTTTGTCCTGACATATTTTGGCAAGGCGAATCTTTAATGTCTGATTATGCCTCTCAACAAGGCCTGCGGCTTCTGGATGTCGGACACAATGGAACTTCCACTGGTATCCCAATAACAAGGAAACTTCTTTCATTAGGGCAGACGAGAATGGCTGACCGTTATCTGAGTACACGACACGGGGCAAGCCGTACCGTGGGAAAAATTCACGAACCAACTGTTTGGCAGTGGTCGGAGCAGTGTAATCTGGGACTGGGTATGCTTCGGTCCAGCGGGACAGAGCACAGACAACTACGAGAACATATTTAAATCCTCGACAACGGTCCATCTGGATATAATCCATCTGGAGGACTTCAAAAGGGTGATCGGGAGGATGAAATCCACCTTGCTCTACAGGGACGCTTTTACCTGGATTGAACTGACAACAGATCATGCAAGTACGCACTTTCTGTTTTGCTGCTGCTCGTAAGTTTTTATTGTACCAGAGATTTTGCAAACTGTCTAGCATTGCTTTCTCTCCTAGGTGGGCAGGACTATGTGCTGTATTTATCATGACTTGAACCATAGAGTCAGGGAGAAACCATATAGATTTTCCCTTCGTCATCCAACCTTGATCTGTCTGGATCCCTCCTAGTTCGGTCCATTTCTTTATTTCGTCTGCAGTAGCATGTGTCTGAATGTCAATAACATCTAGTGTGGGATCCCTGACTGTCATGCAGTTTGTCGGATCTGTTATCTTTGTCGTGTCAGTTGTCTGAGTGTGAGTCAGTGCTGTATGTTTTGCTGTCTGATCTGCCAGGTCATTACCCTGGGAAACAGAATCTGTGGCTTTAGTATGTGCCTTACACTTCATGACTGAAATCGCTGAAGGCAGATGTATTGCTTCTAACAGTGCTTGAATGAGAGGACCATGCTGTATCTTTGTACCATGAGAGGTCAGAAAACCTCGTTCTTGCCAGAGCATGCCGAAGTCGTGTACGACTCCGAACGCATAACGGGAATCTGTGTATATGTTAACATTTCTGTTCTTTGCTAGAATACAGGCTTGGGTCAGAGCGATGAGCTCTGCTGCTTGGGCAGACAATGTATCAATACGATGTGTTTCTTTAACTTCAGTTTCAGTGGTCACGGCATACGCGGCCACTAACTCTCCTGTACTTGTTCTCATGCATGAACCATCCACATAAAGTGTCAGGTCTGGATTTGTCAATGGAACATCTGTTAAATCTCGTCTGGGCTTTGTTACTGCATTAATAATCTCTATACAATCATGTGGAGCTGGATCTGTCATAACTGTAGGTAACAATGTTGCTGGATTCAAGATACTGCAGCGTCTGATTTCTATGTGTGGCTGGAATAATGTCAATTCGTAACCTGTCAGTCGTGCTATAGTCAAGTGTTGAGTCTGGGTTCTGTTTAACAGAACCTCTACAGAATGTGGAACTTGTACTGTTAACTGATGACCTAAAACAATTGAGTCGCTTTGTCTGATTGCTAACGCTGTTGCTGCTACTGACTTTAAGCATGCAGGGAGTGCCTGTGCTACTGAATCCAATGTGCTTGAAAAATAAGCGCAAGGCTTATGTGAACCTGCTTGATCTTGAGTGAGGACAGACAATGCTGTACCGTCACGTTCTGTAACAAAAAGTGTAAACGGTTTGCTGTAACATGGTGTCGCTAAAACTGGTGCTTGGCATAAAGCTTTCTTTAATTCCTCAAAGGCTTGTGTGTGTTCCTGAGTCCAAGGGAGGACAGTCGAAGTTGCTGCCTCCTGTGTTGTTAACTGGATGAGTGGTTTAGCTAGAAATGCATATTGAGGAATCCATTGTCTGCAGTACGAGGTGAGGCCTATGAAGGCCCGTACTTCTTTTTGTGACTGGGGTCGGGGCATGTTTACAATTAACTGAATGCGATCGGGAGTGAGCTGTCTCCCCACTTTGGACAGCAAGTGACCCAAGTACACAACTTGCTGAACACAGAATTGTAGCTTCGAAGGAGACACCTTGTGTCCCTTGTCGGCCAGAAAATGCAAAACTATCAGAGATGCTTGTTCACATTCGGGCTCACTTCGTGCGGTGATCAGTAGATCATCGACGTACTGTAGTAAAGCGGTATTAACTGGCATTTGGATACAATCTAGTTGTCTTTTCAGTGCTTGACTATAGATGCTGGGGCTTTCTGTAAATCCTTGAGGTGCGCGGGAAAATTTGAAACTTCGTCCATTTAAACTGAATCCGAAGAGATATTGGCTCTCCGGGTCAATGGGTACACTGAAAAAGGCGTTCTTGAGATCGATTACAGTAAAGAGCGTTGCTTCTGAATCAATGGCAGTTAACAGGGAGGAGATATCGGGGACCACAGGATACTGTGGTACAATGCATTTGTTCAGTTCTCGAAGATCAATCACCAGCCGATATACTGGCGGTGCATTGCGGTCTGTACGTTTAAGAATTGGAATGATGGGTGAATTACAGATATTGGAGTCGGTCTCTACGACCACTCCCTGGGCGATAAGCTCTTCAATAATTTTCAGTAAAGCCACTACAGCATCGGGTGGTAACTTGTATTGTCTGATTCTGGGTAAAACAACTCCTGTCTTGAGTGTGACACGGTATGGTGTGATATGCATACAACCTACATCTGCTGGGCCTTTTGCCCATAAGTGATCTGGTACATTCTTCAATCTGACATCAAAGTCACGTAAAACATAATGACCCTTGAAATCCCGTAGAAAGAGTCTGACTCCCTCCGGGGAACAGCAAATTATAGCTCCTAGAGCCTTCAGTGTTTTAATTCCTAACAGATTTTCGGGACATGATTTCGTAAGTAACAAATCTGTAACTCGAGATAATGGACCCACAGCTAGTGGTACTGGTTCTGATACTTCATTTACAATAGGCTGTCCTGAAAAACCAAGGGAAACATTCTGTGAGCCTGAGAGGGGTGCCCCTGGGACTTCATTATGACTTATAGTAGTGCGACTTGCCCCTGTGTCAATTAAAAACTTTCTGTCTTTTCCTAATACGTGACTATGTACATAAGGACCTTCTTGATCTACAGGAATTTCAATAAGAGGCAAATCACTTTCCCTCCCTAGGCTGTTTCATGTATAACGCTGATAATCTGGGTATGCCGACTGGGCATACTGGTACATCTGTTGTGATACTTGTCTAGTTGCGGCAGCGGGCTGTGTTTGAGCATGCTGTGGCTGCGGTACTGCTACTGTCTGTACTGTATGGGACTGATCATACATAGGCTGTGTATTCTGCATTGGCTGTTCGTTCTGTGAGGTCTGTTGTTGACCCTGTTCATGTCTAGGTGGACGCGGTCTTTCTTTAGTTTTACCTGTCTCGATGTTATGTTTCAGGACTGGACATTCATGGACGTAGTGACCTGGCTGCTTGCAATAATTACATGTCCCTTTAACGGGAGCGGCAGAATGATTGGTCTGGGCCCCACCTTTTCTATGACCCTCGGCTGGAATGGTCTGAGCTACTAACATTTTCATTTTCGTGTCTTTCATACGTTTCTGTTCCTGATCTTGTTCTTCCCTAATTCTATTCTGGTGATATTGTAACATTTGCAACATCTGTGATGGCGTATTTGCCTGCCAAGTACTTTCAACCTTGTACACTCTATTTTTAACTAGTGGTAGGGCGTTCTCTACTAATTTTGTTACAAAAAGATGTGGATATGACTCGCTACTAGTTTTTAGGCCACTATTGATAATGAAACATTTCTCGAATCTTGAATAAAAGTCACTAGTATCTTCATCTTGTTTCTGTTTACAGGACGAGATTGCGTCCCAATCTTCCTTTCGAGTTGTCAATAATCTTGGCAGAACCTGTACTATTAAACCTGGTAATGCTTTAGTCAGATCCCCAAGGCCTAACCCTGGGACTCGTTTCTTTTCTTCGTCTTCTATCTCCGCCCATGCTATCTTTGACTCTCCCACTTCCCAATCCTTCTCCTTTAATTTCTCGTAAATGCCCGTGGGCAACAGTACCTTTAGCATTTTCATAATATCATCATACGTGTAATCTCCCATCAGTAACATGTCTTTAAGCTCTCTGTGAAAACCCGCAGGGTCTTTATCATGGCACGGAACTAATTTCTTCATTTCTAACAGTTCTAACTTAGTCAGTGGTGTGTGAACATACACACGTTTCAGAGTATGATCCTCACCCATAACTGGATGTACTTCTCGCAAGGGATTCTGACTTTCAATGCCACCACCGCATTGCATGTGGTACATTTTTCTTTCTGGAGGCGGGGCGGGAATATATTCAGAGCTCAGGAAGGTGTTATACTTACGTCGTTGTTCCAGAATTATTTGTATTAATTTGGTACTAAAACCTCTCCATCTATCCATGAGTAGTGCTTCTAATGTTTCATGTAAGGGACCTGGATCAGAATGATGGTTTCTGAACTTGATGAGGAGGTGCTGAATCATGTATACACCTGCTATTTTCTGTTCTTCCGGGGAAAGGTTCAAGAATGTCTGCACTAACGTGTCATCATTATATATGTCTGGGTTTTCGGCCCACAACACGGCTGACCGGGCTAGTTCCTGTTCATCCATAGAATTGAGTACATGGTACCCTACTCGATCTCGAAGCCTTTTATCAGTTTCCTGGAACTGATGTTCAGAAGAATTCGGATTTGTTAAAGCAGAGAAAAGGACTCTCTTGCTCTCCGGACGGACACCTTTCCTAAGGTAGTTTCCCCTACCTACATATGCTATAATGTCTGTAGATTTTCCTGATGTTTCATCTTCATCTTCCTCCTCGGAGGAATTTTTATCATTTTCTTCCTGATGTGCAGTTAATACTGCCTTTCTAATTTTCTGGGACATAGTGGCTATGCAAGTCCCCTTGTCATGTTTTGCGTCTGCTATATTTTGGCCCCACTTGTTCAATGCGTCTAACTCACTTTGATCTGTCCCGGGCCTGTCTCGTTCTCTTATCACACAATTAATGAAGAATCGTAATATCTGTTTTTGAATGTCAATTTTCTGTTTATACATGGCAGCTTTGACACTGTCGGGGTCTTTCCCTGTCTGTATGAATTTGTATAGTCTGTCGAGAGCTTCCTGCATTCCTACACAGCATAGCAAGTTATCGGTGGCAGATCTTAAGCGCAGTGATGCTAATACCATTAGATCGTCTTTTCCGGGTACTGGATCATATCTGCAGAATGACATCCTATCTTTGAATGCCTCAAGCCGGGGTGAGTAGGGAGACTGGAAAGGATTCTGTGTGTCCTTTAAATGCAATCTGTGTGTCGGTGGCGGGGTCTGTAGACCCGTTGTCGCACCTCCTGAGGCGGATGCTTGGGCATTATCTCTCCGCGGAGTCTGTATCTGGACTTGAATCTGTCGTTTAGTAAGATTAGGTAGTACTGGTTTCGTTAGATCCGTCTTGAGTGGAGGAAGTGGCGGAGGTGGCGGAACAGGGGAGGTCTGTCGCGGTACCGGCGGAACATTATCTGGGGGCGCAGTGCCACCCCCATCCCTGTCAGTAGGCAGGGCACGAACAGGCAGATTGGTGTAAGCTGGTGCTACATCCTCTAGATACGAATTCAGGAATATGTCTTTAGTAGTTTTATGCATTACTTTAGTTGGAACTAATGGTGTCGGTAAGTTTTTCGGTATCTCTGATTCAGGTTCGGATGTGCCATCTGCTATGAGATACATACCGTTTACAAGATTATTTCGGGCACGGTCTATTTGTTCTGTTTTTACTCGGATCCCTTCAGTAACTAATTCGTTTTCTCGTTCTTTATCTGATTCTTTAAGTCTGTCTTCTCTACGAAGTGCTTTGTCAGCACGCTTACGTGATTCCTTACGCCAAAATTCTATGGCGTCCTTCTGGGATTGCCTAGCTTTCTTTTTCCATAATACTTCTTCTACCCTCATGATGCACTCAGCATCCCACGTTCCGGTAACAGGCCATCTGTGTCTCTCATCTAGGTGCTTGGTGTAATCGGCCCATAAATCTAGATATAATATGGCATCTATGCCGTGTTTCTGATACATAAAATTGCCTGGAGTGTCCCTAGGGGGGATAGGAATTTCTTCCTCTAGTAACCCTTTCCTAGTTCCGATCTGTTTTAACTTGCTGAGGAACGGCATCCTGCTTACTTATTGCTGAACGCTAGGTCTTTATTCCTTGACACGAGTTGCTAGTTGATACAAGAAATACAATAATACACAGTAAAACAGTCACATTCATACCACAACATTAATCACATGAAAACATTGAAGACATAGCTAACTACCCCTTACACTGTATGTGCCGCTCAACGGTACGGATACACTGGTGTAACAGTGCAGAAATTCGGAAGACTTGATATACTGCTAAACAGTACAGATACACTGCCTAAAAACAGTGCAGACCGGACTTGCGTACCCAAACCCGTCTAGATACGACCCAGCAATGGTACTCACCGGGAAGCACGGAAACAGAAGGCCTCGGAAAACTCGACTGGACTCGGCTCGGAACTTCGGAAAACTTCGGAGAACTTTCGGAAAACTTCGGAAAACTTCGGAAAACTGGTGGGCCTCTTCACACCTCGGACCTTGCTTCTTTCGGCTGGGCTCTGGTCGGGATCCTCCGCACTCCTCACCGCCTCGTCTGGGTACTGATCGCAGTCTTCGTCACCTCCGTGGGTCAGAGGGGGATGCAGGAAATCCTGCCAGTACACGTGTAGTCCGTCTAACTGATGGCAGGGGACACGGATTGCAACGCACCTTCCGGCGCGTGAGGTGGGGGAGGGGTCCCTATTCGGGCGCCAAAATGACGTAAATAATTAATTTACTCTCTTAATTTCTATGCAGGTAAGTACTTAATCAATGATAACTCAATCAGAAGGAAAGAAAACAGAGTCCGTGGTGTTAGAGTTTCTAAGGGTTTTATTCCTCATAAAGGAATCAGGATATCATGTTCTGACCACCACAGGGGTGTCAGAAGGGATAGATGAGCGCGCTCTCGTTTATTGACAATACATAGCTTATATACTTGATTTACATCATAAGGTTCAATGTAAGAGGCGTAACAGCTGAGAGAAGACAAGATAACAGTATACACGTGGTACCAATACATCATCAAGAGGCGTAAACTAGGCGTGAACTAGAGGTGTGTGCTAGAAACGTCACTGATAGGTGACGCAAGTGGGTGGCACCAAGGGGTGGTGCTAACAGAATGTTGCAATGTCAGCAGAAATCGGAAGCTTGGATGCGCGCGCAGCTGCATGACGTGTGATTGACGGGGTGCAGGGGTCTTGACATTTACACTGACGGAAAGAGACAGAAGTCTGGCATGTCAGATCAACTTGTACTTCTATCATATCTGATATCTGATGTTTAGGAACTATACTATCTGGGCGGAAAGGTCTCTAGGGTGGAGGCTACTCTATGCTAACTGTAGATGCGTGTATGAGCGCCTAAGTGTCTACATGTGAAGCGTGGGGGCACGGGGCCTTCCATGGAAGCATGGCAACGGAGGCTATGAATTACTTGCATTAAGACAGGTCGGCCCTTTTTGGCTCTGCAGCTGGAGAGGATGTTTACAGGATCTAGTAGGCAGGAATGTATTCTCGGGGAGCGGAACAGATAACTCGAAGGTTATAGTCAGTCTTGGCAGAAAGCAGGCTTGAGCTGAGCGCGAGGGGCCGCGCTGAATGTAGGACAGAGTTCACGAGTACAGAGGTAGCCTGGGCAGAGTCAGGAGCCACAAAAGAGGTTCAGATGGCAGGAATTCAGGGCCTACTCTGGCTAGAGCAGGAAAATGTGAAAAGTGTACTACAAAAAGACGGTGGCATAGCATACTTAGGAACGGACTATATAATCCATTCATGGTGCTTCTGAAAGAGGACAAGTTGACGGTGGACGCAAATGTATTTGCGTCTTCATAGCTGGCACAGGAGGGAAGTTACATGCACTTTAAGCTGGTACATGGAGTCGGTGGGGTACGCGCTAGGGAACACATCATGACCAAAATTTAATTTTCCTCAACCCACATGGCCTGTCCCCATGAACACCCCCAAAAATCGAAAAACACTGCAAAATCAGCACAATCCCATTCCATCCATGCCCTCCATGATGTTTAAATTCAAGACACCCCACAGAAAGACTAGGCCCATGCAACACTCACTACCCCTGGTGAAAAGCCCACAACAACAGGCCAAAAAAACGAAAATCACAGAAAAATCAGCACAATCACAAGCCATCCAGGCCCTCCATGATGTTTAAATTCAAGACACCCCACAGAAAGACTAGGCCCATGCAACACTCACCACCCCTGGTGAAAAGGCCACAACAACAGGCCCAAAAAACGAAAATCACAGAAAAATCAGCACAATCCCATTCAATCCATGCCCTCCATGATGTTTAAGTTCAAGACAGCCCACAGAAAGACTAGGCCCATGCTAGACTCAAATACCCCTGGTGAAAAGGCCACAAGTACAGGCCCAAAAAACGAAAATCACTGAAAAATCTGCACAATCCCATTCCATCCATGGCCTCCATGATGTTTAAATTCAAGACAACCCACAGAAAGACTAGGCCCATGCAAGACTCACTACCCCTGGGCATAAATAAAGGTTGAAAAGTAGGCAAAATGGTTGGAGGCCTAACAACAAAGCCTGCATTCAAAATGGCCACTTGCCTGCCAGTGCCAGCACATGGCCAGTGCCTGTAGCTGCACTCAAAATGGCCACCAGCCACATGGCATGTCCCTCCCCATGAACACCCCCAAAAATCGAAAAACACTGCAAAATCAGCACAATCCCATTCCATCCATGCCCTCCATGATGTTTAAATTCAAGACACCCCACAGAAAGACTAGGCCCATGCAACACTCACTACCCCTGGTGAAAAGCCCACAACAACAGGCCAAAAAAACGAAAATCACAGAAAAATCAGCACAATCACAAGCCATCCAGGCCCTCCATGATGTTTAAGTTCAAGACAGCCCACAGAAAGACTAGGCCCATGCTAGACTCAAATACCCCTGGTGAAAAGGCCACAAGTACAGGCCCAAAAAACGAAAATCACTGAAAAATCTGCACAATCCCATTCCATCCATGGCCTCCATGATGTTTAAATTCAAGACAACCCACAGAAAGACTAGGCCCATGCAAGACTCACTACCCCTGGGCATAAATAAAGGTTGAAAAGTAGGCAAAATGGTTGGAGGCCTAACAACAAAGCCTGCATTCAAAATGGCCACTTGCCTGCCAGCACATGGCCAGTGCCTGTAGCTGCACTCAAAATGGCCACCAGCCACATGGCATGTCCCTCCCCATGAACACCCCCAAAAATCGAAAAACACTGCAAAATCAGCACAATCCCATTCCATCCATGGCCTCCATGATGTTTAAATTCAAGACACCCCACAGAAAGACTAGGCCCATGCACCACTCACTACCCCTGGTCAAGGCCCCAACAACAGGTCAAAAATCGAAAAACACAGAAAAATCAGCACAATCCCATTCCATCCATGCCCTCCATGATGTTAAAGTTCAAGACAGCCCACAGAAAGACTAGGCCCATGCACCACTCACTACCCCTGGTCAAGGCCCCAACAACAGGTCAAAAATCGAAAAACACAGAAAAATCAGCACAATCCCAATTCATCCATGGCCTCCATGATGTTTAAGTTCAAGACAACCCACAGAAAGACTCAGTCCACCCACCACTGAGTACCCCTGGGCAAAAGGCCCCAAAACAGCCCAAAAATCGAAAATTCCAAAATTTTAATTGCAGCAACTGTAATGCCCCAAACAAACTTACTTGTAAAATTTCTAATCCAACAGTGATCCAAAGAAAGTCAAAAAGGCCTCAAATCCAAATATCCAGCAGCATCCACAAAAAGTAATCCTTCCAGCTCCAGACCCAAATGAAAAGTGACCAGGAGATGG
Organism: Lissotriton vulgaris; assembly: GCF_964263255.1. Classification (NCBI taxonomy): domain Eukaryota; kingdom Metazoa; phylum Chordata; class Amphibia; order Caudata; family Salamandridae; genus Lissotriton; species Lissotriton vulgaris. The sequence continues at coordinate 770,077,197 of NC_141689.1, forward strand.
ACAAAGCACTGGGAGGAGCCTGCTGAACAGGAACAGGAAGTTGAAGACTGTGGGGCACTTCCTTCCTCCCACCCCCCTGCCCCCCTCCCCAAAATGGACTCCTCGCTAAAAAAGTGCAGGCAAATGTCAAACTAAGGAGTTATTCAGATAAAAATCATCATTTCTAGAAGGTTTATGCTGCTTGCTGGTGGATTTCTTGTGCAGAATTGCAAATTTATATTTTCGATCGCCGCATCTCAAATCTCGCAATTGCGAAGTACCGCGAGACGTGATCTCGCCGTACTCGCGTTGACAAACTAATGCTGGCAAGCCGCGATGACGTAATCGCCCTCGCCAATTCCCGCGAGATCACACAGCAAGATCCAAAATGGCGCAGCACTCGCAAACTATCGAAAAAAACTACTCGGCAAACGATGATAAACGCCGCGCGCCGCAAAAATTGTATCACCAACGCCGCGCGCCGCCAAAAAAATCCGCTGCGTGCGAATTTGCGGATTTTGCGGGAAATTCGCAAATCTCGCGGATTGCGAATTTCCCAAAAATCCGCAAAATCCGCGAGCGTAACGGATTTTCCGCCCACACCTATTGTGTGCGCTTCACCCGTAAACTGGCCTCAAATTGTGTGATGATTGGCAAATATTTTATTTTACAGAGAGGCTTTTTTCCTTCATTCTCACATATGAGTGCACCTTCGAATATGTGAGTTCAGCATTTCTGCTTTACTGACCTCTTGTTTGGTTAAATAGACTAAAGATTAGCTCCATGTGTAAAAAGAATCTAGCCCACATACAGGGTACAAATGATCCCTGACTTGCCTCTCAGTTTCCAATTAGCATTGCCATCAGGGCAGCAGTTTTTCTCAGTTCATGTTTAAACACTCACTTGCAATAAATATATAACTAAAGCATGATGATGTAGTGCATCATCATTTACAGATAGTAGATTGCCAAGAAATGGCCAAAAACCTTCCCACTACCTTGCAGCTTTACTGATAAACTATAGTGTATTAACAATGGGTGGAGCCAGCCCCCATCTCATGGCTGCTCGGAACTGATGCTCCGTGGTGAACCCTTCTTCCAGTTTCCTGAGCGGTATTCTGCCGCACTGTTCTCCCACCCAAAACAACGATTCGCCACCGAAATGCAGGTGGAACACCTGGAGAGCATCATTGTCCTTCTCAGAAAGAGCATCGCTGAGATATCAGCTGTGACGTCACCGCTGGTGAATATTCTAGGATGGCGCCTGTGGAGCAGTGAGAACGCGCCTGGTGCCAAGTGTAGTGCACCATAATGCCGCCGACCTCTGTTCTATCCTACAATCAATGCCCCTACCCCTCGGCCCTCATCTCGCAGTGCCTGCTGACCCTGCTGGGGAGATTTCGCCACATTGTGTCATTTAGTTTACCTGCTCTGCTTCTGAGGTCCGGTTAAGGCTGATGGCTGCTGATGTCTGCGGAGGAACCGTGTTGGTACACGGCTAGCGCTTGGGGAGAGATGAAATTGTGAGTCAGAAGTGAAGAGAGAGGAACTGATTGCGCCCGATCGCGAAGAAACGTGAGCAGCCTGGTCGAGGCGCGGAACAATTCCCGCGGCTTTGGTGGTTAGACCGGGGCGAAAGAGGAGCCCTGATCAGTATGAGGAGCCCGGTACGCGAGAACCTCCACTCCCGCACAAAGACTAACCCACACTGAAACAGGCACAAAATACCTGATCGGAGCGAGGAAATCCGGCAGGGGGGCCCAAGTAATAGAGGTCCGACGTGGAGAAGCCAGTTGCCTGACCCTAAGATGGCGACCGGTTTTGACGCTCCTACAGTTCATGGGCCCAATTACAGCAAGTGAGGGGACAAAGCAATAAATTAAAGGTGATGAAGACGCAACCTTAACCTGTCCCCACACGGAATCCAGCAAACCTTGGCACAGGGATAATACACATTAGATGTAGAGTAACTGGAAAAGGAAAAACGGCCTGACCAGGGAGTACAGCACTGAAGGGGAATAAACCTCTGATAATCTCAAAGGATGCAATCACCTCTTAGTCACTCAGAGATGCATAAATAGTTCTCGCTGAGTGGGCTCAAAATTAGGACTTCAGGAAAGGAAAACTAGGTCCAGGCTTGCCTGACTCTAAAATGGCACCCAGAACAAATCTACAATGTCGCAGTGGGCGGCTATAGAGGACAGATATAGAGAGATAAAGTCAGATGAGGACCGGGTCTTTAGGCACAACCCCTCTTCAGCGCCACCCCTGCCAACAAGGTTTGAAGGCAAGAACGATGGGTTGTCCTACAACCTGCCGACCCTGGAATCTGTCCCTCCCACCTCTCCTCTCACCATTTTTCTTCTGGGGGCCAGCTGGAGAACGTAGTGGACGACGCTTCCCAGTAACACCAGGACCGGTGCCTTTCGATGGAACTTTGACGATGCCCCCTGGGTGGATACCGTAACTGTGTATTCTTACCTCGCAGCCTGAGCAACCTTGGCCAATGCCCGGTGGACCATGCAGTTATAGAGGAGTGTTTGGCTCTGGTTCACCCCTCAGCCGACACCTACCCACCCGGACATCTGATATTATTTTCCTTGTCTCCCATTGTGTTTCCTTCCCTCCCCGCATCTCATGTTCTTTTGTTTTCTCCTATGTCTTTACTTGACTTGTACCGCTATGATCCTCATGTAAAGCGCTCTGATACCTCCGGGTCTAGCCAGAGCTATATAAAACTTTGCAAAAAAAATAAAAAATAAACAATCTGTAAAAATTGGGTTTCAGAAAATATTATTTATCATTGGCACCTCACCATCTAGTGTTCGGATTTGTTTTGTCATCACACAGAAGTACAAAAATTGGCCTTTCACAACTACTGAGAAATATTTTTAAATGTTTGTAAAGTTAACTTAATAGGTATTTAAATGTGCGTTAGGAAACACCCGATACCCTACAGCCTTTCATTTCGCATTTTGTACAGCAGGTCAGACAGTTCACTTTACAAAATCCCACTCTAGTCAGAGAAGGAGAAGAAATAGTAAACTGACTTCTGACCTCTGTCTCTGAACACAGAGTAAATGCGACGAGATAAAATCAAGATTTTAAAGGCATCTTTATTGCTCCTTCACTTTCTGACTGAACAGAACATCTGTTCTTTGTCAACTCACCAGAACGGGCGAGTAGATTCTAAATATAGCTCAACCTGATCAAATTTGGCCAGTACTTGCGGTGGTTTTGGTGAACACTTTGGACCTTTTCCTGACACTCCAGACTCAGAACAGACTCACTAGTCACAGTCAACAAACAATATCAGAAGGGTGTAGAATCCTGGATACTGGCCCAGCCTGCCTCAAAGAGGATGTATTTGTAGATAGTTGTCCTTGGAAATGGGGAACACCTCGCCCATTAAGTTCATGAGTATATACAGTGAGCCAAAGCAAGTTCAAAAATGTTTTAATCAATTGGAAAATTCCATTCGATGAGTTGTAGTAATCCATTTATGTAACCGAAATCCAAGGTGATTCTTTAGAAATCGGCATCTATAGAACTAAACTTTACATGTTTAAATAGCCAACAAGTGTTTTTCCCCCTTGAGGCATGCAAGCCTGGGGCTTTTTCAAGGCGTAATAATCAAACTGGTAGGTGTCACAGAATCTATAAGGGCGTTTGCGGCTGCTGTGAGTTGATGAGGACAGCCGTGTCAGGCACATCGAGCCTGAGCTCTATGTTCTGGTCCTGAATTGCCCTAGGACCGGAATATAGAGAGCAGGCTCGACCTGCCTGACGAGGCTGTCCGGCAATATTTCAGCCATCAACTCACAGGAGCCTCAATGGCCCTTACCAATTCTGCGATGTGAGAAGTTGGCCCGATATGCAACGTTCGTTATTCTAGCGACCGCTATGTATCGTTCCAACGACCCTTATGGTGTTTGGTTGTAAGTCAACCTATAGACCAGCTATCCTAGTAGCGTGGATACGAGCAGTCTAAGGCTAAAGACTCGAGAGGGCGCGTTAAGCCAGCTGTTTACCACACATGTACCCCTTGAACACCCAGTGAAAGGACACCACACAAGTGTTATGAAAATAAACAATATATTTATTAAGAATCACAACAGCCCTGTACTCTTTATGAGGACAGGGTACTAAGCACAAACCAAATCTCTTTAGCAAATACTTCAAGTGCACAGTTTAGAACAAGTGTCCGAGGACACGGAAAGGTTAAGGCAAGTCGGAAGCGAGGGACTCGGGACCCTAGAGTAAGGAGGCTATGCAGGCACCGAAATGCTGAGTTACCTAGCCACGAGGGCTGCGGCTGCAAGTCTTACAGGCGTCGGGGTCTTCGCTGACGAGCCAGGAGCCGGAAGAAAAGGAGTTGCTGGCCGGCGACCAGTGATGAATAGTTCGTAGAGATCCAAGCCTGGATCGGAGATTGATAAAACCTGAAAGCAGAGGGGACCAAGTTCGTACTACTAGTCAGTAGTCAGAGGGTACCAGGAAGGCACCAGTTGGCCGTCACCTCGACCAGGTGAGTGGGCGACGCTAGGCTCTGCAGTCTCACGGACCAGGAGGCGTTGTCGGCGACCACGGTGGAGGTGCGAGCTGTCCCACGACGGATGTCGCTGTCGGCGTCTTGAGTGGACCAGGAGGGTCCGGGGTGCTTCTCGAAAAGATGGAAGCAAGGGCCAGTCTGGAGCAACCAGACCGGCAGTGTTGATTCTCGGATGTCGTCACAGAAGGGCACAAGCCAGCGGCTAGTGACCAGACAACGTGCTGAGCAGCGAGCAGAAGGGCCCCACGCAGATCGTGGAGATGCTGGGAGACTGCACTTCGGTGCTGGAGCGGCTCAGGGTCGGGGCTTCTCGGACCCCAGAGCACTCACCAGAGAGTTACCTCGATGGTCGTGCTGGTTTTTAAGAGCGTGCAGGTTCTGATGATGGCCGGTCCCTCGAGGTCTCGTCGCACCCACAGATCACAGCTGAGCTGATGACGTGGGTAGAGGTCAGAGGTGCCAGGGAAGCCGGTTTCTCGTCGAGCTGGGCCGTCGGATTCCTGAGGAAGGACTTACAGCAAACCGCAGAGTTCTTAGGTGGTGCCCGCTGATGCAGGGTGACTACTCCTTAGCCACAAGGGAGAAATCTTGAGAAGAGTCTTGAAGTCCTTTCGTAGAAAGTATTCTTGATTCAAAGATGATCTAATTCGGAAGGGTCCCCGCTCCGGCCTTTATCCTAAAGAAAGGGGTGGGTACATGACTAGGTCCTGCCCTAAGGGTGGGACCAGGAAGGGGGGTAGTTACACCCCTCTCCCCTGCCGGGCTTTCCCCAGGCCAGGGCTGTCGCCCCTGGAACTGGTTCTAACCGGCAGATGCGTAGTGAGCACCGGGGTGCCACTCCGCAGTCACCTTCTCGCAAAAGCCCTACCTACCCAGAATACACAAACCCTGTCTGGGACGGTGCGAACACCGCCCTTGACAGGAAACCCTTTGTCCAAGCGCTCCTCGCTGGAAGGACTCCCAGCAGCAGGAGGTCAGACTCGTGTCTGTGGTGGCAGCATCCATTTTGTGGAGCTGAGGCTTCAGTTAACTTTAACCGGGGTTCACAGTTACGTACATGTCGTGTCCCTCTAGAAGGGCGGAATGCTAACCTCGTCGCCAGAGTTGGTGAGAGGGCAGCATCCCGATTCGTATGACACCTTACTCGACATGTCTTGATAACGCGACACCGAAGTTACCGATATGGTACGCGTTATCATGGAACAGCCATTGGGTCTTTTCTCCGCAAGCTGCAACCGGCTCGGCTCGGGCCAGAACACAGTTCACGCGAGCCCATGCACTCTGCCTTCAGGATTGTCAAGGCCTGCCATAGGAGTGACTGATAGGGACTCGGGTGTCCATTGGAAGGTTAGATATAGAGCTACCATATCTAAAGCAAAGGGTGATTACACGACTTCGCCCCAGCTGTCATGCAGCCAGTTGTGTCAAATTTAGGAGGCCAGCCAGGGGTGGCATAATACATGCTGCAGCCCCTGGCGGCCCTGGGTACACCTATGCCCTGAGTTACAGGGTCTGATAAGGTGGCCCAGTACCAATTGGTAAATGCACCTAGGGTACATCTCGTAATTTAGAAAGAGAACAGCCAGGCTGTGGGTCTGATTGGCAGGCCCACAGCCAGAGAAAGTCGTAAACCAGTGAAACAAAAGCAAAAAAAATCTGGGTGATCATAGGATTGCAGACCCTACTCTCCTACATGACCCCCCCCCAAACGTCGGAACAACTAGCTAACCTTGACCAGGTGAGTCTTCTTGTTCTAAGTGGAAATATCTGGAGAGCCCATCGGCATTGCCATGATCAGTACCAGGTCTATGTTCCACTGTGAAGTCCATCCCCTGTAGGGAAATGGACCACCTAAGCAGTTTGGGGTTTTCACCCTTCATCTGATTTAGCCACAAGAGGGGCTTGTGGTCGGTCTGAATCTTGAAGTGAGTGCCAAACAAGTATGGCCTCAGCTTCTTCAGGGCCCAAACCACAGCAAAGGCCTCCCTCTCAATAGCTGACCAATTCTTCTCTCTAGGGGTCAGCCGTCTGCTTATAAAAGCAATGGGCTGGTCTTGACCATCAAAATTCAGTTGAGAAAGAACAGCTCCCACACCCAACTCAGAAGCATCTGTTTGGACAATGAATGGTTTGGAGTAGTCCGGACTCTTGAGGATAGGCGCCGTGCACATGGCCTGCTTTAGGTCATCGAATGCTTTTTGACAGCTCGCTGTCCACTGAACCTTCTTTGGCATTTTCTTACTTGTCAGTTCATTTAATGGTGTCACGATGGAACCATAGTTCCTGACAAACTTCCTGTAGTAACCAGTCAGGCCCAAGAAAGCTCGAACCTGAGTCTGGGTGGTTGGAGGAGCCCAGTCCCTGATTGACTGTATCTTGCTCTCCAGTGGCTGAACCTGACCTCCACCGACAAGGTGGCCCAGGTATACAACCTGTGTCTGCCCTATCTGGCACTTGGTGGCCTTGATAGTGAGACCTGCTGCTTGCAGTGCCTCTAACGTCTTCCGCAGGTGGACCAGGTGATCCTCCCAGGTGGAGCTAAAGACAGCAATATCGTCAAGATACGCCGCACAGAAGTCATCCAGCCCAGTAAGGACGTGATTCACCAACCGTTGGAAGGTGGCAGGTGCATTTTTCAGACCAAAGGGCATCACCACGAACTGATAATGCCCACCAGGGGTTGAAAATGCGGTTTTAGGCTTGGCGTCCTCAGCTAACCTGATTTGCCAATACCCAGCTGTCAGGTCAAACGTACTTAAGTAGTTGGCCGAAGCCAATCTATCGATAAGCTCGTCTGCCCTTGGTATTGGGTGGGCGTCAGTCTTAGTGACTGCATTGAGACCCCTGTAGTCTACGCAAAACCTCATCTCTCTCTTACCACCCTGGGTGTGAGGTTTCGGCACTAGTACTACGGGACTAGCCCAAGGGCTATCCGAGGGTTCAATGACTCCCAGCTCCAACATTTTCTGCACTTCACTTTTGATGCAGTCTCTAACGTGATCAGGCTGCCTGTAGATTTTACTCTTTACGGGCAAGCTGTCACCAGTGTCGACCTCATGGGTGCACCAATCGGTCTGACTGGGTGTCAGAGAAAACAGATGTCGGAACGACTGAAGAACCTGTTTACAGTCGCTCTGTTGATGTTCGGAGAGGCTGCCACAAAAGACAACACCATCTACCGAGCCATCGTCAGGATTCTGAGAGAGCAGGTCGGGGAGAGGGTCACTCTCCTCTTCCTGTCCTTCATCTAGGGCCATGAGCAAACTCATGTCCTTCCTGTCGACATATGCTTTTAGCCTGTTGACATGAAGCACCCTGTGGGGGCTCCGGGGAGTTCCCAGGTCGACCAGGTAGGTGACCTCTCCCTTTTTCTCCAGGATGGTGTGGGGCCCGGACCATTTGTCCTTGAGTGCTGCTGGGGCCACTGGCTCCAACACCCACACCTTCTGTCCGGGCTGGTAAACAGTCAAGACAGCCTTTTGGTCATGCCAAGCTTTTTGGAGTTCTTGGCTGGCCTTAAGGTTTTCGGATGCCTTCTCCATGTATTCAGCCATCCGCGAGCGGAGGCCGAGCACATAGTCCACTATGTTGGTTGCAGGCTTTTTGAGAGGTCTCTCCCATCCTTCCTTCACCAAACACAGGGGTCCTCTTACAGGATGCCCGTACAAAAGTTCAAAAGGGCTGTAGCCAACCCCCTTCTGTGGGACTTCTCTGTAGGCGAACAAGAGGCAGGGAATCAGGACGTCCCATCTACGCCGAAGCTTTTCCGGTAGTCCATGAATCATCCCTTTTAGGGTCCTGTTGAATCTCTCAACAAGCCCATTGCATTGTGGATGATAGGGTGTAGTGAACTTGTAGTTGACACCACATTCCTTCCACATAGCAGTTAAGTAGCTCGACATAAAGTTTGCACCTCTGTCGGAGACGACCTCCTTAGGGAAGCCCACTCTGGAGAATACTCCAACTAGGGCTCTTGCCACAACAGGTGCTGTAGTGGTCCTAAGGGGAATAGCTTCAGGATACCTGGTGGCATGATCCACTACCACCAGTATAAACTTGTGCCCTGATGCTGTCGGTGGTTCCATGGGACCGACGATGTCGATCCCCACCCGTTCAAAGGGGACCCCCACCACAGGCATTGGTATAAGGGGGGCCTTTGTCGTGCCACCTGACTTACCACTGGCTTGGCAAGTGACACAGGAGCGGCAAAACTCCTTGGTATCTTCGTTCATGTGAGGCCAGTGAAAGTGCGAGACAAGCCTGTCCCACGTTTTCGTCTGGCCTAAGTGACCTGCTAAGGGAATCTCGTGGGCCAAGGTAAGTAGGAAACCACGCTGAGACAAGGGGACGACCAGCCTCCTGGTCATGCCAGGCTTGGGGTCTCTTGACTCAGTGTACAGGAGTCCATCTTCCCAGTATACCTTGTGGGTACCTGTGGCGTTCCCAGCAGCCTCAGCAGCAGCCTGCTGTCTGAGGGGTTCAAGAGAAGGGCAGTCTAACTGGTCCTTCCCCAGATCTTCCCTTGAGGGTCCCCCTGAGCCCAAGAATTCAACTTGATCAAGTTCGAACTCCCTCGGCTCAGTTTCCCTCAATTCCTGTAGGTCAGCCTCCTCTGAGACTTGATCCTCGACCTGGGGCAAGGGGGAAGGCGCAGCCTTAACCCTACTGCTCTTTTTCTTGGGAGGTGTCTGGTCCGTTGTTCCAGGATCCAGCACCTGTTCAGTGGGGCATTTCCTGACCTGTGACCTAGTCACAGCGAACACATGTGCTGGCAAACCTAACATTTCCATGTGAGTCCGGTGCTCCACTTCTGACCATTGTGACGACTCCAAATCATTGCCCAACAAACAATCCACTGGGAGGTCTGGACTAACTACAACCTTCTTTTGGCCAGTTACCCCTCCCCAGGAGAAAGCTACAATTGCCATACTATGATTGGTAGTGACATTGCTTGCATTGGTCACCAGGAATTCTGTACCTGGCATGATCTGTCCAGGGTCCACAAAGTTAGGCGTCACCATGGTGACGCTGGCACAAGTGTCCCTATAGGCCTGAGCCATCTTTCCATTGATGAAAGGCGTCTGTCTGTATTTGCCCAGCGTATTGGGACTTATGTCAGGGGACACGTCCGCGTCCCCCGTACTGACAAGGACGGCCTGAGTGAGTGTACCAACTAAGTTGTCACGCCCCTCAGAACCCAGGGTTAACCCTACTAAACCCTAGGGAGGTGCACTACCACTGCTGGCTGTACTAGGGGGCACAGGTGCCTTAGGGGCTGCAGTGGCAGGAGGCTGCCCTCCTCCTTTCTTGGTGCACTCACTAAACCAGTGAGACTTACTTTTACAGTACTGGCACCATCGTTTGGATTGGCCTTCTTTCTTCTTTTGGGGAGCCTGACCCCCACCCTCTTTGGGTTGTTGGGGACCTGTCGAAGACTTCTGGTCATTTTGTTCCCCCTTAGAATCTTTACCCTTCTGGTCTGCTTTCTTCTGACCACCTTGATTCTGGCCCTGGTTCTGTTTAACTCTCGTACGAACCCATTTGTCTGCCTTCTGTCCCAATTCTTGGGGAGAGGTCAGATCCGAGTCGACAAGATGCTGATGCAACAACTGGTTCTGACAATTGTTTAAAATTTGTTCTCTCATCATCAAATTGTACAATCCTTTGTAATCAGTAACCTTACTGCCCAGCAACCAGCCCTCAAAAGCCTTAGTGGCACAATCGACAAAATCAGACCAGTCTTGAGCCTGCGTTTTCTGGGTATCCCTGAACAGCACCCGGTACTGCTCAGTGGTTAGGCCGAACCCTTCAACGAGTGTATTCTTCAAGACTTGGTAATTGTTAGCGTCCTCTACCCTTGTGGTGAGAAGCTTGTCTCTTCCTTTACCTTCAAAGGAGAGCCACAAGATAGCTGCCCACTGACTCTGGGGAACACTTTGCACAGTGCAGGCCCTCTCCAAAGCAGTAATCCATTTGTGGATGTCGTCCCCTTGCTTAAAGGGGGGCACTATCTTCCCAAGGTGTTTCGTATCGAAACTCTTTTCCCTATTACTAGGTACATTGCTGCCACCAGTGGGGACTGCCCCACTTAACTGTTGCTCTCTAGCAAAAGCAAGCTTTTCCTTGGCCAGGGCAAGTTCTTCCCTTTCGATCCTCAGATTAGCTGCCCTTTCCTTAGCTTCGTACACTCTCCTCTGAGGGGACGTCATCCCTCTTTGAGAAGAGTTGCGAGAGCCATTGGTTCGAACAGATCTGCTAGAGCCTCTTGACAGAGACCTAACTCGTCCATTCCCCATGTTAAGCGCACCTGACAGTAGCGCCGGGGGTCCCCCAGTACCACTATCATGTTTGCTTAAGTTGGACCGTGTCAGTCTGACGACTTCTACCTGTCCCTTATCTGCCTCGTCCCCAGAGAGATCCTCATCCTCACCCTCCTCGCCGTCTTCGTTCTCAGTTGCGAGGTGGATGAGGTCAGGATCGCCCCGGGTTCCCTCGAGGGGAGGCATGCCTCCTTCTGGATTAGAAGGGCTAAGAAGCTTCTCAGCCTTTCTGGCATCATAAGTCTCTAGGAGACCAATCAGAAAGGAGGTGGTGGGGTTAGCCCCTTGCTTAATTTTCCTAGAGGTACATACTTGTCGTAACTCATGGAAGTTAAGCGCAGTATATCTTGACGGGATGACCTGTGGAGGGTCAACTGACACAAGGGGAGACTCAGAGTTTCCTCCTTTGTCCGACATACTGTTTCTAGTGTGGTGTAAGTGATGCACCTACCTACACTATGTGTTTACCTACTTTTCCCTTGCTAAGAGTTGTAGCCAAGGTGTGCTAAGCCTTGAGGAGCTACAACAGCTGGTTCAGTAGAACTCAGAGTATTCTAAGCTTTAGTTATATGTACTAGCAGTACTTGTGTGATCTTTCAACAAGATATTCTTAGGATACGTGTGGTAAAACAACAGCAAGCTCAAATCCCAACCGCTGCTCACCAATGTGAGAAGTTGGCCCGATATGCAACGTTCGTTATTCTAGCGACCGCTATGTATCGTTCCAACGACCCTTATGGTGTTTGGTTGTAAGTCAACCTATAGACCAGCTATCCTAGTAGCGTGGATACGAGCAGTCTAAGGCTAAAGACTCGAGAGGGCGCGTTAAGCCAGCTGTTTACCACACATGTACCCCTTGAACACCCAGTGAAAGGACACCACACAAGTGTTATGAAAATAAACAATATATTTATTAAGAATCACAACAGCCCTGTACTCTTTATGAGGACAGGGTACTAAGCACAAACCAAATCTCTTTAGCAAATACTTCAAGTGCACAGTTTAGAACAAGTGTCCGAGGACACGGAAAGGTTAAGGCAAGTCGGAAGCGAGGGACTCGGGACCCTAGAGTAAGGAGGCTATGCAGGCACCGAAATGCCGAGTTACCTAGCCACGAGGGCTGCGGCTGCAAGTCTTACAGGCGTCGGGGTCTTCGCTGACGAGCCAGGAGCCGGAAGAAAAGGAGTTGCTGGCCGGCGACCAGTGATGAATAGTTCGTAGAGATCCAAGCCTGGATCGGAGATTGATAAAACCTGAAAGCAGAGGGGACCAAGTTCGTACTACTAGTCAGTAGTCAGAGGGTACCAGGAAGGCACCAGTTGGCCGTCACCTCGACCAGGTGAGTGGGCAACGCTAGGCTCTGTAGTCTCACGGACCAGGAGGCGTTGTCGGCGACCACGGTGGAGGTGCGAGCTGTCCCACGACGGATGTCGCTGTCGGCGTCTTGAGTGGACCAGGAGGGTCCGGGGTGCTTCTCGAAAAGATGGAAGCAAGGGCCAGTCTGGAGCAACCAGACCGGCAGTGTTGATTCTCGGATGTCGTCACAGAAGGGCACAAGCCAGCGGCTAGTGACCAGACAACGTGCTGAGCAGCGAGCAGAAGGGCCCCACGCAGATCGTGGAGATGCTGGGAGACTGCACTTCGGTGCTGGAGCGGCTCAGGGTCGGGGCTTCTCGGACCCCAGAGCACTCACCAGAGAGTTACCTCGATGGTCGTGCTGGTTTTTAAGAGCGTGCAGGTTCTGATGATGGCCGGTCCCTCGAGGTCTCGTCGCACCCACAGATCACAGCTGAGCTGATGACGTGGGTAGAGGTCAGAGGTGCCAGGGAAGCCGGTTTCTCGTCGAGCTGGGCCGTCGGATTCCTGAGGAAGGACTTACAGCAAACCGCAGAGTTCTTAGGTGGTGCCCGCTGATGCAGGGTGACTACTCCTTAGCCACAAGGGAGAAATCTTGAGAAGAGTCTTGAAGTCCTTTCGTAGAAAGTATTCTTGATTCAAAGATGATCTAATTCGGAAGGGTCCCCGCTCCGGCCTTTATCCTAAAGAAAGGGGTGGGTACATGACTAGGTCCTGCCCTAAGGGTGGGACCAGGAAGGGGGGTAGTTACACCCCTCTCCCCTGCCGGGCTTTCCCCAGGCCAGGGCTGTCGCCCCTGGAACTGGTTCTAACCGGCAGATGCGTAGTGAGCACCGGGGTGCCACTCCGCAGTCACCTTCTCGCAAAAGCCCTACCTACCCAGAATACACAAACCCTGTCTGGGACGGTGCGAACACCGCCCTTGACAGGAAACCCTTTGTCCAAGCGCTCCTCGCTGGAAGGACTCCCAGCAGCAGGAGGTCAGACTCGTGTCTGTGGTGGCAGCATCCATTTTGTGGAGCTGAGGCTTCAGTTAACTTTAACCGGGGTTCACAGTTACGTACATGTCGTGTCCCTCTAGAAGGGCGGAATGCTAACCTCGTCGCCAGAGTTGGTGAGAGGGCAGCATCCCGATTCGTATGACACCTTACTCGACATGTCTTGATAACGCGACACCGAAGTTACCGATATGGTACGCGTTATCATGGAACAGCCATTGGGTCTTTTCTCCGCAAGCTGCAACCGGCTCGGCTCGGGCCAGAACACAGTTCACGCGAGCCCATGCACTCTGCCTTCAGGATTGTCAAGGCCTGCCATAGGAGTGACTGATAGGGACTCGGGTGTCCATTGGAAGGTTAGATATAGAGCTACCATATCTAAAGCAAAGGGTGATTACACGACTTCGCCCCAGCTGTCATGCAGCCAGTTGTGTCAAATTTAGGAGGCCAGCCAGGGGTGGCATAATACATGCTGCAGCCCCTGGCGGCCCTGGGTACACCTATGCCCTGAGTTACAGGGTCTGATAAGGTGGCCCAGTACCAATTGGTAAATGCACCTAGGGTACATCTCGTAATTTAGAAAGAGAACAGCCAGGCTGTGGGTCTGATTGGCAGGCCCACAGCCAGAGAAAGTCGTAAACCAGTGAAACAAAAGCAAAAAAAAATCTGGGAGATCATAGGATTGCAGACCCTACTCTCCTACATGCGACACCTGCCAGTTTCTGGAGTCAGTTCAGGAGTCTGCAGAACATCCAGAACTCAGCAGCCAGAATCATTCTCAACCTCCCACAACACTCACACTTCTTACCTCAAGGAGCTGCACTGGCTACCCATATACATATAAGCACATTTCCAGCTCCTCACTCAAACTTTCAAGGCACTCTGACCCAGGATAACTCAACAATACTATCTGCTATAAGAAAGCTTCCGGAAACCTCCCCTCAGCAGACTCTTATTTCTACACATCCCATGCATATGGAAAACAAGATCTGGTTGTTGAGCTTTCTTATATTGCTTCTAAAGCGTAAAATTAGGTGACGTTTCACATCCAAGCTTCCTCCTCACATCCTGAATTCCACAAGAACTTGAAGACCTGCCTTATGGAGTAGTCACATTAGAAACGGCTAACATCACACCTGCTCAGTGCAAAGATACCCTCCTATGTGAAAATGCGCTTGAAGCATCAAAATAACATGAACTGACCTGAGAAGGAAATGCACTTTGTGAAGCATTCAGTTCAGACTGGTACAAAACCCACGCGAAACAAAGGAGGGGTAGGACGGACTGTTATTTAACCAGGTCCAGCATACATGTCCGGGATAACAGTAGTACAAAAACAGTATGAAGTTCCTCACTGGAACTGCATACTGTTTTTGTACTACTGGTACAAAACCCAACCATGGCTGCAGTATTATGTAAGTCTGGATGACTGCTTTTGTTTTCCATGTTGTGTGCCTGTTTGCCTCTGCGCCCGCATCCCTAATATGGGTGGGCACAGATGCATTGATTCTCTCATATGCGTGGGGTCAATGAGGGAACGCCCTCTGAATATAGCGCTGGCTATATGTGTGTGCCAGCTCTATCAGTATTATAGAAAGAGATAAACATGCATCTGCAGCCGGGGCACTCAGTGTAATACAGCCCCAGAAGGCTACCTTTTTGGCTGAAATGACAGGTTTTACACTTATCAGGCATGAAAACTGCTCTTAGTAGTCAACCAATACTGATTTATTTTTTCCAAATGTGTTGCTTTCTAAAATACGTTTTTATCAATTAAAGTACACCACAAAAGAATGTCATGAAGTTAGTTACAAAGTTCACAGTGTGCAAAGAAACTGGTGTTGGGCAAATTGCAAGGAGGAAGTAGCAGTCTTCCTAGTGCGAAATGTTAAGGCTTAGGCGTGGTAACAGGGACTTCCCTAAACTTGAACTAATACAATATGCTTGGTATCCACGTGCTTGCTTTGAAGCCTGGTCTGCTTGAAATTATGAGGGTTGGGGCTAATGAGTATAGACATCAGTTCTTACTCTCAAATAACTCTTGACGTGAAGCATATGCCTGTTTGGAAGAAGATGATGTAAAACTAGGGCTTGCAGGCTACCTCCAGATTTGACAAAATTGGGCCCACCTTAACATACCTTTGGCTCACCCAGAGAAAAAGTACTGGAACCGGGCCCGAGTTCCAATGATGTAAAGTGTGTGTGTGGGTGGCGCGAGGGGGAGTTAAGGCTGCGAGAGGAGATTTGAGAATCTCGGATTTCTGACTTTGGGTCAGAGATGATGTGGAATGTATGGGGTTAGGCTGAGGACTGGGAAGGGACAATGTAGGCTGTATGCGATAGGAAGTGGAAGCTCAGAACCCCGACTGTTGAGGACCCAGTGAGGAGTAGCACAGATGGCTCAGTTCTGGAGAGTCTACTACTGGCTGGACCACCACCACATCTTGTGCAAAAAAGAAGCCCTTCTCTCTGAAACAGCGGCTGAGGATTCCTAGACTCTGCCGCCGATGCCAGCAACAAACATCACAAATCCCCCGCTTCTCTGCTAATAGTACGTGCAGGAAACTCTCCAGAGCGCAGGACGTACATGCTCAAGGACGTGCCGCCGCGTACTTGTCACGTGGTGTAAACGCAAGCGGCGTTGCTATGGGTCCTTCCTTTAATAGCTACAGTCGCTACCCAAGGTTCCCACAGCCTTGGATGTGTAACTTTCCTTGCACTCTTGCGCCCTCCTACTTGGTGTGGTTTGCAGGCTCAGCAGTGACGTCACTGATGTACGGTTGTTGCTGTTCTTGGTAAATTGTGACGTCAGGTTGTGGGGTGTACGGCGCCCCGCTCGCGTTTAACATGGAGGTGCTCATTCCTTCCTTTCGGTACGAGGAGAGTGACCTGGAGCCCAAAGGGTACACGGTAAGGAGCAGAGCCGGGGTATGGGTTCAGGGCACAGAAAGACTATTAGACTGTCAAGCGACCACCACCGTCATTCGTGTGTGCACCACAAGCTCACGTATTGCATCACTGCGAGTCCCCGATAGTGCAACTGAATGAAGCTGAAGCAGCATCATCGCATGATGCAGATAGCATCACTTAGAGTTGGGTCATGCGGGTTTGGGAGCATCAGTGCACGAGGCTGTGCTGCAGGATGGGTTGAAGCTTTGTAGCATCCAATTCATGATATGCCTGCGTGATATCTCTGATTGTTCTGTTTTGTGACTTCGCAAGATTTGCTTTACATGTATCCATGGCAGTCTCTGCCCTTCAAACACCAGCAACGCATGATGATAGTGAGCTTTGGCGCCATCGTGAGTGTGTGGCGACGAGGCTTTGAAACCCTGCATCTGTCATGACAGTATCATCATGATGTGACCATTCGTATTATGCGGCAATACAACTTTGACAATATAGCCTTTTGTTATGGTCATTTTATACTGGTTTGTCTTTGAGGCTTTGTGTCGTTACACGTGCGACAATTAGGCAGTGAGATATCGTGATTTACTGACTATGAGGCTGACTTACATCATGAATGTTTAATAATGAGGCTTTTAGGCATGTGAACATTGTGTCGTAGGATACAAATACTTGTTGCTAGGGGCAACACTATTTTTAAAGGTGATCAGAGAATGAGAAATGTATTACTTTACTACTGGATTCCCATTCCTCTACCTATTACAACACTTTTTCGTTTACTTACTGCAACACCTTTGTTGCTTGTACAAGGATAAGGTAGAGAGGACGCATGTGAAACAGCTAATAAATCAATCCCCTTTTTTGGGGTGATGTGTTTATTTTTAGCACTTTAGTTGAAGTCGCAGTTTTCAATTTTGTATCTGCAAGAACTTTTTACATTTTTCGTAGATGTGTCCAGTTGTGAACACAGTAAGGTAGGAATAAGTCCCACTGATGTTTTTACAGTAAATACCTCTACCTGTCCTAACATGTATCACATCTACCAGTGATTCGCATAAGCATATTCTCTCCTTTGTCCATTCCACTCTATTTTCTCTCTTTTTCCCAGGCCCGCTTGAGTAGGTCATCCAGCCCAGATTTATTTATTTGCATTCTGGAAGTTATGTACTGATTTTCTAGAGTTATAAACATAGCAGCAAGAATACAAAGAAAACTGTCTTGCTTGTGTGACCTACTTGTGTATGGATTAGAGCTGAGCTACACATCTTCATGTCTCCTAAGCCTAGATCCTCGTTTTGTCAATTTTTCATTAAAATCATGTTTGCTGTTTTGCTGTGTACCATTAGGACTGTGCTTCCCAAACTTTTTCAGAACCCTATTTTTTAGAACTGCAAATTTTCGTGACTTACCTAGGTTTAATGGACAAGAGGCGGGTGCGATTTTGTATAATGTAATAGTAGACATGCTTTAAAAATGCTGTGAATTACCAATATAACATACTCTTCACAATGTTATGTGTTCCTCTCTAGCAGAAACTGTTTGCAAATCTCACAACGTTGACCATGCCCTTCGATATGTCTTTAATGGACTATGATCAAGGTATTGATCTGCCCATATAAGTGACAGGTGGTTGAATGCACCAGAGCTGGAACACTTTCCATAAAGGAGTGCTGCCCTGTGGCATCTGTTCACTAAAACCACAAGGCTTCTAAAATACCTTAGTGTTGATACCAGTGATTTTAGCAAATTTGAAAAAACCCTTCAGCGGAATGTGAGGCCGCTTATCCATTTTTGCGTTAAAATGCCGCCCCATTTTTCATTGTGGGGAATATATATATATAATACTTTTAAAAGCACAATCCAGTGGTCCGTCTCCGTCTCTGCAGCGAAGCCAGGAGCGACAGAGTTATCTGTGTGCCAAAAAAGGAAGCAGGGAACTCTGGGTAGTTCACAAGTTTAGGTGTAGAGTAGCTCCTATTTAGAGCACCGTACAACACCAGTGACACTCTAAATCTGCTCACCTACCTCACACCTATATCCAAATGTAATGGAGGGCAAACAAAGGTACACACCTTGTTAGCACCTCCCACGTACTTGGAGGAATGCTTTTGACTTTGTTCAGTCCCTGTATACGAGATATGCATGCACTGAAAGAATTTCAGATGTGTTGGTAGCCGCGGTCCGTGCAGGGGATGTATGACGTTACAACGAATACTTTTACAACGCCTACCTTTACAATGCATTTTTTACAGCGCAACATCCATTACAACGCATACCATTACAACGCATGCCATTACAACGAATTCTTTGAAACTACCTTTTACAACGCATTCCACTACAACGCATATTACATTTACAACGCATACCATTACAATGCATAACATTCCATTGCATGTAAGGTAAGTATTGGATAGTGTAGGGGTAAAAATTACTATTCTAACTCCAGGGGGTGCAACAGTGGGGTAAGTGTTGGATAGTGTAGGGGTTAAAATTACTATTCTATCTCCAGGGGGTGCAACAGTAGGGTAAGTGTTGGATAGTGTAAGGGTACTATGTGTTGTAATGCTATGCATTGTAATGGTATGCGTTGTAATGACTGCGTTGTAATGGCATGCGTTGTAGTGGTGTGCGTTGTAGTGTCATGCATTGTAATAGTTGCGTTGTAAATGCATGCGTTGTAATGGATGTTGCGTTGTAAAAGTTTCGTTGTAATGGTAGTGCGTTGTAAAAGTTGCGTTGTAAAGGTTGTTTCCCCCGTGCAGGTAACCTCGGTGGGGCGCTTAAGGGGGGATTTCAAGGGCCGATGGCGAGGGAAAATTAAATAAATAATTAATTTTCCCTCTGCATCGTCCCTCGAAATACCCCCTTACCTGGCCCTACTGCCCCACCACTGTTACCTGCACGGTCCGCGGCTGTGTGTTGGTCTTTCCCAGGATTTACACAGAATACATTAAATTTATGTAAATCTTACTCCCTGTGACGAGGCATTGAAATAGCTATTTAAATAGCTCTTTTTTTTTCTTTTATAGCACTACTCATCCCAGTACCGGCTGACAGAACGCTTTACATCACATGTACACATTACATATACAATAAATCATATAAGTTTGTAAATCAATGTACAGGATCGTTACGTAAAACAGTGAGGGTTGCAGGGTGTAGAAGTTAGGGGTGGGTGGAAAATTCTCCTCTGGCAGTGGAGTTTTGCCCACTCCGCGCAATGTGAGTATCGCAGAGTTCTGGCAAAACTCTACCAAGCGCCGTGTGTTGGAGTTTTTTCTTGCAAGCAAGAATTTGCGTCCTCTTGTGTGGTTTCAAGCCCTAGAACTTCACTTGGCGAGATTTTCTCAATGTGGGCAGTGACGGCAGATAGGGACCATTCGCATTGAGAAAGTTGCACTCGAGTAGAAAATCTACTTTAGCGGCAGTAAAAAGCAGTGCCCTATGTCACACTGCGTGGTGCTGTTTGCGCTGATTTTAATGCGCAGAACAAGCTCCCGGCTCTAAAAATGAGTATGAGCAGCACAACATGCCAAATTCCGCCCGATCGAAGAACTCTGCGGAATCTCGTAGAGTTTTTATGTAACTCTGCAGGATTCCGCGTATTTAAACTCTGCCCACCCCTAGTAGAAGTCACATATCATCCTTTATAGCTCATTGCGCTATATTAGGAGGTTTCAGTGCAACTGCAAGTAACATACATATTTCGGTGTTCAAAGCAGTTACCCACTTACCTATCAACATAAAATAAAATGTCATCTGCATGTTACATGATGTGCTTTGCAGGAGACACATTAAGCTACTTTGAGTCAAAACTGGGGATAGGCAAAACACAGATTTTTCCAGCAGTTAAACTCCAGAGTTAGTTTACCATTATTATTCACTCAGATTTACTGGGAACACAAAGATCTCTGCAGAAGGTGCCTTAACCCCATAAAATATTTTAAAATTCAGGTTTTGCAATCAATTAAAAAAAATAGCACAAGGCAGCACATTGCTATGCCTTGCGTTACCTTATGTTATGTGGACATTACATGGGTGGTGCTTGGGCGTTCCGGGACATCCACCTAGGTATTTTGACGCAAACCGATATATAAAAAGACTTGTAAACATAGGATTGCACCAAAACTAGTCAGTCTACCAGAGACTGACGTAACAAGGAGAAATAATTTAATTTATCCTCATTATTGCCAATTTGCATGTATGCTGCCTTCTGCAGCACACATACAAAGAGGAAATAGCCTCATAGGATATTTTTTGCGTGGCTTTGTAAAACAAACTAAAACAAAATAAATGTACAAGGCAGCCCATTGAGCTACCTTACGTTACTATGCGTTGGGTAGACATTACGTGGGTGATGCATTGCCATTCCCATACATCCACCCATGTATTTTGTGGACAAATAATAAACACAGTCTTCTAAAGGCAGGCACACTAGCTTGCTTTAGATCAGCTCTAGAGTTCCATTTCCCTGTAAAAGGATCAAGGTTATTCCCAATTTATGTTGGGCGGCATTCCAGCTAGGCCCCACTAGTGAGCTCAAGGCTTAGAAGTTCCATGATGGTTTTGAAAAAGTCTAAGTGCCTCTGCGCTGCAGTGTGTCAGTCAGAGCAAGCCCAGTATTGTTGGCCCAGTATTCAGTCTTACCCGCTCTCTCTGGAGTGGATATTCAGAGTGCCCTGACAGGCATCTGCGGCCTGGTGGTGAGCAACAGACTGGTTGCTACAGTAGAGGCAACAGACGTCCACATTCTCTCCTACCTACATGGTAAACCTCCCTGAATCTGGAGGCAGGTCTTGGGTCCTCCTGGATTGTTGGAAAGTTGAATCGTTGCTCTTCCTCCACGGGTAATGGCTTGCTTCTCCTTCAAAGCTGCACGCTGCTCCAAGATGACAGCCCTCACACTTCACCATGGCCCTTCTCCTGGCATACAGGGTTTGTGACAGTGCACACAGGAAAATGGCCCCTTCAGGTTCACAGTATTGCAACAGGGCGACGACCCTCTTCGCGATAGAGCAGTGCACCAGGGCGACAGCCTTCAATCATCACCACAGCCCCTACCTGCCACTTGGAGGTCATGAGCAGCACACAGGCTTTCTGCATTTACTTTGTACAATTCAGCCACTAAATGGGCATCTCCTTATTTCTCCTCTTTCACATCATAGGCAAATGTTTTGGCTTTAATTCTTGGCACCTGAGGGTAGAGTGCCACTGGCAGTCAGAAGCCACATGTTATTTTATGTTATGTTATGTTAAAAGTTGATTTGTAGAGCGCACAGCTACTCGATTGAGAGTCCCGGCGCTGAAGCAGGATGAAGGCTCAACCCGAAAAGGGAGCCACACACTGAGGTCTACCGCTGAAATAGCCACGTTTTTAGAGATTTCCTGAACCCCAGGAGATCCTGAGTTAACCGTAGGTCGATAGGTAGATTGTTCCACAACTGGGCTGCTTGCACCTGGAAAGAGCGACCCCCGATACATGCCCGAAAGTATCTGAGGGACCGAGCCAGTTGCAATGCTGCTGACCTAAGGGAATGATGAGGGTGATAACATTGAACTCTTTTTGTGATGTACCCTGCACCTAAGTCGTGGAGGGCCTTAAAAGCCAGTACCAGGACCATAGCTTTAAAATGAATCCTCTTGCGGACAGGGAGCCAATGAAGAGACTTCAACTGTGTAAGGGTTTTGGGACCCAGCATGAGTATGGCTCTGGCTGCGGCGTTCTGGGTCACCTGTAGTCTAGTCAGCAGATACTCAGGCAGACCCACTTAGAGTATATTCACGTAATCCAGCCTGGAGATTATCAATGCCTGGACCACTTTGTTTTCTGTGGGTGGTAGGTAAGAGGGGCAGAAACTGTTTCAGCATCTTCAGCAGGCCAAAACGTGACCCAGTCACAGATTGGATCTGTGCCTGCATGGAGAGATTTTCATCGAGCTTCACCCCCAGATTTTTCACTGTCTTTACAGGAGACGTAGGAGGGGACATATCAGAAGGCCACCAACTGCGCCAGAGGTTGCTGGGGCGGTGCCCGAAGAAGATAATCTCCGATTTACCAGGGTTGCATTTAAGCTTGTTGTGCTGGAGCCAGGAGAATACCTTTGTAAGGTAGTTGTTAATCATGTCGCCCTTGAAGTCCATGTCTTTGCCGCTGGTAAAGAGCAGCTGTGTATCATCGGCATATGGTACAATTTTTGCGCCGTGGTTTTAAGCCAGAGTTGCGAAGGGTGTCATGTACAGATTAAAGAGGATGGTGCTCAAAATAGAACCCTGGGGCACACCCACCTCAAGGGGTGGGATCGGGGCCGCAAAAGGTGGAGCCCATACTGTTTGCTGGTGGTCCTTTAAAAAGGAGGTGAACCAGTTGAGTACCGTACCCCAAACCCGCACTCCCGGAGTCACTGCACGAAACGATTGTGGGGGACGGTATCAAACGCCACTGATAAGTCCAATAGTATCAGTATGGCTTTGCCACCTCTGTCCACTACCTCTTTCATAGCTACAGATACTTCCAGGAGTGCCGTCTCAGTACTGAAGTTGGCCCTGAACCCTGACTGACTCTGATGGAGTAAGGAGTTGGTTTCAATAAACTCTGTGGTGACCTTGTTCACCACTTTTTCCAGGGCTTTGGACATGAAGGGAAGCAGTGATATGGGTCTGTAGTTAGACGCTAGTTCAGGGTCTAGGGAAGGTTTCTTTAGGAGAGGCAGGATTTTGGCTCTCTTCCATCTGTCAGGGATCTGGCCCATCTTCAAGGAGAGATTTAATATCTGATTGAATGCTGGATTAATGATATCCGCAATAGATGCCAATGTGTGCGCAGGGCAAGGGTCAGAGGGAGAGCCGGATTTGAGGCCCTTCATGACTCCAAGAGTTTGTTCCATTGGGATCAGAGGAAATTGTTCCAAAGAAGGACCCTTAACTTGATTTTGGGCATGGCTAGGCACACCCTTATCACTCTGAGCCCGAGGAGAGATCAGGAAGGATTCCTGAATGCTTACGATTTTATCATGGAAATAGGACGCCATGCCTCAGTGGGAGAAAATGTCTTGGCTACTACTGCCGGGGAGGAGAATCGCTGACAATTTTTAAAATGTCCTTGTTTTTGTTTGACGCACGTTCGATCTTGGCAGCTAAGAAAGTTTTTTTTTGCTTCCAAGACTTGTTTGAAATAGGTCTTTAATGCCTGTTTGTACGTGATTTTATCGTTAAAGTCAAAGTTTTTCCGCCAGACCCTCTCGAGATGCTTGCATGATCTCTTACTTTCTTTGAGAGCAGTGGTGAACCAGGGGGCAGATGGCCTGATCGACTTACCAGAGTGCGAGGCAGGGGAGGCAAGTTCCCCAGCTCGGCACAAAAGCCAGTCATCAAGGTCCTCGACATCTTTCTCTAGGTCCCCGCTGAGAATGATCGGGTGCTTTGTAAGGGCTTTAAGAAGTGCGTCCGGTGTGATTAAGTGAAAGGGTCTGAAGTTAGTGTTTTTACAATTCCCTGGAGCCTTGGTAGGGTTGGAAATCTTCTCACATGTGAACTCTTGAAGAAAATGGTCAGACCAGACAAGAGGAAGGGGTTGACTCATGCCTAGTGTGATTGTAGAAAAGATCTGGTCTAAGGTATGGCCTTTTTCATGAGTAGGAGAGGAGACATAAGGATCCAAGTCTAGCGCCTCCAGTGTGTCTAGTAATCTGTCTGAGTTTGTATCTTCTGGAACATCCATATGTAGATTAAAATCACCCAGCACCAGGCAATGTTTGTATTTGAGGACAAATGGCGAAACCGCATCGCCGATTGCCGCTAGAAACCTGCCAGCATGCCCCGGAGGTCTATAAATTAGGATACCCGCTATGGACTAGTGCGGTGATATCAAAAGGTGAAAGCCGAGGCATTCCGTGCCCTCCACTTCAACCTCGGGCATAGTGGAGCAGGAGTAGTGGTTTTTAAAGATAATGGCAATGCCACCCCCTATGCCAACCTGGCAATCTTTCCTGATAAACTGGTAACCCATAGGGATAGCCAATGCTAAGGTAGGATTAGATGTCTCACATAGCCATGTCTCGGTTAAAAATAGAATATCCGGCGATCTATCCACTAGTAGATCGTGGATATTGAGAGTGTGTTTTTTCAGACACCGGGTGTTGAGAAGTGGGCGCAAAGTTGCTTTTTGCTGTGGCAGTAGGTGGAATCGCGAGAGCCTAGGTTTCCCCCAGACCCTTTATTTGAAGGCTGCTGGATATTAGAGGTAAAGCCCTTCCAACCACATAAGGGGCATGTCTTCCTAGGTTGCTGCCAGAAACCAGGTATAGGAAAAGGGGGGCATACGCATGGTTCCCTCCTCATCGCTAAAAGTGCGTCTTTTGTGTAGTTTATACACTGGCCGTGCATAAACATACCGGCAGCGTAGCCAGTGCCGGTCGCATCCGGGGCGAGGATGGGCGCAAATGGGCATGCCTTTGGCTCGCCGCCGGCACGCCCGCTGCGCGCGTCTGCTGCTCGTCCGGCTTGGCATAAACCTAAATAGCTTGCCGGATGCGGGAAAGTGGTGACGAAAGACAAGTGTTAAATGCATCCTATATATGGCCTAGATTCACTGTATTCCAAGAAGGAGGGAGTGAGAAGTGATACAGGGTTCGCTGACCTTCCCAAACACCTAACCATACAAAAACAACAGGAGGGAACCCCTACCATGCTTAGCCTATCTCTCCGTACCACCTGCCCAAGGGGATCAACCCTATGGTATTAAAAAGACTCTCTCACACACTGGAATGCCAAGTGGTATGCTTCATCATAGAATCCTCGTCCAGATACCTAGTGTATCTGGGCGGTCTCTTTTTTTTTAAATGTAATTTAAAAACATTTTTTTTTTGTCCTCATCTCACCTTAGATCTGAGCAGGTTTAACAAGCCGTCTATAATCCAACTGGGTGCCCTTCGACTCGCTGCATAGATCCAAGCCCCCCGGGCAACCTTTTGTGGTTGAGGTCCGGTGTAATCATTGGACCGGGAAGCCGCCACCTTTTATTCTAAAAGTTTATCAGATGTAACTGTCGACCCCAGTCCAGGAGGGGGGACCATATGTTGGGCTGACTCTCTGACAGGTCCCCCTGACCCCTATGGGCGATGTTTAATATGGCTTTAACCCAGCTTTCTCTATTGGGGGGGGGGGGGGTCGGGTCTTTCCACCTTAGACATATTTCCCTCCTGGCTATGATTATCAGATACAATAATAGGCCTTTTTCCGACTGGGAGAGCATCTCAGCTGTGGAGTTGTTCTTACCAAAAATGACCAAATTAATGTCAAATTCCACCTCTATACTGAAAATTGCAGCCAATATTTCCCATACCTTCTCCCAAAATACAGTTAGCTCTAGGCAGTTAAAGAACATATGAAGATCATCAGCCTTATTGGTGTTACATCTAGGGCATTTGGGCGTCGGACTTGGAGCGAACTTCGCAATCTTGGCAGGAGTAAAATAAAGCCTATTCAACACAAAAAAATGATTCCTTTTTAATCTCGCTGGCTTTATATATTTGTATAAGATTTTGAGAGAAGATTCAAATCTTTCTTCTGCCGGACAGGCCTGGGGGAGGGAATTCCACACAGCGGATTGGGGGGATTCTCTGTCTTCCGCTTTGAGCAGCTTTGCATACCAATAAGCTATTTTTTTTTCTTGGATGCGGATCTAAATAAAACTGTTCCAGATCCCAGTTCCCTTTAATGTCACCCTCTTCTGCTTCATACTATGATCTTAATTGGATATATTTAAATCTTGAAAATGTGGGACCAATCTTGGCTGATAAGTATTCCCAGGGGAGTAAACCATCCAAATCTACCAGATCCGACCATATCTGCAATCCTGCCCCCTTTAGTGGAACCGCTAAGCTGTCTTTCAAGCACTCCGGAGTCCCCGGAGAGTCCCATATTGGGGCTAGATTAGAGAAATACCCTAGACCCCAAATACGCCTCAATTTATACCACGTTGACAGGGCGGTTTTCAAAACCTTCAGGCGTACTCGTTTAAAAAAAAAAATCTAGGCACCCCAAATTTAAACAAAAATCGACCTTGCCCATTGTCTCCCTCTGCTGTGGCCATTTCCCTCAAGAGACTACCCACTTAGCTTCAGCCGGTGTTGTAAGCAGCATCCTGATGCCTTTAAACTGAAATGCCAATAAATACCAATTAATATCTGGTAGGGCCAAGCCGCCTTTTAAAAGCTTCCTTCTAAGTTTCTTCCATGACAGTCTAGCACTTTTATGTCCCCCCATATAAACCTTCCAATCTTGCCCTGGATTTTGTTGATAGTTTTCTGTGGGAAAGTAAGGGGAATAGTATTAAACAAATAGGTCAGTTTGGGGAGGACTGTCATCTTTACTAAATTCACCCGTAAATAGACAGCAGGAGATTTTTCCACCTTGCAAAGAGGTACTCTATGTCTTTTTCAAGCTTAGCCAGATTTAACATGGGGATTTTCTTTATATCTTTTACAATTTTAATCCTCAAATACCTAAACTCCCCACTTTCTAGGCCACCCCTATACACCGTATTCCAGTACATGATCTCTGTTTTAGTCGAATTGGCTAAATACCCTGACAGTGTACCAAACTCTTGCAGCAATGTCTCAATCCGGGGGATGGCAATATTGGGATCGCTAGTATATATAATAACATCGTCTGCGTAGAGAGCTATTTTACACAGATACTCTTGTGATTTAAATGGGCTGATGACGTTATCCATCCTGATCAAATGTGCCAGGGCTCAATTTAAATATTGAATAAGAGGGGGGACAGGGGGCACCCCTGCCTTGTTCCCCTCTTTATTTCAAAACTCGGAATCAGGGAGCCATTTACTAATACGCCCCAGAATAGCATTTTTTAAAAGTTTGCACAAATATCGGACCCATTCCCACTGTCTCAAGTACTCCCCAGAGATATCTCCAGCACACTCGATCAAATGTCTTAGCGACGTCTAAGGCCACAACGGCTAAAGGTTCATTCCTCCTCTCAACCAGATCGATGTTGCTGATCAAGATTTGGGTTTGCTCCTGAATAAACCTTCCCACCATAAAACCTTTCTGGTCGGGATTAATTAGGTTTGATACAAGCTTTGCCAGCCTCCCTGCTAAAATGCCCACAAAGATATTATAGTCGGCATTCAGCAGGGAAATTGGTCGGTAGGAGTCAGCCAACAACGGATTTTTCCCTGGCTTCAATATTAAGACTATTGTTGCCTCTTTCCAAGATCTTGGAACCACCCCTGAGGTGGAATAAACTGAGTTAAAAAGAGTCAGGAGAATGGGCAAAAGCTCATCACTTAACAGTTTATAGATTTCATTGGGGAAGGAGTCGGGGCCCGCTGCTTTTTTGTTTTTTGCCCTCAGGATTTGAGCCTTCATCTCCTCCATTGTAATGGATGCTTCCAATGAATCTTTAGCTGCTTTAGTTAAAACAGGCATGGACTTATCCCTGAGCCATGAGCTAATTGCCTCGGGGGAAGGTGTTATTTCCTCGCTATACAAGGTTGTAAATAGAGACTGAAGACCATTCTGAATGTCATCTGGGTTACTATATTTTGTTCCCAGATTATCTATGATAAGTTCATTTATGTCATTCCTTGCCCGGTCTACTCTTGCTTTCCACGCAAGTAATGCTCTGGGCGGTCTCAACCTTGGTAGCCAAGGAAGCTCTTTGGTTATTGGGTGGGTCCTAGATTTAAAACAGGGTGTCCTGAGGGTTAATTTTATTTTCAAAGGGCACCCATATGGAATTAAAAACAGGTGGGGATGCACTACAATAAGGAAATTCGTATCCTCTGTAACCCTGGATCAGTATGTTTCAGCCATCACAGCAAAACCTCACAGGTCTAGTTGGCTTATGACAAACCCTCCCCAGGATCCCATTAGTATTCTATTTGTATGCATTCAATTGTGAAAATTCCATTCACCATATTTATGCTTGCCATGCATACCAACCCATTTGGCCCCTATGTTCGCATTTCATTAGTAGCATTTTATTTAGAGCTCCATGAGGGTAAGGAGGCAAGTGGACCTTGTAGTCAAACTTTCATCAAAGGCCTCTTCCTGGCCATGAACCTATTTGGCTCCTCCTTCCCATGCATCCTAGATTCATATTATACAAGGTGCGACATTACAGCATTTTTAAGCAAACACAAGAGAGATTAGCCTAGGATCACAGCATTTGGTCAAGCTGAGAAGCTGGGATTGATACAACGTTTATTTCAGCCATTAGATAAACATATCTTTATTTCTCCTGTAAAACAGCCTGTTTTACATCAAAGGTTAATGCTTTTTCTTTAATTTGTGACATATGGGGTTAAAGCGTGCGTGGCAAGTAGAAGCCACAACTGTGCACTTTTCAATTCAAATAAGGAATGTCATGCATAATTCTGCTTGCTCCTCCATGACTCAAATATTTCGGTTTTGTGCAGAAGTAGCTAAATCTGTCACAGCCACATTCCAATCATAAATGTTGAAGGGCTGTTTTCCTTGAAAGGAAGACAAGTTGCTTTTTTGTAGCTCTGGATATTTGCGAGCACTGAATATGGCTGTGTTACATTTTGCCAGGTAGTTACCCTGCCAAAGTATGGGTTGGTTTTATTTTTTGCCCTTCTCACACTTACCTTGTGCCGCAATGTTGCAAAGTTTGCAGTGTACTGTGTTATAACGCAGGGTCTCTTTGTTGTTACAATGTTCTTAGGTCTGAGAGACTGATGTACTTCAGAGTTATGCTATGTATGAAAATAAAGATCATGTGTGCTTAGCTATGGCTGGCTCCTTCAGGAAGAAGCTAAAGTGAATTGGCAAGCCCACATCTCGTGTTACTGTAAACAAGTAGGTCAAGTAGGTGCACCATGTTAGCAGTGTAATATATCTAGGATATGCAAAGGTCTTATTAGCAAGCATAGTCTAATGTAGATTCTGATTACTGGCCATAGTTTGTCGTCTCTCTCGCTGTTTTCTACATCTCCCCACTTGGATAGTTTTTCTATGCCATCTAGTAATTATTCCTTCTGAAAGCCAATATTTTCTTCTAAGTGCTGGTTGCATGTCCCTTTTTCTTGGGAGTTACCTTTGTCACCATTTCCTTCTCATACTTTGATACTATGCGGCTTACTCTTATTTTCATGTGTAGCTGATTCCTCTTGCATTGAAAATTTATGGTCCATTCTTTGTGTGGGCATTCTGGTGGTACAGATTTACAGGGTGCATTGTCAGGTTGTGCTGGTGAATGTAAGGGTGGTTTAGAAATAGTTTATGCCAACAATAAGAACATGAGAGATTTCTGCCGCTACATGTGGAGGTGACATTTTAGATCTAGTGTGTAATTTGTAAAAACATAAACACAGAGCCCTATTGCTGCCAGGGTAGCCATAAGCTTTTTCTTTCACTACCCTACACTTGCTTATTCTTGCAGGTTCTTTGTTCATCCCCTTTGCTGCCTTCATCATTGTTTTCTTATTTCCCTTTCTTCTTTCTTCCCTTTCTGTCTTTCTATCTGGCTTTGGGTCATGGTCTGTTGGTGCCCCAATCTCCTAAAATGAGTGTAGGTGAGTAAGGCTGAGTAAGAATACTTTGCATAGGAGAGCAATCACACCTCTGGAACGCTGAGGCAGCTAAAGCAACCACCTCTACATGGAAATATGCTGCATATGGTATATTATGTCTGCTTGAGTAGGCTGTAGGTGGAGTTGGTTCAATTGGGTAATGGAAGCTTTACGCTGACAACAGGAAACATTGTTTTATGTGTAGCTTACAAAAGTGTGTCTTCTGCCTAAATCAGGAGGGTTTGTATGTGTACTCGCAATACGCTCAAAAGTACTCCTGAGAGACTTCCTAAAGATATATGTGAGGTCTTAAGATGTGATGTCACTTCTTGTGATGTCACTTCCTGTAAAGTCATGGCTTGTGATGCCACTTCCTGTGATGCACCGTGCAGTGTCATGCGCCGTGATGTTGCGCTGTGATGTCACTGCATACTGCCTAACTTGGTTAGTCCTCCCACTTCTTTTTACAGGACTTGTGCCCTGTAAAAACTCTGCTTACTTTGCAGTTAGAGAAAGAAAAGTAGACGCGAGTTCTAAAAGAATAAGCAGACATTTAGGAGAAGGCATATCCTGACATTGACCTCTGTCTTGGAAGCACAGCAAATGTGACGAGATAATTACAAAATGTAAAGATGCCTTTATTTATTGCTGTTACGTGACCCACCAGTGGGTCGCGACAAACAGCGTGGGAAATGCTGCTCTCAAACATTGTTTTAGACCCAGATCAGGAGTGAGGTGGCCTGAAATTCAGATGGTGGCAATGTGTTTACTTGGTCACCCCTCTGTACAAATGCATGCATCTTTGAATTAAAGACACTGTGATTAATACTACCACCCAAGCTGGGAAACCCACCCTTTTGTAGGATCCACCGAGTGTTGCCCTCTGTGCTGTGCCACAAACCCAGTGAACTTCAGTGAAAGATTCATGCTGGGTCAGCATAAATATACCCGAGGGTCCTTGTCACATTTTAATTTCAGGTTTTTCCTAAAGTGCCACAATGTCTTGCTTTGTGTCTTGACTTTGAGATGCTTTGCGCTACAACTCTGCATATTATTATTGTATACCGCTTGAGCCGCTATACAGTATCATGTACGTTAGTATGAATTCAGCACTTGCTTTTAAGACGTTATTTTACCTTTTGATTTAAAGCGGTTGTTAAGCCCATTGTCCAATTCGTTAATTAAAAAAGGTCCAAAGTTTTATTAGGAGTCCAATGCTGAATGACAGGTTGCTAAATATCGCAGCGTCCTGGCCTTGACTCCCCTTCATGTTTCTTCCTTACACCACTCTTAACTTCCTGTCTCTCTATCATTCTTGAACATTTTTTCATTTTCCTAATGTCGCTCCTTATTGTATCTTTCTCTTCTCCTTTGTTCCTTCTTAGCTTATTTTTTCTTGCTCCAGGTCAAAGTCTTGTGATGAAAAATAAGTCTTAGTCTTATTAAATCAGGGCCGGGCCCACCAACTGCCCCCTCTGAAAGACAATTTAGTACTAGTTAACCAATTTATTGTCATAGGTCACAGTGGTAACCCATGTCAAGAATGTGGGCCAGTTTTTTGCCATCTGCAAGCAGTTCAGTTCTTCCTTTCCTCTGTCACTGCACATCATTCTCATTGTTACTCCTTCCATTGTTGTGACAACGTGCCACTGCCTCATACAGGAAGTACAAATACTATAGTAGATTCCCCCTCTGGTTGTTAACCTTTTGGATGTATAATTGTAACCTACTTACTACCATATACAGCATCTTAAAAAAAAAAAAAAAGATTAAAAAAAAAAACCAATAACAACATTGCAGTAGTGTTTTCTTGTTTCTCTGATCAAGACATATTGGTGTGCAATGGTCATGGCTCATCTTATTAAGTTTTGTCATCGTACGTTGTGGTTAATTTTCATTCTAGTTCTAATACCACTTTTTCGAGGGAGAAGGCCTTGATTTCTTTGCCCATGGCTCGGCATATTAAGTAGGTCAGGCGCTTTCCCCAAATGATTTCTTGAAGGCTTCCCATAGAGTCATCTTGGAATACAAAGTACAACACTAGATTCTCTTGCAGGAAATCCTTGAATTTTAATCTAGGAACGACAAGGCGTTCAGATGCTACATGCCTATAGAACTTAACCCTGGTTCGTGTAAGTGCAGTACCATGGGGGAGTGGTCAGAGAGGCACCTGGGAGGGATATTTACTGCTGCCGCTCCCCTCCGTTCGACTGCTGACAGGAAAATATAGTCAGTTCTAAAGTGTGTGCAGTGGGGGGTGGAATAATGATCATATGCCTTGTCACTTATATTACATGAATGCCATATGTCGCAGAGGTCAGTCTCTGGGGCTCCGTTTGATAGGCATGGGGCCCTGTGCGAGCTTGTAGAGCTATTTGTATCATGTTTGGGATACATGTCTGTGTTAAACTCCCTCATTCTTGATGTGAAGGTGGTTAACTGCTCTGTGAAGGCCTGCAGGCTGCCGCCAACTAATGTGGGTGGCGTGTGTATGCAAGCATTCATCCAAGGTCGACCTGCAGGTTGTCCTGAGACCATTACAGATTGCCCTGTAGGATCACTATTTATTTAGGTAACAGACCCTGGGAAATTATTCAGGCTCAAAATGGCTACTCACCCAGACCCTTCAGTAAAAGGGAGTGATACACAACTGTGAACCTGTGTCTTCTCAAAGGTCTACATTTGGTGCTAAGCAGGTGCGTTTCTTGTAGCAGGAATGGTATTTTGCATATTGCAGCACTTCCACTTTTGAAAATTTGCCAGTAAGGCCATTTAAGTTATAGAAAAAGATACCTATGGACCTTTATTGTTGCTCCTGCATCATGGAGGTTGGAACATGAGAATCCTACCGCCTGCTGCTTATAAAAATTAAAAACGTAACAAATGGATAAAATCACTCTCCCCTACTACCCTCACCATACCTCGACCCGTGAAGTATCTGTTGCCTTTTATAAATGCGAAATAACTCTTAGGGAGTTGGCAAGGTCCACAAACTGACCGTGGCCCATGAGTGTCTATATTGTGCCTCTTGAAGAATGTTTGCTCCATCATGCCAAAGAATAAAACCGGTTAGTCAATCAAGTATTCAGGAGGATGTTATTGCCATGCTTCTCCTTGAGTGAAGGTCTTGCAGTGAAAGATTTTTTAGCTGGAAAGCTACTAAGGCGTTGAAAGAAGAGATAGGTAGAGAAAGAAAGAGAAGTAGGGAGATGGGTAATGCTTTAGAGTGAATTAAAGAAAGTGTGACAGGTAGAAAATGCTAGAGTTTGAAGGAAATATAGCTAAGAGGTGAGTGGGGGAGTACAAAGTGCGGTGAGCTAGAGAGAGATATAAGGTACAGAGATACGTCAGAGTTATAAATCGATAGGTAGATGTGAGTTTGTGAGAGAATTATAAAGAAATGGAATATAGAGAGAATTGACATAAAAGGGTGAAATGAGTAGTAAGGTAAAGAAAGACCGGTGAGGTAAAGTGAGTAGTGAGGCATGATGAAAGGGTGAGTGAGAAGGGTTAAGGGTACTATGAGATGAGCTGTAAAGAGAAAAGATGTAAAGTAGAGATGCAAAGGTGAAATAGAAATAAGTGTGGATATTACATTGATAGAAAATGTTGAACAGACGTGTGTTAGAAATTTGTGTAGGAGTGGGGAAGATAGGTGTGAGCTGAAAGAGAAGGAGGTAGAGACAGAGGAGAGAGAGAGAGGAGGTAGTGGTCAATAGAATGAAATGGCTGTAGAGCTAGGCAAAGAGGTAACGAGTATGGCGTAAGGTAATAAACGAAGGGAGGAAAAGGGAATAGAGGTAGAAATAGAGGGAAGCCTGTGAGGGGCTGAATGACTGACTGGTGAGGTAAATTGAGAGTTTGGTAATGAGGGACTTGGGCTAGAGATAAATGAGGTAGAGAGTGAAATGAAAGGTGGAGAAATGAGGATGATATAGGGATGAGAGAGTTGAGGTTAAAAACAAGTTGAAGTAGATGAAGGGGAAAATAAATTAGATGAAATGGAAACTGAGCAGTGAGGTAGGGTGGTGGAGAGAGAGGGGAGTTAGAAAAAGAGAGTACATAGGCTGTTATGAAGACATTAGCACTGAGAGGTAGAGAGAGGGGTTAGGTTGTGAGAGGTGGGGTAGAAAGTTGCACTTCTGTGCATCATCACTGCATCCTTGAAGCAATAGCACTGCACCAAGGCTGCACGAAGCACCACACTTCATCTTTATGAAAACCTGAATGTAGTCGTCACTCTCAGATGAATACATCTGAATGAATGCATGCACTTGTAGGAAACCTGACAGCTGGATCTGGCCAGGATGAGAAACAGGTGGCCACACAATGCATATGTTTCACTACTCGGATAAGGTAATGGGGGAGACGCTGCAACCATATGATGGCTGAAGACCCTATCAGCTTTAGATCTCTGAAGGTAAATGTACTGATGAAGGACAGGCCTCTTGTGAGGTATGAGTAAAGACTAGTAAAGACTCTGTCCAAAGGAAGGAAAATGCCCCTCTGCTGCTCCACCGAGGCCCCCCAACCTCTTGCTCCTGTGATACGTTACCATGGCTTTACACTTCTTTTAAGCGCCCCTCAAACACACGGACACTGATTCTTGATTTAATCACACACTCCTGCGCTCCATCCCATGAACTCCATTTTCTAGCAGCCCCTATTCTTCTCAAAGCCACTGCCCTGCCTCTCTTCAGCTGCACCTCCTAACCTCCTTCAGTCCCTACTAATTAGCTGCTTGAAGGCGTCTATGCCCCCCCCTTGCCTGTCCTGCCCCAGCCAAGCAGAGACCCAGGATACTGCCCCGCTGTCCGGGTGGAGGATCACTGTATTTATCCCCCCTTCCCTGAGTCCTCTCTTTCCACCACTGCCCCAGGCCCCACACTCTGAGGCGCCTCCGGGCTTCCACCGAACACAACATGGACTGAGGCTCGACTGATAAGAGCGTTTGGTCGTGACGTGCTTTCATCTTTCCTTAGACTGTCTGGGTTTATTTCCGCCAGTCGTCCCTGTGTTAAAAACACTCCTGCCACTTAGCTGCTTCT
The DNA here is from genome assembly GCF_964263255.1 of Lissotriton vulgaris. Lineage (NCBI taxonomy): Eukaryota > Metazoa > Chordata > Amphibia > Caudata > Salamandridae > Lissotriton > Lissotriton vulgaris. Next base: position 770,111,914 of record NC_141689.1, read on the forward strand.
TGTTCTGCCTGAACTCGGAGGCCCTTGCTGAACATCGGTTTCTGACACAATTATTTTTGATGCCCTCCAAATGAATTCGCTTGCCACCTTTCAAAGCAAGTACGTCATAACAAGATAATGCTGTTCTGGAACACAGGTGCGGGCAGCAATAATTGAAGAATAATTGACGCCCAGGCCTAGGCGTGCTACGGTTTCTGTTATACAGAACAATGCAAGAATTATGAAAATACACCCAGGATGTGACATCTCCTGATTCGCTCAGGCATTGAGTTTATATAAAGAAAGAGCCGAGCAGTTGTGTACATCCTGCTCGGATCCCGAATACAAGAATAATTAGTGAAGACACACCTGCACCCGCCCCCTGCATGTCTCCAGGCAGATGTGGGAGGGGAACACGGAGCCCCCCCTCACTCCGGTCATGCGAGACTGCAGCACTTAATGGAGTCTGCACATATCGAAGGCTTATTCGGCCGCTGTAAGTAATGATGGATTGTGTTGCGCGAAGTGACGAAATACACTTTGTCTGCTTGCAGCCGTATGATGCTGTTTAATAAGAATTCAGTGCTGTGGAACTAGAATTAAAGGAGTAGTGCACGTGAGGTCGCACTAGCTTCAATGTTACTGGAGTCCACGTCCGGTCGAAGAGGTTTCTGTGTGTGGCATTGGTTTGTTTCCCCATGCGTGCAGCTGGAAAACAACATGCGCGATAAGCTTTGTTTCCCCATGCGTGCAGCTGGAAAACAATATGCGCGATAAGCTAAAATCCAATAAGCGCGGTACCTGCAAAGTCAGACGCGTGTTTACTTTCGCATTCCACTTTCACTGTAAGTGAAAGCGCATTCCGAAAATAACCACGCGTTTGACTTTAATCAAATCCCGGTGGGCGTGGCCAAAAGGAGACAAGGCGGCAACAAGGAGGGACTAAGAAGCCCCCTTTACAATCCAAAGGTAGCGTTTTGCATGGGAGCTGACGCTAGCCAATTAAATAGATGGGCAGGGCTTTAACTCCGCCTCCGAGAGCTTTGGAATCTGTATTGATTCCAAGAAGCCCGTGAATGCCGAGAGCAGCACATGCGCGCTGCTTTCGACAGCCGAGACCTAAAAAAGCATTGCCTGGGTGTTTGTTTTCAACTGTAGTGAATAAAGTAACATTGCTCTAAGTTGTTTTTGATGTCCATGAACACTTTTCATACCTGTTGTATGAGTGACTTATAGTTTGGTAATCCTTTGAGAACTAATTTTATACTTTTCCTTTACTACTGGGTGCTATCCTGAGAAAACCCGGATCTAGGTAATTCAGAAATTATGCGGTTAATGACCCGGAGGAGTGGCCCGAGAGGTTTTCTGAGTCACTGTCCTGTGAGCTCTTTCGATCATGAATCTGGATGACTATCTCTCGTACAGAATCTAGGATTTAAGCTATTTTGTCAGGATTTGTTCTAATCATCGGCCTTCTTCCTATTGATTCCCATTGCATCTGAGGGAAATTCTACATGAGCTTGATGTAGCAGTGAGACTTTCTCCTCCACTCCTCCTGTCTTGCTTTCTAGTGCAGCATGCAGTGGTGTAACATAAGCCCCTGTGGTGCTGGGGGGGAGGGGGGTGCTGAGCTCCAGGGGTCCCCCTCAGCAAAAGTTGGTGGGCCAGGGAGGGTGTCCTCTCCGTTCCCTTTGCAGGGCCCCCCCTCAAGTTACCCCACTTGCAGCGTAAGTATCACTGATAGCCTGAAGGAACATTGCTGGGGATATCTCCTGTTATTTGATGTTATGTGCCTGGTCTTGCGCCACTAAAGAAGGATTCGAAATGTGTCTGTTATGGCCTGCTGGCTGCCCCTGCGCTCCTGTCCTTGATCAGTTTGGCAGAAAAAAGAGGGACGGGGTACTCGCAGGAGGGTCTCAAGTGGGAGTATTTGGTTAGAAAGGCCTGTCTGGGCATTCCAGGATTGTTTCCTTGATTGAAGTGTCCCTGCGGTGCTGGCTCGTATACCTAGTCGTCTATTCTGGAAGGTGAGGGAGTTTTTCCGCCGTCCAGTCAAAAGTACATGTCAGAAATGGCAGCCCACCCTATTGCTCATTATCTGTGAATGGACCCCTGCCTCAAAGGGGTGTGTGGATCGAGGAGGTGGTGGGGGTGGCGGTTCGGTTATGGTGTCCGGGCACCCCTACAATGTAGACAAGCCACAAATCGACTCCCCAAGGACGTGACTTCAGTAGGGTTACTAGACCAGGATGGCAGCGAACTGCTCCCTCCATGCCCATGTTTTTGTTCTTGCTGTATGTTGACAGAGCGGAACTGGCTGACAAAATGAGGGCAGTACTTTTTAATCCCTGTATTGTGTACTGGAATGAGCCACTCGTGCCGGCTGTACTGCTAATTAGGAGCTGGTTTATATTTCAGGTTTTTCCTCCATCCAGAATATATTTACCTGCTTGAAGGCCTGCAGTAAAACATAGTATATGTATGTGTAATCACGGTGCCAAGAAGTGGAATTTAGTGCAGTAATCCTATGTTCCTATGTATGGCTACTTTTGAAATGCTTTTATATTCGAGATACTGGCTATGACACTTTTAAGCACGATATTTAATCCTCTCTATTCTGATATTATTTCAGTTAATACATCATTCAGTATTTTAACTGACCAGAACACAAAAAAGAATGGATGTATTGCTATACATTTGTGATGAAGAGGGTGTTCAGAGGGCACATTATAGCGAGAGTGTTTTTTTACATGTACCTCTACAATGCTTTTGCTCTTTCAGTAAGCACACTGGTTTGTTATTTCACTTTAGAGGCCTTATGGGCTAGTTTAGAGTTCAGCAGATGGGTTACTCCATCACAAATGCAATGGATATCTTGTCTTCCATATTACAAGGGCTACTGGATATAATGCTCTTGTAGGGCGGCGGACTGGATATCTGTCCTGTTTGTAATGGAGTAACCCGTCAACCGAATTCTAAATCCGGCTCTTAGTTCATCAAGTTAACCTTGCTTCCCCAGACTCATTGAAGCTGCCCCATTTTTCCTTGCAACTCCTAGAGTCTTTACATTCTGAAGCAACTCACTTTTTGCAAACACACAGCTACTGCAGCTCTTTAGTTTTGGACCTCAAGTGTCTAAAATTATGCTCTTTTGATGAGCATTCCTTCTCTCCACATTTGAATCGCCCCTAGAAATCTGTCCACTCATATCTCACTTATCTTTTTCAGTTAGTAAGGCTATTCACAATGTTAACAAGAAACTTGCAAATGGGACACTTTTTCTCAAAAAGAAGATGAGACTAGTTCGGCCTTTACATACCACTGTACTGTAAATACAAGTCACTTCTGAGTGGAGCCCTCTCAGTCTGGGAGGCCGCAATTGCCAAATAAGTTGTGCTGGTACTTTTTGCCAGTTTTGCTGCAATCATCAATCCGTGCTAGCAATGAGTGAGAGGCTGCAGGAAGGATGGAAGACATGGGCTGTGCTTGTCACATCCACTTGATTGGCGAGACCATTGGCCAGGTACTGCAAGGCTTCATTTGAAACCGGGTCATAGGACTCAAATATAGTCTGAGGAAATTGAGCATGTGGGCTTGACTTTTTGCTCAAACTAAACCTGAGGTAAAGACTTATTGAACTGGGTTACACATCTAAACCTGGTTGCTACTATTGTCAACTGGGTAGGGAGACAATACGAGGAGGGGTGGCTGTAGTGCTGACTGAAATTGCAACCAGGGATGCAACTGTGTGTTCGCTAATCTAATTGATCTGTATAGTATATTGTTTTGCATTGTGAAAAAGTAAGTTCTTCTACAAAAAGCAAGCACTAGGTTAGACATTTAAGTTATTGTGTCTGTTGGTTGACTGTTGACGTGTAAGCTCTCGCACTCTACACTACCTCTCTGAAAAACGTCTAACTGCTTGCACTTGCTTCCCTGAGAGTCGTGCAGAAAGTGTTGTACTTGGCATGTTTTGTCGAGCCATAACTGGATAGACCCTAGGGCACCGGTGGCAAACTAACTCGACTATCACGGTTGGGGCTCAGTAGCCCCTATCTGCTCTGTGGCACCTCCTAAATGAGATCTGATAACCACACAGTCCTGTATTGACGACCATTGAGACTTCCCATTTGTTAGTGCCTTCTCTGTCCACCCTTGGACCTTACTTGTTCAGTCTTTGTGCAGATTCTATTTGGAACATCACCAGGCATTGCTGTAATTGCTGTGGCGATTCCTGCCAGTCCTCTTGTCTTCTACATCTGTTGCAGCCACCCTTTCTGCAACCTTTTCCCTAGTTTGACTTCTTGTTTCCTCCATCCTGACTAAGGCTTTCAGGAGACACATCCTTTTCTTCATCAGTCCCTTCACACTCTTCAATTCCTTCCGTCTCATATCTAAAGTTTGTCTGTGAGGGTGGCAGAGAACCTACATCCGTCATCCTGATGGACTACAGCCCCCATATTTAGAGATTGGTGATCTATATGCCTTCAGAGGAACAGCTGTCAATGTCTTACTAAACTAATGGTATATTTTTTTACAACATTTGCTATGTTTATTTTTGCATTTAGCCAGTTGAAAGGAAAAGGAAGTTGAAGTAGCTGACTGCGTGGTAATAATGCTTTTGGCCACACTTCAGGACGTCCAGATGAAATTGCTGAAAAGGCCATAATTGAAAGCAACGTGTCTGCTCATGTTCGGCTCTTGGGCACACTCCAGTCTTATCACTGTACCATATACTGTTTCCGTTTCCCTAGCTCTCACTGCAGGCATCTCCCTTCATTACTAACTGGGATTTTCGAATTTCATTGCTGGGTGGTTGTCTTAAAACATAAATCTGTTAGACGAGGTCTTTTTGATTAGGAAATTCTCGCAAACGTTCTCTTGACAACTTTCATGTTCAATTTGATTCTCGCATGTAGAATGTGCCTAGTCCCCGCTTTGGTTTCTGTTCCGATTCCGTGGTGAGACCACATTAGAAGAAAATGGAGTCTGCAACGTTTGCCAAATTAAACTACATGCCAATATATTTAACTAGGCAATTCTATAGAGTACTGCGGCTTGATGACTAAATTGAAGCAAGTCTTTTTTATTACCTTTATTTATTTAGATTTTGTTTTGTTTTTTGTTTTGTTTCGTGTGTCCCGAAATTAAAGCATTTGTAACAGGAACACTTCACGTAGTGCACAGTAATATAATTTGGCTGATTGCATATGCAATTGAAGATATACTTTGATAAGGGCTCTAATAGTATTGGAACCTTACAGTGCATCACTCTTGTACCTACACATAAAGGTTGTTAGGCAATCCAAAGACGCCTTATTCCCCATTTTAAAACCTCTGATTAGAACTCACTTGAGGATGAAATCGTGGTCAGTTAATCGTGCAGATTTCTTGCAAAATAAACACACGTATTAGGTACTTCAATTATATGAATCCCCTGACCTTATATGTCAAAGGTTATAGGTTTAATAGTTGCAAATCATATGTAAATGCAATAGGATGCATGCTGCTCGAAAAGATAGTTTTCATTTTAAAGATTTTAATTAATCATAAAATGAACATTTGATTTCTTAGCATAATGTTGGCTAACAAGTCCACAACAAAAACAAATGAGTTGCATGCTAGCACATAGCTAGAGGATGCATGATACGGAAAGAAGTGGCTGATGGTAGAGGCAGTGCAACATGTGAAAAGGTACATATGTAGCTTGTGAGTAGTTGTATGGAGTCCAGATTTGGGTGAGCAGCATTAGTGAGTCTCGAGGTTAAGTAAATATTATTTTGGGACTGGCAGCAGTGGGGTTAGCCTGACTTCAGCTGAGAGAGAATTCTAGAGTAGAGGATAGGGCACTTTTTCGTTCAAAAGGTTTTATTGAATTTTGTGACATAAACAATGTAAACAGTACACAGCCAGTAGCACTGTGTAGAAGGCTTGCTTAGTATATGGTGCACACTTATTCAAATGATGCACCTCGAACTAATCCAGACAACCCGTATGGTGATTCTAGTAGTCTTTGATAACCATAGAAAGCTCTCAAAGTGGTAGCCTTGCAGAGCAGCCTTCAGGCTTATCTTGGAGTGTAAAGCAGCTTGTTTTACCTCATTTAATCGACAGTGTAGATTAGATGCAAAAGAACCACACAGTTTGTTATGAAAATAATCTATTTAGTACACAACACAATCACTAACACATTGGCATATCTCCTACCCGGAGATATCAACAATACACACAAGAAGACTTCAAAATAATCAGGCAAGTAGCACAAATATACACTGGTCCCCAGAGGGATACCAAACCCTATACTAGGAAAGGATAATGCGAACTGCAAAGGCGAACAAGACTTGGACCAGGAGACTCAGAGAAGCTAGTTACACAAGCAACCACCCATGGTAAGTACCCAGGAACCCCACAGAGGCTGTGTGCAGGGTGGGAAAACAGGGCGTGCTCAATGGAAGTTAATAGAGAAGTCGCAGTTGCAGTTGTAAAGAGGAAGGACCCTTACCGGATGACCCCAAAGAAACCCTGTAGAAGACAGAAGGTTGGAGAGCCACCCCACCCCACCCGTAGGTGCCCTAGGAACCGCTTTACCTGCACCAGGGAAGCTGGTTGCATAGGGGTGAAGTGGCGTCGAAACCTGCCATAGACGACAATGGGAGACTATGAAGAAGATGCCTCTGGAGAAGATTGGGAAGGAGTCTGGTGGAATCCAAAGGTGGGTTTTTAAGAAAAGGACCTGCAAGCAGAGGGGACAGAGTCTATGTCACTTGCAGCTGACCAGGAGGCATGGAAGCACCAATGTTGGGAGGTTCAGAAGAGACAGCGGTGACCTTGTCTCTGCAGCTGTGATGACCAGGCAACACTAAGAAAGAGCAGGAGCCATGCACAAGCTGTCCCATGTCAGATGTCAGTGTCAAGGGGGCCGGTGTCCAGCGGGAGCACCAACAAGTCTTGGTAGCCACAACTGATGTGGAGAGCGAAAAGATGCTGACGTCAAGTGCAGGAGAGCCAGAGCAGACTAGAGGAAGCAGGGGAGCCTACTGCAGCAAGAGAAGATCCTCAGGAGGACCCACAGGCCTAAGGCACAGGAGTCGCAAGAGAACCTCGAGCAGCTCACCAAAGAAGGAGGCCTATGCTGCAGAAGATGCAGTGAGGGCATTGATATTCCAGGGATGAGGTGCTGGAGGTTGAAGCTTCTTGAAGCCCGAAGATCTCTTGAGTGCAAAGCCAACAAGCCTTGGCAATGGCAAGTTGATGCAGTGCACAGGGGTTTGGTCCCGCTTCGATGAGGGATACTGTCCTCAAATTTTGCTAAGAAGACCGGTCAGGCCTCTAGTGAGCTGCAGAACCACCACCTGTGTTGCTGGGTCTCGAAGTCCGTGAGACGTCCCGAGCAGCAGAGGGGTCATCTTCGATACGGTGCCTGAAGATTACTTTGGATGTCCTGGATGCCCTATGGTCTTCTGGAGAACCTGGATGAAGCAAAGGCACAGACAAAGCAGAAGACTTGAAGAACAGCGAGAACAGGAGCTGCAGGATTCTTCCTTGATGCAGTCTTGGTTACAGTCAAAGTCCAACGAAGTACAAGTGTCCAGAAGGTCGAAGACTGTCTTGGTTTCAGAAGTGAGCCTTGTTCCAAGATGAATTTAAGGAACCACCCACAAGGGAGCCCTTAGGTACCCTAGGAAAAAGGGTTGGAACGACTCATTGGTCCCTCCCAGAGGAGGGGCAGGACGGAGGGGAGGATACTCCAGTTTCACGACGGAGCAGGATCCAAAGGTTCCTGAACCCGCTCAAACCAGAGTATGCAAAGAGGGCACCAAATGTGCCCTTCAAAGCAGTCTGATGGCGCTACAAAGCGCCCCCAACCCAATACACTAAGACCTGTCTGGGAGGTGGTCACAACAAAAGTATTGCTCCATCTTCCCCCACTCGAACTCAACTCTGCAGCACTAGCTTGCTGGCAGACCCGGAAAGGCTGTAACTGGGAGTAGACCCCTAGTGCATTGGATCTTACTTCCAACTTCAGAATCTGTGTTGGGGCTTGATTCCAACATGTTTGATACCATGTCTGCTACTGTATAGTTAGACATCTCATAATAATTAATATCCACTATATACCTTAAAGTGGCTGACTGCACTTTTTGAAAGCCTGGAGAATCAACTCTGGGGTTTGTAGGGATGTCCTGCTCATGCAGGGGCACCCTCACACTTGTAATCAAGCACCCTGCTCTCAGGACTGAAGAGCCTGCCATGCCATGGTGACATATAGGTTCTAAATGCAGTGAGTTTCCGATATAAGGAAACCTATATCTGTTGTGAGGGGTGCTGGCACCAACTCACATAGGCTACAATGGCAGTCCTGTAGTCACAGTTTAAGTGGACTCCCATGGGTGGCACAATACATGCTGCAGCCCATGGATGTATCTATCCCATGGGTACCTCAGTACCATATACTAGGGACTTATAAGGGTACACCAGAGGCCAATTCTGGAGGTACCAAACTACTTACCGGAGTCAATTTATGAGAGAGAGCACATATGCTAGGGTCCTGATTAGCAGGAACCTAGCAAACTAAGTCAGAAACATACAGACACCAGGCAAAAAGTGGGGGTTTCCATGAAAGCAGATCCTACTTTCCTACACACTTGAATACATGAGTAGACCACATCCTACTCTTATAATCAAGCGGCAGTAACCACCTCAAGTTAAATCTGAGTAGCGTTAAGAAAGTCATTAAAATACAGCTCTATGTAGGGTGTGGGGACACATCATCATACTACAAGTGTATGACCTGAGATAAAACTCAAATAGAAGAACAGTAAAAGATGGGGGAGTAGGAGGAGGTTGGGGCACATCATGGTAATAATGAGCAGGAATGTTTTGCTGTTGGTGCAGACTTTCTTACAGTTCAATCTGCCAGTCTGTTTAGCAACAGCCCACAGACCCAGCTACAACTCCAGTACAACACTGTATCTTCTGTCAGGCATTAATTGGACATCTTCATTATAACAAAACCTCTTCTGGTAAATTTGACGCACTCTTACCTTTTTAGTAAGCATTTTAAATCTCATTTTAAAAAGAGAGTCAAAGTTGCAGTGTTGCACAATCTGGACTTTAAGTTTTGATTTTTCAGAAGTCTACTGAACTGGGGATATTACATTCTGCTAAAATATTGTTGCTCCCATGCAGTAAGTCAGCCACATTGTTATCAGATGCAGCTAAGTTACATCTTCTGTAACTAAGCCAGAACAGAGGTCGGTGTGATGTAGAACAGAGTGAAAGTTATGCAACCGGTTTTCTTTCTGGTTAACCATAGCAGCCCCCAATCCTGCCCAAAGACCAAAACTAACTCCATAAAGCACTTTGTTTAGATTTAGCTATATTCCCCAGGTATACAAATTAGTTATAGGAATGAATTACAAAATGTCTATGCTCCAAAATGTACTATTTTCTTACCCATTACCCCCAAACAGCTAATCAGTTGGCGACAATGACGAGTTATCTAATCACACCTTAGGATGCCTTAGCAAAAATGTTGGAATAGTATCCAGACAGGTCCCTACCAGGAACTGATTTACAATTCCTAGAGTCCAAAAATAGGCAGCAAGGTGTGCTGTAACATGAAGAAACAAGAACACCCAGAGTACAGGAAAACATGTGGCTGTTATTATGATATCCATATTTCACATGCACCCGTAAAATGTCATCCAGATTTCACTGGTCCCTGAAAAATATGGCTTGTTATACCACTAACTGTTGCAATAAAAGAACCCAAACATATATAACAAGTCAGTAAAATAAGGTGTCCCAATATCACATTATTTAAAGCAACTGTTCCCTATATATACACAGATATCATTGCTTTGCGAAGGTCAGTTCATCTTATTACCACAGCACACTGAAACAGACGTGAAACCCCTACTGCCTACATATTACATGTTACAGTGACCTTTGCATAGCTCTGCTCATAGCCCAAATGTGACCCGTTGTACTAACGTTTTTAGTGGTCACACACCACGAGAATCACTAAATCAGTGAGCGTGCCACTGAAAGTTTTTACCTTTGTACTAAACTGACTTACTGAATCCCAAAAGTGCTTGCTATTCTGTAAATTAGTTTAGAAATCGTATTGCTTTTTAGCAGCGCTGTCTTGTGGGCGTTTTTTTTCAAATAGTCATTTGGCAGCTTAATTCTGATCGCAAAACCATTGAAAAGATACTGAATCGTCAAAACAGGTGGTAACTCTTTCCTCTGCTTAATTTGTGCCAGTGGTTTCCAGTGCTCGGCACCCGCACGTATTTTACAGGGCCAGTTCTATAGCTAGCTGTCTTTCATGCGGGCAGTGGCAGTGCAGTAATTTTTCAAAGATGAATGCACACCCGAGGTGTGTAGAGGTGACTGCAATTGCGTGCAAGTCGCTGCCTGCGACAGCCTCTTAATCACTCTGTTGTTTGGTGCTAAGCTGGGTGAGAGCGCTCGACTTCAGTGTGAATCTTCCAGTGAGTGCCTCTCTTTCAGTCTCTTCCAGTACCGGGCCTCGTTGGTCATCAAAAAAACATTTTTCTCAAATGCTTATTGTTGGTGACCTTTCGAGACGCATGGCTGGTAAAGAGAACATTTTTTTTCTCTCTACACAGGAGGGCCCCCTTGAAAAAAGTTGTGCACATTAAAAGGGTGGTGTGTTTGTCAGCCAGCGCGGACTTTTGAATATTCTATTTTTTTATAGGGGTGCCGGTAGATATACTTCAATTCATATACAACGTTGTTTTGATAAACGCAGTAGAGCAAATACAAAAACTTTTTTTTCTGAGACGTTTCGTACTTTGCCAGGGAGTGTCTGGTGGTAGATAAATCAAATGTAAACCCCGCATTCCGCAGCACTGGTAGCAAGATTCTGTGATACAACTCTGAGTCCCAGCACTTATTTTTTACAAATAAAGTACTAGGGAAGGAGGCTACCCTGCCCCTTTTTGTGAATTTTGTGAAAGGGTTCTGGGTGAGTGGGCGGTAGTCGAGTGGTTCACTGCCAACTCTCAAAGAAACTTTAAAAAAACATGATTTGTTTTAAAGGCACCCCTGTTTAGTGTAAGGAAATCAGGCTTCTTTTTTTTTTTTTATTTAAAGGTAGTTTGTTTCAGGTCAATAACAAACATTGTGGTCTACTGTACCTAGCTTAGCACCATGAGTGAATTGCAATTTGTAAACTACCTTATAAATTTTAATGAGGTAAGTTAGTTTTTTTTAACAACTATTAATATGTGGGTCAGATCCCCCAAAACGTTCTCATTGCAAAATTAGTTTTGGCAAACTGTGACCAGAAAGTATGTACATCTGCCTTGTGAGTTTACCTCACTCTACTTTTAAAGTACATGAGGAAAAAACGCTTCTGCATCAGGTGAGACAATTTAAAGATGATTAATATATGCAGCATAAGGAAATAAACTCCGAGTTCTAAGAACATGTACACAGATCACTTGTCAAGCAAAAGTAACTTAGACGGAAACAGCAGCTGACTTTAGGGAACTGCTGGCTAGCACACTTTTCAGTTTTTTTTTAGAGAATTGTTGCATAAGTGCTAACTGTAGTCCTATACATTGCCAGGGCTTCCTGTATTTTCGTGAATTATTTAAGTGTGAAACTTCTGCAATGCAGATGCCAAATACTATTCCGGGTCACTATTCCTCCTTGTTTTGACACGTTTTGCATATTCAGTTGCTTGGGGGAACCAGGAAAATTTAAAGCATGCTGCCCATGCACAAATTAATTCAATCATTGTGCTTTAAGTTGAATCATTGTTCTGAACGTGTTATAGATAAATATTCCAAGAGGTATTGTAATACACCTTCTCTCCTGGGTATGAGATCAGGAAACACTTGAAATGATCTAGGTTTTCTGTGACGTGTTGAAGAAATGGAGTCTAAAAATGAAAGCTAACCCTTTTTGCAGGAGCTTGAAACAACAGTGTGAGTCCTCTAGAATAGGGCGTATCGGGATTAAAGAGTCATCTGTTGGTTGATGACAAAGATTTACTGGTCCTCGCTCTTTGGTTCCATGTTTTGCTATCAGGGCAAGATAGAAGATCAGTTTATCCTGAATTTATTTTCTTTGTTCTCATTGTTGTGTTTGGCCACAAGGATTATCAAACCATGACTAGCCTGAATTGTTTTGTGAATCCAGTCATATAGAAGCAGTCTTACATTATTCCAAAATGGATCACAAATCAGTCAGTGGGAGTAAGAGGTTAGTATAATTAGATTGCTAGTATGGAATGTTATTATCTTTAGGGGATGTTCTGCTCTACCTCTAATTCTTTTTCACAACAAAATTTTATTGTCAACAGCCGTAGTAGCCCTGGTAAAGCCAAGGTTTCCAGTGATGCATGGTAGCAATATTGATGTCAACGTTTGCAATATCTGAACACAATAGTTTAGAATGTAAGAATGCCAAAACTATGATTCCAACAATAAACAGCAGTGCCATATACCTGATATAAAGTCTAAAACATGCAGTTCCCAGCCAGCCAAATCTAATGACTATATAATTACATCCCAAATTGTCTCTCATAATCCTGTCATCCAACCAATTTGCTACTAATTGGTACAGCTGGAGCAGTTTCTAAATATAATCCCTGATATTCTGCCCACCTCCTCCAAATTGGCGTGTTTCTGGGGGCACTCCCTTGCCTTGAATATTGGTATCTCCAACCCCATACAGAAATCGAGTCCCCTCTTCCACACCCCTACTAATAGCAGGAATGTGTATTTCCATGCCCTGGCGATATCCCGTTTCGCCACTATAAGGCCAATAGCAGTAGATGGCATTTGTAGATGTTGTCCCCGATACCGTCAGTGATATGTAGCATGACCAGTTGTGGCGAATATGGAATGTCCCATCCCAACACCTCTGAAAGGCACGTGACCACCCCCGCCAGAACTTCGACAGCGCTGTACATTGCCACATGGTCCCGACAGCACGACCTCAACATAATCTCCTATGCCGACCACACTCAGCTGATCCTATCCCTCACCAAGGTCCCCATCACCGCCAAAGCCAACCTCCACGACGGAATGAAGGCCGTCGCCGACTGGATGAAGACCAGCCATCTGAAGCTGAAATCGGACAAGACGGAGGTCCTCATCCTCAACGCCTGGTGGCCGACGGCACTGGGGGCAGCCCCGACACCCACTGACCACACACGCAACCTGGGAATCATCCTCGACTCAACACTCTCAATGACCAAGCAAGTCAACGGCGTCTCCTCCTCCTGCTTCAACACCCTCCGCATGCTCCGCAAGATCTACAGATGGATCCCGACAGATACAAGAAAGACAATCACCTAGACCCTCGTCAGCAGCAGACTCGACTACGGAAACACCCTCTACGCGGAAGCCCCGACCAAGCTCATCAAACGACTACAACGCATCCAAAACACCTCGGCACGACTGATCCTTGACGTACCACGCCACGGCCACATCACCCCCCCACCTGAGAAACCTGCACTGACAAGAGGATATCCTTCAAGCTCCTCACCCATGCACACAAGGCACTCCCCAAGACAATCCCAGCCTACCTCAACAGACGGCTCTCCTTCTACATCCCCAACCGACCAGCTACGCTCCACCGACTTCTCACTCGCCACCGTCTCGCGCATCCGAAGAACAACCACCGGTGGGAGATCCTTCTCCCACCTCGCTGCCAAGACATGGAACACCCTCCCACTGAGCCTACGACAGACCCAAGACCTGCTGATTTTCAGGAGGATATTCAAGACCTGGCTGTTCGATCAGTAGCCCCCCCCTCCCAGCGCCTTGAGACCCTCGCGGGTATGTAGTGCGCTTTACAAATGATTGATTGATATGTATGAGAGTGTTCTCTTCAATTTTGCAGCACAAGCATTGAGGAGAATCAACAAGTCCAGCCCACCAGGGCCTGTGTCTAGTGAAATAGACCCTATTGAGGTATTTGAATTGTATGAGTCGTAGGCATGCCGCGATAGCCGCACCACACAGGGACTCCAGCGCCTTGGCCCAGTCATCGTTGTCTAGGGGGCCTAAGTCTTTTTGCCAGGCTTCGCATGTTGTCTCGAGTGTGGTGTGGCTATTAGTCACAAGTGTTCAGTAAATGTTGGTAATCTTGTGGTTGCCCAGTTCACCCATGAAAACTTTAGACTCAATGGAATTGAATTCGGGTAAGTCTTCTAGGTGTGTAATGTATGGGGTGAAAGCATGGCGAAATTGGGGATATTTATAAAACTGCGAGTGAGGCATGTTAAATTATTTTTGAAGTTCCTGGAAGGACTTCAGAGTTTGAGCATGAAGAACATCCCCAACCGTATCTATGCAGATGGCTTCCCAGCCCCCAAAGCCAGACAACATTGATAGCTGAGGCAGGAGACTGTTGTGCCAGAGAGGAGTCTCCTTCGTCAGTCTGCCTCACCACACAATGCGACACATCGATTGCCGCCAAGTCACAAACACCCATATAGTCGCTGGTGGCAGCTTTAAGCGTCTGGCCTGTATTTAGGACTGTGTACAGTGACGTAGTATCCATCAACCAAAGTCCGACCACATATGTGGGATCTCGTCTATCCCTGTACCACCAATCCTTGAGGAAAAGAAGGTGTGAAGCAGCATGGTATGCCTAGACGTCGGGAGTTGCCATACCTTCACAATATGTAGACTGAAAGCAAGTTCTCATAGCCACCCGAGCTGAACTCCCACCCTAGAGGATTTGGCCAAGAATTGCATTTATTTGTCGAAACCAGGTGGGTGGAATTGGATAGGGTGATTCTGAAGTTGATCTAGAAGGCGAGGCATGGAGACCATCTTGAATATGGCACATCTGCTGAACAGGGAAAGTGGTATGTGAGACCAGGAACGCACCTGTTGCTTGATCTGTACCCATAGGAGGACCACATGTTTATCCCATGAAGTGGGCTGGGAGGCCGTCAGAAACACCTCAAGATATTTAAACCTGTCTGGAGCCACCGTCACTTGGCGTGTCCATTCGCTAATTTGGCATCCACCTCGTAGTGGCCACAAAATGGACTTACAAGTGTTCTTATAAAGACCAGGAGTCTCGCCGAAGACCTGCGTAATCCTAAGTAGTCTTGGATCTGTTCTGTTAGCGTGTGTAAGGAAGAACAGGACATTATCTGCATATAGCGCTATACGGTCCGAGACCTCACATGACCACTCAAAGCCATGGACCTGTCTGTCTATCCTCACCCAGGCAGCAAGCAGCCCCATAGCCAGAGCAAAGAGGTAGGGAGAAAGCGGACAACCCTGATGGGTACCACGCCCAGTGGAGAAGGCCTGTGAGGTCGAATCTGCTATGCAGACGGAGGTGGTAATGTCAGTGTAGAGAAGGTGGATATAGGTGAGGAGGCGGGGGCCAATGTTCAATCGACTCAAGAGTGCAAGAAAATATATTCAGCTAATCGAGTCGAAGGCCTTGTCAATGTCTGCAAGGAGGAGCGCCGCCGGTCCCTCTAGACGGTCTACCATCGCGATGGCGTTATGGGCCCGACGAATATTGTGTCCTGTAGCATGGCCTGGCAAAAGCAAGCTTGATCTGGGTGTATCCGGTCCGTTATCTGTGATACGATGCTGTTGGCAATAGCCTTAGCCAGTGGTTTAGCCTCTAAATTAAGAAGAGACATTGGGCGATATGATGTGTGGAGTTCAGGGACCAGCCTGGCTTTAAAAAGACAACTATTTACGCGTGTCGCCAATCCTGTGGAAGGCACCCTTTATCCAAAGCAGGGTTAAGTGCAGCTAAATAGGGGTCTGTCAGTAAAGATTGGTACTTTTTGTGGAATTCGCATGGGAAGCCATTCAGGCCTTGTGGTTTGCCCAAGCGCAAGTCAGACAGGGCACACTGAAGCTCCTCGATCGTTAGTGGAGCATCTAGTTCCTCTCGCATTGACTCGGTCAGGGCCCGCGGAGGCAAATCATCCAAGGACTGGTAGATGGTAGCCGCCGGAAGAGTCACCCTAGGAGCATAGAGGTCTGTGAAATAATTGGCGAAGCTCACCGCAATTTGTACTAGGTCCGTGAGTATCTCACCGGCGGGACCACAAATACCTGGGATGGCTACGGGACAAAGTGTCTGTTGGCAAAATGTCTGTTAGCCTCATCCAACAGTACACTTGCATATAGTTGTTGCGCATGAAGCAATTGTCGGCGCGCTTCACTCCCCTCTTCCCCTTTACTCCTGCGCTCAAGGTCTATACGTTGGGCCTCTGTCTGTATCAGCTTCTCACAGTGATGTTTACGCTGTGCTGTGCAGTGTGCAATGTCTACGCCACTGAGAGTTGTTTTCATAGCTTCCCATAGGGTTTAGCGGGATTCTACCGTCCCTGTATTGTAAGAGAAGTAGCCTGAGATGGCTGTATGAATATGGAGTCTGTATTGCTCAGCCTGCAGGTGCCATGACGAGAGCCGCCATTGGAAATGAGGAGCTCTCAGGGTCTAATCGCAGCCTCAGCAACACAGGGGGAGTGATCGGAGAGGCCGCTAGGCAGAATATCTGCTGACTCAAGCCTGTGGAGGTGAGTTGCAGACATGAAAATGGAGTCAGGGCGGGAGAATGACTCATGAACGCTGGAGAAGAATGTAATTCTTGATCCATTTGGTGGAGGCGCCTCCAAGTGTCTACTCATCTCATCCCCTGAACGAGTGACTGTAGCCTCGACCCCTGAGTTCCCACCAGCCGCCCTGTGCTGCGCCATCTATTGCTATGGGGGCATATCACATCATTCCAGTCTCCCCCCACGGTTTTCCGATCAAAGGGGATCTCCGTCCATAGTGTACCTCTATTTGAATTTTATTTCCTTCTTTGGGGGGAAGTATAACATCTTTACTGTTTAATAGATATGTCATGTGTAAAATGCTGGTTTGGTCAGCAAATTAATTATAATCTGTGGCTCTTAAAAATGTGCCAAGGTCATTGGAATTTTTTTATGGTTAAAGAGCAGTTGCTGGCTCTTGTTTCCCTTGAAACCTGAAATTACTTTTGTAAAGCCATTACAGTAGTGGTTGCTTAAGGGGACCTTTCCAGAATTTGAAAATATACGTTTTGAAAGCATAGAGAAATACCGTGTGTTGAGTAAACCTTCTCAGACCAGGAAAGATTGGCGACTGAGTTTGTGAAATAATTTCGTCACTACCCTCCTTTTATGATCTTGTTTTCAGGGCAATTTATTCTTGTAGATGAATTGACCAGGTCGCTGACTTTTACACTAATGCCTTGTCAGAATGCATGTGATATGCCGTAGGGGCACAATTGCTGGTTGATGAGAAGAAGTTCAACTACAGATATTTGGAAGGCATAAAGGAAACACCAGCTCAGCCGCAATCTGGCATAGAGAATGTGTATTAGTGCAGTTGTCATCATCCTTTGTATCCTAAATGTTCAGTTGTGCTAGCGGCAATATTTGGCCTGGAAATGGCATACATGCATTATATTACACTTAGTAATAAACAATTACATTATATTCGCTGTGACGGGTAGTAGTGCTACTCATTAGCACCCATACAGTGTACGATCTGCTTACTTGTTAGTATATTCAAGCAGCAAAACCTGGAAGAAGGTCGAGTAGCTTATTGCCAGAATAATGGACTCCTTCTGAAGCTTGACCAGCACCTTCTTTTAAGACCCAGATTCAGTGCTATCATTCACATGGTTGAGCGGTTAGAGCATGATACCTGCTTGCTGCCACTCTCTTTTGTGAACTTCCCATTTGATGTGACCAGGTTGCTGCCTACATGCTAACCCACTGAGCCAAAGAATGTATGAAAGTTGTACTGCTTCAACAACACGATCCATTACATAAGAAATATTTACTTATTTATACAATTTAAAGCTCAATGAAAAATGTCAGAGCTTGCCAGTCTTCATGGTCAACTCATTTTCTTGAGCTGATCAATGACAGAGCTCTGTTCTCTGGGATGCTAATGATAGGGAATTTGAACCTAGCCATGCTCGGGTATGAGAGCAAATACTCAAGCCATGTGGAGTCTGGGATTATTGATATCAAAGTATTTGAATGTTTGTGGGAAGGGTAGTATATTTTGAAGAAGTGAACAAGTTGTGGAACCACTGACTGGCACAAATACATTTTGCTAGATTCCCTACAAACTGCACTATGACAAAGAGGCAAACAAAGAAAATGGGATGATTTTATGTTTTCAAACTGCTGCTCCTCAGGCCCAGTTGGTCCTCTGAGGAGTTGGGATCTACTGGGGAAGAAAATGCCTTAATAGCATTCCTTGAATGGCAATTGAATGAGATTGATTATTCTGAACATGCAGTCACCAGAATGCACCACAGATTGCATGCCTTCTCAATGTGGTTTACAAAAGATGGGAAATATGGGCTGGATGACAAAGGTGCTACTCTGGTAAGCTCCATGGGCATGGTTGATGAGGCCAAAGATCATTCTCACAGTTCAAACAGAGTGTCATTGCAAATTTGATAAGCACGAAAGGCCTCATCAAGAGGTTTAAGATTAACTGGAGGTTATGCTGATGACATTTTAGTGGAACGCTTCCTGGAGTCTAATTTGCTTCTAGATGCTTACAACGACAAGCTCCCATTGGGCTTCAGGCTTGTGATGAGGGTGTTTATGGTGAAACTAGTAAGGGCGAAACTGGAATCTTTACCACGAGGAAGGACATGTTGTTTGTTATGTATTAGATGGAACAGAATTCTGCCTTATTTCTTGACTCAAATCCAGTAATCCATTTCTATTATTAGGTAGAAAGGTACTGCAGACTTTAGGAATCCATTTGGGAAACCGTACACATGATCATTTGACATCTAGCCAAACATTGAAAAAAAACATTCAAACTTGAAAACCTATATACTTACCCAAGCCAATGCTGCCTGTCCAGGCTTTTCAGAAGAGGATGAGAGGATAGGTCAGAAAGATTTTTGCTTCCGCTCTGATAACATTTTCTTTTTTCTAATAATTTTTTATATTTACTGAAGGAAACAAAAGTTGGTGGAGTGATCTACTTTCCTGCACCCAGGTGCTTCACTCAACCCCCCTGGGGGCCACCCCTGCCAGCTGCCAACTTATTTATTTATTTGAGAAGTTTTATATAGCGCAGGCTAGACCCGGAGGTATCGGAGCACTTTACATAAGGATTTGCAAAGATTACATGATTACAAACAGTTTCTGGAGCATAGCATTACATAGGAGGAACAAAAACAAATAGTATTACATAGGAAAAGAAGCAATGTTACATAGGTACAAGACACAAGAAGAATGGGCCATAGGAGGAAGAGGGGTAAGGAAAAAAAGGTCGGAATGTGGTTAGGATAAGGCGGACGGCAAGGGTGAACACTTAAACCAAAAAGTCAGGGTGAGAGTCAACAAACCGGCTGAGAACCAGTAATCAAAACGTCCAGATTCTGGCTCACTCACTGCAACAGAAGTTCTAGGACATGGAAAAAACGGGTTGGGTTAGGTTTGGGGTGGGGGGGTGCAAAAAAACACAGTCCAGGGGCATGCATCAACCAATAAATCCCTTGGAGCCAGGAAATCCCTCAAAGCCGCCATGATGTCAGATCAGGTTTAGAGATCCAGTAACATCACAGCAAAATGACGGTGTAAAAACAAAGCCCAAAACCAAGAGTGTTGATTTCATGGTGAGGAGCTGGAGATAACCGAACCTCAACGGGCCCTCCGTGAGCACAGGTTCAGGGTTGCGGGGGCTGTGAAGTCAACTAACCGTATGCAGCAGTGAGGGGGAAAGTATGTGTTGGTGCCAAGGCAGTAGTCCCAGCGAACGGGAGGTAGCAGCCTGGACCAGGAGGGCGCTCCTCTCAGGCTCAGAAAGGAAAGACTATCTCAGGTGCACCGTACTGCAGTGCCATGATTCTCACCGCTGCTACACCCCCAGATTTGGCAAACAAGACTTACGTGTCCCAGTCGCCAATTGCGGAAGGCGAAGCAGGAGGGATGGCCGTTGGGCAAGAATCAGCAGTCGAACTCAGGAGGCAGGGGGACGGTCAGGAGAGGTGAACCTCAGCCCAGCATCTCGACCGACATCCGGAGAACTCCACCTGGAATCAGCATTGCTGAGATTGGCTCAGTCGACAGCAGGACATCTGTAGTTTGTGGGAAGCCGGGGTAGGAGTGTAGACCGAAGCGGAGAGAAGAGGAGACCAGTGCCCGATGTCCGGCTGGGTAGGTGACGGTCGAGGTGAGGGACCGGTCTCCTCTATAGCTGTACGATGCTGCTCCTCCGGACATTGGCCATGTTGCTTAGTCTCCGCATTCAAAACAACGATCCCGTTTTCCTAGGAGGATCTCGAGCCCAGAATACAGGAGATCGGAGAGATGAGGACCGTCGTCTAGGCATGACCAGGTGAGTAACAGGGTCCAAGGAGGGGGTGATAATGAGGGGATTTGGGCCAAAAAGGTAATCCCTGGCTGGGAGCTCCCGGCCGGAGATCCTCACCTGTCGGCCATCTTGGCTTCCTCCAGCTGCCAACTGCCAGCAGTCCCTCACTCCAGATTCTCCTTTTTACAAATGTATTTTGGTCCCCTAGGACTACCGTCGGAGCACAAGGCCTGTGCTGACGCCTGTGAGAGTCACACAGTGGGCAAGTTTTTACTTTTTTATTTTGAGGTCAGGAAGAGAGACCTCCCCCAAAGGGGCTGGGGGAGGTGCTGGGGGTGTACTGATAGGTTCAACAGCAGTAAGACTGCCTGTTTGTTTTCATTTTTTGATTTTAATTTACATTTTCTTTAATTTGCTGTCTCTATTTTTTTTAACCATAATTTATTATGGCCTAAACAGATATAGACCAAATAGCAAAATGTACGCTTTCTGAGTAAATATATAGCTTTCTACCTATTTTTTCAAAATTTTGTTCAGTTGTTTTTTTTCTGTCGTTATTTAACATTCCCTCCAAAGAGTGCAGGGGGCAAACAGTGTTTTGCCCCCACAACCCTGTTTTTCAGCTCCTTCTTGATGGGCCAAAAGGAAGCTCTCCAGTAAGGAGCTTTTTTGGGAACGTTTCATGAAGAGTCGTCCAACACTGTCAAATTTAGTACCAAAACGAAAACCGTACTGGCAACTTAAAACATTTTTTTTAACGGTTTTATATAGCGCGAACATGACCCTTGCAGGTATCGGAGCGCTTTACAAGGGAAGAAAGATGAACAAAACTACACTGTATGTCATAGTTATGTCCTGCTATACAAGCACCTGTTATGAGAGTTAGATACATTGTTCATGTGAATTTACTCATGAGAAGAGATTTTACTTTTTTCTTGAAAGAGGCAGTAGAGGGATTCAGTCTGGTTTCTGGTGGCAGTGCATTCCATATCCTAGGCGCGATTCCAGAGAAGGCACGGTTGTATGTTTTCTTTTTGGCAAATCGTTGTGGTTTCAGAAGAAGATTGCTGGAACTTCTGGAGGATCTGTTGCCACATGAGAGCACCAGTTTCTGGGCCAGATAACTCGGAGTATTGTGATGTAGGGCTTTGTGAGTCATGCTCACGATTTTTAGTTGAATTCTTGCTTCGAATGGTAGCCAGTTAAGAGCTCTAAGATCGGGGGAAATGTGACAGTTTCTTTTTGAGTCCATGATGAGTCTGGCCGCTCAGTGGGTTGAAAGGCTCTTAGAGGGGCCGTTGTAGATCTGGGACATGCGCAAAGAGTTGCTCTCCCATAGTCTATTCTTGGGATTACCAGTGTTTGAACTGCCAGTTTGTAGTCATTTGTGAGAAGGAAGGGTATTAATTTTCTCAACGTGTTCATCTGAATGTTTGCTCCTTTTGTTGCGGGTCTGATATGTTTTTGCATGTTTTGATTTCTGCCAAGATTTAATCCCAGCGATTTCACTAGGTCGATAATATGAGGTTGGCAGTTGAGCGCTGTTAGTTGTTTAAGCCATTCTTGTATGATGGTAGTTTGGTTGGGTGGAGCGATTAGGAGGAATTCAGTCTCTAAGGGGTTTGTTTCAGGTGGTTTCCACCATCAAAGTCTCCGTTTTTTGTAGCGTTAAGTTGAGAGATTTGATGTCCTCCAGAGAAGTGATCTTTAAGAATAATTGTGTATCGTCTGCGTACATTTGATAGTGGATGTTTGAGGCGCTGATAATTTTGGTGAGCGGTTCCATCATTAGGTTGAAAAGTGTAGGTGTGGGGGATGAGCCGTGCAGGATTCCTAATGTGACTGGGATGGCCATGGATCAGGATTGATTACCCTTGAATCTTTGGGATCTATTTTGAAGGAAAGAGGTGAACCAATTTAGTACTGATCCTGATATGCCCATACTATATTTCAGGAGGTCTAGAAGATTGTCATGTTTGACGGTGTCAAAAGCTGAAGATAGGTTGAGCAGGATTATCAGACAAGCTTTGTTTTGGTCTAGGATTTTTAGTGCGCCATCTACTATGTGGGTCATGGCCGATTTAGTAATGTGCCCTGCACGAAAGCCGGATTGGTATTGGTTGAGCAGGTTGAAAGGGTCAATGTGGTTTCCCAGCTGGATGTGTACACATTTTTCTAAGAATTTAGCCAGAGTTTGGATGTTGGAGATCGGGCAGTAATTATTTAGGTCTGTGTGGTCAGCCGTTGGTTTCTTTAGGATGGGGGGCACCTGCCCAGATTTAAAGTTTTCTGAAATGATTCCTTGAAGCAGACCGGTATTGATAATCTTTGTCCATAGTGGCAGTAGCAGCGGTATGAACTCTTTTAGGTAATTTGCGGGAAAAGGATCGGTGAAGTGGTTAGAGGCGTTCAATGATGTGAGCGCTTTTAATATTGCATCGTCACTGTAAGTTTTGAAGGATGACCATGCAGCATTATTTTTTAGGGTGAACTTTGGTGTGTATATGTTAGGGGTTGCTAGAAAGGGAGATGAAGTGTCGTTATGGGTGTCAGTATGAGTTACTAAGGCCTTAAGTAAGTCCATCTTCATGTTTTCTGTCTTCTTAGTGAAGGAGCCAAATTCTTCGCAACTTTGACTTACATTTTGCACCAGATATATTTATTTACCTATATATTATATATTCACTGAAAAAACAAAGGTTACAGGGACATTATAGTTAGGTTTAGATTTCACTCGAACAAAACTAGTAAAAGTCAGCAGTTATAGTTACCAGATCTAACTATGACTTACGCCCCCGCAATGCACTGCTTATGACCTCATATATTACATGACTCCGGACATGGTCAGTGACATCACTGATGGCATCATCCACAGAACCACTCACACATCCAGTAATTTAACTTGTGTAGGACCTTAGTATATAAGTTTAACACACATAAAATTTTTGAAAATACTCACAATTACTGGATGATGTAATCAGTGATGTCATGAGTGATGTCAATGACCATGCCATGAGTGATGTAATATGTGAGGTCATAATCAGTGCATTATAGGGGCAGGGGCATAAGTTATAAGTTATAGTTAGGTCAACTAACTATAATTGCTTGATTTCACTGGTTTTGTACGCGTGAAATCTGACCCTAATTATAAAATCCCTATTGGTCTATTGAGTGAATTTCTAAAGGTTTTTTTAAATTCTTTTTCCTAACTATAACATCCCTGTATCATTTGTTTGTTTTTACAGTACTTTTCTAAGGCTTTTTTTATTTTAATTCATAACTGTAACCTGTAACCTTTGAGAGTAAGTGTGTGATTGAGTGCATGAATGTCTCAATGGATTTGTGAGTGTCTGAGTAGGCCTCGGAGTGGCTCCAAAAGTGTCTCATTGGCTGTGTGAGTGGGTGCATAACTGTCTGAGTGGGTCTGTGAGTGGATGTGTTTGCTCTAAAAAACAAAAATTATGACATATTTTCTGAGTTCTCAAATAGCAACAAAGCACTTTTAAATGATTTGCTTTCTCTGTTTTTTGATCAGTTGACTGTATGTTACACTTAGGGGAAAAGATGTGGCACTACGGTCAGAGCTGCAGACTTTGCAAATGCCTAAAACCAAAATGAATGTGTCCTTGTGTAATGTAACTGATGCTCATGTAAAGCACACCAATACTTTCAGGTCAACTCTTTGCTCTAAAAAACTGTAAAAATCGACACAAATTAAGTATTTTGCACACTTCTGTTGGTAGGCTATACTTGGGTACAAATGGTTGATACGTGCTACATTTGGGCTCTTTGGTGGCCATCTTGGGAGACTAATTTGTTAGATCTTGGGTGGCTCTAAAAAGAGCCCTTGTGTTTATTGGGAGATTTTGGTACCTACAAGTAAGTACCTATGCAAAGTCTAAAGTTGTTGAGAAAGACTGTTACCCTCATCTGTGAAATGTACACCATCTCTCCTGTAGATGCCATCCATATTAAAACGCAGACTGTTGTTATAAATGGACCCCATCCTATAATCTCTGAGATCAGCAGAAACCGCTTTATTGACATGTTTCCTAGCTTTCTCAATTTGTGGACACAATTGATTGGACCAAGTTCCATTTCTGTCTTTGGCATATGTTACAGTAGACAAAGGCAGTTTGGGGGAAAAGTAACATAAATTCTGCAAAGGTGTCTTTCATTAGCATTTCCAGACCTACCCCAGTTCAAGTGCCTAGGTCATTGCCACCACAGCGCACAATTATGAGGTCAGGGTGTTGAATTCAATTGGTGCCACTTTAATCCTCTCTGTCCAATCCATTTAATGTCTACCTTTTGCAAAGCTGGGTCTTTGTCAATACCTCTGCTTTCGGCATACCTTTTACACCAGAAACTATAGCTGTGTCCCACAATCCACACTCTAAGCATCTTGAAGGGGAGTCTGGATGCACTCGGAAGATGTCTGTACGTGAAGTAGGCTGTTGGTAAAATAAGATATTTCTAAAATGGTGGACAAGATGCAGTTTTAAAAAAACGAAGAGAAATGATTGGCTGATTTAGAACATTATACACTGAAAAATAGGGTGCATGTTTCTGTGTTTAAAAAGCATGTTTTTTTTATTGGTTGGTAAAAACTATTTGAAAGGTACATTAGATAAGATAAGCTTGTACTTTGGAAAGTCAAGCACACTTGCTGTTTACATTTGCAACATTGTGTGCTGAACTTGTAACCTGTGTGTTCAGTTAAGTGTTTCATGAATTGTTACTATGGTAACCGGCATTAAGCAGAATGGGGGTAGGGTTGAAAGTTATGTGTGGCATTAAAATGTGTATTTCTTCTTCTTCTTCTTCTTATTATTATTATTATTACAGTAATATGTAAATGCAGTGAGATTTTCCAAGTCACTGGTATAGGTAAAGTAGTGTGTTAAGTAAAAAAAAAAAGGGTAACATTTTTTGTCATATACTTTTGAAGTCTTGTCTGGATACGCGGTTCCATCGCTTATGGTACACAGACCAGGCGCGACTCCAAAAGCTATTCAGAGGCAATTTTGATTCAGTTAGAGGTGAGTTGGCAAGGGTTGACATGTGTAACCAATAGAAATGTGTGTTCGAGTTTGAATTAACCTGGGAAGCAATGTGATTTGATATTTACATGTATATGTGTGCAGAATGAGAGGGAAAGTTTGGAATTTTTTGGTTTTGCTAAGAGCAGTGCACTACAGTCATTGTGTGCATAAGAAAATCTGGTGTGTGATTCGGATACTTCATTTTTTTTTTTAACTCTTTATTCGTGACTGTACAGACGGATCATAGCATTAGTGAAACATCTCATACATTTGTCAATCACGGTTTTTCTTTTGTTTCACCCCACCAGTTGTCAGTTACAATACCTTTTCTATCATTGCTACATCAGGTGACCTTTTCAATGTAAAAGCAATCCATACTCCCTGATGTACTAAGTGTCGTATCCCCACCCGGGGAAATTGTATTGAACCTCAATTGTCTCCGCAAGTAACTGAAACGGCATTTCAACCCCCCACCCCCACCCCCACCCCCACCCCAACATTCACACCTTACGCCCTCCCCTCGTCGCTGTGTGTACTCATCTATATATCTCTCCTGGCCCTCGGTACAGACTACAATACTACAGGATTGAAGATTGATCATGGACACTAAACCATACTCTAGTGTCATCCACTTCACGAGTTTCATACTCAACGTGTTCCCTGTGGTCTATCGTCCTGGGATGGCAACAGATCCAGCCCATCCAGTTCCAATAACATACCCTCCCAATCCAGTACCATGGGGCGTTTCCGGTGCCCCTTTTCCTCCTCCTTTCTAAGGGCGACACTCTCCGCCCTGCCTCATTTCACTACATCTCTCTGCCACACCGCTGTGCTAGGGGCCCTGGGAGATTTCCATCTCATTGTCAACACCCTGACTGCCAGGAGAAGAGCTAGGTCTATAAACCTCAGTTTAGCCTTCATTGTTTTAGAGCGTTTGCCACTAGACAATATAGGGCTTCTTCCTGTATCTGTATGTGTGTAAGCTTATGTAGTGTCCTGCATATCTCCGCCCAATATCCCCGCAGCTGTGGGCAAGACCACAGCATGTGGATGAAGCCCGCCTCATCTTCTTTACAGCGCGGGCAACAGTGGGGGAAATCCGGGAACATTCGGTGTATTTTCTCTGGGGTTAAATATGCCCTGTGGAGCACCATGGCCTGAATAAATTTAAATTTTTACGTTACGTGAGACCCTTTTGGGGTGTTCCAGTATCATCTGCAATGCTTTGTCAGGCAGCTCCACCTCCGCGTCCTGTGCCCAAATGTCCCTAAGTGTGGTAAGTGAAATTGCTGCGTGTTCCCAGATCCTTGTGTATAGCCAATGCACCAAGTGGCTTCCTGTCCCCATGAGGTACATCAGATGCACCATTTCGTGTTGTGTAGGTTTGAATCGTAGTGGCGCCCAGTTGGTCCGAATATAGTGGGTCACTGTAACGTGTAAACGTGTAATAAATACAGTCCGGGAGGGGCCCCAGTGGTCTGTACAAAGCCTTTGTGATCTAGCAGGACTTCATCCCCGAAGAAATCCCCCGTCTCCTCCACCCCCGTCTCTGCCCAACGGCGCAGTGTTAGTCGTGTGAGCCTACCCTCTGGTGTCGGGATACCTAATAGGGGAATATTCCCTGCATATGGTGTTGCCGATGCGGTATATGACAGAGCCTTTCTCCAGCAGATCAATGCCGTGCGCAGGAGCGGGTGGCAGTTCCGAGGAAGCAGACTTCTTGGCAGCAGCAGGGTATGAAGTTCCCCCCGGTCTAGTCGGTCCGTTGTAAGACCGATCTCGTGCAAATTTTTCCCCGCAACCCAGTAGAACAGCCACAGAAGCTGACTGGCGTAATAGTATCTGCGAAAGTCTGGGACTCCTAGGCCTCCGGCTCTAGTTCCCAGCTGGAGTTTACAGAGACTGATGCGTCTTCGACCGGTCCCCCATATGAGGCTAATCAACATGGTGTTTAGCGTGTCAAAAAATATGTTGAGGGAGGAGCACAGGCAGGTTTACAAAAACATACAATAGGCGAGGGAGCATGACCATCTTAGAGATTGCGATGCGACCCATGACAGACAGAGATAGGGAGGTCCAGAATCCAATGCTGCTGCGGAGACCAGTGATGGCTCTTTTTATATTACCATCTATTTTGTCCTCCGGCGTCCTATACACCTGAATCCCTAGATATTTAAAGGTAGTCTGCACTACCGGGATCCGGTGTGCTCCAAAAAGTATTGAAGGAGGGTGAGGTGCATCCCAGAAATAAAAACCAATCGACTTATCAGGGTTTATGGCTAGACCTGACACCACCTCAAACCGACCGAAAATGTCGTAAAGCATCGTGTGATCCGCTTCCAGGTCCCGGAGATATAACAGAATATCATCCACATAAACTGATATCAGGTGGTGCGTCTCTTTTATGGGGATGCCCACTCGATCCATGTGGGTGCGAAGAGCAATCGCCAGGGGTTCCAGTGCCAGTACAAACAAAATAGGGGGCAGCCTTGTCGGGTACCTCTGTGCACTGGATAACATGCCGAGACGTATCGTCCCGTACGTGCTTGAGCCGTGGGGTCAGCGTATAGTAAACGGATCCACCTCAGCAAAGGCTCTGGGAATCCAAAGCGTTTCAGGGCTTCAAACATGAAGGTCCAGGACAGAGAATCAAACGCCTGCTTCAAGTCCAGCGCAATGCACCCAACCCGAGTCAGTTCCTGCGGTGAAGCCGTCATCAGCGCGTGTAACCATCTCGTGTTCAGGGATGTACTACGCCCTGGGAGGAATCCACATTGGTCCTGATGTATAAGGGCAGGATGGTGGGATTGAATGCGCAGGGCTATGGCCTTGCTCGGGATCTTATATTCTGTGGAAAGCATGGACAAGGGTCTATAATTTGCCAACTCTAGCGTGTCTCTGCCCGGTTTAGGTATTGACGTTACCAGGGCCTGCATAGTTGAAATTGGTAAGTTCCCTTCTTCGAATGCCGTCCTATAGATTTTTTCAAAGACAGGCACTAGGGTCTCTGCATAGGTTGAATAAAACTCCACGGGGAGCCCGTCCATACCCGGCGTCTTGTTACGGTTGAGATGTTTAATGGCAGCACATATCTCATGCTGTGTGATGGGGCCCTTGATCGCCTTTTGTGTTTCGGCCGTTAGGGTCGGGAAAGGAAGGTCGCGCAGGAACTCAAGCGTCGGGTCCTCCAGGCCGGTAGGAGCATATAATTCCCTTAGATGGTCGTGGAACGCCAGATTGATCTTAGATTGCGTGTGTACGAGGACGCCCGACGTGTTGTGTATTTGAGTGATAGCCGGCGGGTCCGGTCGGTCCCATACTAAACAGGCCAATAGGGTGCCGGATCGGTCCGCCTCAGCGTGCTGCCGCCGCAGGTATGCAATATAGTCAATGTTTCGTAGTGTCTCTAAAGTGTCTGCGTGATCAATGTATCCTTCCTGTAGGTCCCCCTTTTTCCCCGGGTCAACGCTCGCTTCCTGTTCAAGCACCCTCAAGCGGTCTTCCACCTCGCAGAGTTTTTTGTGTGTCTCCTGTCTAGCTCCCACCAGCCGGCCTATCGCCGCTCCCCGTACCACCACCTTCATGGCATCCAACACCACCAAATTGGAGGAAGCAGAATCCCAATTTTTTTTTTTAGATAATTTGTTAGTGTCTGACAGGGATTTCCTGAAAGGACCATCCTCCAGGAGGAGTGGGCTGAGCCTCTAGGTAGGCACCGGAGTCGGCACCCTGCCCCAGAGAAGAGTAAGCATCAGGGGTCGGTGGTCGGAAAAAGTTTTTGCTAAATACTCCGAAACCCCAATCTTCGAGACCAAAGTACGGGAGCACATGAAACGATTCGAGTATGGAAGTTGTGTACCGGGGAGTAAAAGGAAAGGAGTACTTCTTAAATGCAGTGCATCACACGCCAGACGTCCGTCAACCCCCATCCATCTGCCCATGCTGTGAATAAATACGTCAACTTTGCAGCTCCTGTCGCCTGAAGGGGGGGGGTGTGATCTATCTAGGCCCAGGTCTAGAACAGCATTCCAGTCTCCCCCGAGCACCCAAGGAATTCCAACCCAATCTGAGAGTGCCACCCCCACAGCGTGCAGAAACCTGTCCTGTTCAAAGTTTGGGGCAAATAAACTGCCCAGGACTATCAGTGAACCATCTAGGGTGCCCTTCACAAGGATATATCTGCCTTGGTCGTCCACCTTCCTCTCTAGTTCCACAAATGGTGTCCCGTGACAAACCCAAATAGTCGCCCCCCTAGAAAAGGCTGAGTACGTTGTAGAATAAATAGTGCCCCTCCATTTCTTTCTCAACTTCTTGCGCCTCTGATGCAGTGAGGTGTGATTCCTGCATGAATGCTACCTGCACTTGGTGACTGAGTAGGAAGGAATGGATTCGGTGTCGTTTCTGTATTGCCCCTAGACCACGTACATTCCAGGTAATGAATTTATATGTCCCTGTAATCTCATCCATGATCGTTCTAAGTCCAGTCTAATGGTACCAGTAGTCGTATCCAGGAACCCCATTAAGCAAGTGACCAGGAGAGCACATACCCCGAAACCCCTTGTGGAAACATAACAAATACGGCGCAGCGAAGCAACAATGCTGAGCCCAACATAAGAACAAGTAACAAATAGGTCCAAAGTCTGGTGCATACGCCATTGGGGGGGCAGCCAAGCACTCGTACGGTCATTTTGGTGATCTCATTGGGTGCCGTCCGCCAGGTCAGTTGTCCATCAGCTCATCCGCAGCTCGGGGAGTGACCGTGGAGAACAGGACCACACTGTGTTCCGAGTCAGAGTGTAGCCTACTGACGCAATTTTCCCTGAGTCCTCTCGGAATGTACCAATCATTGCCAGTGCTCCTAGTTGGTCCTTCTTCTGCTGCTCCCGTGACGGGCCCTGCCGGTTCGTCTTGTTTCCTGACTCTGGTGATCTTCTGCCGTCTCGGTCTGATCCTCCTCTAGAATCACTGGCGGTCGTCTCTTGGGTGGCTTCCATCAATACCCATTACCTCTAACCATTCTATGACGTCTGAGGGGCTCTCAAAAAATTTGTTTTTCGTCCGTGTATGACCTTTAAGCAGGCAGGGAAGAGAAGGGCGTATTTCCGCTTAGCCTTCTGAAGTTTTTTCTTTACCTCCAGGTATGATGCTCGCTGTTCCTGCACCATGTTCGTATAGTCCGGGTACAGAGACACTCAGTGGTTCTCGTATTGGATGAGGGACTTCTCCCGGGCCTGCTGCAGGAGGACGTCCCTGTCCCGGTAGTTTAGAATTCGTACTATCAAAGGGCGGGGCGAGCGGCCCGGCCTGGGCTGACCAATCGGAATCCTGTGCGCACGTTCTATGCAGAAGTGTGGTGACAGACCCTCCGTCGTGATCTGGTCACGGAACCATTGTTCCATAAAGTCTGCAGCACGTGTCCCCTCACATCTTTCTGGCAGGCCTATGACTGGAATGTTATTGCGGCGGTTACGCCCTTCCGCATCCTCCACACTGTCCATTAGAGAGGTGACCTGCTGCTGAAATTCTTGAATGGAGGTGGAGTGATCAGCTACCGTAGGTGTGAGGTCAGCAATGGCAAGTCCCTGGTCCTTTACCTTGTCCGCCAACTTAGTATGGTCAGCCTTTAGGAGAGAGAAGTTAGTGGTAAGACCCCCCCAATTGCTGCTCCATCGCTGATCTGGAGTCTCTGATCTCTTTCAGGATGAGGTCCAGTTTATCCACTTGTTGTGCTCCTGTCAGGGCAGTCTCTGCAGCTCCCGCCCGGGCTTCGCCATCTCCAGCCCCCACCGCATGAAGGGACCCATCCTGCTCTCCCTGACCCTCCGTAACCTTCGTGCCTTTCCGCACCATGATGTCCTTAGCACTGTTCTGCCTTCTCCCCAGTAGGTAATGGTAGCGCAGTGTTCCCGCCGGTATAAGGGGTGCTCCCTCGTGTATGTTTTCAGCGGGCGGCGCTCCCGGGCGCTCCCGGCGCTCCCAATCTCATTGTCCGGAGAGGGAGGGTCAGTGTGTTGCTTGGTGAGCAAGGCGGGGGGTGATATACCCACTCTGTAAATGTCACTGAGGTGGGGCCCTTTTGACGGCTGTGTCAGACCACAACCCTGGCTCGGAGACATGATCACTACCAGGTCGCTCCCTCGGAGGATGAACCTCAAGCCGGCAGGTGATACTCCGGGAGCCAAGCAGCGATGGCCGAAGTCCGGAGCCACCCGATCCCACATCGAAATTATTGTTACCGGCAACACCCAGCTCGCAGTATCAGCACCCTCCTGCTGTTCCGCCGGTATACTTCCTGCGGTGTTGGGGGTCCCCTACCAGATCGGCTGCACAGGCTCCCCGTTTCGTTTCAGGCAGTGCCTTTCATCTCTCGGCCTGTCTTGCCACCATTGCCGCCATTGCTCTCTGGGCGGAGCAGCCAGCCGCGTACACTAGCAAGGGCCAGGATTACTCCCCAATGCAGTTCAGGCCTAAGGGGAGGGGGGGTGCGTGGTGTTTTTCCTCCCTCCCCGGATTCTCAGCGCTCCCCCTCCCGGGGGTATCCACCACACCTCCTCTGAAGTCAGGGTCGCGGGGGGAATCAATTTGGTGTAGATCGGGCTCCACCGTTTCAAGGCTGGGTGGCGCCAATCTGTGCACTGCACCGTCCCCGGTCTCCGCCGCCCTCGTTCCTCACCCCGGATCAGGCCTCGCAGGGAGAGAATGTCGCCACAGGGATTCCTTGGTCGGGGAGGGCGCCGCCCTCAGTATCTCCGGGTGCAGTCTCTGAGCCCTTCCGGCGAGTCGCGCTCCAGTCGTCATGGGCGCCGCCCTTACTTGAGCTCCCGGCGTCACAGGCCTTGTAGCCCAGAAGGCCCGTCCTTTGCAGGTCGATAATTCCGGCTCTTCCGCTTCACCAACTGGACTGCGGAGCGCCACAGTGTTTTACACTTGTCTCTCGACCTCTGTATATCCGGTGTGGTTCCCGCAGCTCCGTCTATACAGGATTTAACCCCCAGGTGGACCCGGAGCTCTAACAACAGCCGTCCGCCATCGTGGCTGGCTATCCACGCCCCCTGATTCAGATACTTCATAATCTACAAATCAATTTGAAAGGCGAGTTATCAGTTTGCGAGTTGTTGTATGTGGTGCCTTTGTTTATTTTTTGAATTTTTTTTATTGGTACCTTTGTTTTTAATCATAAAATATTATTCTTAAAGTTTGGAGTTAGTGATATATTTTCTAATGAAGAAATATTTTTTAAAATTTTTTGTAATGTGTTTAAATGTTCTTTAAAATATAGTTTGTATATTATTATGTGTCTTTTGCAATGGGGATGCTGGTTATAACTGATTGTTGTAATGTGTGCATATGTATATTGGTATTATAGTGCATAACTTTAGGTGTTGATTTGAAGTTGGAAATGTATATGTTGAGTTAAGGTATTAGTGATGAGAGTAGTTTTTATAAGTGTCTACAGAGGTATAGTTTAAAAATGTGACACCATTTTCCAGGGAATAGTCTTGCCTGTCTGGAATCACACTGTGAGTCTGTGTCCACTTGTACAGCCATTCTGGCAGAAGCATGTGCTTATTTAATCTCTTTGCTGACCCATAACTGCTTAAAAATGTATCCTGATGTCAACTACTAGCAGTATCAGAACCCAGTCACCGTGTATGCACTTGGACAATGAGTCTTACGAGAGTTTAGTAAAAAAAGTGTTAAACAAAAGATTAAGATGTTGCAAGGACTAGATCCTTGCAGAGTAAGACAAAATACTGGTTTGCAAGGTCATTCTCTGGCTTATCTTTCTAGGAAAGTATGTCAAAGTGTTTTTCATCATTTCAGAATGTTAGCAGTACATCATTTTCAAATGTGGAAGTTAGTCAGAAGAATGTATTCTGCAAAAAGTCCAGCAATAATGTTAAATGAGTTGAAAAGTGCTCTTTTGCGTGGGTCAGTATCAGATGTAAAGAAGGTTTGTGATGAAATCGAGTTTCGTTACTTTGGTCCTGAACAAGAGAGTGCAAAAACTGACACATTAATAGAAGAAGATGATGAAGAAAATGTGGGACATACTACTACTACTACAAAAAAAAATTGAAGAACAAATTACAAAGTTTAAGGTCATTTCATGTGAAATTCCAAATCATTCTTGTATTTGTTGTCGACTAACTCACTATAAAAATCAGACTAGGACTGTTGATCTGTATTTAAAAAGTGAAAGAGAAAATGATAAGTGGAAGGAATTTTCAACTTATTTGTTGGTAGAGAATTGCTTTGATTTGGGTTCTGATCAGCGTATTTGTAAATATTGTTATAACAAATTAGACAAGAATAAAATGCCTGCTAGAGCTGTCCATAATAATCTAGAGCTGGTAACTATTCCTCCAGAACTAATAGATTTAAATACGTATGAATCGATTCTGATTCAAAGTATGCACCCATTTCAGGCTATTGTTCGTATGGAGCCTAAAACAGGTAAATTGCCTCCTACAGATTTACAGAGAGGATTAAAAGGAAGAGTTGTATATTTACCTCTAGATTTAAAGAAACATATTGAAACTATTGGTGTAGAGAATGTAGAAAGTGAACCACTAGTTATTCTAGTTAATGGTGTTCCTACTAAGAGTAAGAAGATCCGGCAAGAATTAGTGGATGTTGCAATAGGCAACAGTATATCTGATAAAAACAATGATTACTACAAAAATGTGTATGTGGAAGAAGAAGAAATACTTTTAGCAGATGACAGTGAAACGTCAAGAGGTCAAATTGAAAAAGTGGACATGTCCAAAAGTGAAGAAATCTATGAACATTATAGTGTACATCCACTTCATTCGAAAGAAGTGATGGGGAATACTATGGAATTATTCCAAATGAAGAAAGCAAAGGGGACTCCCATGAGTGTATGGGAAAAAAGTTTGGAAGCTCGTTGTTTTCCGCAGCTGTTTCCCAACTGGAAAAGGTGGACGATATGACGAACGATCAGTGCAGATTCCTGCATCTGAATATCGGACAACAAGATTGTATGCAAAAGATCCAAGATTTCGACAATGTATCCCATATATATTTCATCTCTTGTTTGAAAGTGACTTGTCTGGATTTTCATATGCAGTTAACCATATATTAAAAACAGGAGTAAATCTTCAAAATGTTTCTGCAAAGGAATTTATGGATAAAGTACATCAGAGAGACGATCGTTTAGAATCTCAGCTGATTAATTTGATGGAATGTCAGCGTGGTACTAATGAGTATTGGTACCGTCGTCATGGAGAACTTAAATGTATGCTAAGGAACTTAGGAACTCCTATGTGGTTTGTTACCCTAAGCTGTGCTGAATACGCTTGGGATGATATACTTGAATTTCTTCGAGAAGCAAATTCGAATACAAAAAATATTGAATACAAGACACCTGGAGAATTGTGCTCTTTGGATCCTATTAATGTATGCAGATATTTCAATCATAGGTTTGAAGCTATGATGTCTTTTATCTGCAATAAAAAGAATCGTCCTCTTGGAGAAGTTGTGGATTTCTTTTGGAGAAAGGAGTATCAAGCTAGAGGTGCTCCTCATATACATATGCTGTTATGGATCAAGGATGCACCCAAATTCGGAACTGATTCGGATGACACTGTTTTGTCTTTTTTTGAAGAATATGCCACATGTGCTATACCAAAAAGAACAGAAGAAAACATCTTAAGGCAAAAACTCTTACGATTCCAAAGTCATTGATGTGGCAAATACTATCAAAGAAAGAACAAGTCCAAGGAAAAGTTTTATACCAAATGTCATTTTGGATTTCCACGTCCAGTAATATCCAAAGGAAGAGTAAACCGTTTCATGTCAGCTGTGAGACATACCATTACTAGAAAATCTCCTAAAAATACATACAATTTGAGAAGATGTGAAGAACCAAAGTCTATCAATTATTATAATCTTGTTATTCTCTCAATGTGGAATGCTAATATGGATATCCAGTATGTTGTGGATAATTCCATTGCTGTTGCTCAGTATGTGACATCTTACCTAACAAAATCAGAAAAGAAGGAGTTGATAGAAATGTGTGAAGAAATTTCTCACGAGAAGTCTTAGTAAAAAATTGTACATTTTCAGTTTGAAGATGTTATCTCATCGAGAAATTTGAGCATATGAATGCTCAGATCGGTTATCATCTGCAAGTTTATACCCAAAATATAGAAGAATCATTTGGGTGAGTCTAGGCCTTGTTGCAACGCGAAACCGAGTACTTAAATCTGTACAAGAAATTGAATATTTAGCAGAAATAGAACCGAAAAGTACAGATATTGTCAAAACAAGCATGTTTGACACATATTATCCAAATAGAAGTCATTATCTTGAGAACATATGTCTTTACGAAGTGCTGCAATATTACACTTTTAAACGGAATACTACAGAAAACATAAATGATGGAAAATATGCAGTGATTGGTTTCGAAGGATGTTTGGTGAAACAAAGGAAAATACATTTGATTAATCACAGAAAAGTGAGTTGTGATACTCGAGATAAAAGGGAATTTTACTATTTAGCACTTTTGCAACTCTTCAAACCGTGGCGTACAGAATTGGAATTACTTGGAGATTTTCAGAGCTATGAAGATTCCTTCAATGCTTGTAAAGATACCATAGAATGAACAGTTTTTGCAAATTATCTGAAAATGTTGAATGATGAAATTGATCAAGAAGCTACTATTGCAGCTGAGATTGCTACAGACAGTTCTCAAGACAGTCAAAGTTCTGCTCCACTGAGTCAAGATCCACTAAGACAACCATTCTTGAAAATGAAGCGACAGTCGCAGTGAATGAAATGGAAACAGCAATGCATCAAGCTCAAGAAGATAGACTTAGGAAATTTGGTAGAACAACTAATTGTTGAACAGAAAGAAATAGATAAGCAAGCGAGACAACAGATTGACCATGGATTTCTTCATGAAAAGAAAGAATGCACATGCACATCATTTCAACCTATCCGAATGTATGTCAGTGGTCAAGCTGGAACAGGAAAAAGTTTCTTAATGAAATTAATCACCAGTTATCTGCAGAAAACAACTGACTCACATTTGTCTTGTTTTGGGTTGGCAGCACAAAACATTAAATGAATTACATTACATTGTTTACTTATGCTATCTGTAGAGCATGAAAATAAATTTGAATATAACAAACTATCTTGAGAAGCTTGCTATGAAGTTTCAAGAGTGTTATGGAAAATGAAACTTCTGATTATTGATGAGGTAAGCATGGTTTCAAACTTAATGCTTGCTTTTGTGCATTTAAGAATGCAGTAATTCTTAAAACAAAGTACAATGTCTTATTTGGAGGAAAACATGTGATAGTTTTTGGAGATCTACTGCAACTTACCCCCGTAAAAGGACAACCAGTATTTAAAACACTTGTACATGAAGACACCAAAAAGTCTTTGGGAAGTTTTGGAAACATTAACATTTGGTCATATTTTGAATACAAAGAACCCATTAAAAATATGTGACAGGCGGGGGCGTGGCTTGGCCAGAGATGATGGTGGTCGCGCTGTAGGTGCTCTCCTACCAGCCATCCAATATCCTCTACATTTATCCTGCCTCTAGACATCCCGAGCTGTGAGCCTGACACCGGAGAGTCCACCGATCATCTAGGTGGCTCTCTGACAGCAGTTGGAGCTCGTGAAGTGCAGCGGCGGCACTGGTGGAAGCCCGGTGCGGAGCGGCGGCCTAGCGGGAGACGGCAGAGATTGAGCCGGGGCCTCCCGTACTTTGCCTGGCCGACAAAGGTTGCCTGGTGGTCGGCGCTTCTGGCGAGGTGTAGCCGGTGGGGCAGAGCTTTCTGTTTTCCGGCACCAGAGTTGCCTCCTACCCCCGCTTCCTCAGAACGGCGGCCCTGGAAGTGGCTGTGCTGCTGCGGCAGGAGGGCTGAGGACGAGCGGACTGGTGATGGCCAGGCTGCGGTGACTGCTTCTCTAGGCGAGGAGGCCTTGGGGAAGCGGCAGCCATTTTGTGGAGTCCCGGGCGGCCGTAGTGAGTTAACCGGACCCTGGTGTGGTGTGGCGGGCAGGGGAGAGCCAGTGCGGAGTGGGGGTACCCCCTCCCACCCCAGTAGTTTCTTCTTTTGGGCAGCATCACCTCCTGACCTCCGTGAGCTCGGTGGCCAGGTCAGGCCGCAGTGGTGGTGGGGAGCGGAAGGGCCCCCAGGGTCCCATGGTCCGTCGGTCCCTCACATAGCGTTGTGGTGGGCGTCCAGGCTGCCTGGTCATAGTGGTGTCTACTGTGTGGCAGTAACTCTGGTGGTGCCCGAAGAGGACGGGTCCTAGCTCTTGGTTGCAGTCAAGCCTTTCGACGGAGAGCTCAGGGCCACGGGCTGTGCTTTGGTCCTTGCTGGGGTCATCCCCACACGTCAGTGGTCAGATCGGGCCATAGCGGAGTAGGGTGCGGCCCTCCGGGACTGAGGCAGAGGCGATTTGGTGGTTACTTGGGGGCTCCCCGTGACCGACACGGCCCGCCTGGGGCTCTCGAAGCAGAGACTACTGGTCTGGAAGACACGCCGCTTGGTTCCTGCGCTGCTTTCCATGTTTGGCCCACTGGGGTGTGGACCCAAGCGCTCGGGGTCACCCACTGCACTACAATGACGCCAGACAAAGGAGAAGGAGGTAACACCAAGCAGGGCACCATTGACAAGTTTACACGGGCGGGTGCTGCAGCCGGGGTCGCAGGGCCAGGTCCCTGACAATGCAGCACTCATGGCGGCTATTACCCAGTCCAGCACTCATGGCGGCTATTACCCAGTCCAGTCCAGGGACATGCTGGATGCCAAGATCGGGGCCGTGGGATCCGATGTCATGTTGTTGCGACAGGACTTGCGGAATGCGGTTGACCGTATCACGGGGACGGAGACCAGCATCTTGGAGGTAGAAGACGACGTCTTGACTCTAAATAAGAAAGTCACAGCCATGGAAAAGATACAGAAAGGCTTGGCTATGCACGTCGAGGATGCTGAAGGGCGGGCTCGGCGGAATAACCTTCGCATTGTGGGATTCCCGGAAGGATGCAAGGAGCGATTCCTGACTCGGTGGCTGGAGGGTTGGCTCCCCTCGGATAAGCTCTCTCTCGCTGTTTTGTGGTGGAGCGGGCCCACAGAGCTCTCATGCAGAAACCTCCCCAGGGAGCTCGCCCGCGGCCAATCATCGCCAAATTCCTTAACTATATGGACCCAGTTACCATCTTGAAGCAGGCCAGGGCCAAGTCCTCCCTCACCTGTGACAATGCGAAGATCCTTATCTTCCCAGATTACACACGCCTGGTGCAGCAGCAGCGACAATCCTTTCTGGCGGCAAAGGCGTGCC
This sequence comes from Lissotriton vulgaris, assembly GCF_964263255.1. Lineage (NCBI taxonomy): Eukaryota > Metazoa > Chordata > Amphibia > Caudata > Salamandridae > Lissotriton > Lissotriton vulgaris. Next base: position 770,150,615 of record NC_141689.1, read on the forward strand.
TCCGGGACCTTAAACTTCAGTATGCGTTGCTGTATCCGGACCGGCTGAGGGTCATCTACAGGTCCCGTACACTGTTCTTTGACTCTCCTGAGGAGGTATTTAAATGGACGGATTAAACTGTGAGGGTGTGAGTCCACACGCCACCGGGCAGAGATTCTGATTCTTCATCGAGAAGTGGCCCGAGGGGGCCTCCGGTGCCAGCGAGGAGGTGACAGGAGGTCACGGTCCGGGCATAGATCTCGGTCTGGCTCCGTTGTTCGTCAGAAGAGGCAGGCATTGGCAGAATGACTCATGGGCCCAACGGAAAAAGGGACACTGTATTTTTTGGCTGGATGTCTAGTTAGGCTTGTTTTTTCTCAGGGCTGGGAACCTGGTCACGCGGAGGTGGGCGGGAAGGGGTGAGGCCCCAAAGTTGTGGGTATTTACTTGGGGATCCATTAGAGGGGGTGGTTCAGCACTTGATTGGATAGATGTGTGGAGGCTAACTATGGGCCGAAAATTCATTCCGCTCACGGAATTTGCTTATTTTCCGCAATTTCGCGATCAGCGAATCTCGCGAAATTGCGGGAAAATCCGCGAATCCGCGAGCGGGACAAATTTTTTCCAGAAAGCTAATTTTTTTGTAACCATTTACAAAATTGTTACAAAGAAATTAACTTCAACTTGGGCGCCTGCTGTAATGCTGTAAGTGCTTCCTGAGCGGCGCCTCGTTTCTTACTTGCAACTATTCTCTGACCCTGCTCTAACCCTCGAAGCAGGGTCAGAGAATAGTTACAAGTATGGCACGAGGCTCCTGTCACAAAAATTAAACCTCAACAGGAAGCATTGACAGATAAAAAAAGCAGGTGCCCGAGTTGAAGCTCAAATTCAGTATCTTTTTAATAAGCCCAAAACATTAGTGAGCACGGTCGAGGCTGGGCAAGTATGCTTTAACCCCATCCCTGCCGTCGGAAATTAGCTGTAATACTCGAGGGAGGTCTTTGCATCCATGAGTTTCTCAAGCGTGATCCCCATGTAATTCCTGTGGCTAGAAGGCTGCTTTCTCCTCACCTGCTGCCCTGCTCGCTCTCTGACCCTTAACACAATAGGCATGTGCACAGTGCACACGCATAGAAGCCCGCACCACACACTAGCAGTATCAAACGTTTTTCCCGCCCTTTCCCAACTATGAATGGACAGCTCACTCAAGGGACCTCAGCCCCTTTTGGCAAACTTACAGGCACACATGGTCACTGGGGACAAATCTTCTGGCCCTTTATGCAGCTGCAGTGTAGGAAAAGCACTATACATTTACACAGTGAGGTAGCACTTACTGATTAGCCAGTAGAAAGTACTCCAGGTAAGTATGGTGCAAATCGCAAAAAATCCACGATTTCGCGGGAACATCCACAAATTCGCTGATTTGTTTGCAAATTTGCGGACCACAGATCCGCAAAATTTGCCCATACTTAGTGGAGGCACATGCATGGCCCTCGCCGAGACTATACTTACTTCTCTGTGGTACACGACTCCTTTTCTAGGTTAGATTATATCTTTGTTCCCAGGGGGCTCACCCACAGGATAATGTGGGCAACTATTCTGCCCGAAGCCTTGTCTGACCACTCGCCTGTAGCTCTTACACTCAGGATAGGCCCGGGTCGGCAGCCACTTAGGTGGCGAATGTCGATGTGGCAATTGCAGAAGGAGGAGTACAGGGAGCACTTGACCAAAGAAATAGATACCTACCTAGTGACCAATGTAGGGTCAGTAGAATCTCCAGCGACTCTTTGGGAGGCATTGAAATCCACGCTGCCAGGAATTGATATATCTTGGCGCGTGGTGGCGCGGAAGGAGCGGCAACAAGACTTGGTGCGTCGGGAGGCTGACATGGAGGCGCTGGAACGCAGAGGTCTGGAAGCGGACGGTAGCTCTGCTCAAAGACAGCTAGTGCTGTCTCAGCAGCAATACACCGAAGCACATCAGGCCTGGCTTGCTAAGCGTAGTCTGGTATATCAATGGGGGGATAAATCGAGCAAGATGCTCCACCGCCTGTGCCAAGGTACCCTACACGCCCAGCCACTGCCCCGAGTCCTTTACCCGGAGGGGGAACCTATTCTTTGAGCCTCCGGCACTTGCGGAGAGTTTCGCGGCGTATTATGAGGATTTGTATGCACCCAAGGAGAGACAATTCAAAAGTTTATAGATGACCTTCACCTCCGGACCGTCTCGGACAATGTGCGGGAGCAGCTAGATAGACCCCTGTCAGATGATGAATTGGGTACAGCCCTAGGGGAGCTGAATCCCGGAAAGGCTCCGGGCCCAAATGGCTTTCCTTCTGAATTTGTTTAACGTTTTTTTGTGCAGCTGGGCCCGCATTTTCGACCGGTGGTGGAGGAGGCACGTGAGAACGGCTCGCTTCCCCCGGATTGGAGACACGCGGAGGTGGTAGTGTTTCTCAAGCCGGGCAGACCTCCAGAGAGGCATCCATCATACCGTCCTATATCCCTTCTCAATGTAGAAGCCAAGGTTCTGGCCAAGGCTTTGGCCAACCGGCTTAAGTCGTATATTATGGACCTGGTCCATCCGGACCAGACCGGATTCATGCCTCAGAGGGCGACCCGCCATAACATTAGACGTGCGCACGTGGCGATATCGGCCTGGGAGCATCTTGGGGAGCTGGCAGCATTATTGTTAGCGGACATGGATAGGGCCTTCGATTCCCTGAGTTGGGTGCACCTGTTTGCTTTGCTGTGGCGTCTTAATCTCGGCCCGCGTTTTTTGGCCTTCCTGCAGCTGTTGTATACAGACCTTACGGCGTCGGTGCGGTGGGGGCGATATCTCTCTCCTTTCGGATCCAGCGTGGCACGCGTCAGGGCTGCCCCTTTTCCCCCTACCTTTTCGCGCTCGCCATGGAGCCATTGGCGGCATGGGTGCGCATTGATGCTCAGCTCACGACGTTCAGATGGGCGCCGGGCCTCACTGATAAGATAGCACTTTATACGGACGATGTCCTGTTCTTTCTTACAGATTTAGATAGGTCGGGCCGAGATTACTACGTATTTTGCAGATTTTTGGTGAGACCTCCGGGCTCTATATGAATCCAGGCAAATCTACACTGTGGGTCCTGGGCGGTGGACGGAGGACGGAGGACGGAGGGTGGGAGACTTGGCCTCGGCCCTTCCGCTGGCGTCTGGGGGGGATGAAGTACCTAGGGGTCTATCTATCGGATTCACCAGTCTTATCTAGAGACCGCAATCTGGCCCTGGTGTGGGAGCGTACACGTGACGATCTGAAGGTGTGGTCCCACATGCCCCTGACGATTTATGGCAGGTTGGCCATTTTTAAAATGGTAGCGTTTCCTCGTCCTCTTTATCAATTGCAGAATCACCCCTACCAGATTTCGCCCCGCTGGTTCCAGCAGGTTAATTCGACGCTGGGTGGGTTTCTATGGGAAGGGGGTGCAGTTCGGGTGGCCCTGCGCACCTGTTTCCTATCCACGTACACTGGGGGGCTTGCTACATTGGATGTCCTCTCCTACTATCAGGCGGCACACCTGCTTGTTCTTAACGAGTGGTGGTACGGGGATAGAGGGGACCCGGCTTATGCGGTCGAGCGGCACCTGATGGGTACTAGGTCCTTACACACGCTGCTGTATTCCGCGCCATTACGAAAGTGCCTTCCCTCGGCTACACAGGTGGTGTTTCATGTCTGGAGGCGGGCCCAGAATAGGATGGGGTGGTGGAATGTTCTGACCCGGGAGTCACCTCTTTGGGGAAATGGGCGGTTGCCCCATCTGGCAGCGCTACAGGGCTTCCAGGGTTGGGACTCTATAGGAATCTCGTCCCTAGGGGACGTGATGACGGACCTGACACTCAAATCCTTTCAAGATCTTCTAGACGAATATGGGATGCCGCGGTCCCAGTTCTTCAAATACTTGCAGTTTAGACACGCGCTGACACCTCATCTGGAAGGTCTAGAGTCCCTTCCCGACTTTAGTCCAATAGAGGCAAAGGTGTTTATGGGGGAACTGCCTGATTGCAAGATCTCTCATATTTATCAGACGTTAGTTCTTCATTGTTCCACTGACCTACAGAGGCTTAAGACTGCATGGGAAGAGGATGTGGGCGACCTGGAGGAAGAGGACTGGGCGGAGGCACTGGCAAGCCTGAGGGGGGGCAGCAATATCTACACACCTACGACTGGTACAATTCAAATATTTGCATTGTGTATACTTCACCAGAGTACGCCTGTGGAGGGCAGGGATGATTGGCTCCCCTGAGTGTCTCCGCTGTGGGACAGATGAGGGCACGCTTATGCATACAGTCTGGGGTTGGCTTGCGCTGCATCGATATTGGAGGGGGGTGTTCGCCTGCATGTTGGAGGTGCTGGCATGGGAGCTTCCACGCACGCCGCGATTGGCCTTGCTGCATGAGATGGAGAGTATTGGAGGCAATAGATATGTGTCACCTATTGCTGCTAGGTCTCACGCTGGCAAAGAGGGACATAGCCAGGGCATGGAAGGCGCCCCGGGCTCCGCCATTGGCTGCATGGAGGAATGGGATGGACTTTTGTATGGGGCTCGAGCTGCCGATCTTTATTGCCAGGGGATGCCCCGCAAACATTTTTGGGATTGTAAAAGATGGGCGGACTATTGGGGGCTGGAACTTGACCCGCCCCTGGAGGGGGTCGTTCTCTTGCCAGTCTGATAGGTGGGTGGAGTTTGGGATTTACAGGGTGTTTGATGGACTCGGTGTGCTGTTCCGGAAATATAAACCTTTGTTAGTGGTGGCATAAACGCAATCGGGGGAGGGGGTTTGTTTGGTTATAAAAGTCAACGGCATTATTGTTGATCCATGGATGTGTGCAGCAGTCTCCGGGTTGCGGAGCTATGCAATATATGTGACCTGTGACAAATAAAATCTGTTTAAAAAAAAAATATGCAACAGGCAAATGATGTTGATTATGGAACTATTCTTCAAGATATAAGAATTGGAGTACTGACAGAACATGGCAAAAAAGCTTTGCAAAGTTGACTACTTATAAACTTGTTTCCAAATATAAATATAGTTCCTGAAAAAATATATTAAAAAATTGCAGAAAATAAATCTATAATCTGCTTAATGTCAACACTGCGCAAGTGTTCTATATTCAATGAACAACTTTTGAAGCTAGAATATGAACAAATAATCAAAATGGAAGCCATTGATAAAATAGAGCATGAAGGAATCACAATTATTTTGACGGAAAAATTGAAAACAAAATTGGATTCTTTAGAAAAATCTATATCTAAAACTGCAGGTTTAGAAAAGAATTTATATGTATATGTAAACTGTCTGGTAATTTTACGGCACAATTTAGATGTGGAAAAAGGTTTAGTAAAGGAGCAATGGGTAAAGTTGTTGGTTTTATTAATGATCAAAGTAGAGATTAATTGAATTTTTGAAAATCAAATTTGATCAGATTGAAGAAGTAAAACAAATTGGTCGTTGTTCAGTTCGTTTTTTGCTCGTTAACGATTTTTATGTTCGTAGCAAACAGTTTCCTCTTTCTTTGGCGTATGCGGTGATTATTCATAAATCTCAAGGTTTAAGTGTAGATAACGCTTTGGTAAATATTGGAAATACCGTTTTTAAAGAGGGTATGGCATATGTTGCTTTGTCCGAGTCAGAACTTTATGTGGATTGTATTTGATTGATTTTGATGAGGGAAAGATTAGTGTAGATGCAAACTGTGTAAAAGAGTATAATCGGTTAAGAAGAGTGTATGCTCCCAATTTAGGCGAATATCCTGTATATGAAAAGCCTGTAGTAGACATAAAAAGAAGACATGAGAATATCTGTAGTGAAGCTATAGAGAAGGAGAAAAATCAAGATAATGTTGAGATTGCAAGTAAAAAGAAAAAAGACACTATTGAAGAAATTGTCGGGTATCACTTAGAAAATAGTTCAGGTATCAACTGCTATGCTAATGTAGTGGTCAATGTTGTTTTTTTTCTAGAAGGTTTGCAACCGCAAAATATAAAGAATCGCGAAAACAGATCTTGTTCCTTGTTGCTTTGTATTTATGTAAAATTGAGAACTGATAAAAGGAAAATATAAAGTGTTTCTGATATTCGTAATCTTTTAGATATATGTTCTTTACGCAGAATATTCAACAAGATGCTCAGGAATTTCTAATGTATATGCTTGCAGTATTGGAAAATGAAGGAATAGAAATTGAAAATCTTTTTGGCTTTCGTTATAAATGGGAACATGAATGTGAAAATTGTATGTTTACATCTAGCACTAACATAGTGTCTTTCAACAAACTAGTTAAAGCAGCAAATTAAAACATGGAGCCAATGCAAATCAGAAATGTTATCAACATAATTTATAGAAAGACTTGGACAATATATAATTTTAATGATACACGTTGTACAGCAGATGGAAGAAAATTGGAAACTTTAAACATTTTGTAGCAAGTCAACTTTTAATATCAGGAAGAAACTTTGTAGCAGTTGCAATTATTTTTCACAATGGTCCTTCTACAACATCTGGACATTACACTGTCTATTTAAAATGCAATAAATGATGGACATATTGTAATGATTAACATTTGGTTTTTAAACATCGTTTGCCTTATGAATTACCAAATTCCTACCTAATATTTTTAAAGCCAAAGTTTTAAGAACATAATTCGGCCTATTAGGAATATGTTAAAATACAATACAATACAATACTTAACCTACATCTACAGGTTAATTATTGTATTGTTTCCCGATCAGGTTTTGGGGAAGAGTAGGGCAAGGATGTGTAAAGTTAAGAATACTATTGTGTTAAGAATGTTACTTGAGAGAATCACTTGGCCAATCGAATAGATATGAACACAGTAAAGACAAATAGAGCTCTGATTGAGCATACTGTGAAGAATTATTACTCATATTATTTCGATTTTTTTGTCCTTTAATATTCCCAGTGTTAGATAAGAGGACCTATCTGAAGGTAAAAAGCAGAGAATTGATCTGCTAATGGTGAGATCATCTTATATAATTTATGTTGTAGTAGGTGTCATGTCACGTGTTTTTTGGCACTTTTCACTTGCACTTGGGTACCATTGTATTGAGTTGGTTGTGATTTTGAGATTTTTGTGTTACAGAGGGTGGACCATATTGAAGCTGGTCTTGAAAACATCCATACCAACAATTAAGTATGTGTTTTTTAGATTAGTATTCACGTATTTGTGCAGAGTGACAAGACATTAGTCCTGAAGAATGCTACGAATTTACATCATTTAGCAGAAACATGTGGACCTAGTCAGATAGGGAAACATCCTTATCCCTATTGTTACACTGTTTTTAAATTCCATCCATTGGGGATATTGAATAAAGTTATTTTCCCCATATTAGGTGGTTTTAATACACACATATTATTTAGCACTCTGCCCCTCACTCACACATCACATTTGAGTATAAAAACACCTCACGCTCCTCTTCCAAGGGAGAGTTGTTGCCCACACTGTGCACCTTGCGGGCACTGTGTGCAAGAAGGGACCCAATGATGAAGCATGTCACCCTATGGGTGAGAGAGGAATCTTGTCTTTAAAGATCAAATGCCCTTTGTTTTGTTTTAGTTATTGGTGCACTGATCAATAGAACACTATCAAATGCACTCATACACCTAGTGACACACCAGCACACATCCTAGTCGGTTATGCAGTCATCCTACTCACTTATGCAAACAATCGATCACACTTACATTTACTCAGGTACACACTTATACAAATACCACCTCATTTATTCATACAGATAGTAGCTCATACTTAGTGTGTTATAAAATCACTATTACAAGTATCCAGTCACCCATACAGTCACTCGCACAATCACTGACTCTTACGTATAGTTATTTATATACAACTGTCACATACACTGCCTTTTATTTTTCGACTTAGTTGGAGATGTACCATTAAGAGATATATTTGCTCCTCAACACACCCATAAACACACTCACTCGCCCAAACAACTGTTTTCACATGCAGTCTTAAACTCATACACCTAGTGAATCAACTACTCACACATCTTTGCACAGTCATACCCCTCCCCACCCAACCACACACACATTCAGTATCCTTTACGAATACTCAACCAACTAATCAAGAACTAATATAGACTTTCATGTAGCTAGTGACCAACTGATGCAGCAGCTTACACCACAACAGACAGACTAATACAGACATTCACACAGTTTAGTCTCTAACCCATGTATTTAGTAAGACCCTTTTAATTACTCACTTAAACAGTCAATCACACAGCTACTAAATCCTCCATCCAGACACTTATACATCCACTCATTCTTCAATGCAGATTGCTATACATATATGATACATATTTAAATATCAAACAAAACAACATTCACTCGATGATGTCATCAGTGATGTCATTTGAGATGTCATCAGTGATGTCACTGACCATGTCATGAATGATGTAATATGTGACATCATCAGCACTGCATTGCGGGCGCGCGAGTTATAGTTAGCAGAACTAACTATATAACAGAGGAATTTCAATGGTTTTGTACGAGTGAAATGTCCAGCTAACTATAACAGCCCTGTTTCTTCAGTGAATTTGTAAGGTTTTTAGTGTATATGTATATGTGTGTATGTGTATGTGTATATGTGTATGTATATGTGTGTGTGTAAATATATATATATATATATATATATATATATATATATATATATATATATATATATATATAGTTTAAGAACTCTTTTGTTACATGGAAGCTTTTGTATTTTGCTAGACCTTTCATGTGAGAAAATAAATATTTAGTTGTTCCTCTTTTTTGAAAGATCAATACTAATATAGCTTCAACTTTAAATGAAGCATGCTGTTCTTGGAGAGGTGTTATAACAGAAGGGTGTTTCCTTTAGGCAATAAAATGTAACCAGTATGTTTATTCTGAATACTCAAAACTGGATAAAATGTGTTTTACTACCATCAGAAAATCATCTTTCTAGATTTATTTCATATTATAATGTGATGTTTTCCTATGTCTCTTGAGAGAAGAATTGGTCACATATTTGCTTTGTTGTTAGTATAAGCAATATAATTATTGATGTTCATTAAAACTGACAAATGCATACTGTCTCAAATATTGAACATGCTTTCAAAGGCTTTATGGTGTTTGTAGTAATACATGTTTAGTTATTCAATAAAGCGGTTTCTACAGCACTAGTGTTATTCCTAACATCCGCTTCAATATGTTAACAGTCCACCAGATATGTGTGGACCGTGACAATCAGTACATGGAAGTTGAAAATCAGTTATTGGAAGTTGGTCTCAGCAGCAGCTTGTTGTGTGAGTAATATCCACTGTACGGACTGAACTGCACGTTTGTGGAAAGCCTTACTGTTGGGATGGTGCCCAACTGATTTTATGTACCACCTCAGAATATGTCGTCCTATAGGCCAACTAGCTTACAGTGCCTCCATAAGCCCCCTTAACCCTAGGGGGGTAGCAAATGGTTCTGGCAACCACTGATCATGACTACCCTGATCACCCAGAAATTGTGGTAACTGCACTAGAACCCTTTTTCTCAGTCGCTCGTGCTTTCTTTCCCTTAGTGAAATTTACAAGGAATACACAGTGGGATGTTTTCAATATTTATTGAACCAACGTAATTCTTGCATAAAATATATGTGCTGCAATGATCATTAGACTGAAGCAAATGAAAAATATTATAAGTATTAGGACAGTGAACAGAATGAAAAGTTCCACATCGTGTTGAAACAATGTATATATGCAAGCATATAAAACAATATAGAAATCTGGCGTACCCCTGCTACGCATCCCTAACTTAACGGTCAAAGGCATGGGTGTGTTTTCTGCCGTGAATCCCAGTGGTGGATGATCTAACCTCTGTAATCTGAAGGGAAAGAATGTAGATCCCCATCATGGACGATGGGCTTGGACCCCCACGCGGTGATGTCAGCAGTTGGCTGGGCCGAAGCATCAGCATGTAGAGATCTCTCCAATGACAGCAAAGCACTCATCTGCAAACACCCAGAAACTGATGTTTATTTATAACAAAAGGCATCATTGGCTATGGCTGAGATCTTGGTCAGACCACCATTGTTTAGGTGTTATAGATAGCTCTGTCGCCAAATGTATGAAACAAATAATCACATTTGTGTAATGTATGTATTAACCTTGTACATGATGTGGGAAGGAATCATGATAGTATTCTTGCAAAGTTGGTTTGTAAGCAAGTATAGTTTCCTAGAAACTAATTTGTATTGTCAAGGTTGCAAATGTGATTGTGTGAGAGTGAAGGCAAATTTAGGAAGAACCCTTTGTACATGTAAAAAATGCCTGTGTTTCCCTTTTAGGCCTAACTGAGACACATGACAGTCGCCTTTGGTCCATGTCGCTACTTTGTCTTGTATTAAATAATTTTTTTGTTCTTCATGGTTATTATTAACCATTTGATTTTATTTAGGTTTTTAGGTGAGAGGAGTGACCCCTATTTGGCGAGGGTGCACCAGCCATCTGGGTGGTGTTTAAACATTATCTGTATCTGCTCCTGCTTTTTTTTCAGATTTTTCCTGTATGCTTAATCAAACCTTTGACATAGGCTAAAGGGAGATTTTAACCTAATTAACTACAAATTGACAGCTAAAGCACATTTTGCCAGCTGATAAAATAGCCATTTTGCTAAGTACTATGCACCTAATGAATATTGTTGCCAAATATAAGGGTGAGCAAAGGACTTCATTTTACAATGACACCACTTTCCAGTCCTGGACTTTTCCTTTTTCACAGATCATTTTTTCATGCCTGCTGGTCCAATTAATTGAATTCAGCTGAACGAAAACTACAACTCTCAGAATTCACTGATTTGTTACCTGAAAGTCTAAATGATACCAGGAGAAAATACAGTGGCATAGGTTTTATGGTAGACTTACTCTTGACAGAACAAAGGATGTAATACAGAGATAAACTACTTCTCTGAACAGATGATAAAATAATTAAATTGCTTCTTAAGGCACATGATGCGAACACAGCATCTTGAAATTTCTCTAGATGCTTGATAGATGGTATTATTTCACATTTAATGGTTCATCTTCCTCCAAACTGCATACCATTGTTATGCACACAAGTCTTTGCAGTATGTGCATTAACCTACTGAGCAGCGTTACAAGCTGCTAATTTTCATTTCTGCACTTTGGTAAAAAAAAAAGGGTTCTGAGACCTCAGCAGACTTCCCAAGTCAGTCAACTCGCCTCTAGGTGAATCTGGCAGCATATAACCACCGATTTGTTCCTCGGAGACCTTGACAATCGTATTTTACATAACGTATTGCCGAGACCAGGCTATGAATAGGAGAGTGGGTAGAGAACAGCACTAGGCAGCATTGATATATTTTAGATCACATATATTTTCAATTCGTAACACAGACAGAAAAACATGATTTATGATCAGTTGTTGACAGCGGGATTAAAACATAAATCCTTGCGGCACAAGATAAATACCTATGCCACCCCATATCTGCTACTGGGAGTGTATGTGGGACTATGGTCTGAACTCCTCAACTGTGTGATCTGTTGATTTCTATGCAGGAAGAAGGTCCCCCAATGACTGCTCTGCAGTTTTGACCCGGTCACACAGCTTCTAGTGCTCCGCCACAGCAGTGCCAGCCCCACCGACACTGCCCCAATATCTTAAAAAGTTTGGCCAACAATCCGGATATTAAATGTATCAAGGCCGACAAAGGCGGTGCCCATGTGATCCTCAACATGGTCATGTACAATAGGAAACTTGATGAACACATCAATGATGTGACTACTTACATGAGATTGGACAACAATCCCACGCGTCAATTCCAAATCACGCTACAAACTATAGTGACTAAAGGATATGATGCTGGTACCATTGAAGATCGCACAAAAAATTACCTTCTATGTGAACATCCCAAGAGTCCGTCAATTCACATGTCTCCAAAAATTCACAAAAACCTTAAAGATCCGCCTTTTAGGGCCATCGTATCCACCAGAGGTTCCTTGCACGAACCGGTGGGTAAATTTCTAGACAAATACCTCCAGCCCTTACTCATCAAGATGAAAAGTTACATCAAGGATACCACTGAATTCGGGGGCGTGGCTTAGCAGGCCACGATGGCGGCTGTGTCCTGCTGAGGCTCCGCGATCGGGCTAGCATCCAGCCCAGTTCCCGAGATCGCCGGGAGCCTCAGCCCACTGGAAAAGCACCTGGGACTCCCCCCGAGCATTGGGGTGCCGCTCCAACGTCCTCCGACAACGGCGGACAGGCAACACAGGCCGATTCTCCAAAGTCGGAGCGCCTCAACTCAAGATGGCGGGCGCGGCTCCGTCCGGCGGGTGCATACGCCGCCAGGAGCCGACCCAGTGACTGAAGACCCCGGGAGGCGGAACCGGCGACCACCTGCGAGGGATCCCGGGGCAACGGCGAGACCGACCCCCCCGGAGTACACACCAGACGATACCTTCTCCTGATCCACCGCCCCGGCGCGCAAGATGGCGGCCGCCGCACCAGGGCTCCACCGCACCTACGCTGCGACCTCACCGGGAGCCTGAACATTCTACGATATCAACCGCTCCGCCGCTGCGGGGCGCGGAGGACCGGCGGACGAGCTACCGGCGTGGTGGTGGGCCATTCCAGGGCCGGCAAATGTACCAGTACAGCGGCGGTGAGTGGCCGCCTCTCTCCCCCCCCCTTCCCCCGAGACACTGGGAGTCTGTGGCCCCCCCTGCGACCTCGGGGGCTCAGCAAGTCGATAAGACTCACACCGCTGGCTAACTCGGGGACCCAGGGTGCCCTCGCGGCCCCGCAACGACTATCTGACCCAAGCGCCTGACCCTAAGATGGCGCCCACAGAGGCCTGAACACCGCGAACAGCGCGAGCCTCACCACTGGGACCCCCTCGAATTCCCACCATCTGCCCTCTGGCCCTCCCGGCCGATACTGACGCTGTGCCACGTGCCTTTTGACACCGGGACTGTCGGCTCCGACCGCCTCTGCCGCCCTGATCTGGTGCTTGTCCCCTGGGACGAGAGGAGGCCGCCCCAGACCCTGAGGGGACAGGAAAGACCGGCAGACGTTAAACTGCCCCCTGACCCGGCCACGTTGACCTGTTGTACCCGGAGCACACGACCTCACCCCACGGAGCAGAGAGGGTCCTCCCGCGGTCGGAGCAGCCGGCCCCTGGCAACCGCAAACCTCCCCTGACGCCCCTGGTGGGGGCTCCCCGAGGTGGAACAGACCTCGCCTTGGGCCTGGAAAGGACCGAGGGAACTGACCAGCACCCGACTGCCGCCCACCCGGTAACACCGCGTGGCGACGGCCTATCTCCCTCGGGACACGCAACGACCAGGGGGAACCCCCCCTCCCCCTCCTAGCAGCACCCATGGGGAAGCCGAGAGCCACACAGACGGCAGCGGTCCCGGAAACGGCCGTCGAGAAGATGCCACAGACGAGAGCATGGACGCAAACCAATTCGTCGCAAGCCGACCCTACGCTATCAGCGAAGCTGGACCAGGTGTTGGCGGCAATAGAAATGTCTCGCCTCTCCATGGAGGAAAGATTGGGCACCCTGACGACAGACATTAGCCTAATTCGGGATGAACACCGTAAACTGGCAGACAGGGTGAAAGAGGGTGAGCGGATTGTGACTGAACTACAACCAGCGGTGAAATCGCAGGAGGCAGACATGCAGGAGATCCTGCGCCGCGTGACGACCCTGGAGGAACGCACAGTGGATTTAGAGGGGCGCTCGAGACGCTGTAACATTCGCGTCCTGGGCCTGCCGGAGGGGATCGAAAATTCGGACCCCCTGACATACATGGAATCCTGGACTAAATTGTTCACCCCAGACTGCGACCGATCGCCGTTCTTCTCCATCGAAAGGGCCCACAGGGTCCCAGCCCGGGCGCCCAAACCTGGTCTTCCCCCACGACCCATGCTGGCCAAGTTCCTACACTTCCGAGACCGGGATGCAGTGCTCCGCGCGGCCCGGACGGCGGGCCCCCTGCGGGTGGAAGACCAGCACATCATGGTGTTCCCGGACTATGCCCGAGAGGTCCAACAGCGACGATCCACGTTTCTGGAAGTCAAAAGGCGCCTCCGCGCAAACGATCTTCAATATTCCCTGCTGTTCCCTGCCCGCCTCAAGGTAATCCACAAAGGGAAAGCCCTCTTCTTCGATACGGCGGCGGACGCGCAGGATTGGACCGAATTTCATTGTCCACTGATCCCTAAACCTGGACCCCAGAAGACACGCAACAATGACTCCAGACGATCCAGGAGACGGGGCGCGAGCCACGGGCGATCTGGACACCCCAAGAGCCAGGCGTCCTCCCAAGCTGGCTCACCCGACCTCGCACAAATCATACAGGAGCGGCGAGATGCCTTACGGGCGGCGACCGGACTGCACTCATCGCCCCCGGCTTCGGACCTGGAAGGTCAACCGCACCTGTTCACCCCGGAGAAAGACCGGGACAGTGATGGAACTATGTCAGGATTTGGCCCAATCTCTTCCCCCCTCGTGGTGACACACACATTGGACGCTACCCTAGCCAGCCAGCCTACCACCTCTTCGTGAATACCTGAACTGTCAACTGACATATCCTTTTCATGATTGCCTGTTGTAATGCGCAACATCTAGAAGCCTAGACTGCTCTACCAGATAAATGCGAGCTCCAGCGAGCGATACACACTTCTCCTGCTAGAGCCCGACCCGCGCACAGGCCCAGCAGCGACACATGCTGCCACCCCCGCGAATTTCTGTTGGTTTTCTCCCCTAGTGGGACACTAGTTTGGATATGCCACCCCCAGTGACGTATCCTCAGAATTGGGACAGTTACCCACCCAAAGTTCTAGTTGTTGTTAACTCCCCCAGTCCCCCCCCCACGTTTAAGGAAGCTTGGCGCGCAGGAACATACACGACACGCACACATGGGCGGCACACGGGAACTGTAGAGGTGCCCCTTCCCCAACCACGTCACCCTAGAAATGGCTGTCCCCCACTCTGACGTTAGTATCCTTACACTAAATGTACGGGGCCTACACACGCCCAACAAGCGCTACTCTGTATACTCCTACATAAGGCGCATGGCGGCCAACGTTGCGTTCTTACAAGAGACGCACATTAACGCTACTGAACTCATCCGCCTACAGGCCAAATGGCGAGGGACCATCTGCGCCACACAATATTCAGCGTTTGCACGCGGCGCATTAATCTGGGTGAGACCTGGTACTCCCTTCCGGGCGCTCCGGCGAGTAGTGGATAAAGAGGGCAGATACGCGCTACTGGAGGGAATTCTTGATGGGCAAGGGGTACTTCTTGGCAGCATATACGCCCCTAATACAGATCAGGACCGGTTTTGGGATCACCTTACGGGCGTCCTGGCCCAGTTCACCACAGTCCCATGGGTGCTGGGAGGCGACTTTAACTGCACACTGGACCCCTCGCTAGACCGCTCACATCCTCCCCCCACGCACTCCCCGGCCCCCCGGCAGGCGGCCCTCTTCAGGGCATGGACCACACACTGGGCGCTCACTGATGCATGGCGACACCTACACCCACTGGCTCGCATCTACTCCTTCCACTCGATTCCACACAACCTTCGGGTCCGCCTAGACCGTTTCCTCTGCTCTGCTCCGATCCTCCCTAAGGTTATATCTACAGATTACCTGGGACGGATCCTCTCAGATCATGATGCCCACATAATACGGCTTACCTGGCGCCCCCCGCATCCACCGGTCCCCACCTGGCGCCTCCCCAGAGACTGCCTGGCGGACCCGGTCTTCCAGGACGCGCACAAAACCAGCATACGCGACTACTTTATGCACAACGAGAACACAGCGTCATCGGTACTAGTGGAGTGGGACGCGTATAAAGTGGTGGCGAGAGGAGAATGCATCAAACAGATAGTGGGGGTCCGCCGCACCTTAGAACGATCGCTCTTAACGACGGAACAGGCTCTAGCTGCTCTCACCAAACGGCCTGACGACTCGGAGGAACACGCCGTACTCACGGCGGAGGCCAAAGCGGAATATCAAACTGCCTGCGCTGACCTCCGTAGGTATAATTTCAGGGCATACGCCTCTCGGGTGCACAAAGACAGAGACAAAACCGGGGCGCTTCTGGCCTGGATGGCGAAGCAGGACACCGAAATCAAGCCGATCACAGACATTCTCAACCCGGAGGGTGTACTGGTGCAATCACAAGATGAGATTCTCCTAGCATTCCAACGCCATTATGCACGAGTGTACGAAGCCCCGGCATGCTGCACCCTGTTTACCGCGGATCAGTTTTTAGACCCTCTGACGCTGCCCACGATATCGGATTCCGACAAGCGCACACTAGACGCCAAGATAATTCCCTCTGACATCACCCAAGCGATACGCGCCATGTCCCGAAATAAAGCACCGGGACTGGACGGCTTCCCACAAGAATACTACGCAACGTTCTCTCCCCTGGTGGTTCCCCGTCTGTCACGGGTGTTCGGGGCGTCACTCCACCTGGGGAAACTACCCCAGTCGCTACGGGAATCCGTGATTGTCACCTTTCTTAAGCCCCACAGGGATCCGCTTCACATGGGGTCATACCGGCCTATCACCCTCCTGTCGGCTGATTGTAAGATACTGGGGAAGATCCTAGCTGATCGTTATGCGCAGATCATACGCCCGCTGGTCCACCCCGACCAATGCGGCTTCGTCCCCGGGAGGAATACCTCCCAGAACCTCCGCCGAGTCTTCCATATCCAAGATCAGGTACGCGACAGATTTCCCCGCGCTGCCTGCCTCATTATGGACCTCACCTGGCCCTACCTGTTTTCGGTCCTGCGTCGCCTTAATCTCGGCCCGACGCTAATGGCATATACCCGCCTCCTATACACCGACCTCACTACTCGAGTTCGTATCGGGAAACGTATCTCACCGGCATTTGCAGTCCGACGAGGCACAAGACAAGGTTGCCCCTTGTCGCCCCTCTTGTTCGCGCTGGCGGTCGAGCCGCTGGCGGTTCGACTGCGTCGGGAAGGTGTGAACTGGGGAGTACCGCTTGCAGACGGGACCCATTGTGTGTCCATGTACGTGGATGATCTCCTCATATATGTCCGAGACATTGAAATGGACCTAACCCCCATAGGGGCCACATTGGCGGACTTTGCAACTGCCTCGGGTCTACAAGTCAACTGGGACAAGTCCGTGGTTTACCCCCTTCACCCGGACCTACCCCCCCGAGACATCGACCTCGGACCGCATAGTCTTTCATGGTCCGCGGAAGCTCCCCGATACCTTGGCGTCCGCTTATACCATTCTCCGACGGACATCCTTGAAGGCAATCACCGCGCGGTACTCGAGAGTCTGCGCCCGACGGTCGCCTTTTGGAATAAATTGCCACTGGCCCCGATTGGACGGATAGCCCTAGCTAAAATGGTGATGCTCCCCCGGCTCCTCTACCATTTCACAAACCTGCCGGTGATACCACCCAGGTCCTTCTTTCGCGAAGTTGATTCCCTCTTGGGAACTCTCATCTGGGGAGCAGGCCGCCACAGAGTCGCCCTGAAAACTCTTCAACTCCCCACAACACAGGGGGGACTCGGGGCTCCATCCTTCGAGGCATATTTCCTCGCAGCACAGCTCCAGTGGCTGTCCTACTGGACAGCGGACCGTTACCCTCAGGAAACGGTTACTCCTACTGGTAGAATCACGACCCCGGAACTCACCCGTCTGCTCCTCCCGGGCACCAAGCCACGGCGCACTTATCCCCTTCAGGTGACGATAGCGCGCCGATGTATGCTGCGGATACACCGGCTGTCCCCCGCTAGGCCCCCATCCTCCCCGCTGCTGCCGCTAATAGGCGGCCCCAAGCAGGATTCCTACTTTGCGGCCCCACTACTCGCCGACTTGTCCCGCTGTGGTATCGCAGATCTAGAATCACTCTTCGAGGAGGGTCAACTGAAACCGCTGGACCGCCTGATCGCAGAATACGGGCTCCCCCCAGGCCAATTCCTCAGGTATAGGCAACTACTCGACGGATACCGACCCCATTTCAATCTCGAAAATGGCGAGCCAGACACGCATCCAGTAATACACACTATTCTACATATGGGGGTGGGTCGCCACCTGGTCACATGGCTATACAAATCCATCCGGGAGCTCTCACACACCCCCCTGGCGACCCTACGAGCCACTTGGGAAGAGGACATAGGCCGTGTTCTGCACGACTCGGAGTGGACTAAAGCTCTCGAGGCCCCTAAACGCGTCTCTAGGAACGCCCGCTTCAAAAATATTCAATATTATATATTACACAGGGCATATCTCACCCCAGCGCGATTACAGACGTTCTACCCCTCCACGCCATTCCTGTGCCCCAGATGCTGTTTCCCGGCTGCGAACTTCCGTCACATGTTCTGGGACTGTCCCAATCTTCAACCCTTCTGGCAGGGGGTACACAACACACTACGGGAACTCACGGGTCTCACTACACTGGCCACCTGGGAGTCCAGTGCATTAGGCATCCTCCACATCTCTAAGCGTGAACCGGTGCATAGGCGCTTCGTGTCCTTAGCGCTCCTACTAGCCAATAGATGTATAACCATGCGCTGGCGATCCCCAGAGGGTCCCCCCATAGCACAATGGAAGGGGGCGGTTAGCAAATGGGCGGCAGAGGAGGAAGACGCTTTAAGGGAAGAAGAAGCCAAGGGCGCGCGCAAACTTCCCATCTCCATGGAATGGGCCATGCTCCTCCACAGCTTCCGCCAGCCCACGCAGGATGGTGACCCACCTGACCCTTCCCCTCCCCCCACCCAAGAAGACCGGTAGCCTTCACCTGAAGTGAGTCACCCCAGAGTCGGACCCCGATATCCCCCTACGTCCTAGGCAACCTCTCGCATGTCCGGCCATCCGTGGGCTTCTCCCCCCCCCCTCCCCCCTCGACACCCGCCGCCATCATCCCCCTACTTAGACCCTGCTAGCGCCTACATGCTTCCCTCCCACAGTTCTGTTACCCCCCTGTTCACTGGTACCACTGTTATGTGCACAGTACAGATCCAGAACCGGCGCTGTTGCGGCATGAGAGTGCCCATCTGATCTTATTCATCGCCCCTATGGCGATACCGTCCCATCACCGCTCAGCCTGCAGGAGCCTGTACATGATTATAATGCACTGATTCACCGAAGTCATGTTGATGTGTACCAGTTCCATATAGCAAGAAAATGTTGCACACATAGCTGTTTGTGGCTGAATGTTGAGGCCACGTCGGCGGACTGTTTATGCTGTACTGAGATACTTTACTGCAACAATAAAAACAAATTTAAATAAAAAAAAAAAAAGGATACCACTGAATTCTTACTGAAACTATCAGAAATCAACATTGACGAGTTAGAACCTTTAGTGTTATGCACTGCTGACGTCAGTTCCCTTTATACTTCCATCCCCCACACAGAGGGAATCGAAGCTATAGAAAAAGCCATTCTCAACAGCGAGATAGACACACCCATGCAAGAATTTCTTATGGAACTTATGTTATACACATTGTATCACAGTTACTTCAAACATGACAACAACTGGTATCCCCAACTATCCGGAATGTCGATGGGGAATTGTGCAGCTCCCACCTACGCGAATATCTACATGCAAGATTTTGAAGAGACACATATATATGGCAACAAATATTTCAATGACAGGATTATACTATAGGTCAGGTACATCGACGATCTATTTACGATCTGGAATGATACCAATGATTCTTTACCAAACGCATTTAGCTCATTAAATACCAAGGACGAAAGGATACAATTAACTTGGCAAATGAGTGAAACCGACCTTTCCTTTCTGGATGTTAACATCATGACAACAAAACATGGATTCATTACTGATTTACATCGCAAACCCACGGATCGCAACAATACCCTACATTACACCAGTTTCCGCCAGGGATCACTCAAGAAACATCTCCCATACTCACAAATGCTACGAATTAAACGCATTGTGTCTCATGAGATTACATTTAAACAAAGAATCAAAGAAATGCACGGTCGATTCGCGGAAAGAGGATACCCTAAAACCATTCTTGAGGATGCCACCAAACGAGTTGAAGCAATTAACAGACGGGAAGCTTTGAAAAAATCCATCATGCCAAAAGATCAACGTATGGTACTTTTTTTTTTTTTTTTTTTTTTAAGACCTTTATTGAAGTTACGTAATCAGTACACAGCTTCGACGCCTACAACCTGAGGAAGCAGGCCGGCAGCTGTAGTATGTAGTTTCATCATACCTCATAACCATATGATAGAAGTAATAAGTTAACACAGCATGCTGCCTACAACCCATCTGGGCCGGCCGCGATATAAAGCGTATAAAGCTGTAAAAGGAGGTGTAATTCCACAGGCAACTAACCAGGTAATGTCAATTCTTAAACACTTGAGGTCTCATTTTCTCTTTTTTGTTGAACTCCAAACTTTACTATAACGAACTACGAGAACCAAGGCTGTCAGTCCCCTTTCCCTGTATGGTCTCCAGTTGAGGGATGTGGTGAATAGGATCTCTTAGCGCAGAGTAAGGTGCGATGCTTCCTCCAGCCCGGGTCTAGGTGTGCTAGAGGTGTGCGTACTCTGTGTCTTAAGGGACCGACGTGAATGTCCCGTGGGGGGGGGGAAGGTGGGAGGGGGGGTGTGTGTGTGTAACCTGTGCCCGTTTCTGTGTACTCGTGAGACAGTCCCTTGTGAAATGCCATGTTGTGCGCCTAAGCTCCGGGGGGGGGGAGGAGAGAGGGCCATAGAGCGCTGATGCAGAGAGGGTCAGATGCCCGTCTTACTGTCAGTCAGGGAGAAGGTGGAGTGCGCTATTATAAATTTGCATGAAGGCGCCTGGGACCGCAGGTGGAGTTGTATTGATATCAATATCTCCTACTCCGTAGTGCACCTAGAGGGTGGGGGGGGGAGGTACAGCAGCATCAGTCGGCAGTGTAGAGGACGCACCTAAAAGTTCGGAGGGTTGCACAGCTTGTCCTGCATCTTCCTGATCATCAAGTCCAGCTTCAGCATTAGTTTGGGCCCGAAGCAGATAGGCGGAGAGTGGGCCCCATAGGTCTTTGGGGCGCAATTTATGGGGCAGTAAGTCGGCGTAATTATGGAGTTGATCCTGCCAAGTTGACATAGTAGTCAGCCACAATTTGAATTTGGGGGCGCGACCACGGCCCCATCTACATGCCACATGGCGTTTCGCAAGCAGGAAACCCAGTGCGAAGAATTTCCGGTGGTGTTTATTCGCCGGGATGGAGTGGCCTAGTAGGGCAATTTTGGGACACATTTCGACCTCCATCCCTATCATTGCAGACATGGCCTCGAACACCCGCGCCCAGTATAGGGCAACAGCTGGGCACGACCATGCCAAGTGAATAAAGTCTCCCCCTGTCCGTTTGCATCTGAGGCATCGATCATTGTCACTCAGTCCGAAACGGCACAGCTTGGCGGGGGTGTAATAGAGGCGGTGCAAAAACTTATAGTGGACCAGTCGGAGGCGGGCATTTCCTGTCACTGAAGTCGTGTGTGAGCAGCTGTCTTCCCATTGTTCGTCTGAGAGAGGGGAATCTAGGTCTGCATCCCAATCACGTCTCGCTCGTAGATCTGGGGGTGTGGAGGTCGCATACGCGTGCTTGTAGAGTAAGGAGACTACGTGTTTCGGGGTGTCATTTTGAAGCAGTGCATGCAAGGGCGCTAAGACTTCCGGCTCGTCCGGAAATCCGGGTGTAACAGTTTTGATATTCTGTCGTAATCGCGTGTAAAGAAACGTGTCCATAACAGAGGGTGCGTGCTCCCCAAAAAATTGGTCCGCTGTACGAAACTGTCCCTGCACGTACAAATCTCCCCATGTATGAAGGGCTAGTTTGGAGAGCAGTTTGCGTCCTATTTCTTCGCGTGTGATACTTAATCTAGGGTCATACGCTAGGGTCATGAGTGGGGAATACAAAAGGGCCACACCCATACGCTCCGCAATCCTACGCCAGGCACGTACTGTGCAATCCACCGTGGAGGGGTCTCGGTCAGTCATACTGGCTTCCGTGTAAAGATAGCCCGACGGTTTTTCAGGTCTCATGTACCCGTCTTCCACGGCCAAGTGCGCCATAAAGGGTGGTGGATGAAGCCAGTAGGCAGCAAAGTGGCCTTGTGCACAGTCGTAATACAGCCGAAAGTTTGGTACATCAAATCCGCCCTGGTGGTAGGGCAACATGAGCGTCCCAAGTTTTAGCCTAGCTTGTTTCCCCCCCCACACAAGTCTTGACAACTGGGAATCCAGGGCGCGGAAGAAGTGCGAACCTGGGCTATAGGGAATGTTAGTGAAGAGGTACAGCATCTTAGGAAGGATAACCATCTTGATCATGGATATGCGTCCAGCCATGGACAGTGGAAGGTGAATCCACCTAGTAACGCTGTCCGTCAACTTGTCAAGGACAGTACCGTAGTTTGCCCTGATTAGGGCATCACGGTTCCTGGTCACGTTGATTCCTAAGTACTTTATCTCGTCATTTTCCCATAACAGTGGGTAGTCGAGAGGAAACTGGGGAGTGTTGTCTGTTAGGGGGAACAGGGCTGATTTAGACCAGTTGATCTGCACCCCAGCGATGGCTCCAAATTTGGTAATTTCGCGCAGTAGGGGTTTCAGATTATCTTGCGGTTTATGGACATATAAAGTCATGTCGTCGGCATATAATGAAATGAGCAACTGTCGCTCCGGATAGATCAGTGACCTGTGATTATGATGTTGGCGAAGCTTGGCTGCGAGGGGTTCAATAGCTATGGCAAATAATACTGGGGATAGCGGGCATCCCTGCCGGGTTCCTCTATATATCTCAAAGGGGGCCGAACGGGACCCGTTCAGTAGGACCGAAGCGTGTGGTTTAGTGTACAATAGCTTGATCCAATCTAGAAAGCTAAATGGAGTTCCCATCCGTTCCAGCAACGACAGTAGGTAGTCCCATTCCAGGGAGTCGAACGCCTTGGTGGCATCGAGGAAAACTGCAGCTGCCTCACACTTAGGGTCAATATCCTGCATTACAGCCTGTAGGGTGCGGAGGTTGTGTGAAGTCGCACGATTTGGGACAAAGCCTGCCTGGTCCGGGAGGACCAGCCTTTCCATCAGAAGATTCAGGCGTGTCGCCAGTACTTTCGCCAGTATTTTAACGTCAGTGTTTAATAATGACAGGGGTCGGTAGGAGTCACAAAGCTCAGACGGCTTACCTGGCTTAAGCAGTGATGCTAACAATGCCTCTCGCATACTAGTTGGCAAAATGCCTTCCTCAAGAGCTGAGTAGTACACCTGTTTCAGTATGGGGGCAAGCAGATGAATGTAGGTTTTATAGAAATCTATCGGCAGACCGTCTGACCCAGGAGACTTGCCAGATTTCATGGACATAATGGCGTCTTTTATTTCATCCAGTTCGAGCTCGAGGTGTAAGAACTTCTGTTGTGTCGGGCCCAACCATGCAATCGCAGTGTCGTCAAGGTATGCACACAGGTCCAGTGGCATCTGCCTCTGGGAGGTGTACATTGTCTTGTAATGGTCAGTGAGTACGCGAAGCTGTCCAGGGAGATCTCTCTGTGGCACCTGCTGGTCATCGAGCAGAGAGGTGACATAATTGCGGTGCCTAGGGGGCCTAACAGCCGAGGCCAGTGCCCTGCCCGGTCTGTCTCCCTCACCATATACGCGTGCCATGTAGGGTTTCCCCAGGAATTTACCCTCCATATCCGCAGCTTCGGTATATTCATTAATTTTGTCTCTGAGCTGAGCTCGCACATCATGTCCCTTTGTCCCGCGAGAAATATCTCTCTCAAGCGTGTGAATTTCAGATTCTAACCTACGTAGCTCTCCACAAAGGGATTTGAGGACTCCCCCTCCTTTGGAGATACACCATCCTCTCACAGTGACCTTGAAGGCCTCCCATACGGTAGTAAGGCTATCGACTGAGTTAATGTTACGGTCAAAGAATTCTTGTATGTCCTGCTCTAGCTCCGTCTGAAAGGCAGAGTCTGTGAGGTGCGCAGGGTTGAGGCGCCAGTTCAAATACGGGGAGACATCGTGGGGGACGCGCAGGGAGAGGAGGACTGGTGAGTGATCCGAAAATGTACGAGCTAGGTGTAGAGTTTTAACCGCCCAGGGTGTGAGGCCTGCGGTCAGGAATATGTAATCAATGCGAGCCCAGGTGGAGTGGACTGCCGAGTAGTGAGTGCCTTGACGCAAGGAGGGGTGCGAATGCCTCCAGGCATCTGTCAAATGGTGTTCCTCCATGATGCCTAATAAGGAGCGTTGGGAGTGTGTGTAATGTATCGATTGTGGGTGTGACCTGTCAAGAACAGGCTTTACAGCAGTATTGAAGTCTCCCCCAAGTATTACATGAGCTATGCCCAACGTCTGAATTTTGCCCCACATGGTAAGAAGTGTAGACGGATCATCTGTGTTGGGGCCGTAGTAGCATGCAAAGAGTACTGTATGAGAGTGTAGCTTCCCCCAGGCCATGCAGTATCTCCCCCCAGAGTCAGTGTCCGTGCCTGCTGGGGTGAATCCCACCCCCCTCCGTATCAGGATTGTGACGCCTCTAGCGTAGTTTGAGTAGGATGAAAAGACCCTGCACGAAGCCCATCTAGATGCGAACAGAGGGGACCCAGTCGGCACCAAGTGAGTCTCCTGTAGCAGAGCTATAGACACTCCATGTCGGTCCAGGTACCCCAGTATTTGTCGCTTTTTTCTAGGGTTATTTAGTCCTCGCACATTCCATGACATCACCCGGAGTGCTGGCAGCGTATCTGTTACGTCACCCATCCCCACAGTGGAAAATAAGTGTGGCATGCATATGTAGCATGTATCATCAGACAGGCATCAGTGAATTTACTAAGTTGGACATTTCCCAGCCCCGTTCCATAGTTCCCTCCCGCCCCAGGAAGTGCCGCAACAGTGCAGTCAACAGAGTAAAACCAGGCTAAACACTCCCCCATTCCGGCATCCCCAACTGGCCGGAGCATCGCTTGTCCCGCAACCCAGAAGCGCCCAGACATTCCCATTATATCAGGCATATTAAGGATCGCAGAGTCAAAGCTTAGAATCCACCCACCCACACCGGCAACCCCAACTTGCCGGGTAATCAGCACCCACCCACCCTCCCTAAACCCAAATAGAATCAAAAACAAGATAGTCACTACATTCGCTCTTGCCCCTGAAGGGGAAGAGGTGTTGTGGGGATCGCCCATTGGAGACGGAACCCAGGGGGCGCCAGACCTGCCTTCCACCTCCTTACTTGCACCCACAGGCAACCGGGACAGGGCCCAGTCTGCGTATGTGGGACGGAGGTGGGTGATCCGGCACTCGTTTATGTCTTAGATCGGTGAGAAAGTAAATCTGGAGTGGTACCTCACCGAGATGTGCTGCGTCCAGCCCAGGTGGGGGCCGTGTCCAGTACCTTTGCGACGGGGAATACAGCTCCAGTAGTTAGTCTTGCTGGGATAACGGAGAGTGTGATCTGGACCGACGTCCCTCCCTTTCATCTCGGAGTCGCTCCTTCCTGTGCTGCTTAAGAAAGTCCTCCACCTGCTGCGGGTTATGGAAAAAGTGTTGTGTGCCACGGTGAGTGATTTTTAACTTCGCAGGATAGAGCATGGCATAGGGGATTTCTTGGGCTTGGAGTTTCTTTTTCACACCTGCAAATTTGCGCCTGGCATCTTGAACTGAGGGGGTAAAATCAGGAAAGAAGGATAGCGTCGTGTTGCCATATGCTACAGTTCCGAGTTCTCTTGCACGACGCAACACCGCATCCCTGTCCCTGTAGTTTAGGAAGCGGGCGATGATGGGACGCGGGGGGCCCCAGGAGAAGGTTGTGCAGCCAGAGATCTATGGGCCCTCTCCACAATAAGGTGGGAGGAGAAGGACTCTATCCCAAACAATTCCACCACAAGTTTTTCCATGAAAACCTCCATTTTCCCTGTGTTGGTGGACTCCGCAAGGCCCAGGACGCGGATGTTGTTGCGACGGGACCTCGCTTCCAAATCCTCGTTTTTATCTGCAATTATTTTGAGCAGTTTGTCCATGTGTGTGACTTGCTTGGTGGTCGAGGAGGCCCCGTCTTCCAGTACAGAGATCCTATCCTCGGTCTCTTTGATGCGAGTGTCATGACTTTCCAGTTTTGCCACGACACTATCCATGCGTGTGTTAATGGTGTCGATTTTGGAATCAATTGTTAATAGGCTTTGCCTCATGCCAAGCAGGAGGGCTTTCCAATCCTCCTCTTGTGGGGTTGGGGCGGTGGGGGACCCCTCTGTCTCCGGTGTCGCCTTGGAAGGTTTTTTGGACTCAAATGGTATTTTGGACTGTCTAGCATCACTGCGCCCCATGTCGCGCCGAGGAGTCCGAGCCGTCGCAAGTGAAGAGGACGCCAGAACGTCTACCACCGGTGACCCGGCAGTAATGAACGTGAGTAGATACACTGGTTAGGAGCTTCAAGTGTCAGGTGTTGTCTTCTGGTTTACAGCATCCGCCGGGAAGGATTCCGAGGTGCTGGCCGAGTTGTGGGGATGCGTCCTCAGTTAGTTCAGGCCCTCGGAGGCAGGAGCAAAAGTCAGGGGCAGTTGGCCCAGTGGGGGCCGCCACCAGGCGAGGGGAGGGACAGCCAGGGCCACAGTCCAGTCGGTATGAGCGAGGTCCGCAGGTTCTTTCAAGGCAAAGAGGTCGCCGCCACCAAGACGTGAAAATTAGGCGGCAGAGATCGTGGCAGCTGGCAGGCACCTTCAAAGCAGTTCTCCTGTGTGGCCTCTACTACGTCTCCCGATGAGGTGTCCCTCCACTGCTGCGCATCAGCGCCCACCTGGCCAGAGAGTCAAGCGCCCCAGCGGCTCAGCACCAGGCCCGAATCACACAGGCCACAGCTTCAGGTTCGCGCGTGGCCACTGGGTCAGGGGGGCCGCGCCCTTGCAGGAGTCTGCGTATGGTGAGGTCCGCGGCAGAAGCAGGTCAGTGCGAAAGCGTAGAGTGGCCCCCAGACGCTGAGTGGTGAGATCAAGCAGTCACAGGGGCGGTTCGTGTCTCCCCAGCGCAGCAGCGCTCAGTGGGCAGGGCGGCTGTTGAGTCTCCGTGCAGGCTCCAGCTGGTGGTCCGACCAGGCTTGTGCAGGCCGCACAGCCCCGTGGTCGTGTAATGCGCCGCTCCGACGAGCGAGGAATGCCAGGCGGGCAGGGGGCGTCGCCGAATACCTCCGCTAAGGGCCAGACCGAGGGAGGTGGTGCAGCGCGAAGCGCGGCTGTGCGTAGTGTCTCGCACTCCGTGTGAGCAGCCGGGCTGTCAGTGCCCCCCGGAGTGCGCGCGATGCCCAGCGCACCCCCGGTGGAGAAAGTCGCAGGATTTAGGCGGCGCTCACCGTTTCTGTGTTGTGCTGGGGGTCTCGCGGCAGTGTCTTCCCGGGCTGGGCACGGGGGCAGTTCGTTCTTCGGGTCGATGTCTGTCGGCAGCGTCGCTCAGGCCACAGGTCTCCGGTCTTTCCTGGTGGGCGAGCCCGGCTCTCAGCAGTCCTCGCTCCGTCCCTTCTGCCCGCCCCAGAAGCGCCGACAATCTACAAGGCAGCCGGAGGGGCAAACTTGACAAAATTTACACCGTTGCGTGCAGTTCACCGCAATGTAGCCAGTGGTGTGGGTTTTGGACCGATATCACCGATCAGGATATTACAGGATAGAAAAGAGTGCCCGGTCTGGCGGGAGCCTCACTCCAGTGTGGCCATCTTGGTTTGGCGCCACCTAGCGCCTCCCCTCAGAAACAACGTATGGTACTTGTATCAAAATATTCCACGCCTAGTGCCACCTTCAAGAAAATCATTCTCAAACACTGGCCCATTCTACAAATGGAACCTGATTTCAGAGACATTTTCAAAACACAACCTCTATTCGCCTATACCCGCAGCAATAACATTAAGGAAATCTTGGCAAAAAAAATGGAAACTGTTAAAGAAAACAAAGGAACCCGCCCATGCATGAACTGTAATAACTGCAATTGCATCATTAAAGGTAATAACATCACGCATCCTATGAAAGGTAACACCATCAAACTCAACGTCAATGCCACCTGCGATACCTCAAACTTAATCTATGCCTCAAATGCCCCTGCGGGAAAATCTATGTAGGAAAAACTGAGAGAAAAATCAAAGTGTGCATTAATGAGCATAAGTCGAACATTCGTACCAAGAATGAAAAATCTAATGTGGCCACTCATTTCTCTGAACTCAAACACACCATTGCCCAACTGAAATTCATTGTTTTAGAAACCATTACTAAAACCGAAGGAAGAGACAACCGTAAATGTCTTCTACAACGGGAAATGGAATGGATTTATCGTCTTCAATCGATGAAACCGTTTGGACTTAATGACCGCACTGAATTTAGCTGTTACCTGTGAATGTAGTATATGTATTTTTTACACCTTTGCTCTCTAATGCGTCCTTACGCACCCACATTATCTTGTGTACTTTCATTTTATTGCACTCTTGATACTGTTATATTTACCCCCTTTTCTTCGACACTCTTAACCTGATTGGAACACAACCTTTTCTCCTACCCAGCATGGCCTCCACCTTAGTCCATCATTTATTTTTAGTCTTTCGCTCACCCGGCGTGTCCAATTGCCGTCACACGTTATATACTTCATTACGATGTTTCACGTAACTCCATCATGGGACATCACATACCGGCGTTGTTCAACTTTACCGGCGTTCACGCTACTAAGTAAGTTCTTTATACCTGTCAACGATTCACGCTGTAATTCACATCTTGACTAACCTTTTATTTAAGTGACTCCTTCACTCTTTTTTCTTCAGCTTTTCAGCTTTAACCGACGTTCCGCATTTTGTAAGTACATGGCTCTCGCCATATACCATATCCCTTCACTCACACCGTATAGAATCCCAAACACAGCCCAACCACAACGCAATCAATCCACTATTAACGCACTTCCCTTCACATCATGGTTTTTAAACACGTTTCTTAATTCAATCCCTAAACACAGGCACTTTGCACATTTTCTTAATCCTACCATTCTATTTATCTATACAAACCTGACAGTTTGTCACATCTTCTTCGTTTTCAGAACTCCTTGATAAAGGGCTGGATTATCCTGAAATGCATTGGAGTCTTAATTGAATGGAACCTATTATGTTTTGAACTTGAAATCATCCATTTTTGATATGCTATTAATATCATGAACCAATAACAACGTTATGAATAAAGAAAGAAATTCATAATCAACTTTGGGGTCTTTTATGAACCCCAAGGAGTGCCTCTATTACAGGGATGCATCCGCACTCTAAGCGTGCACAACTCATTACTATTACATAGGCGCCACCTGGACGGAGACGCCACCTGCGAGAGCACCCAACTATCTGAACATCTTACAACCTTCATTGTCAAAACATTTACATAACTATCAGCAGTGCACCCTCTACTACCAATTTTTTCATTAGATTATGACATTTGCGTACTATATTAGTATGACGATTTCACTCAATTAGTATATTATGATTCGCAACACAAGCAAATTAGTATCCCACGTGTATTTGTGTGTGTGCTTTCTGTTCTATGTTGGTTAATTTTAAAACCACGAGATGAATACATAGTACAGTTATTGGAAAGAGACTTCACGAGAGGTGTACAAAAATTTTTGTTTTCACCCTCGCTCCATCACAACCAATGGATCTAACTCCGTCCACTCAGGACCCCAGCCTTTAGCTCTGCGCACTGTCACTTTCCACAATATATCAGCACCAGGCAATGTATACGCCACACCATCGAGCAGGCTACGTCCAACAGCTGATGGTGGGAACCCCCCACCTGACTGCTCCAAGCTCCACTGGTGGAGATCAGCCCCGCTGCAGAAGGATGTTGCAGGTGGCAGGGGCGAATCTCCAATGGCCCCGGGTCGGGCCTGCAGACATCAATTATCTGCCAGCTGGCCCACCACAAACTAAATATTGCTTCGCCCAGTTACTGCCTGCCACAGGTCGTGCCTTGGCCGGGCTGCTGTGTCACTGTGTGGGGCTCCCAATCGAGCACAGCGCAAGGGAAGAGCTTGTTTGCCCCTGCTGCTGTCACAGAGGAGATAGTGAGGCCTCCCGGGCTGGTGAACAGGCCCGCAGGGAATGTCGGCACTGCGCCTCCACCTAGCTCCAGGGGTGCAAAACCGAAGCCTCATGGCAATGCCAGGGGGGCCCAGAATGGTGCAGGGCCACACCCAAGGATGGTGCCAGTCTTCGCAATCGGGGGCCCACAGCGTCACCTCACAGCCCCCCCGGACTTCTACCACAGCCGCCATTCCTCTGACCCTGACACGGGACCCGAATCCAGTGCAGCGGCCGTGGGCTGTAAATCACCCCAACACTGCCAGCCGCCGCACTGCCTCCGATCACCAGGGCAGAATCACAACCCCTGGGTCCTTCTCGGCCCCTCAGCAGCGATCAAGAAGCCCGGCCGGGTGCCTCGTCTGCCATCTTGGGCCGCAGTCGCAGCTTTGTTCCATCAGAGGCAGCCGCCTGGCCAGGTAAGTTAGCAAAGGGCAGGCCCGGGGGATATGCCAGTGCCGGCCCCTGCAGTCATTTATGCCAGCATCCACTTGAATCACCGATGGCACAGGATTTTTTGACGGGCCCGTGCGGAGCTGCGGGACTAGGCGTCTGCCATCTTCGGCTCGTTATAGCCACGCCCGCCTGGAGAAGCACAAACTTTGGATTCAAAACATACCACAGTGGTTGGTTTTACTAATATATATTTATTTCTACCCAAACAAACCCTTTTAAAGGAACATTAGGATAATGAAAGACTGTGAAAAAGCACAAGTTTCTAACCTGTACAATAGAGTTTGCATGCAGCTCTTTGATGGTAGTTCATAGCTCACTGAGCTAGATTACAATTGCAATTTATAAACTGCACAATAATGAAAGGATCTCTGTGACAAAAGCAGTAACCCACTGAGCTATGCACATTAAAAGCATTTCTGTGATCTGTGCAATATGTGTGTTTTATAGCAGGCATGTTAACCTTCTGTGCAAACTGTCTTTAGACAAAACTCCTGATCCTTCTCCAGCAGGAATATTAATCACCAGAGCTATCGTGACCCTTTTATTGTTGTTAAAGCAGATAACATTTCAAAACACCGGGAGGCTAGAAACAAAAGTGAATGCGCAGTGGATTATGCTGGTCTGCTGATATAGTTACTGGGGCGATATAACCGCACTGCTGCAAAATCAACCTCCAGTAACAAAACCGTCTCGCCCACTTTTCCAGGATCCCGGGGAAACGCCCGATACGGCCAGTCCAGCCCTGCCTATTAACGCCCTGTGGTTCATATTGCTTCTTAGCTTATTAATAGACTTTGAAGTCTAAGCTGGAACTCTTTTTCTCGAAATTGTGCACATTATGCTACTTTGTGTATCACACCCGGTAACCACTTCCTGAGAACACGAGCTTCGTGCTGCGCAGGCCACTGAAGGGTTCTCACACTTGATCTAACGAGAGTCGAGGAGGAGTGAACCAACAAAATAACAGACGGGGCTGAGCCAAGAGTGTGGCGTGGCTCGAAGAGCCCATGCATAATCCTTTTAAAACGTTTAGCATGTACATCGTGTAACAAACACCAAGTAAAAATATAATGAAGACTGCTAAAAAAATGTTTTAAATAGGTTTCTTTAACACGCTGTAGCATTTCAAATTTAGTATAACCGATTAGAATACATATTGGCATTTATAAAAAGTGGCAGGTTTCAAGCAACAAGCAAACAAAAATATTTATGCCCCTCACCCCCCCCCCCCCCCCCACTGCACCTTGACGACAATGCTGTTAGTGAATTGAGAGGCAAGTCAGCTGTCATGTGCACCCTATATGTGCGGCAGGCGGGACCATGTCTCTTATGCGCACATGAATAGCTGGAGCAAGAGCACCTATTCGATGCAAGAGCAGCTGGGGCCGTACTATGGGCAACACCCAGCCATGGGCGGCCCACAGCTACAGTATGGGACGCCAGCATCGGCTGCGTTAAGTACAATTTTCGATTAGCGGCACCAACCATTTCCATGTGGAGTATCAGAAAGTACACGGTATTACCGACTAGTGCCCATCGGTGGTGTAATGCACCTAGGTACTTACCACTTGTAGTTGTCGCTCAGGTGCTGGAGGAGTAGTCTCAGGCCAGCTGCATACCTAGGCCTGGCTTTCTGCATCGCCAGGCAAGGTCCAAGGCAGTGCTTAATTTGTGCCAGTGGTTTCCGGTGCTCGGCACAGCACTTAGTTGTCAGCACCCAGGGCCGGCTCTAGGCTCATGGTGGCCCTGTGCAGGGAGCGTAGGTGGGGGCCCCGGAAGAGGGGGTCCAGACGGGGAGGAGTTCAGGAAGGTGTTTTAATAATACGTCCAGAAAAGTCGTTAGATGATTGACCAGTACCTGCGGCTGCTCCTACCCTTCCGAATTTGTCTCAGAACGATACAGTTTAGGAGGAGGGGGGCATTGTGACACACGACATGAGGGACTGGGCGCACAGACAACTGCAGTGCCAGGGCCATGACAGGGGCACCGGACCCCCACAACCCCCACAGAGAAATAATCAATCATTGGTTATGATTTCTATGCCTATATAAGGATATGGAGATCTATACCTATATAAGGGCAAAGGGCATTAATCGGGAAAATTACACTAGGGTCCTAAAATGATACCTAACAATGTATGCAAAAACTGACTGTAGGATATGCAGGCAAATGAAAAACGTGGAGTTAGAATAGTAATTTTGACCTCCCTATGTTTGCCACGCCCACTGCTGGCCTGGGGACGCAGGTCAGGACAAGTAATGTGACGAGCGAGTAGTGAGCAGCAGCAGGCCATATCTAATATATATGGCTCTGTGCTGCTTTCATCTCACCCTTGTGCAGGTCAGTAACTTTTGTTGCTGTGCTGCATTGAGATAAAGAAAATCTGCCCCTTGGTGTGCATGCCTGGCGTGCCCAATCTAGCCTTAACCCTAGCACTCTCCGACGGGATGGGTAACCTAGGGTCTAGCGAGGAAATTTGTTATTAAGGAGTAGAGTAGAAGCTTAATGTGAAAGTTTTCAAGATGTGAAAGGGGATGTTTGAAGTTGTAGATATTAACAAAAAACTTTACTCATGTGCCTAATAATAGCCAACATAGTGTCACATCTTTCTTATGCTATCACAAAGATGCGCTTAGAAGCATCTTATTTCTGTCCTATACTGTTAAGTGCTTGTTGACTGTAATCTTTTCAATTTTTTTATGGTCAGACATCACAATGAAGATATTGGTAACTTTAGAAGAGACTTGGTCTTATGTTGTTGTTTTTTTATTTGTAGTAAAACAATGAGTGAAAATACCATGTGGTGGTATTGACGCATTTAGTGGATGTTTGCTACGCGTCGCTTTTTGAAATCCATAGTGCAGACGGCTTGTCATTGTTTAGCGCAACTAAAATCAATCAAGCAAAATTTAAAAAAAAGGCTTGGCGCCGTACACAGGAACTAGAAATTCCGTAAGTGATGTCATAGAAGTTAAACTACAACCTAAGACATGAGTGGAAATAACTCCATAAATAAACTAGCATAGGATAATAACCGAGGGAATATGTGAGTGTAGGCACAAAGTAAATACTGTCAGTTAACCGTTTCTTCAGTGACCGGCTCTAGGCATGAGACGAGGTAAGTGCAGGCGCGGTTCATCCATTGGGGCGTGGGGGCGTAGCCCCCCCTGCCCAAAGCCGCCCGCAGCTCCCTCATGACAATCATGTCAATGAATCAACATGACGTCAGACCGCCGGGCGGGCGTCATGTTGATTCATTGACATGATTGTACAGACGGCAACACAAGTACGCATGCGTGGGGACGGAGGGTGAATTTTTACCCGTGCCCACGCATGCGCACTTGTGTTTTGGCGGCGTTGCGCATGCCCATCAGGAGCTCTAATGGGGGTGCTGCGGGCGAGAGGGTACCTGTGCCCCTCCCGCCAGGATTGGCCTGGGGCGCGGTGAGCCTGTGATGTGTGCGGGACCGGCAGCAAGGTAAGAGTGTGTTTTTCGGTGTTTAGCTTGGATGCATGCATGATGGGTGGATGCATGATGGATGGATGGATGGGTGGATGGATTGATGGGTGGGTGCATGAATGAATGATGTATGGATGCAGGATGGGTGGGTGGATGGATGGGTGGATGCATGAATGATGTATGGATGGA
Source organism: Lissotriton vulgaris (assembly GCF_964263255.1). Lineage (NCBI taxonomy): Eukaryota > Metazoa > Chordata > Amphibia > Caudata > Salamandridae > Lissotriton > Lissotriton vulgaris. Next base: position 770,184,859 of record NC_141689.1, read on the forward strand.
TGCATGCATGATGGGTGGATGCATGATGGATGGATGGGTGCATGAATGAATGATGTATGGATGCAGGATGGGTGGATGGATGGATGGGTGGATGCATGAATGATGTATGGATGGATGCATGCATGATGGGTGGATGCATGATGGATGGATGGGTGGATGCATGAATGATGTATGGATGGATGCTTGCATGATGGGTGGATGCATGATGCATGGATGGGTGGATGGATGGGTGGGTGCATGAATGAATGATGTATGGATGCAGGATGGGTGGGTGGGTGGATGGATGGGTGGATGCATGAATGATGTATGGATGGATGCATGCATGATGGATTAATGCATGATGGATGGATGGATGGGTGGGTGGATGGATGGGTGGGTGCATGAATGATGTATGGATGCAGGATGGTTGGGTGGATGGATGGGTGGATGAATGAATGATGTATGGATGCATGCATGCATGATGGGCGGATGCATGATGGATGGATGGGTGGATGCATGAATGAATGATGTATGCAGGGTGGGTGGGTGGGTGGATGGATGGGTGGATGCATGAATGATGTATGGATGGATGCAAGGTGGTTCGGGCTTGCTCACTGCGCTCGATCGCTGCGGTGCAATATGCAAATTAGTTTACGCCTCACCACTTTCAAATGTCACCAGCCGCCCCTGGGTAAGTGTATTCTATGGAATGCCTATGTGCGGTTCTTGTCCCATCAGGGGACGAGGCCCTGTAGAGCAGTGTATTATAGGCGCAGGACAGGCAGGCACTGAGACGGAAAGAAACCAGGGAAGTTTAAGGTGAGCTCTTCCAAACTGGATTAGGGCAGTGCTAAAAGACATGAACAGGAATTTATGTGCGTTTGCCGTTTTCTTTAACTCAGACCCATGGGTACCAGCACATGTGCAATTGGAAATCTGCAGTGTTTTACGAACAAGACAACATGTGCAGTGATGTAATTTGCTATGCTTCAAGGACGATGTCTCAGCTACATTGGTGCTAAAAACGCCTTTTTGCACAATTTAAAACACATTGTGACCAACTGATTTCTCGTGTCACCCTGGTCCTCGAGGCACACCCCTAAGTACAAATCTTTCTGTGCACAAACCACCCAGCATTATCGCATAATATGTTTAATTTTGCAGAAATACATGTTATGTGGCAAGATATCACGTGATACACATTGTGCCCAGGGTTTCGACGGTATTCATTAGTTTGAAGCTAGGTTTCCACACAAAACTAGGGCGCTCTACTTTGTGTAATAACAGCAGATCAGGCTCCACGTGGAATTGTAGGGATGTTTGCCCTTCTGTGTCATTTGCATGGGTTGTCAGGAAGCCGGGGTCGGAGCCGAAGGCAGCCAAATACTGCCAGGGGGCCGCCAGTGCCAAGATGTAATTGATCCTTAAGATCTGATCCTCGTCGTGGCGGCCCCTGGGGTTTGGCGGCCCTGTGCAGGTGCACACTTTGCACATACCTAGGGCCGGCCCTGCAGCACCGGCTCTAGTGACAGTCTACCACATGGTGGTGCTGCCTTTCCAATTTTGAGATGGACGCAACAACCGTATTTATTAAGACCATATATATTGAAAATGAATAATACCAGCCTCTTGTGCCATTATTAAGCTTTGTGTGGCTTGAAATAGTCTGAACTGTCACACTTGTAAGAGTGTGATGGTTAGGTGTTATGTTGGTACCATAATTGGCAGCGCTGGCAGGGCATGTGTGTTGCAGGCTGCAGTGACCTTCTGAGAACAGCCCTGGCACTTAATTGTTTTACAAATTAAGCACTGGTCCAAGGAGTAGAGGACATGCGACTTGACGATGAGGTGAGGCACGAGGAACGACTGTTACGTTGAAAGGGAGTGGAGAGCGAGGGCAGGCCAGTATAAAACCAGGGAAGTCATTGGTAACACCACCAGTTTGGTAGGAGTTCACTCTCAAACTGTTTCTTCTCTTCCCCACCTGACTGCCTGAGATTCTCTTAAAAGATGAAATCCTGGTAGTTGCTCCTGTAATGGCTGGGTAGTGCCATCTGGTTTCCTGAACTTAAGTGGAAAGTTGTGACTTTTTTTGTCTTCAGAAACCAGAACTTGTTAGGGTTTCACTGCTTCTCAGCTGCTGCGCCCCGGTGTTCAGGACACTAACACTAATGGAACACGAGGGGGCCCGATCTCGGCTCCTGGGCAGCTGAAGAGGCACCCTACAGAGCTGGAGAAGCACCACCATCGCCACCTGTACTGCCAGTCATTACTTATTTGGGGATGCACTGTGTAGTGGTACTGTTTTTCTCATTACTATGGGATCCCTGAAAATCTCGTCAGAGCAAAAAACAGGTTCCCGGACTGAAAAGAAACTGTGGTACGATACATATGCAGGTGTAATTTCTACTATTGTCGAAATTCTGCTGTTTATATATGAACCGTCTCTTACTCGAGGAAAATAACTCGTAATAACTAAATATAGTCCTCCCTTACCATTCCGTCCTTTGGAGTTAGCTCAGTTTAAGCCTTACTGCAATATTTGTAATTGCCCCCTGATAACATATCTTCGGTCAGAATCGCATGAATGACAATAATCCAGTTCATGCAGAAAAAAATGTAAATTAAAAGAAATGTGTGCCTGAAAGGTCTCTATCATTTAATAACTCTGGACAACTAGACTTCATTGTCAGGTTAAATTGATGACCGTGGCTTGGAAACTATCGAGCCTGCCTTAATAAATGCAACAGTTGTTAATAATTTGGCTGCAAATGACCTTTAAGCGTCGACGTTTACCGAGTTGCTCCTTGGGGAACAATTTAACTTCAAAGTGACAATCGGGAGCACTTGTTATCATTTAAATATTCTCACAACGTCAATAGCAGAATAACAAATTCCAGTTGGTTTTGTAAGCCCGAGTCACACACTGGAAAACCTGCCGAATAAATTACTTCACATTTGATTTATGTTGAGCAACAATTTTTACATTGGTTTTACAGGTCAAGGTGACATGCATTTGAAATGCATCCGAGAGCAAAGGTCACTCTTGACTGACATATCTGCTTACAACGGTTTTTAATTACCGTTTTAGAACTGCCTTGGAATACAGTCTTTAGTCGCAACGAATTCACGAGACATTATCCAGGAAGAGCATATAACCTTAATCAGGGGACTAGAGGTGATCCTCGGGGCGGAGACTGCATTTACATTGTAAGGAGCGCGAGCTGTCGCATAAATACGATTATTGACAAACTGTTACCTGCTGCTCCATTTTGCCCTGCGAGGTATTGAAGAGGGCAGAACCTGCATGTCACTGAGTGTATAAGGCAGAGTGATTATGGATGCTTGGCCTCCTGGTACTATCTTCAGCTGACAATACAAAGAGCGCTAGTCCGCAGGGGCGGCCTCTGCTGTGGCGGAGGAGCGTCGTCCCACTGCTTTTAACCACTTCTGTGCTCATGACGGCTCCACGGCTTCATGAGCCAAGGGCGGCGTTAGCCCATGACAGCGTGGAGCCGTCATGCAACTGCCACTCCGCCCACGCGGCACTAATTCCCCGCCTGTGCGGGCGAATTAGTGAGTGGGCGGGGTCATGACGGCGCCACGCCGTCATGAGCACACGCTGCCCGTGACTTATGGCGGTGTGGAGCCGTCATAAGTAAGGGAGCACCACTCCCACCCCCTACCCGCGCCGCAGCAGAATTTGTGCTGCGGCAAAAAGTTAAGAAGTGCACTGCAAATGAAAAATAAAATGATAATAACTTTTGAGTTATTATCATGTTATGTTTCCTGTTGCTTCGCAGGCAGGGCAGGGGAGGAGTGGATTCCCCACTCCTAAGTGCGCAATGACTGTTTGGCTAACCCTCTCGGGCCGCTCAAACCAGTCATGCGCACTTTCCCCATTCTCCATGCAGGCTGCATTACAGCCTGCTTGGAGAACATGCCCAGGCCCCCATTCAAGGGTTGAGCGTTGAACCAGGACGCTCAAAACCAATCACAGCGCTGCATTGTAGTGTTGTGATTGGTCAAGGGTGCCTTTTCTGTGCATCCTGTGCCTAGGAGAGCAAAAGCAGAGACACGGGACCGGTGCAGCATGGTAAGTGCTTCTTTTATTATTTTTTTTTTTTCCGTCCCTGTAGGAGAGTAGGGTCTGCTATCCTATGGTCACCCCAATTTTTGCTTTTTGCTTCACTGGTTTTCGACTTACTGAGGCTGTGGGCCTGCTAATCAGACCCCCAGCCTGCTGTTCTCTCTCTAAATTTATAATACATGTGCTATAGGTACATACCACAATTGGAAATGGACTCCTTGTCAGCCCCGGTACCATGCACTATAGGTGCTCAGGGCATAGGTGCCACCAAGGCCTACCAGGGGCTGAAGCATAGCTTTTGCCACCCCTGGCTGGTTCTTAAATTGACACAACTGGCTGATCACTCAGCTGGGGCAAGTGGGTGTAATCACCCCTTGCTTAGATATAGTATACCTATATCTAAACCTATATCTGGACACATATATAGCCTGTAAGCCACTCCTATGGAAGGCCTCATCAATCCTGGAGGCAGAGTGCGTGGTTTTATGTGAGATGGTGCTCTGGCATGAGCTGAGCCTGTCTGCAGCTGTCGGGAACAACTCCCTAAGCTGATCCGGGATAATGCCATACCATATACTCTTAAGCGCCTTATAATCCTCGCGGTTATATAGCAACTTTGGTTTGGCTTTATCAAAACATGTCGTGTAAGGTGTCATACGAATTGGAATACTACCCCCTCGCCAGTTCTGGCGACGGGGGTAGCATTCCACCCTTCTAGAGGGAGAAGACATGTTACTTTACTGAAACGCGGTTGATTTAAAATGAGCCTCAGATCCACAAAATGGATGCCCCTGCCACAGACACGGGTCTGGCCTCCTGCTGCTGACCGAAACCCGGCAGAGGAGGCCTGGACAAAGAGTTTCCTGTCACAGGGCGGTGTCAAACCACCCCAGACAGGAGATAGTGGATTGGAGTAGGGAGGTTTCAAAGAAACCAGACACTGCATGGGGAGCACAAGGCTGCCCCTTGCATAATCCGGCCAAACCGGTTCTGGGGCCTCCCAGCCCCTGTCCTAGCGCGGCCAGGATCAAAGGAGAGGGGTGTAACCACCCCCTTCCTGGGTCCCACCCATAGGAGGGGACCTAGCAGGATGTCCAACCCCCGAGATTCGAATAAGAGGGGGAGCAGTCCCAATGGAACTCAGATCATCCTGAAGAAACATAAGAAACGAATTCTGGACCCTTCGACTTTCTACACGACGTAAGAAGACTGAAGAATCTCCCTTGTGGTCAAGGAGTGACCACCCTGTGCAAACAGGCACCATCCAGCCCTCGACCCTTGCTTTGTTGCAGTTCCCGCCGGAACTCGAGCGACAGAGATCGACGAGATCAAGCTTGCCTGCCTTCTACCTGCCCGATCCACAGTCCCTGCAGAGCTGAGACCCGTGGAGGCGACCGGAAGCGTGGGGCACGCCATCTTGAAAAGGCCACGAGACGCTGACCGTGCAGCCCACGAGTGACCCTCGAAGCTGTGCACCGGGGTTTGAGAAGCCCCAGCCCCGAGCTCCACTTGCACCAAAGCTCACCCCTCCACACTCGACGAGTGCTGCGTGGGACCCTTCTGCTTGTGTGCGCTCGACGCGTTGGCCCGGTCACTTGCCAGCTGGCTTGTGGCCCCTGTGCCGACGAAACTTGAAATACGACTCGCTTTTCTGGTTGCTCCAGATCTGCACCAGCTCCTGTGAAAAGGAGCACCCACTCTGACCCTCCTGGTTCGAGTGATAAGCAATCTCCCGGTTCCGCGTGGATTGCTTTTGCCAAGTGCTGTTTGCTGCAATCTTGAAGCCGACGGTGCTGACGGCGAGAGCCTACGTGGGACAGATCGTGACCTGCTCCTGGACGTCGCAGATGCCCCAGAGCCCACGTGACAGCGGAGAGAAGCCTATCGACAACCGCCTGATTGCGCCCGACATTGCCTGGTTCCGTCCTGGTTCCACCCTGGTCACTGCCGAGTGACCCAGACTCTGTCCCCTCTGCTTTCAGGTACTTTTCTACTTCGATCCACCCTTGGATCGCACCGGACACTTCTGCTTCACAGCGCCTGCAGCTGCAACAGCTTCAAGCACCAAGAACCTGCGTGACAGAACCCGACGCCACTTCGACCCTGTGCACCCACGGCCTGTGGGTGAGGTAACATTGCAACGCCGGTGTCTATACACTGGTACACACCTCTAGGGTCTGTGTCTAAAGTTTTGTGTTCCTAGGTTCAGCGGAAGTATCTTTAAATTCACTTTAACTGACTTTTACGCACCATTGACAGTGCATTGGTGCGCGCCGCACTTTCCGTGCTGCACCCGTCTCCTGTGGGCTACTCCCAACTTCATCATTGCTAGTCCTGACTGCTCCCAGCGAATCTCTAGGCCCTAGGCCTAACCATTGTTCGATAAGTGTTACTTATACCACTTTTTTAATATATGGTCTGAGTGGCCACCCGCCCTCATCCATAATTGTGCAACTTTATATGTGTAACAGTGCTTTTGATTTAACGCTTGTGCCCCTTTCCTCATAAAGAGTACTGGGGAGTAATTTAGAAATAAATACGTATATTTTTATAATATATACTTGTGTGGTGTCCTTTCATTTGATTACAGGATTGTATGTGGTAAAACAGCTCGCTTAACACGACCTCTTAAGTTAAGCCTTTAAGGCTGCTTAGTCCATGCTACCACTAGGATAGCTTGTCTAACAAGGTTGACTTACAACCTGACATCTTTGGGGTTTGTTTGGACTGATACCCAGTGGTTCCAGAATTGGAAACACTACATATCAGGCCAACTTCTCACATTGGTGTGCAGCGGTGCGGATTTGAGCTTGCTGTTTGTTTTACCATTGCAATCTTTATCAAATTGAAAGATCACATCAAGTACCTCTAGGTACATATAAATCAAAAGCTTAGCATATTAAGTTCTACTGAACTTAGTAGTTGTAGATTAAAGGGATTAGCACACCCTGACTACAACTCACTAGCAAGGTACAGTAGGAAACCACTTAGTGTAGGTAAGTGCATCACTTACACCTCACTAGCAGTCATGTCTGATACAGGTAGAGCCTCAGGCTCTGCTCCTGTAATAGTTGATCCTATAAGGACAACATCCAGATATGACAACCTTAGCCACAAAGACCTGAGTGCCTTGTGCACAGCCAGGGGGCTAAAAAAGGGCAGAGGCCCTACCATTCCTTCCCTAGTAGCTCTCCTAGAAAAGGATGACCTAGATAAGGTGAGTCAGGCTCCCTTAGAAACATGTGAAGGGATAAACTCCCCTGAGAATGAGGATCTTCCAGATGATGTAGTGGAGGAGGAGGAAGAGGAAGACTCTGATTTAGAAGAGCCTGAAGATCAGGATCAGGGGGGAAACCAGGTACAGGTTGCCAGGCTTAACCAGGCCAACTTGGACCTACATGAGAATGGAGAGGGCCAGCACCACTCCAGATCTCATAACCAAATTCTCCCAGGCAACAGGAGGGTGAGATCTCCATCAGGGGACTCTCATCTTTCTAGTGCCTCAAGAGAATCTCAAAGAGGAATGACTTCCTCCCAGAGAAAAGAGCATAGGGCCAGGATGAGGGCTGTCCAACTCCAAATAGAAAGGGAAGAGGTAGCCTTGGCTCAAGCTAAACTTGCTTTAGCAAGAGAAAGAAAATTGTGTGGCTTAGATGCCACTGGTGGCAGCAAAGTTCCTAAAGAAAAAGACAGGGCCTATGACAATAGAAACCTGACAAAAATTGTGCCCCCCTACAAGGAAGGGGATGATATCCACAAATGGATGACTGCTCTTGAGAGGGCCTGCATGGTACAGCAGGTCCCTGAGGATCAGTGGGCAGCAATTTTATGGTACTCCTTTTCTGAGAAAGGGAGGGACAGGCTCCTCACTGTTAGACCTGAGGATGCCAAAAACTACTCTGTTCTGAAGAGTGCTCTTATTGAAGGGTTTGGCCTAACCACTGAGCAATACAGGTTGTTGTTCAGAGACACCCAAAAAGCACAGACTCAGGACTGGACTGATTTTGTAGATTGTGCCACTAAGGCTCTGGAGGGTTGGCTGCAGGGAAGTAAAGTTTCAGACTATACAGGATTGTACAATCTTATGATGAGAGAGCAGATCCTTAATAACTGTCAGAACCAGCTGTTGCATCAATACCTTGTTGACTCTGATTTGACCTCTCCCCAAGAATTGGGAAAGAAGGCAGACAAATGGGTCAGAACAAGGATTAAGCAGAAAAACCAGAACCAAGGTGACCAGAAGAAAACAGACCAGAAGGGTGGGAATCAGAAAGATAAAGAAAAGGACCAGAAGTCTTCAGGCCCCCAAACTAGCAATAAGGAGGGGGGTTCCCAAAATGGAAACAAGAAAAAGAAGAATGATGGCCCAAAGAAACCTTGGTGTAATACCTGCAAATCAGTTTCACACTGGGGCAGTGAATGCACTAAGAAAAATCCAGTCCCCACCACTGCAGCTCCTAAAGCACCTGCACCCCCTAGTACAGTTAACAGTGGTGGTACACAGCCAAAGGGTTTAGTAGGGTTGACCCTGGGTACTGAGGTGGAATCTGGCCTAGTCAGAATCCCCACACAGGCAGTTCTCCTATATGATGTGGACTTATCTTTGCCCACTGCAGTAAGCCCCAGTAACCTGGGCAAATATAGGCAGACTCCCTTAATTAATGAGAAACCGGCTCAGGCCTACAGGGACACTTGTGCCAGTGTCACAATGGTGACACCTGACTTTGTGGACCCTGGACAGATTGTACTAGGTGAAAGTTACCTAGTGACCAATGCAAGCAACTCCACTACTTCCCATAGTGTGGCGGTTGTGAACTTCTCCTGGGGAGGGGTAGATGGCCTAAAGAAAGTTGTTGTGAGTGCAGACCTCCCAGTAGACTGTCTGTTAGGCAATGATCTTGAAAGCTCAGTTTGGTCAGAAGTGGAGTACAGGACTCATGCAGAAATGCTAGGGATTTCAGCTCATGTCCTTGCAGTGACAAGGTCTCAGGCTAAGAAGTGCCTTCCTGAACCAGTGGTGGATCTTGAAACAATAGACCAACCACAACCCAAGAGGAGGAGCAAGAGGGTTAAGGCTGTGCCTTCCCACTTGCCCCAGGTTGAGGATCAAGTTTCACAGGAAACTGATTCTGCAGTCCAAGAGGAGACTATCTCAGAGGAGCTTGAACCTGATCAGGTTGAGTTTCTGGGGACAGGGGGACCCTCAAGGGCAGACCTGGGGCAGGCCCAATTAGATTGCCCTTCACTTGAACCCCTCAGACAGCAAGCTGCTGCTGAGGCTGCAGGGAATGCTCAAGGTACCCATAAAGTGTATTGGGATGAAGGACTCCTTTATTCAGAGGCTAGAGACCCCAAGCCTGGCACAACCAGGAGGTTGGTTATACCTTTGAAGTTTAGGGGCTTCCTTCTTACCTTGGCCCATGATATTCCCCTTGCAGGACACTTAGGCCAGAATAAGACTTGGGACAGGCTTGTTCCACACTTTCACTGGCCTCACATGTCAGAAAATGTCAAGGAGTTTTGTCGCTCCTGTGTCACTTGCCAAGCCAGTGGTAAGTCAGGTGGCACAACAAAGGCCCCCCTGATACCACTACCTGTGGTGGGGGTACCCTTTGAAAGAGTTGGAATAGACATTGTGGGTCCCATGGATCCTCCAACAGCATCTGGGCACAGATTTATACTGGTGGTAGTGGATCATGCCACCAGGTATCCAGAGGCAATTCCCCTGAGGACCACCACAGCTCCTGTGGTGGCAAAAGCCCTCATTGCAGTTTTCTCAAGAGTGGGCTTTCCAAAGGAGGTTCTTTCAGACAGAGGTACTAACTTTATGTCTGGATACTTAAAAGCAATGTGGAAAGAGTGTGGAGTAAACTATAAGTTTACCACACCCTACCATCCACAGTGCAATGGGCTTGTGGAAAGGTTCAACAAGACCCTAAAGGGAATGATAAAAGGTTTACCAGAGAAGCTTAGGCGGAAATGGGACATCCTTTTACCCTGCTTGCTCTTTGCTTACAGAGAGGTCCCACAGAAGGGGGTTGGCTACAGCCCTTTTGAACTTTTGTTTGGCCACCCTGTAAGAGGTCCATTGAGTTTGGTGAAGGAAGGATGGGAGTTACCTCTCAAAGCCTAAACTAGACATTGTGGACTATGTACTTGGTCTCCGCTCCAGGATGGCTGAATACATGGAGAGAGCATCCAAAAACCTTGAGGCAAGTCAGGAATTACAGAAAGCCTGGCATGACCAAAAGGCTGTTCTGGTTGAGTACCAGCCAGGGCAGAAGGTGTGGGTGTTGGACCCAGTGGGGCCAGCAGCTCTCCAGGACCAATGGACTGGACCCTACCCTATCATTGAAAAGAAGGGAGAAGTCACCTACTTGGTTGACTTTGGTACCCCTAGGAGCCCCCACAGGGTGCTCCATGTAAATCGTTTGAAAGCATTTGTTGACAGGGAGGACATGAGTCTCCTCATGGCCACAGATGGGGAACAGGAGGAAGAGAGTGACCCTCTCCCAGACCTGCTTTCCCAGAACCCTGATGATGGTTCAGTTGATGGAGTAGCCTTGGCAGGCAGCCTCACTGAGCAGCAACAAGTGGACTGCAGACAGGTGTTGCAGGCCCACAGACATTTGTTTTCACTCACACCCAGTCAGACTAACTGGTGCACCCATGAGGTGGACACTGGTGACAATCTGCCTGTGAAGAATAAGATCTACAGGCAACCTGACCATGTCAGGGATTGTATAAAGGCTGAGGTGCAAAAGATGTTGGAGCTTGGAGTGATTGAGCCATCAGAGAGCCCATGGGCTAGCCCAGTGGTCCTTGTGCCAAAACCTCATACCAAAGATGGGAAGAGAGAAATGAGGTTTTGTGTGGACTACAGAGGTCTCAATGCTCTCACTAGGACAGATGCTCATCCCATTCCAAGAGCAGATGAGCTCATTGATAAATTGGCTTCTGCCAAGTTTCTGAGCACATTTGATTTGACAGCTGGCTACTGGCAAATCAGACTAGCTGAAGAGTCAAAAGCCAAAACAGCATTCTCTACCCCTAGTGGACATTATCAGTTTGTGGTAATGCCCTTTGGTTTGAAGAATGCACCTGCCACCTTCCAAAGGTTGGTGAATCAAGTCCTTGCTGGGCTGGATGACTTTTGTGCAGCATATCTAGACGATATTGCTGTCTTTAGCTCCACCTGGGAGGATCACCTGATCCACCTGAAGAAGGTTCTGGAGGCCCTGCAAAAGACAGGCCTGACTATCAAGGCTACTAAGTGCCAGATAGGGCAGAGCAAGGTTGTGTACTTGGGCCACCTAGTAGGTGGGGGTCAAGTTCAACCACTGGAGAGCAAGATCCAGACCATACAGGACTGGGCTCCTCCAACTACCCAGACACAAGTCAGAGCCTTCTTGGGCCTGACTGGGTATTACAGAAAATTTGTAAAGAACTATGGGTCCATTGTGACACCATTGAATGACTTGACATCCAAGAAGATGCCCAAAAAGGTTCAGTGGACAGTTAGCTGTCAAAAGGCATTTGATGACCTGAAGAAGGCCATGTGCTCTGCACCTATCCTGAAGAGTCCTGACTACTCCAAACAGTTCATTGTACAGACGGATGCTTCTGAGTTGGGGGTGGGAGCTGTGCTTTCACAACTTAATCAAGATGGTCAAGACCAGCCCATTGCTTTTATTAGCAGAAGGCTGACCCCCAGGGAGAAACGTTGGTCAGCTATTGAGAGGGAGGCCTTTGCTGTGGTTTGGGCCCTGAAGAAGTTGAGGCCATACTTGTTTGGTTCTCACTTCCTAATTCAGACAGACCATAAGCCCCTCTTGTGGCTAAATCAGATGAAGGGTGAAAATCCCAAACTGCTCAGGTGGTCCATTTCCCTACAGGGGATGGACTTTACAGTGGAGCACCGCCCAGGGACTGACCATGGTAATGCAGATGGTCTCTCCAGGTACTTCCACTTAGAACATGAAGACTTATCTGGTCAAGGTTAAGTTTAATGTCCCTGCGTTTGGGGGGGGGGGGTTATGTAGGAGAGTAGGGTCTGCTATCCTATGGTCACCCCAATTTTTGCTTTTTGCTTCACTGGTTTTCGACTTACTGAGGCTGTGGGCCTGCTAATCAGACCCCCAGCCTGCTGTTCTCTCTCTAAATTTATAATACATGTGCTATAGGTACATACCACAATTGGAAATGGACTCCTTGTCAGCCCCGGTACCATGCACTATAGGTGCTCAGGGCATAGGTGCCACCAAGGCCTACCAGGGGCTGAAGCATAGCTTTTGCCACCCCTGGCTGGTTCTTAAATTGACACAACTGGCTGATCACTCAGCTGGGGCAAGTGGGTGTAATCACCCCTTGCTTAGATATAGTATACCTATATCTAAACCTATATCTGGACACATATATAGCCTGTAAGCCACTCCTATGGAAGGCCTCATCAATCCTGGAGGCAGAGTGCGTGGTTTTATGTCAGATGGTGCTCTGGCATGAGCTGAGCCTGTCTGCAGCTGTCGGGAACAACTCCCTAAGCTGATCCGGGATAATGCCATACCATATACTCTTAAGCGCCTTATAATCCTCGCGGTTATATAGCAACTTTGGTTTGGCTTTATCAAAACATGTCGTGTAAGGTGTCATACGAATTGGAATACTACCCCCTCGCCAGTTCTGGCGACGGGGGTAGCATTCCACCCTTCTAGAGGGAGAAGACATGTTACTTTACTGAAACGCGGTTGATTTAAAATGAGCCTCAGATCCACAAAATGGATGCCCCTGCCACAGACACGGGTCTGGCCTCCTGCTGCTGACCGAAACCCGGCAGAGGAGGCCTGGACAAAGAGTTTCCTGTCACAGGGCGGTGTCAAACCACCCCAGACAGGAGATAGTGGATTGGAGTAGGGAGGTTTCAAAGAAACCAGACACTGCATGGGGAGCACAAGGCTGCCCCTTGCATAATCCGGCCAAACCGGTTCTGGGGCCTCCCAGCCCCTGTCCTAGCGCGGCCAGGATCAAAGGAGAGGGGTGTAACCACCCCCTTCCTGGGTCCCACCCATAGGAGGGGACCTAGCAGGATGTCCAACCCCCGAGATTCGAATAAGAGGGGGAGCAGTCCCAATGGAACTCAGATCATCCTGAAGAAACATAAGAAACGAATTCTGGACCCTTCGACTTTCTACACGACGTAAGAAGACTGAAGAATCTCCCTTGTGGTCAAGGAGTGACCACCCTGTGCAAACAGGCACCATCCAGCCCTCTACCCTTGCTTTGTTGCAGTTCCCGCCGGAACTCGAGCGACAGAGATCGACGAGATCAAGCTTGCCTGCCTTCTACCTGCCCGATCCACAGTCCCTGCAGAGCTGAGACCCGTGGAGGCGACCGGAAGCGTGGGGCACGCCATCTTGAAAAGGCCACGAGACGCTGACCGTGCAGCCCACGAGTGACCCTCGAAGCTGTGCACCGGGGTTTGAGAAGCCCCAGCCCCGAGCTCCACTTGCACCAAAGCTCACCCCTCCACACTCGACGAGTGCTGCGTGGGACCCTTCTGCTTGTGTGCGCTCGACGCGTTGGCCCGGTCACTTGCCAGCTGGCTTGTGGCCCCTGTGCCGACGAAACTTGAAATACGACTCGCTTTTCTGGTTGCTCCAGATCTGCACCAGCTCCTGTGAAAAGGAGCACCCACTCTGACCCTCCTGGTTCGAGTGATAAGCAATCTCCCGGTTCCGCGTGGATTGCTTTTGCCAAGTGCTGTTTGCTGCAATCTTGAAGCCGACGGTGCTGACGGCGAGAGCCTACGTGGGACAGATCGTGACCTGCTCCTGGACGTCGCAGATGCCCCAGAGCCCACGTGACAGCGGAGAGAAGCCTATCGACAACCGCCTGATTGCGCCCGACATTGCCTGGTTCCGTCCTGGTTCCACCCTGGTCACTGCCGAGTGACCCAGACTCTGTCCCCTCTGCTTTCAGGTACTTTTCTACTTCGATCCACCCTTGGATCGCACCGGACACTTCTGCTTCACAGCGCCTGCAGCTGCAACAGCTTCAAGCACCAAGAACCTGCGTGACAGAACCCGACGCCACTTCGACCCTGTGCACCCACGGCCTGTGGGTGAGGTAACATTGCAACGCCGGTGTCTATACACTGGTACACACCTCTAGGGTCTGTGTCTAAAGTTTTGTGTTCCTAGGTTCAGCGGAAGTATCTTTAAATTCACTTTAACTGACTTTTACGCACCATTGACAGTGCATTGGTGCGCGCCGCACTTTCCGTGCTGCACCCGTCTCCTGTGGGCTACTCCCAACTTCATCATTGCTAGTCCTGACTGCTCCCAGCGAATCTCTAGGCCCTAGGCCTAACCATTGTTCGATAAGTGTTACTTATACCACTTTTTTAATATATGGTCTGAGTGGCCACCCGCCCTCATCCATAATTGTGCAACTTTATATGTGTAACAGTGCTTTTGATTTAACGCTTGTGCCCCTTTCCTCATAAAGAGTACTGGGGAGTAATTTAGAAATAAATACGTATATTTTTATAATATATACTTGTGTGGTGTCCTTTCATTTGATTACAGGATTGTATGTGGTAAAACAGCTCGCTTAACACGACCTCTTAAGTTAAGCCTTTAAGGCTGCTTAGTCCATGCTACCACTAGGATAGCTTGTCTAACAAGGTTGACTTACAACCTGACATCTTTGGGGTTTGTTTGGACTGATACCCAGTGGTTCCAGAATTGGAAACACTACATATCAGGCCAACTTCTCACAGTCCCTTCCTCTCCGAGCGCACCCGGCCCTCCACCTGCGAACCATGCTGGCCACCAATGAGCAAATGTACAGCTCGTACATTGGCGTTTTTTGGCGCTGTCTCTCTCGGTTTTTCATAGACCATGTAACCTGTTTCACTTTCAGTTTGTTTGTCTCCAACTAGACAGTGAATGTATTTCCACTGTGTTTAGAAATACCTTTATTTCTGGTTCTATGTGAGCGGGAATGTGAGGTGTGGTGATCTGGTGAACTCCCTGCCATCGAAGATTCAGTGTCAGGTACTGGTGTAATGAACCTACGCGCTTTTCCTGTTCGTGAAAGTAACATTGGTTCACCTTTACTGATATAAACCCGCAAAATGAAATGTAGCAAAACTTAAATGGGTGAGAAGAGTGTGCAAGAGAAAACAAACTAAGAATACAAGGGAGATGACAACAGAATGCTGGAAAAGCTTATAGATGTGGGTTGCAGGGATGAAACTGCCACAGTGGGAATCTAAGAAGACTTGACTATAGCTCCACACCCGCTCATGACTCCGTTTACCGGCTGCTAATACGAGATATCTGCACCAGACGTGCGTGTGGGCCTGTACTTAGCTGTTTTATATGTTGTGCAGTGCGATGAGTTGCTGGGGGACTCATTTGGTTTCCTTCAACCATTCGCTACAATTTCCCACCTATTTCTTCTTTCCTGTAATATGATTGGTCAAGGTAAAGATAAGGAATATCTGGGTGTTGTTCCCCCACAGAATTTGTGTGAAAAGCAAGCATGCTTTTTAGGTCGTAGCCTACTAGACAGCGCTGGGGACATTCAGCAAGCTGACATAGGAATGCATTCCGCCCGTTGCTTACCATTGTATTGTTTCGTGTAAAACTCCACAAATATGGGAGATATACCCTTCTAACAAAAAGGGACATGGTCACATACCAATAAAAACAAAGAAGGATCCCTTTTGTGTTTCACACTCTTACTGTCACTACTGTATATTCATATACATCATCAAAGAGATAGCCAACACTCCATACACTCAACTCTCTTGACCCAGAACACTGCTTTGTAATGGTATATGTCCTTTGTTAGTTCGCCAAAGATTTCACTCTAGGAGAGGGAGGGTATAGTTGTTTAATGGGATAAGTTGTCTTAGTTATTGGCACCAGATCCCTTGGTAGGATCACAAGCTTTCAATAATGTGTTTGAACAGTGCCTGGGAAGATGTATTTCATTGACTATTAAGTCGTTTGAAAGTGAACGTTTTGCCTCTTATTGGGAGATGAATGCCCTTTACGTGATAAACCAGCTTGAACACCTACCCCGGGTGACCCAACTGCATGTGAAAGTGGTATCTTTACTTTTTGTTGGTCCCACTAACACGGTAATTTCACATGTTCTGAGATGCAGGCCTCCCCATGGCAAAGCTAAGGTCCAGTACCTGTCTGTGACATGAAGGGGCCCCCAAGTGTGCCCTCTTTCATCAAGATGGGACTGCTGTCCATGTTCTAGGTTGCTGATATGAAGCAGTGGCAGCAGTGTACCAGTTTTGCAGATCTTTTTCGTATATCATGATGTGGTTTGATGACACCACTCGTGTTAAGTTCTGCTTAGATGTACCACCCAAACGCTTGTTGTCACATTCCGCATATGTGTCAGTGTCTGCATGCATGGTGACCCATATATGGTGGTAAGACTAGGTGTATTGAGAGTATGATGACTGGGGCTGTGAGATCCATTTTAGATTGGCCCTGGTTTAGAAAGGTGCAAGATACAGGCTTGCTGCAGCTTTCCCAGACATTAAATCCACATCCACTGTCTGTAAAGTGAGTATGAAGGTTGGAATACTCTAAAGAATACTCAGAGGTCTTTGTCACCAAAACACATACCTTAAAACCACTTTGCATCGTGAATTGGGCTATCAATGCTCTAGGACCGCTCAATGTATGTATGTATGTATTTTAATACTTGTTAAGCGCAGCTGTCACCCAGCGGGTATCCTGGCGCTGAGATCAATTCCATCATCAATTCTACAAATTATTCTGCTCTAGGGAAGAGAAAGGTTTTAAGGTCCTTTTTAAATAAAATCAAATTTTGACTGCTCCTCAGTTTTAGAGGTAGAGTGTTCCACATTGTGGCGGCCGTAAAACTAAAGGCGCGGCCGCCCATTCTCACTCTGTTTATTCTAGGGACTTTCACTAGGAACGCTGAGGCGGATCTCAGAGGTCTGGCAGCCTGATACCACGAAAAAAGATTCTGCAGTGGTATTGGTCCTTGACCATGCAGTGCTCCAAAAACCAGGCACATAGCTTTATAGGAGATCCTCTGCTGGACCGGCAACCAATGTAAAAATGCCAGAGCTCCCGCAGAAGACGCCGAGCGAGGTAGAGATAGGGCTAGTTTAGCCGCCATATTTTGAACCCTCTGTAATTTATGGATCAAAACCTTTGGGGCTCCTAGAAGTAGTGCGTTACAGTAGTCTAACCTACTGAGGATGGTACTGCGCACTACTTCTACTCTGGCATCCCGCGGGAGAAGCGGCAGTATCTTCCGTAGAGCACGGAGCAAGCCCATACATGTCCCAACAGTCCTGTTCACCGAGACATCCAATTGTAGGTTCGACTCGAACATAACTCCCAGATTGCGGGCCGAGTCTGCTACCTCCACCGAGCCTGGAATTGAGCTAGGCCAAAAATCTTCCGGCAATGGGCGAGGGAGTCGGTCAGAAGAGCAGTGCAGTATCTCCGTCTTTGTGCCATTGAATTGGAGTGAATTGGCTTGCAACCACTTTGCTGTGGCCGACATACACTGATGGAAGGTGTCCCTCGACACTGCCTCTGAACCCTCAAAAGAAAAAATCAATTGGGTATCATCGGCGTAGTTGATGACTTGAATGCCGAAAGATCTTATAAGTTGTAACAGGGGGCGGAGGTACAAATTAAAAAGAATTGGACTTATCGCCGAACCCTGGGGGACACCCTGGTTCACCTGACGTGTGGCAGAGCGGAACGGTGGTAATGTTACTGCCTGTTGTCTGTTATCCAGATATGATGATAACCAGGCTAGTGCTGCGCCCGTTATTCCCGCATTACCTAGACGGTCCAGAAGGACCTCATGGTTCACCGTGTCGAACGCGGCCGACATGTCAAGCAGTACTAAAAATGCTGACTTGTCCCTGTCGACACGCGTTCGCAGATCATTCAACACGGTAACCAGAGCAGTCTCAGTACCATGGCCCGGTCTGAAGCCAAACTGAGCTACATCCAGACTGGAGTTGGATTCCAGGAAATTGGCCAAGGCTCTCGTAACCCACTTCTCTAAGATCTTTATCGCGAATGGTAACAGCGAGATAGGCCTATAATTGGCTGGACAGAGGGGGTCCAAAGTAGCCTTTTTTAGCAAAGGTGTTACAATAGCCAATTTCCAGCAGTCTGGTACAGTTGCAGTAGCTAACGATTGGCAGCAGATAGAGTGGAGCGGGGGAAACAGCTCGTCCTGGAAGGCCTTCCAGATCTTGTGTGGCATGGGATCAAGAGGAGAGCCAGATGATACACAGTTAGCCAGGGCACAAAACTCCTCCAGCGAGGGTATTGGAAAGCTCGGCAGCTGACCGGCAGGCTCCTTGTTCATATTTGACTCCGAAGCCAGGTGACCTGGGAACACAGAGGGACAAGAACCAGGTGGCATAGGTTGCGTCAATGATTAAAGAAAATGTACTTTGTACATTTCTGTGTGGTCTCAGTACTCTGCCTCTACAGCCTCATTGTTGATCCCCTGTTTCAAACGGCTTGTCTTGGTGGTCACGTTTTTTTCACTGTGCTGCTATCTCATTGAATGATCCCCCTTTTTGAGGTTACGATGCACCATCCATCACCTTTTCCTTTCACAAAGGTTTAACCCATCTCTTTGCTCACAAAGTTTAGTTATTCTTGTATTTAAGATCTAGTTACAAGACTCCTGTGGATAACTGTGCGCCTCACAAGCTTGCTAATCAAATGTTTGATCATGTTTGGAATGGTGCAGCAAAAAGCCAAGTTACAGAAAAGGGAGCAAAGTTTGTGAATCCAGAAAAAAGAACAAAGGATTTCTTGGGATGCAGGTATATTGACCATATTTATAAGATTGGGAAATAGCTCCAATACTTTGCAATGGATTAACAAAAGCAGCTACATAAGTATAAAGAAGAGGATCGACAAAAGGAATAAGCAATGTGTCGGCACAGGTAAAGGGTAGAAATTCAGGTTAAAACACAATTGAATATGTGGCAGGAGATGGTCACTTAGCCAAGGGGGAATTGGGGGCAGTTGATTGAGGAGCAAAAAATCAAAAACATTTTTGTTTTCACAAAATCGTCAACACCAGAGGAATGGAAGATAATAAAGAATCAGGAGGTGGTGTGTGAGATGTCGAATTATTGGTAAAATGAAACTATAGGGGTTAAAGGAGAACTTTTTAGAAAAGTTTACAAAGAGGCAATTAATTGCATGGCCGTATTGAGAAGTTTCAAGTTTAGGTAATTTCGTTTTCTACAAGAGATATGTTGCCAGTTGTAGGTGTATGTTATGCTGTTTTGAGGGCATGTTCATCCTGCCATGAAGCAACGTCACACTGATTTGAGTGAGGACTAGAAAATGGTTTGCCTGCCTTCTTTTATATCTAAAAATGCATTTTGGCATTTCCTGCTTCACTGGTGGCCTTCTCATGCTGCTTTTGGTGCAAATTTACAATGCTGCAAGAGTAATTGCTTGTGGTTTGGGTTATTTCATGGTTTCCTGTCAAATGTTTTTGCTCGCCTAATGTGTTTTAAAAAATATGTCCTTTTATCTTTCTGTGTGCAAAGTATTGGTATATTTACTCTCTATGCCAGTATATATCTAATATAGTCTGCACTCCGATCTCTTTGAAAATATGGTTTTGTGCCGGTGCGAAAATACCCTGTAGACCAAGATACCTATGTAATTAAAACATGGGAAACAAACATGCTACTGTGCTAAAGAGTTTCTAATATAATTTTATGATTACTTAGATGGAACTGCATTTCAGAATGTAGCCCAGACAACATATTAACCCCTTGCATGCGCCAGACGGCCCCCGGCCGTCCGACGTCCCAGTGGGCGTGTGTGGAGGACAGCCGGGGGCCGTACGAACCCACCCACTCATTATTTCCCCAGCACCCCTGCGGAATTTGCGCCGCGGTCAAGGGGTTAATCAACAGTGGAAGACAAACACCATCATTTTGTGTGCACCCTGTTTGGTTATAAATCAATATTTTTGTAAATCTGTTTACTGAAATGGAAAGGTTTGTTTTCTATCACCGTATGCTTGTAATTCACACATTTACTAGTCCCTCCATCTGCCATTCGCATGCACATCTATCCATCCATCCCTCTACTAAGTTGCTCTGTTTTAGCATTGGTTGAGCCAGGTGGTGCTGGGGTGAGCGTGCATGTATGCTTCTAGTTTGGGCAACACACCTCATACAAGTAGAAAATGATACTTCGCAAAGTGTTTAGCACTCAAAAAATAAATACAAAAAGCTCCATTTGGGGTAACGTTTTTGTGTACTGAACACTTTAAGTAGTATGATTTAGTATAATTTATTAATTGCTGTCCAGACCAGAGGCCTTTTCCATGCGTCATTGGCCCACCATATTGGGTTGGTGGATGAAGTTTGTAATTGGCAGCATTTAAGTTGAAGTTACCTTAAGAAAACAGTTATGACACACTGGGACGTAAGCGAATGTGTGATTAAAGATTTTAAGGCTGCTTCTTAGTGTAAAACTTGTGCATCGAAGTCTGCAGGTGTGATGGTCGTCATGTGCATAGGTGTCTAGTATTTTGGTCAGGGTCCATGAATGCCTGTAAATGTGTTGTGGGTACATGCAGGCTGGGGATTGGCTAATTGGAAATAAAGCAAGGCCAGAAGAGCTGATCCTAAAAGTTTTATGAAGGCTTTTTTGGGGGGCGGGGGTGTATGGGCCAGTTTTGTGACCCCAATGACTGTTTCTTAAAAAAGGCTTGTGCATTATTACTGAAAAAGAAGCTCCTCCAAAATGTGCACTGTACGAGTTGACTAACGTGCTTTCCAATGCACAGATTACCACCATTTACCCTAATATTCCTTCGATGGTACCGCTCCGTGCTTTAAAACTAATCACCTACGCAAATTGTCTTAAATAATTGTTGAAAAAAAGTCTTGACTCATGATTTGCGTATAGGAGCCACTTTTCCCCCAGTCCCGTTCCACCCTATGTTGATACATGTCTGCATGTGCATTTCGCTCTGTATGTGTTCTTTTGTGCGTCCAAGTTGCCTGTATGGTTTATGGATCAGCGTGCATGCACTATTCAAACTGAGTGGCTTAGTTCATGCTTGTTTCTTTTTGCATGTTCTTGTAGCAACCAGAGCTCTTTTTTTCTAAAGATTTCTCTTTTAGTCCAGTGTATTTTAATGTTTACTTAAAAATATATATATATTGTAGAATATATCCAATTTTTCTCCCCTTTTCGATGAGGTTCATTTTAATCTGTACTCTGAAACTCTAAAGTAAATTATGTTGGCACAGACTAACTCTTGTATGCTTGTTAGACGTTTTTCATTTGTGTATCACCAGATAAAGTCTAGCTTCCCGAAGTGAAGGAACACTACACCGTTACTAACGCACGAGTTGCTGCTTGGTGGTGTGTTATGGTGGTGTAGCAATACAACATCTAGTCAGTTGTGTCCTGAGTCCACGGAAACCAGACTAGACATGAGAATTAATACTAGGAAAGAAAAATAACAACACTGTTTTGTTCTTTCAATTTCCTGTTGCAGTTTGAGGATGATGGATTGATGTGCAAACCAATGGACACCCTCGTTTAGCACGTGGAGCTGGAAATAAATGGCAAAGTGGGTCCTGTGTTGTTGTGAGGGACCGGTAGTGCTAGAAAAGTTGTACTCGCCACACCTGTCTAGCCCAGCCTGACATGTTAGATGGCAGCGTGACACCTGCGCAACACACCTCGTCAGCCTGTAATGTTGATAAATGCCCATACTTACAAAATCCCTCAACGGGGCTTGAAGGCCGGCTCTGCGCACACACATGTGGGTGAAAGACGGTGACACCTGGCTGAGGCGGAAGAGACCAGGGAAGCGCACGAGATGAGACCAGGGTAGCGCACGAGGTGAGACCAGGGTAGCGCACGAGGTGAGACCAGGGAAGCGCGCGCGGTGCCAAGAGCGTGAATCCGCCGGCCATTGCAGGCCATGATAGACCAGACAGACCCGCTCCTTACACCTGACGTGTAGTTACCACATATTGTGACAACTTCCGTATTGTTTCTGTTTCAGAAGTCTCAGGAAAGTCGTTTTTTTCCTATCATGTAGTCACATTTAGATATAGGAACGAGTATAGTACTGAAATTGTACCCTACGCACTTTGCCTCGCTAGTGATCCACGGCCTGGTATGTGGCGCGAGGAATCCCGCCACCGTGAGAGGACGTAGACCGAGCCTGAAAGGGCGGAATAGTTTTGGGAGTTTCAGACCGGTGGCGTTTAGGCTCATAGCAGTAGAACGCCCTGAAAGTGTGGAGTTTCCCACACACTGTGAAATAACATTTGACACGTTTGTGGAGCTGTTGGCTGTCGGTCGGTGCTGATTGCCACCCTTACCGTATGTCAATATGAACAAACGGCTGAATTCCATACTCCCCTTGACCTCACTCATAGTCAATTGACTGTTGAAATGGATAGGTTATTTCAAGCCGTCTTCAGAAGCATTTATGACTTCATTCAGCAGCTTAATGTTGTGGAATAAATACATCTAATGTGTCCCATTTGTCTCATACATCACCACAAAGCGATAATTTTGATTGTGCGGTGAGCCAATCCATTAGCGGGCTGTGAGTGTTATTGAAAACAGAGAAACTGTTTATGGAAAGCAGTCAAGAATATAGCTTGCAACAGTGCTTTACCCGAAGGCTGCAGAAGTGGAGTACATCTTGGAAGGGCTGTCATCCTTTTTTCCCAGTCTGCGAGTGTGCATTGTGCACACGTCCGAATTATCAAAGTAAATGTGCGTTTATTTCGTTTACCAGCACATAAAATGAATTACATATGTACCAACCTGTCGGTTGCAAAATCTCTGTGGAGTGTAGCCTAAGGGTGTGACAGACGCAGACCCCAGAGACATCCTCTTTATAAACCTATGCAACTGTAGTCTGGACCTCGCACGGGCGGAGGAACAATGCAATTTATGCCCATGTAGTCCTCCGCTTATGCCTTTCATACGTGTTGATCTACCACTGGTCGTTTCGATACTTTTAGAGCTGGATATAAATAAAAACTCTGACCAGTCCTTTCAGGCCAGGTCACAAACATGTAGTCCAAGGCACATGAGTGATAGGGCCAGGATCTTCTTGCCTGACCCGGTCCCTATTCATAAGTTATGGACCAGTGCATACAACAAATGGGCCTTCTCCTGTTTTCGTATGCACAAGGAGCTGTGTTATGGCGAGTGTGAATCTGTTGTATTGCCTCCCTCTAAAGGCAAGTCCTCTTTCTGAATTGGGATTAAAATTTAGGAAAAGGGCACTCCCAAGTCTGCGATGGAGAAATAGCTCATTGTGGATTTGTGCCTGCTCCTTTATGAACTGGGCACATCGTTCCTGTTCTCTCTTTTAGTTAATAAGATAGCCCTGTACGTTTTTAATTGTTAAATAGTCCTGCAACGTTTAGCAACCATTTTCTCTTCAAAACAGCACAGAAGCTCTTTGTAGTTCCCTTCGGAGTTGGGAATGCCCAGGGCAGGCTTTTTGTACAGCATCACTGGGTGCTTGAACATGGAGTTCCCCCCTCTGCTCCCCTAATCTACAATCAATTACCCTTGTTGGTTTTTCACAAGCTATAAAATGGTATTTTATTCATTCTCTCATTCAATCTGAATGTTTTATTCGTGGAGGAACTGGTTGTTCAAAAACTCTCATCTAAGAAGGGCAGATGATAAACAAGCATTGGTAATGCACAGGTTTCGCCTGTAATGAATAAAGAGCTGTTTTAATCAATCATCCTCCGGGAGAAGGAAATAGCTCCCTGACAGATGGAGAGGATGTTGCACAGCGGCCAGCGCTGTTGACTTGATAGCTGGGGTTCTCGATTTGAGTCTCAGTGGCGCCCCGCAACATCCTTTGATTCTGTGCAAATTACATAATCTCTCCGTGTGATAAATTGTTATATAAATGTGTTGCAAGAGTAAAACGTAAAACTTTATGAAAATCTACTTCCACCAAAGCGGATGTTAACAGTATTTTGGCGGCGGGAAACTGATAAGAGAACCAGATGAGGAACAGGCATTGGTAAATGCAGGAAAATATGCTACAGCCAATAGAATTGAAAGAAAGGTAAGTGCACACACAGGAACCAATGAGAAGCCAGGAAAGAGCAGAGGCGGGATGTTAGGGCCTTTTTAAGTTCATATGCAAAACAATGAATTTCTCAAGCACAGCGCAAGTGAAACCTAAAAAGCTGTTAGTACAACTAAACAAAAGCAAAGGTAATATTGTATTATATGATTGTGTTTTTTGATATTGTGCATCACTTTGGAAATGAATCGGTTTTACAGCCCTATACAAACAAAACACCAGGGTTATGTTGTACTTAGGTTCAATCAGTGTAATTGGGCTCCTTAGTAGGAGCAAACTCGATTCTATATTTACATGCATGCATTAACTCTATAATTATGTATGTTTAGCAAGCATAGTTAGCATTTAATTCAAATGTATATCCGTGTGTAATTGGCGGCTACTTTAATTTACTTGCATCTCTCGGCAGCCACAGCTTATACCAGACTTCCTATAACAAATGAGGCATTAGGATGTCCAGATGCAGTTCACCCTCTGTTTACTACAGGAATAATGTGGTCTTTGAGACGTTTACCAGCCGTAATATATATACATCATCAAAAGATGTATGTAGATTCTTGTGCACATGCCATCTCTATCAGATTAGGCTACGTTACTCTTTTTCATCCAAACAGATCAGTGGCTAAGTTATCCATCCCACTGTCCTTTCTGATCATTTTCCAATTACATGAGATTTTATCTAGAAATGGGTAGTACCCAGCTGTAATCATTCTTCCGTGGATTGACATATCTTTGAAAATCAGTAAAGAAACTTCATCTGGCAAGGTGTCATGGTTTAATTTCTCTATGGAAAAAAAAACAGCTATCTAGACAACTGTAAGTGTGTTTTAAAGAGAACACAATCCCAGAATCCAAAGTATTCTTAGTGAAAAATTGTTCCCATCAGATACCCGTCCTGTACCGCCCTACATCACTTGGGATCCTTCACCAGAAGGAAGTGGAACGAACCACTTAGGATTAGGTGGATTGTGACCTAATCGAGGTGTGAAGGACATGTACATTCCCAAGTGATGTAGGGCGGTACAGGACGGGTATCTGATGGGAACAATTTTTCACTAAGAATACTTTGGATTCTGGGATTGTGTTCTCTTTAAAACACACTTACAGTTGTCTAGATAGCTGCTTCACTTTTCTGTTGACCCATTGTTACACGTTGTTTTTTTCAGTAGTTGTAGGGACTGTAACAATGCTAGGTCAGTAAACATGTCCCACCCATGCCCCCCTCGTGTTTCATTAATTTCTCTATGAACTTGGAGACGCTTCGAGGATCTGCGGGGACATTGTGCTTCAAACACTACCTGGCCCAGGAGACAGCGGGAGTCTTCACGTGCGTTGCAGCCCCTCCCAGCAGCAGCAGCCCTTTAACTACGGCTCGCGCCTCCTGCTTCACGGGACGTGCGCAGGCGCGCGCCGGGCGAAGCCCAGGCCAAGGGCGGGCCAGTCTGAGCCCGTCCGAGCACGGTAGAGGTCGGGACGAGACCCCCCCCTTTAATCCCTCATCCAAGCGGCATACAAAGGTTAGCACGTTGTATTGGGTTATTAGGATTGCCTGCTGTACTGTTGCTGTCATGGACTATTAGAATAGCTGTGCTATAATATTACTCGAAAATGGCTACGGCGAAGGTGGGAAAGGGGAGAAAGTCGTTACCAGGAGGGTCTATTGTGGGCACACTGGACCAATTCTTAACCAGAGCATCCTCAGTTTTGCAACATGAAATTGATTTGACTGAGAAGAGGCTATCTATGGAGCCGGCCTTTGATAAACGGTCGTCAATGGGTAGGCTGGCTGTGGCGGTGTCACCAGTGCTACACTAACCGCTGATAGTGTGTTAGGCCATACTGGTGAGGGAAATCAGCTCTCACAAGCAGCGGGTAGCCTGCTTAGTTCCTCCACTACTGTGGACGTTACACCAGGTGACCCATGTGCCCCTTCACAAAATCTTGAGCATCCTGGTCCGACTATACCGAGATTGCAGACCCGGTCGGCATCTAGCTCTAAAACGGGGGTCACTAACCCGACATCGCTTCCAATAGTTAAAAGAAAGCCTGCTGAAGCCACATTGAGAAATGGAAAAATGAAAATCCAGAAATGCAGCAATACGGTGACAAGCCCACCAATAAGGACTGCCGCTGGCCCTGATACACCCCAGCTCACTGAAAACGGGCCATTAAGTACCGATGAAGCTTTTCTTTCTGAGCCCGGGGAAGACTTTTGGACTAAACTGGAAACCATATTTTACCGAAACTTGTCTTCCTATCTACAATAGACTGAACTCTATTGAAAACAGACTTTCGATTCTTGAAACCCTGCTTGTCCCGGCACAGGTAGATGGTGGTATGCAGGCTGTAGGTGGCACTGGTAACTTAGAGGGTCTAACTAAATCAACAAATAAAATTTGCCACCCTGTAACCACGTATGCCCCTAATAATGCAGTGGAATTGTCTGCCTCAATTGTACTACCTGTTGAACTCCCTAATCAACCTAGTGATATTGTTGTGCCCAATGACTTAGCAATGACCAGAAGAGTGGAGAATGAGGGGGAGATAGATGTCAGCCCTCAGCAAGCATCGCCAGGACATTTGATGTACCAAAGAATGTACTACCACGTATAGATCTTCCTCCTGAGTCCATACCATATGTGGTAGTCCTAGCAGGGGTCCCTGTTCTGAGTCGGGGTAAAAGGGAGGTTTATAGTGAGTTGAAAAACAAATGTATTCACTGGCTGAATTATAACAGGCCTCTCCCTCACCAGGTTTCTGGTGAAATCCTCTTTGCCCAACGTGTGGACTGGGTGGGGCCTCGTGCGAAAGTTATCCAGGGCGATTGCGTTGTAATCAATCTCAGGAACAGATGGGCTGTTGAGCATATCTGTAACTGGGCTGCAGGTTGTGAAACAACGCAAATTCAATCCTTCCCCCTAACCTACTTCTATCTGACTGTCCTCACTAATTCTAATTCTGATACCATTAGAAGAGGGCAGTCTTGGGGGGATGGGGAATTCTTGGGACATAAAGCCCAGGAAGGGCATGTCAACTGGAAGGGAGCCCTTAACTATTCCTCAGCACTGGCCACATTCCACCATAACAACAGATTCAGCATCCTGGACCAGGTAGACTGACGGTGGAGGTGCAGTTTGCCCACATTGACCAACACTGATGAATCATGCTCCCCAGATGCTAGGGAAGGTTGGCAGGGTATTGAAGGCCCCATCAACCAACATAGTCCGAAGGGAGGTGAGAGCACACCTGAGGAAACTAGAGGTATTGGAAGGTGGGGCTAGAGGAGTAAGCATGTTGGTGTGCTGCTTGGTTCCCCGTCTTCAGTAACTCAGGAGGGTGTAAGTAGCACGGGTACTACTATGGGTAAGGGATGGGTTCAAGAGAGAACATTGAGGGAGAAGGGGCATAAACCAGGGATGGCGGGGATGCACATTGATGACTTGACACTTGGGGTGGTTAACTGCAATGGGGTACAAAAGAAGTCTACATCCCGAGAGGCAAATGGCGATATCAAAATACTTTCATGGAACCTGGCCGGGATTAAAAACAAGCTAACTAGCCCAGACTGGGTTCTGTTTGTAGAAAAGTATGATGTATGTTTAATGCAGGAGACTTGGGCTCTGGAAAACTAACAGGGGAAAGCTTTTGCAACATTCAGTAAGCTAGCCACAACGAGGGGGAGGGGTAGACCATCTGGGGGATTAAGTATTTGGGTGGATACGCACCTGGGGGCAAAAGCAGAACAGCTGCTAACGAATTCCCCGGACATACAATGTGTATTACTATCCCTTCCAGCTAACTTAAAATCGCTCTAATTAACATTTACTCAAGGCCCAGGCAGAGTGAGCAGGAGTCCAGAGTCATTGACCAATTGAGAGACTTCATACTGGCTCTCGACCATGAAATTAGTTTAATAATAGGGGGCGATTTTAATTGCCAGTTTGAGCCCCTTAATAACGCGAGTCTAGATGCCCAAGATAATGAGAACCATTATTGGGATATTCCGGAACCCCTGATTCCGCCTGTCAGAGCATGGACAAAGCTGGTCCTTCAAATAAATTCATTTGCCCTCTTTCTCTTTGAGGGCCTGCAATGGGAGGCTTAAATCGGACAGACCCGGTTTACCAACTTTTAATAGAATTGAGAAAACTTCAAATATAAACTACGTCTTGGTCGAATCTAGATCATGGGATAGGGTACGGGACTTCCAGATACACCAGCGGAAAGATAGTAACCCTAACGCTTTAGTTGTGACACTCAAGTCAGGGAGCTGGGGATTTTCTAATCCTGTAGAAGTGTCTAGTTCAACACAACAACCCCTCTTGCCTCAAAACAACAGGCGGAGAGTAAAATGGCCCCATATACAAGACTCTCCAAACAAACTAGCACGCATATACCGGCAGGTTATGCCGTACCTCAGAGAAATGGCTGAGGTTGGGGGTTCAGATAACCAAGTAGGGCAGGACTCCAGGCCGCTAGAAATACACAAACAGTTGACCTCTAAACTGTTTGATGAGCTCTATCCGGAAGGAAAGGCCAAGATAAAACCAGTCCCTTGTCATCCCTGGTATAACGCTATTTGTCGAAAAGTTAAAAGGGATCTGCTAGAAGCTATAAAGGCTAGGGACAAACCAAGGAAAAAGCTACTCCGGCTTCAGTATAAGCGGGTCACTCAATCTGAGAAGAAGGATTGGGAATTTAACAAATGAGATGATCTAAGAATTGCCCACCAGCGCAACGACTTGAAATCCTTTTGGGCTGTAGTCAGTAACGGGGATAGGGAGGGTAGACTAGCGACTGAACCTAATATAGCACCAGCAGTGTGGGAAGCCCACTTTGGAACACTGTATGCATACCAGGGTACTGAAGAGCCATCACCTTCAGCTCCAAGCCTCCTTCATGAGTATCGATTGGGGGGGGTACAGGAGATTACTAGTGCTGAAGTTGAGATAGCTATTGTCAAGTTACTACCTAATAAGGCACCGGGTCTTGACAAGCTTCCGGGGGACCTATTACGGGCAGAACCGAAGATATGGGTTCCATATCTCTGTGTTCTGTTCAATGCCATCCTAAGGGGAATGGAACCGCCAGATATCTGGCGGGGTGCAGAAATAGTTCCTGTCTTCAAAAAAAGCTGTCCCCTACTACCGTCCAACTATAGGCCTATAAGCCTGATAGACATTACCCAAAAGTTGATGGGACGAATCATTCTAGAAAGAGTCTTGGCCTGGGTTGAGGACAGTGAGATCTTGAGCCCTTTCCAGGCGGGCTTTAGGACGAGCACAACAACTATTGACCAGATATTCAGACCCCAGGTCTTGTATTGGAAAACAGTGAGTGTAGAGGGTGGCAGCCTCTAACTCATTTTTGTTGACCTGAGGTCTGCATTCGATCTGGTCCCTAGGGAAAAATTGTGGAGTGTACTTCGAGATCTTGGTATCCCACTATATCTCTTGGATGTCCTAAGAAGGCTCCACTCTGAAACCTATGTCCAAGTTAGGTGCGGGAAACATGGAGAATTGTCAGCCCGCTTCCCGGTAAAAAAAAAAAGGGGGTGCGCCAGAGGTGTGTTTTGGCCCCCACCCTTTTCAGTCTATACATTAATGGGCTTATAGACCACCTACTTTGTGCTAAGGATATTGATGCCCCGAGGATAGCTAAAGGTCGGGTTCCCGCATTGATGTTCGCGGACGACACCCTGTTGTTGTCCAAGACATCAATGGGCCTCCCACGTACCCCGGACGGCTTTGCTGACTTCTGTGCACGGAGAGGCCTAGAGATAAATCTGGCCAAAACCAAATTTATGATTTTTAATCCACCCAGGCAGACCCGCCCAAATCCAGTACTGAATGGAATCCCTCTAGAGAGAGTGAAAACGTTTGAGTATCTGGGTATTACCCTTGCGGAACACCTGGAAATGGATAACCAGGTAGCAACGGGTGCTCTAAAACTAACTCAAATGGTGGGAGGAATATCGAAGATGCACAGATCAACTGAGTCTAAGCCCGCTGCTCCCATTATTGAAATTTATAAAATTCAGGTTGGAGCGGCTTCCATCTACGGGCCAAGCTTTGGGGACATCATAGGCCTACTAGCCTTTCTAGAGTAGAGCATACATTGATGAGGAACCTGTTGGAGCTCCCAGTTAGTACACCGCTAGTACCTCTCCGGCTGGACCTTGGGCTACTCCCCATAGACGAGGAGGTGGCCTTAAGGTCACTCACATATTGGAAAAGACTATAGACAGTTCCTGAATTAGTCCCCTATAATAATGAATTTAAGGATGTTTGGGCTGAAATAAGAACTAGCAAAATCCCGTGGTTATCCCACATCAAGGAATAGTGTAGTGTGATTGGTCTACCAGAGTTATGGGAAACACCAGAATTATCATGCCCGGCAACATCTAGTGCTGATCTGGTTTACCATTAAAGGCACCATAAATTAATGTCTCCTCATCTGAGTTCTACAGCTGGTAGATTGACAACTCAGTTCCTTTAAATAAAGGTAGACTACAAAAAAGAAGGCTTCCTAGACCTGATTTATCCTGCTTTGGCAAGGAATCCATACATCCAATTCAGGCTGGGTTGTCTTACGCTTAGGTCATTTACCAGCAAATGGGAGACAAATAGAAATACTGCCCAGCCTGATACCATCTGGAAAATGAAATTCATGTCCTCTTTTTCTGTTCCACCTACCAGGCTGTACGTAAACGCTGGGTAAAACCAATTTGTAGAAATCTTGGCTTTAGACAATGTTCCACGGCTTTTAGAGTGCTAAAATACGATACACACCCCCCTATTGTTTTTGCTGTTTCCCGCTTTTTAAACGGGATGTGGCATAAACGTATAAACTTTTTACCAAAATAATCGGAAATTTATATATCTCTAGGAAATTTAATCTACTTATTCGATAACTTTTGTACGGTTTAATCTGAGTTTAAGATGTGATACTTAGGGAATGGTTTTATCTTTGTGAAGTAAGTGTATATATATGATTGTGATTGTCTTTGTTGTTCTATGTTATTCATTTATTCTATTGCTGTGTCTGTATGTATTTTATTCTGCACTTTTATGGTCCGATGTGACCGAAATAAAGTTATCGAATGGAATGGAATGCAGTATGGTGCCGCCAGAAAGAGGACATTTAAAAGCAATACTCCAGGATTTCTGGAGAGAAAGTGTTTGAAGCTTCACATTCTAGGATCAATAGAGGGCGCAGCTCGTGTGGCTGAACTGAAATACAGAAATGCAAAAAGGAAATGAAAGATCTCAGAACCAGGTCTGTGAAGAAGGGAGAGGATTGGGAAGATTCTAGACTCTAACTGAACTGAAGAGTTTTGTCCAGGATCTTTACAATCTTCCTCTTGTCAACCACACTGCGATGTCTCCCAAGATGCTGCATGACCCCTGCCACTGTTTAACCATTACATATGAGCCATGTTATAAATGCTAGTCTAATATGAGATCCATTTCCTGATGCATACAGCTCAGATTCAGATCTATACCCAGCTCAATAGTACTTCTGAATGCTTGACCAACTGCTCACACAACATTGGATGAGGGAAAGCTTCACTCGCCTAAACAATAAAAAACAAATTACATTTTAGTCCTGAAAGACCAATGTAACACATCTGTCCCCTAAACAGGCATGCTTACCAAGCACTCCCTCCTCCACCCTGAAAGCCAAAAATTGAGGATTGGTCTTTGATTCTGAACTTTCATTCACTGGCCAATTCAAGACTGATGCAAAGAGTGTTTACTTGAAACTATTCATGCTCTGAAAAAGTCTCCCTGCCTTCAGACTGCCCATCGGACAGGAGGTGGCCCAGGGATGAAGCTGTTGTACTTTTACCTTTGGACCGGCTCAGACCATGAGCCACTTGTCAGCACAAGTTGGTCAGGCTTGTTCTTGATCTTTAAATGGATGTACTCCTTGTGTTTACGTACTTTATGGAACAAAGGTGTGACCTAACTACAAAAAATGGCCCACATTTCATTCCCAGCCGGAAAATCTACTCCCACTAGACTCAGTCAAGTGGCTAAAACACAGGGGCAGATGCTAGGGAGGATGCCTTAACCTTCAAAATCTGAGATGAACTACTGCATATTCAGATATCCATGAACCTTAAATCTGACTCTAAAATAAATCATTTGCTTGAAAATCCGTTTCCCTGTTAATCGTGTTTGAAGAATGAGGTCTGATGGCTTTACCACTTTCTTCTGACTCCCAACTCACTGTCTACTACTGTGTGTTGGTTGCTATACTTAAATATACAAAGTGCTACAACATTTTCTCAAGGATTACAAAACACCTTAATATCTTGGTGATGTCGATATCAAAATGAAGAGATTGCCATTCAATCCAAGCATGATCTACGTAAATTCTATGCTGAATCATAGAGCAACATGTTAAGTGCCCCCACTTGAAGATATTCATAATTTGTAAAAATACTTTTTAATTTAATTTTCACATATGTGGTTCACATTTGAAAAGAGCAACCAAGTCGTTGCTCTCAACATATTTCAGAACAGTTTCCTACTTCTCCAGCAGTTACAATTTCCTCATTGTTTCAACAACAATATCCCAATTATATGAAACCACTCCTCCGTAGCTTAACCTCTGTCATTTTGAGACTTTTTTGTTTTATTACTTTTATGAAAAAGTACACTTACTCTTGGGTAGAAATGACCCTGGAATAAGGATGGCCTCCGAAAATTAAGTTTTACTAAACATTTTGTCATCTACTCCCCCAAAGTTAAAACGGTTGCAATGGCAAATTGGGTCATCTTTGTCTTCCCTCGTGTGTGATAATCTGGTGACCTTTCTTTCGCCCAAAAATAATAACTATAGGTGTGGGTAAAACACCGTATTACAATGCTAAATGCAGATTATGAGAGCCCTTTTGAAAACGTTTTCCAATGTCTGTTCCAGGAAACCATCAAATTACTTTCTTTGATCACACGGTGTTAATTCCGATACATTGATTTTCTTTGTAAATGTGCTTTACATTTCAAAAACATTACTCTGTTGAGATTTTGCATACTCCTTTGGCGGTGGTAATTGTTGATGCAGAGAAGTCTTTTGACCTGGTGATATTAAACACTGTTGTTTGTGACCTTTTCTGCCCATTTCACCAAGTTAATACAAATAACATCCTTGTCTGACTCAGTGAATCTTGTTTGGAATTTGAAAATTGTGGGTGAACTCACAGTTGAATGCGCATACTGTTCGCTGAATCTGTTTTTGTTTGCATCTTTAGTGAGCAACTAAATAAATGTTTTACTTACAACCAGGGACTTAAGGAGGCACTGACACCTTAGCTCACCATAGTGCCGCTGTAAGCAGGAGATGTAGCCATCTATCCAAGGTATGTGATATATAAGCTGATTAGGTTATACAAACCAAGTCGTTTTTCTGGGTCTTAGGTTATAGAATTGAATACTTCCAAAACAGACTGCAACACAGGGATTATTCCAGATGAATTAAACGCCAAGAACCAGCCTAAATCCAGCCACAGTCTGGGAACCTAGGTTTAAATTAAAAGTAATAAAGTCTGTGATCTATATTATAAAACTGACATGTTTTGTAACTGCACCACATTGGATCCTTATTGGATCTTTGCAGATTCTTCCTCTGAAAACCTGAGGTGATTTATGGTAGACAGCCTTGTCTGCCTAATAGTCCTGGCTCTTATTTGGTGAGTTCTGATTTTCAGTGGTCAAATACCTTGTAATTCAGAACTGGATTTCGGAAGAGGCATCCTTCTGTACAGGACTTAATTTGCAGAAGTAACCTGATGAATAGGGAAGGGTGCTTAATAAGAGTAAAGAGCAATGTGAATATTTCAAGCTAGGTTATTTTTGTAGTGAGGTCCAATTGTAGGTTACAGCTTGGGTTCTCTATTAAGCAGTTGCACACTTTAAGAGGATTGATATTGAATATACTAACAAATTCCAAATGTGTAATTGTATATAGACGTGCAAGAATACCGCATAAGTTTAATGAAAAAGGAAAAAGAAAACATTTGCAGATGTGATATGTTTTCTTTATGTTCAGTAGCCTTCATCTAATTATTTTGAATAAGTTAATGTAGAAATACTTTTATGTCTGTAGTAAAAAGGCTCTGCCACTTATGAGGCAAAACAAAACAAGCATTTGCAATGCAATAGGCCTTGCAAATGCAAGATTTTGAGCTATTGGCATTGTAAATGACAATGCCTTTCATTTATATGTTTAAAAAGCCTGCAATAATAAGTCATTGTCATTTACAATACCAATAGGTCAAAGTTTCTAAAACGAGAGACCCAATTGCATTGAAATGCTTGTTTACAAGCTCTCCATGCTGCGCTTTCACGTTAATAGAGGCCACACCCCTTTCTTTAGACGAGCCGTGTCTAAAGAAAGGTCCGCGGCTAGTATCAAAGTGAAAGCGCGGTATGCAGCGTTTTTACCCCAAAAAAAGCATTTGTTTGTCAAGTTGACAAACAGATGCTTTTTTGTAAAGGCGCGCTGAATGTTGCAGGAAAGCATGTAGTGCCTGCTGTAGGAGAAGCCCATTAAAAAAAATAGTGCTTACAGACTAAATAACACATACCGTTTAACAACCGAAGTAAATGGGGCAGTCATCATGGGAAGTTACAGATGAAGACAAGGCTGTACTAAGGAGGGACTAACAAGCCTATTAACAAATCAGAAGCTAGCATTTAGGTAGAACAATGATACAAGCCAATGACAAATATGGGCGGAGAGTAGGCAGGGCTTCAAATCCATACTTCAATACAGCATGCCTCACAGAGCAACGCATGCGCTGCCCAGGCTTGGCCTAAAAATGGTAATAAACATAATGAAGTAAAAACCATGAATGCAATAATTCCTTTGGGAATCCTCTGCCAAACTAAAAATGAAAAGTAAAAGACATTAAAAAACAAAATTTAAGACCAACGTTTTTAAAATGTTAAATTGAATTCTAGTTACACATCATTGGAGTGTGGACTTTTAAAAACGTCAATAATTATTCTGAACTCTATTGTAGCCGTATAGGATCCCAAAGAAGGGTCAAAATACTACATAAAATGTTTACATAAATTAATCAGACATTCTTTAGTTAGTGTCCATTTCATAGATTGCGTGCAAATTTCATTTATTTAGATTCTTCTAATGGAGTCCAATGAACAGGTGTGCGGAACCTGCATTTGAATACTTTTATTTTTGTGGTATCTAAAAAAGCAGTGAGGCACAATATCGGGCATGGTGTCAGCCTTTAGACTGACTATTTAGTGTATTTAGTGTATATTTAAACCAATTCACTGCAGAATGCGTAGTTAAAGGCCATACTGATGAGTGCAATGAAAAAGAGTAAATTGACTGAAAACTTCTTGTTGACATCAGTAATTCAACTAAAATAGAGCGTATCAGCTTATGTACACTCAGTACCCCATTCTGCATCACATCCACAACAGCCCATCAGTAATTCTCTACTGAGGTGTATTACATGATACTACATATTTTATTACCTCAGCTTCATAGTGGTGACCAGTAGATGAACAAATTCAAGGAAAAGTGATCATACAATCAGGAGGGGTGTGTAACCATGTCCCATTCTCTTCAGCACAACCCTTGTCTGATTCTGAGCTGAGTGGGAGACTTTTCCATTGAAGGGAATGCTACTTATTCAGGCCCTTTACCACAGTGTTTATTAGGAGGGTAAAGGTGATGTTCGTTTTGAAGAGAATCCAATGTTCCTCTTTTGATGAGGTCGGTGGAGCTATTCCAAGTGTAGTGTAGTAGATGGTGTTGTATGAACAGGACTTGGGATCTAATATCATTAGAATCAAAAATACTAGTAAGCTGAGATTCTAAGACTCCTTCCCCACCATTTGCTAGGCCTACAATTCTCTTTGGAATGTTCTTGAACAGGACGCTGGTCTTTGTGTGGTGGAATACATGGTCTAGGCACATGGAGATATTTGTGGTATTATCTGTTCTGTTTTGAAAGTGTGGTCCGATTGTAGTATTGGTAGGTTATATTTACAAGTTCAGCTGGTAATGCTGCCATGCTGCATATCCTGATGTTGAAACAAAGACAAATGAGGGAAGAGCATTGAGGTGGGCCCACGTCACTGGGCATGTGGAAGATTCGATTGATTCAATTCTAACTTTTGGCTCTAACCAGTAGTGAATGATCGATCCCATCGCAGTTCCGATCTGGAAATACCTGTCCAGAGTTCTTGCCTTTCCAAAAGTGTTAGGTGGTCCAGGGTGTCCTAGACAGTGAGCTGGTGATGTAGAATCTGGTCACGTTTCTTACCTTCATCCTTTGTTACGGCTAGTGTGGTTTTGGCACTGCTTGTGGGACAGAACCCAGATACCTAGTTGTAGAAAAGGGGATTAAGTTCTATGTGCTCCTGAAGTTGCCTTGTTGCTTCCCTTACATGATTTTGGTGAGGGAATGGCGGTGAAGAAGAGGCTGGCAGTTCTTGTGGGTCATAGGGTATTTTTTCAGGAGAGGAGTGATGATGACATATCTCTGAGAGTTGTGATGAGTACCCAAAAGGAATGAAGAGTTGATTAGAGCACCTATCCATCAGCACGGGGTGAGCTGTTTGAGGTATGTGGTTGAGCGTGGAACAGATTGTGTGTCGGAAGCCCTTGGTTTGGGGCAGGTTGAGGATCTACGTAGATTCCAGAAGTTTGATTGAGGTCAAGGTGGATTGTAGGTACCCAGGTGAGATTTTCTAAGACAATCTTGTGATGGAATAAAGGATTTTGGCAATTTTAGATTCAAAGAAGATGAGGTTTTAGGGCTGTTTCTGAGATAATCATGGGTGGATTTTTAAGGCTGAGTTAGTAAATTCCTGGTAGATGTCCAAATTATTTTGGGTGATTGTGTACCTCACACATAAATTTGTCTCATTCTGTGGCTTTTATCTTTTTCAGATTGGGACTTATGATATTGTAATTCCAGCGTCTGTTTAGTACGCCTCACCTCTGTGAGTTGCTTATCGACCCAGTTGTTGATGGTTTTGATGCCCGCTTTGGATTTTCTGGGTTTAGCAGGAGTTTGAGATCGTAAAGTTGTAGCTACTTTAGTTTGTGCACGGAGATATTCTGCAGACTAATACGGCTGTTAGCATGCTGCTGAACACCACTGTGTCTAACACATGCCACCGAAACTCACTGGTATGTTTTATGACCATAATAAACCCAAAAATAGTCTTATATGGCAAATACTTCATAATTTGTTTACATTGTGAGGCAGCGCCAGCATGCCATTTATGTGTAACTTGGCATGTGTGAGAGGGTGGACAAATGTTCAATCAGCCCATAAAAATGTTGACTGGATACCCAACATGTTATCACTGGCAGGGATTAATTTTCTGCACTGTGAACGAAAACAGATCGCTCCCGGCTTTATACTTTAGGTGTTTCTAAACTAGTTCACTAGACAAGCAAAACTCAAATTGAAATAATCAGTTTTAGATTGCAGCATATCTCCATAAAAAAGTACATATGTCTAGCAAATGAGACCAAATATATCTGTTTAATTGGAATTATGACAGGTACAAATAAAGTTATTAGATAAAAGTTTATTTTCTAAACCCAACGCAAATGTTTAGAGAGCTCTTGAGTTCAGCACAGCAAGTCCTACAAAGTTTCTCGCACTTGCCAGCTAGGATAGCATACTGTCTCAGTTGGGGCAATCGCCTGGTTGTGGATAGCACTTCACGGCGGCCTCATCAGCCACGCTAAATGCAAAGGAAAGTTGCTAATCATTTCGTATTAGAAACTCAATTTTAATAGAAAACATATATGCAAGTATACTGTATCAGGCCATGCATTCTTTATCAGAGTCGGCAGTCAAGTAATAAAAGACGCATATTACACTTTCCACAAATCTCTGAGAACTGCAAAAAAATAATAATAGTTCCAATCTCACCAACTATGATGGAGTGGCTTTATTTAAGCTCGCCACTGCTTGCATGAAGGCCTTTTTGCTGATGCATCACCAAAATGTAATACGAAAAAAAAGACAACAATAGAGCTTCTGAAAAGATCTGAACAGTGAAACCACTATCTTCTTTGTTCTTTGATCCTCCCAGGGTTGCTTTCATAATTCTTGGCACGGGGGCTGATGCTGAGAAATGAAAAGAATGTCAGGCAGGACCAGTGAGGTCATGAGCCACAGACATGACAGCAGACAGTAATACCAGTTTCTACATTTTTAATAAAATGGATATATTTAATCTTAGTCTAGTTAGGAAAATCTTCATTTTAGGGCAAGCTCGCAGGCTTGTAGAGTGTTATTTGAAAGAATATTTGCTACCCTCATCCAGGCTTGAACAGTTCTTTTACAATAACATGCACCAAGCATGTAACATCATTTGACCAATCTGCTGTTCTAAGAAAGTCCCACAATCTGACACCTGCTCAAAAAGCCTTGGATGGCATAGGGCTTTTGGAGTAATGGACGCCACACTTGTGTAACCACCCAAATAAGTTGCCTATTGCATTGCTCCCCCCAGGCCAGAGGGAAGATACTAGACCATGAGATTTGAGGAATATTTGGTATTGTAATACCATCGGAGCTCTTCATGACCTGCTGAGCGAGGCATGATCTCGGTAATGCCATCTCATGTTATACCAGAGCATAACTGCCCTTGTTTGGCCTTTGATGTCAGTGCTTTTCTTTGTATTGAAGGTGACCTTGCCCATAGGATTCAGCGGTTATAATATCATTTATCTATCATGAATTGGAAGGAGGGGAACATATAGTGAGGATCTACATGGGAACTGGCTGAAGTAGTGACAAAAACAAACCAGCATTGGCATAGCCAATAGGTCTCGCCTTTGGGACCTTATAAGTGTTTAGTTATCCAGCACAATATCCTTGGTGCAACAACATCAAGTGTTGCTTGGCTAAACACTTATAAGGTCCCAAAGGCGAAACCTATTGACTATGCCAATGCTTGTTTTGAGTAAGTGGCTCATGCAGTTATGCCACTGTGAGGTAGAGATGCTGCAAGTGCTTTTACAGGAGCCCCTGTGACATTGCTCCTCTTCAAAATGTATCTTGGGTCTGGTGTAATAATTCTATCCTCTATTCCTGTCTTCTTACACCCAATGCATCCTTAAATGTCCCATGTACAGCCGGGGTTGACACTCCTATTACCCCTGCCCTCCAGTGACACTTTACCCATCACGGGTGGTAGTGATGGTGGTGGACGTGGTGGTGGTGGTGATGGACGTGGTGGTGGACATGATTGTGGACATGGTGGTGGTGGACGTGGTAATGGTGGACTTGGTTGATGTGATGGTGGTAGATGTGGTGTTGGATATGGTGGACGTGGTGGTGGTGGATGTGGTGGATGTGGTGATGGTGGTGGTGGACTTGGTGGACATGGTGGTGGTGGACGTGGTGGTGGAGGTGGTGGTGGTGGACGTGGTGGTGGTGGACATGGTGGAGGACGTGGTGGTGGTGCGCGTGGTGGTGGTGGTGGACGTGGTGGTGGTAGATACCCATCACGGGTGGTGGTGATGGGGGTGGTGGTGGATGTGATGGTGGTGATGGACGCGTTGGTGGTGGACGTGTTGGTGGACATGGTGGTGGACATGGTGGTGGACGTGGTGGTGTTGGACGTGGTGGATGTGGTGATGGTGGACATGGCAGTGGTGGTGGACGTATCGGAGGTGTTGGACGTTGTGGTGGACGTTGTGATGGACGTTGTGGTGGACGTTGTGATGGACGTGGTGGTGGACGTGGTGGTGGACATGGTGGTGGACGTGGTGGTGGTGGTTGACGTGGTGGTGGTGGACGTGGTGGTGGTGGACGTGGTGGTGGTGGTGGATGTGGTGGTGGTGGACGTGGTGGGGGTGGACGTGGTGGTGGACATGGTGGTGGATGTGGTGGAAATGGTGGTGGTGTTGGACGTGGTGGTGGTGGATGTGGTGGTGATGGACGTGGTGGTGGCAGGGGTGTGGAATTTATTCAAATATCTACTTGTCTATGGGGCAGGTTGCTTCATAAATCTACTTGCCCAATAACAAAATCCACTTGTTGTGTCGTGTAATGCACCGACAAAATATGGCAGCAATCTCATTATTTAAGAGCTCTGATATAGCCTCTAGTATTATGCCAGGGTTCATACTGTAGGTGGGTTTGAATACTAGCAATTCCCTTACGTTGTCACATTTCCGCAGATTCACATACTGAGCCTGAAGGTAGTGGTAAGCAATGGCTCCAGGGTTGGATTGCCCTTTTGAGTCTGTGCAAACATAGTATCCTGTGTGTTTTAAGGGTTTTCACCAACTCTTCTCTAGTTTTTCCGATACTGAGAAATATTGGAAACTTACTCCTGACAATAGCAGAAGTAAAACTTATTCCAGGTTTCAGAAAAAAGTGGTTGGAGGGAAAGTGAACTAGCAAACACACAGTTTTTCGTATGAGCAAATCTACACATGCATATTTGCTCATGCTAAAATGCAGTTCAAAAATATTTTCTGTGAGTACTATTTTTTGGCCTACTTCTGTAATTCTTGTGAATTCACGAAAGCTGTATATCTGCACTTAATGCTAGGACATGTACCATGGGTGCACTTTTGAGACTTTCTTTAATAATTAGGCTTCTGATTAGGCCTGGTGTTAACTATGACCTCTTGTGTTTATTTAACTTCAGTCTCTCTGTCGCTGGCTTCACTGCGAGTGACAGCATTCTTCTCTTTCACAAGGAGCATATGAGCATACAAAGTAGATTTGCTCAGTGCCAGGAATTACTGTGGCAATGCGTGCTTTTTGAGACCCAAATTTGTTTTTGCTTTTTCCAATGTTTGTTATAATGGTGAGGGCCCAGCAGTTCCCACACCCATAAGGTTTTACAAAAACCATTCCAAAACAAGTCATGCATTGACAAAACTAAAAGGCTGACCACCAATTTCAGACCTACTGGCTTTGCCAATGCTTGTTTATTGTTGTTTTCCATAATCCTATTGAAACTGGTTACACTGATTTTTCCATTATGAATATTTTTGGGAAATACTAGCATACATCAACACATTTTACTAAACGATGATGCAACAAAATGGTACCTAAAAATGTTCCAATAGTTTAGCGAAATATCTTCTTTTCCTACTTGCAATTTTTTTGTTAGCATAATAATTTGAAAGCAAAGAATGATCAATCTTGCTCTTAAGCTTCTGCAAATATTTTCTTCTAATGAGAGCATTCACGGAGCATTATACATAGCCTCATATTGCTAAACTTTAAAAACGTATGTACACATTTTATACTGGAACCACTGTCAGTAGTGCAGTCCGAGCTTACAACATTTACTTAGAGCGCTCACCCTAATAATGAAGGCTTTACATTAATGAACCATAAATACACATTTGAACAACATTAACACATGAACACAAATATTACCTTAACTCCTGACTAGCCCTTCCCTGGCACATTATGTAGTGCTGTAAACTGGCAGCCGAAGGGTTTGTGATGTAGGGGGCTGGGCCTACTTGTCTCAAGGACAAAATACAAATGAAAACGTATTGCCCTTTACCCCAAACAATATGTCCTGGGCGTCGGGCTATAGGAATTCTACATCCCTGTGGTGGTGGTGGTGGTGGTGGACGTGGTGATGGTGGGCGTGGTGGATGTGGTGGATGCGGTGGTGGTGGACATTGGGTTGGTGGACATGGTGGTGGTGGTCGTGGTGGATGTGGTGGTGGACATGGGGATGGTGGACGTGGGGATGGTGGACGTGGTGGTGGTGGACGTGGTAGTGGTGGACGTGGGGGTGTTGGTGGTGGATGTGGTGGTAAACATGGTGTTGGTGGTGGATGTGGTGGCGGACGTGGGGGTGGCGGATGTGGGGGTGGTGGATGTGGGGGTGATGGACGTGGTGGTGGAGGTGGTGGAGGTGGTGGGGGTGGACGTGGTGGTGCTGGATGTGGTGGTGGTGGACGTGGTGGTGGTGGTGGTCGTGGTGGATGTGGTGGTGGTGGACGTGGGGGTGGTGGATGGGGTGGTGGACATGGTGGTGGTGGAGGTGGACGTGGTGGAGGACGTGGTAGTGGTGGAGGTGGACATGGTGGAGTTGGTGGTGGTGGACATGGGCGTGGTAGATGTGGTGGACGTGGCGGTGGTGGACGAGGCGTTGGTGGTGGACATGGTGGTGGTAGACGTGGTGGTGTCCGTGGTGGTGATGGTGGTGGTTGTGTTGGTGGACGTGGTGGTGGACGAGGTGGTGGTGGTGGACGAGGTGGTGGTGGTGGACGTGGTGGAGGGCGTGGTGGTGGTGTAGGACTTGGTGGTGTAGGACGTGGTGGTGGCGTAGGACGTGGTGGCGTAGGACGTGGTGGTGGTGGAGGACGTGGTGGTGGTGGAGGACTTGGTGTTGGTGGACGTGGTGTTGGTGGACGTGGTGGTGGTGGGAGACGTGGTGGTGGAGGACGTGGTGTTGGTGGATGTGGTGGTGGTGGACGTGGTGGTGGTGGACGTGGTGGTGGTGGACATGGTGGTGGTGTGGGACGTGGTGGTGGTGGTGGACGTGGTGGTGGTGGACTTGGTGGTGGTGGACGTGGTGGTGGATGTGGTGGTGGTGGACGTGGTGGTGGTAGACGTGGTAGTGGTGGACATGGTGATGGTGGACGTGGTGGTGGGGGTGGAGGACGTGGACGTGGTGGACTTTCTGTGCAGAAAGGCATTACGGCGCTCTAGTAAATAAATAAATAAAACAAGCGTGGTACCGTGTTTGGAGCTGAAAGTGCACACTGTGCTTAATGAGCCATGACGAGGGAGGGAAGCCGCGCTCGCTCACGCGGACCCTATTCCAGGGCAGAGAGAAGGCGGACATGCACCCGCCTTTGGCCAATTGCCTGCTGTCTTTCTTAGAAAGATGCATGCAAAAGCCAATAGCCGGTGAAGAAAACACAAGCACACGCACGAGCGTGTGTTCCAAAGTTTAAAGCCCTTACTAAATGTCTCGCAGAACTGCGCATGCACGCAGGCTCAGGCGAGACCTAAAAAGATGCCATATTTAGGGAAGGGCCAGATAAGATGTTTTGTAGGATGTTTTACGAAAATTGATATCAATTTGTTGTTTTTCACTAAAAAGATCATTTATGTTGAGCACAAGGCCGTATTTGGTTTTTGGTATGTTAACCCAGTAAATGCGTGCGTCGGCCAACGGCCGTCGTGAGTACTACCTTGGTAGTGCTGCACGCGTCCGTTGGCTGACGCGGCCCTGCCCGCGCAATAGAACGCCTGCACTGTGGCGGATTTTACACCGCGGTTAACGGGTTAATAGTGGTGTGGTAGGCTATTACTGGTAAAAAGACAGTGGGGATCAAATGAGGTGTGTTTATTTTTGCTTAGTTGCAAGTTGATCCAAATCCTGACGATGGAGTTCACGTTGAGCCACATCGTTTATAATGTAAGTGGCAAGACGGTGGTTGAGCACATATAGTCTACAGTATTGCAGCAGGCAAGAAATGGGAACTGCTTATTTCCCCTCAGCGTCTTTTTAGGTTTATATCACAATATTCACAACTGTGTTCGTTACTATTAGGGAGAAGGAACAAGAATGAT
Source organism: Lissotriton vulgaris (assembly GCF_964263255.1). Taxonomy (NCBI): domain Eukaryota; kingdom Metazoa; phylum Chordata; class Amphibia; order Caudata; family Salamandridae; genus Lissotriton; species Lissotriton vulgaris. The sequence continues at coordinate 770,228,673 of NC_141689.1, forward strand.
GTAAATGAGGCACATGTAGATCCTGCTGTTCATTATCTATTTTTTAAAGATATTTTGGGGAAACATGTATTACCTGTATATGGACGAGCAAGTACATCACTGCATGTTTATTTGTCATCACTGTGATTAATATCACATGCACAGAAATACTTTAATGTATTTGTCCAATTAAAAACTAAAGCTACTCTGTTAAAAAAAAGCACATATGATGGAACACTTAATATACACGGGACCAGGGGCCAAACAGTCTCTCTAAACAAACTATGATAACGGCCATGACAGTGCAGCTAGGAGGTAATGACAACACCTGTGTGCATCAGGTCAGGAGGGACAGCGGGAGGAAGAGCGGTGTTCTTGACTGCATGTGTTTCCGGTTTATAGTCCCCACATCTCTTGGCAGTAGGTTGTCTGATGTACATTTGAGTGAAGGTCTCTAGTGTGACATCATTAGCACGTTTTACCCTATTGCCCTCACCACTACACCCATTCATCTCTCCCAGATCAGCTGCCGCTCCACTACTGCCTGTTCAATCCCATTTCTCTCCTTGTCATTTTAGAAGTGATATTAGAGGGAGAGAAGTCCGCCTGATGGGCCAGGCCGTTTTCTGCCTACTCTCCTGTCCTTCTTGCCCTTTCTGTTCCTCCAAACTATCTCTGCCACTAAGACCCTCCCTTCCTATACCTCCATCATATCAGGAATATTGAAAACCCGAAGTGACGTAAGTTGTTTCAGTAAGGAATCGGGCAGGAAAACAAGGTGAGTAGATGGCCCAGCCTGTTCTCTTGCTTCTCTTTATTCCTTTACATGCCACCACTATTCCCGCTCGCCTCTCATTTTGTTCCCCACCTAACCCTAGATCCTTTTCACCCTCCATCTTGTTCCATCAGCAGTTGTTAAAAGCTAGTGAGAACAAAATGGTGTACAAAATTGACAGACAATGTAGGTACATTTCTAATTTTTCTTGAAAACACAGAGGTGGAGATTGGGATGCATGCAGAACGTCTCTGAAACTAGAAATTATTCAAGCCGTGTTCCATTGTTTTTTCCTCCACTGTGCCTCTCATGACAGATTACAATTCGGGCTTTGTCTTGTACCAATAAGAACAATCCAGCCAGGTTCCCTCTGAACGGGAACACTGGCAACCACACCTCTGTTTCGGTTTAAATAGGCCTCGTCAGTGAGGTCATTTTGAGTCCTGTGGCACACTGAGCACAGGACTCACGCTTTTTAGTTTTAATGCACATCAAAGGAAATATCATTCATATGGCTGCACACAAAAGGTACTATTTATTTCGAACTAATCTAACCAGAATGTTGTTTAAATATCCAGGAGTGACTAAAACAATTGAAAAGGGGATAAAGAATGGAAAGAAAAAAGTATCAGCAAAGAAAAGTATTAGCACCCGCCCTGGCCCTGAAGTAGACTTCTTTTTAGGCAGATGTGCCTATGTGAGCCATTGCCCCTGCTGCATGCTGTCTGTGGTGGGCGGAAGAAATATGGGAATGGCTTTTGATCATGCCAGCGGATATAGACAGCTGACGCAAGGACCCTCTATGTATTTAGCATGACATTTAAAACTGTCTCTATGACAGACCTAAAAATATATTGATAAAGCCTTTACTGGTGTGCGTGCAGTAGCAGTACTGTCAAAATCATAGGCACTCTGTTGATGCTGACCAGCCAAAGACAAACTGTGACATCCCCAGTACAGGCAAAATGGAGCAATAACAATGCAATAAAAATATTATTTAACAGGAACCTTAAGATAAATGTGCCAGTTGACTGTAGCTATATTTCTTTTAAAATGCTCATGTCACAGGGGTGTCTCATCAGTAGGCATGCCTCCTCAGCCCAGCTTGTTCAATAGAAAGTAACATAAGTGTTTCTCTTCACTCAGAAGAGCTGGGCATTACCAGTTAAGTCCGAAGTAAAGCGACCATCTGCTGATAAAGGAGACTATATAGTAGATATAAGTGTAGTGGCGCCGGTGCCAGAGTGCCCCTGGAACACACCCTGGTTTATTTTTATGTCCTATAGTCCTAGTTTGGAGCACAAGTATCCTCCACCAATCAGGGGGAGAGATGCTGCAAGAAATTATTAAAATCTTTGAATTCAGTAGTTTTCCTTAGTTCTGTTATTATATAATTCATTAGGGATTTATATGGATTCTCTGTAAAGGGATTGATCTTCGCCGAAGTTATACTTTGTGTAGCACACCAACATCTCGCGATTTTATAAAAATGCAAAAGAAATGAAGTGGGCCAAATATATGCCTCTCCTGACTAACTGGCTGTCCTGATAAGCAGCACATCACGGTTATTGGGCAATATAAGCATGAAGGTTTGAAATTGTGCCTTGTTAGACTCTACGCTGATAGTATTTCCCTTTACTGAAGGTTTCATGCTCCTCTCGCACAATGGGTTTCAAGCCATAAGTCTGTAGAGTGTGATCCCATCCTGTGTCAGTGCATCCCTGGCTGTGTGTGGATGGTGAACACCTGCCCATTCCTCCTTTGCACGGATGACTGCATCACCTTATCTGTTGGGTCTCAGCTTAATATTTGGGAGGGACATATGAAGCTGGAGTATGCTGGGCAGCAACTTTACCATATTTGTATGTTTCATGCCAGACCTCAGATCTTTAGTAGACTCACTCAACTTGTAACTTCATATCAGTATGCAGTGGTGTTTTGTTATGTCAATGGATTTATAAGCGCACAATTGCCCATATAAGGGCATCCTAGTGCTGAAATAGGTCATGAAACTAAGAGAAAAAGATGGAAAAGAAAATTTTAGAGACCCGATACAAAAAGGTGAGTTTTTGAGACCTTACAAAAGGCCAGAGGATAATCAATCAGACAGAGATTTAGGAGAAGATCGTCCCTGGCTCTGCCTAAAAAAAATATAAGGAACAGCTGCCTAATTGATTGTGTTGGATCTTTAAGGATAGCAAGAGAATGACTAGAGAATAATCGTAGAGAATGTGTGGTAGCAAAATTAACTTGTGTCGAAGAAATTTAGGGTCAGACAGATGGAACACATGGTGGACTTGACAGAGGGCTTTAAAGTATATGTGACCCAGGATCCGGAGCCAATGCAAGGACACAATGTAAGGTGAGGGATGAGAGTAACAAGACGATTAAAAATTAACCAAAACGAGCAGGAGCTACGACGGCAAACAAGATGGCTGCTTAGGCTCTCGGCTCCGCCGACCTCCGTATCCCGCCGCAAGATCCTGCATGATATCCTGCTTTTACGCCCAGCCCCTGCGTACATGAACAGTTCCTCATTCCGGAGGTGAAATCCCGGGGATTTTATCGGCCGGTTTCATCGAGTTATACCGTGTGGAAGATTGCGGCCTACTCCGGCAGCGAAGCCGGGGCCTCGAGTATCTGCGTGGCCGAGTGGTAGTGTAACAACAACGGCTGAGAGACCCGGGCAGGGTCCGGTCGATCCTAGTGGAGGCTTCTTTTGCGCCTGAAATTGGCAGTGACTGCTCTTTTTGCTCGGCACTGATGGAGTGGTGACCTTGCTTGCTGCTGCTGGCGGCGGTTCCCGTCCCGCGGACCCGGTGCCGGCTCCCTCCGGGGCTCGGCGGGTCGGGCCCCGGCCTGCGGCGATACGCCGGATGATCGCGGCTGTGGAGAACAACGAGCTGCTATCTACGCTTGCATTCTTGTGATCCCTGTCAGTTCTCCCCGGTGACACCAATCCACTCGGTGGGTGATTGTGGTCGGTCTCGGGTGTGAGACCATGGATCAAAATGTATCCGAGCCATCGCTGAGGCCATTATTGGCGGAACTCTGGGCGCTTCAGTCGCAAATGACAATCTCCATGAATAAAATGGATGCAAGCCTGTCGGGGATTTTGCGTATTGTACCGGACCCTGCCCCACTATTTGTACTACCACTGGTAGCCATTCAACCAGCGGCCATTTTGCCTCACTGCGAGGACCTCATGGAGATGCGATTATTGGAATCACCGGACGTAGCCCTGGATGATGGGATCCTGGAGGTCGTGAGAGTGCCTCTGCACCTTCCACTGTTATTGACTTTCGAGGAATTGAATGGCTTCCTACCCCCGGAGACTTGTGCTGTGGACCCTTTTCCATCTGGTGATCGTCTCCCCCCCCATTTTGGAAATGTTGCGACCCCGGGGCAAGAAACGTCGAGATTGTCCTGTTGGGAGCGGGAGGCTTTCTGTACATGAAGTTCCCGTGGACTCAATCGCTGCAAGTGGTAACGGAGTGACTTTTGGTGACTTTCGTCTCCTCTATGACTTGCTAAAGGGTCAGGGGTGAGATTACTTAATTCGGGGCGGATTGAAATGCTATTGTGACTGTTCGATTTATGCTGATTTGAGTTCAGAGGCTGGGCGGTGTGTCATGGTTCCCCCCATTTACTTCTATAAGGCTCGCATAACATCCGTTTCTTTACGATAGGGGGTGCCTGTTTCTGGCGGGCAGAGTAAGGGGCTGGGGGCAAGTCCTACCAGGCCCTCCTCCGTTTTTTCTCTTTCTTTCCCTTCTTTTAGGGGTCTTAGTTCTTAGGGCGACAGGCACGCTGCTAGTGGGGTTAGGCTATAGCCATAGGCAGGGGTGCAGGGTGGGGGGTTGGACGTTTTTTTTTTTTATTTTGCCTTTTTTATTTTCTATGGCCTTTTTTCTCCCTTCCCTTTCTTTCTTTTCGGGTCAGTATCGTCTGTGAACTATTCTGTATATTGTGTTCCGGAATTTAGTGCTTTCTAGGTTAACCGATAGTCCGGGTGGGCAGGATCTGGGAACTGGCGCTTATGGAACTGTCTCCCGTACTGTTGTTCATCTCGCTGATTAGGTATTGGCGCCAGGGTCCCTCATATTGTTGTTTCTATGTATATCCTGTTTCTTATCCTGTTCCCCGTCTCCTTTAACTTGATTGTATGGCACCTGATCCGTCTATCTCTATAATATAAAATGAAACCTTTATTATATTCTGTACCCTATTCATTCGCTCCAAGATAAACGTTATCCTGAATCGCTGCCGGACCTCAGGGTTGTCGGCTGATGAGCTGTGTTGAACTGTGATATGTTTGGTTACATTTCTGACTAGCGGCCGGCCCCTGCAGTTGTAGGCCCATACTTGTACTTTTATAGTGCTGCAATAAAGGTTTTAAAAAAATTTTTTTTACCAAAACTAGTGCTTTTTATTAAATATGTGAACGTCTGGTGACTGAAGATGCAGGTAGACGGAGCAAGAGGGTGTTACAGTAGTTCAAGCCACAGAGGATGATCACCTGGATCATGGTTTGTCAGGCTGATAAATGCAGGAGCTGAGTGATTTTGTGAAGCAAACAAATATGCTGAAAACAAGAAAAGGTACTCGTCTAATCTGGGAGGATAAAGAAAGAGAGTCATCAAAAAGAAAGCCTAGAGTTGTGGCGGCCTTTCTTGTCCCTACTGGCCTCAGAGTTCAAAGAAGTTACCTGTCCTAAATACCTCCGATTGCTCCGACTTACAGACACAGGGGAGGGGGACGTGGATGGGAGAGGTTGAGAAGACTTGGTAGGGAAAGTAGGTGGCAGAAGGTGGTAGCCATGGACCATGGGGAGGGGGCAGGGCAAGGGAGGGCAGCGTAAGGGTTGAGGGTGCGGATGGGGTTGGTTGGGTCAGGGCAGGGGGTTTGTTCCAGGGTTTTGTTTTCTAGTTAATTCTAATTGACGAGGTTGGGCACTTAGCCAGGTCGGCTTGGGGGGGATGTTGCAGCAGACGTTGTGTTTTGCCTTCAACACCATTGGTGGGTGCTTTGGAAATGTAGTAGTAGGGTGGGAGAAGGGCTTCCCGTCCTCTTCTCTTCTCCCGTCTGCACGGAAGCACATATGCTCCACTAGCCAAACACGACACTGCAGTCACCAGCATGAGAGCAGCGTCGTGATTGGTCTTAGCGCTGTGGTTCGGCGCTCAGACAGGGACTGGGAGCCTGTGCATATTCTCCACCCGGATGTGCAATACAGCTGGGTGGAGAACATGCTGAGGGCGCATGATTGTTTGGCCAGCCAAAACGTTGTGCACACTTAATTGCACATTATACCACTCCTCCTCCCTCTACTTGTGACACAACCCAGTCCCACCCTGCTCTAACCTGGCTCGGGTTCCTAACAGAAAAATAAATTGATAATAACATAACTTTATTAATGTTATAATTTTATCATTTTAGTTTTCCTTTTACATTCAGTGGGGCAATGCTTCTCCTCCGCGTAGAAGCTGCCGCTGTCGCCTTAGTGGAGGAGCCGCCGCTGTTCCGCAAGCCCACTTTGCAGACGTGCTGAAATGTGCCTTGCGTAGCCCAGATGGGCTGACCACATGGCCTCTACACCGCTACATAGTTCCTCGCAAGATGGAGACTAAACAAACTAGAAAGTGGCATATGAAACCCTGAGGGGGTGGAGTGGCAAAAATGAATACCCAGGTGATGAGTGCAGAGTTGAGGCTGGAGCTATTGGTCCAGCACTACGTAACAATCACAGAAGGTAGAGAGGAAAAAGAGATTTAAAAAAAAGAAGGTATTGTAATAGTAGAACGCAGCGTTAAACTCTACACATACCAAAACCACATGAAAATTAAGAACAGTGGATTTTACACTGAAGTAATGAAAGCAATAGAATGCGCTTTACAGAATTACCTCCGCTGGTACTTTTAGCACTCTGTTACATCCGCACAAATCTTCCAGTTACCCCCGGTGTCCTTAAAACAGAACAGCTGAGAGAGAAAAGCGGTCCTCCTGAGTGTTTCTGTAAGAAAAACTCGCAAGATTATCAGTTGAGTGGTTCGAATTTTAAGACCATCTGAATTTCAGGAAGCAAGTAAAGAGCAGACTCCACCTGAACACAGGTGCAGAAGCAAGCCAGTGTCCTGGCAGCACAAAGCCGGTCTCCAGATGTGGTCAGAACAGAACACTCTGCTCAAGAGACCTGCAAGAGCTGACAGGAATAATGTAATGGACTCTCAGCTCTGTCTGTAAAACGTAAGAACGGATTGGGGGCCAAGATACTGTGCATTCAAGACCATCTGACGTCAAGGAGGGAAATAAAGACCTAGCTCTTAAAAAAATAAGGATGTAGGGCGAAAGAGGCCTCCTGCTATCACAAATTCAAGCAACTTATACAACTAGAAAAGAACACTCTGCTTAGTAAAGACAAACCGAGCAACTGGGTCTGTTCTAAGTTGAAGGAACTAATACAATTAAGCACCATCTCAGCTGACTTCAGTCAGTAGAGTCCTTGGATGTGACTTCTTCTCCTAGCAGGACTGATTGATCGCCTGTACTGGGTGCAGTGCCTGTAACCAGGGTAAACAGTGGTTTGCTTCTGTACCCCCTATTGGACCTGTAGAACTGACATATCCTGGCAATCAGCAATAGCCATAGGACACCTTCATATTCAGAGAGCCACGATCAACACCTGAAGATCAATACAAAGTGGACATGGTACGGCTGAAGAGAAGAGATGTGCCTTCCATTGCTGCAACTGAATGTTGTAAAGCATTCATAATCTTGCCATGATATAACTTGGTATCGTCGACTCATAATAACTGACTAATGTAAACGGCGTATGATCTGTGCCTTACTTGTCTTCCAACCATCAAACTTTTAAGCTCTGCAAACGAATATATGATAAGAGCGCCCCTCTTGGCATTCACACACAACACCTCAATGCTTTCCACAATGATATTGTTGCTAATTTGAATACATCCTTACAACACACTTTCAGCCAATCGTTCCCTCCTGGTGTAGCATGCTACAGTGGCGGCTGCCACATATCTAAAGTGGAGAGGCGGGGCGGGGGTTTAGGGGAATAATAAATAATTTTTTTAACGTACCTGTCGACGCTGGCCGCCTCGGTGCTCTTCTCCGGCTCTCCTTCAGGCAGTCACTGGGGCACAGGCTCCCCACCCAATCCTGCTGCTGCTCTCATTCTATCTCTGGCATGTGAGCAGCAGCAGGATTGGTGTGAGAGGTCTGGTTTGCCGCTCAGACTGTGCCTGGGAGTCTGTACTGTTTCGCCAACCTGGCTGTGCAACACAGCTATGTTTAAGAAACCTAAATGCGCATGTCTGTTTGGCCAGCCCAAGACGGACGGCCAAGCCAACATGTGCACTTTACAGTGGCCATCACTCTTCCACATGCCATGGTACAGGCTTGCCCTGCCCTACACTGGCAACGGATCGGTCAGTTAGTCAACGGAAAATATAATAATTATTTTATTTTTGGTGACTGACTCTGACAAGTGGGGCAATGCTTCTCTGCCATTATGGAGGAGCCTCCCCTGGCGTGCTACACTTCTGATATTGTGCTTCGGGCACCTCATGGTGTGAACTAATATTCTAATATAATAATCATAAAATGAATATTAAAAAATCAATAACTCTAAATAAAGCTCTATGTCGTACTGGTTGTTATGGAAATCTGGTTTAGATCCAGTCCTGAACCTACATTGAACACCCACGCATGGCCAAGGTCCCCCATATCTAGGAAACGCATTTTAGTAATTGTCCTGCTTAATAAATATGTTGGTGGCTTTTTTAAAACATCGAATGGCCCCTGTTCTCAAGCAAGTCGTTTTTTAGCCTATTTTAGAAAATGGAATGGGTGACAGACTGGCCCGAAAGGGGCCTCATGAAAACAACATTCTTTGCATTTTTTGTTTAACAAACGAAGAGAAAGACAAGCTTGGCCGTTATGTCTACTTGGAAGCAGTGAATTCTTCTAGGCTGCCTGAGTGTGGGAGGCGTAGGCACACAGCCTCTTGTACAGAACAGTACGCAGAATATTCAGCTTGTGGTGAATAAAATGCAAAGTTGCGAGCGTGCCACTGACAGGAGGCGGGTTGAGGCAGGCTCGGCTACTGGTTAACCAACTCGGCAGAGCTGCTCATTTTAAAATCCCAGCGGAAGAACATTCCCGATTATCGCTTTTAGCAGCAGGACTTGGACTTTAACGTCACATGTTTCAGATGAGTTTTTACAATAGATTATAGATAGCTGTATCAGTGACCTAAACTGCAGGGCACATGAACTTGCTGCGATGCCTGATCCCAGTTCAGCTCACCAAAAATATCAGAAGTGCATTTTCCCCATAAAAGTATAAAACAGGGCTGATAAAAAAAAGGTTGCGCGCCCCGGGCCTTCTTTTAGTTATATCACAAACGGATGCTGCTTTGCTTCCGTGGTGTCCATGCCCCAAGCAAGCCCCTCTGCCTCTTTGCGGGTGCCCGGACCCTGGAGATAAGGAGTGCAGAATAATCGAGTACAGTGGGGTGAGTGGGCTGCAATTATTCGTGGCTTGTCAGGAGACGCCCTTTAAGACCCCTGGCGATTCCAATCTGGGAGCCCCGCACAGTTCGGCAGAGTAAACCCTGCCACATCTGGCGCCGCGTCCCGAAATTGCATCAGTTTGTCATGCGCGCGGGGCAGGCCAGATCCGCACAATATCATTTGCTTGCAAATCAAATGGGCCTGGCCCCCGTAGGCCGCGATACATTCGGCGGTATCTTGCCTCTTGGCCTGTGATTTGTCATGTCGCTGTTGCTATCAGCGGCCAGTAATTTTAATAGATTCTGACGCTTTTCTTAGGGGAAGCCGAGAATGTGAACCGTGCAGATTGTGTGTGGTATCTGTGCCCGTCACCTTGTGTGGCACCGGCGCTGCTGGTGCTAGCCAAACAGCCTTCGCACAAAAGGAGTGAATACATGTGGTGTAACTTCTCTTCCGTGTCCTTGTTTTGCAGCAAACCCATCTTATTTATGCACCCGACCAGGCCGTCTTTTTTAATTAGGCTCTGCTTCAATAAAGAAACAAAAGGAGTGCCTTGTGTTTAAGTACTTCTTGCGAAAGAACACTTTTCTAAGTTTGCAGTGGGTAATTTTTGTTACTCGAACTTCGGCGCAATCGTTTGGAGCATTTTCTCGGTGGAGTACTAGAGTTTCTTGTTCGTTGCTTTGTATATTTAGCTGGGCCATGCTGACATCATTAGAACGTTAAACAGGGAAACGTTTGGAAGGAGGATGTGCCAGTGAGTTCAGCGTTCATCTGGTGAATTGCAGGTGTTGATGCGTTTGAGTTCTAGCAAGGCCAACCCAGCCTTTCACCCTTCCAAGGTCGATACATTGGGTGCCATTCGATTTTGGTACATATTTGCAAAGCAACTGTATCTGAAGCCTTGTACAAACAACACCTTATTGCTATTGCACTTGGACCCAGGAAGAAAGTTCGCCCCCTACTGTATTATAATGTTTTTTTATATACATGTTAGATGTCACAACGAAAAAAAGTAAAGAGAGACAGAACCATTCATACAGGCTTGTCACAATGATTACAGCACTTACAGAATAACAGATCACAGTATTGTCATGTACACAGATTGGTGTTATGGTGACAGTTAAACACAAAAGGTGACTAGAGCATGGCATCCCCTCATTAACATTATACCACCATCAGCTCCATATTTGGGCATTTTTCTTCTGTACCCCGTGAGCTTTTTACGCACGTTTCTCTTTCGCAGAGCAGAAGGCCATACACCGATCTATCCCTCCAACGTGGGATCGACTCCTATTTTCAATGCAGTGCATGGAGCTGAGAGGATTTTTAAGAAAAGGGTGGGCAATTCTAGTCTAGTCACCTTAAAAGCCCAACTTTGCATATAGAGGGCTTCAAGCCCTTACTCAAAAGAGAATAAACATTTTTAGATGTCTGGTAGTCGCATCCACCTCCCTTGATAAATAGGGTGTCCACTGCACGCTCTTTTTTTTAACCACTTCCTATTATCCCGGTAGAGGGATAGACTAGGGGTAGAGCTACAGCTCGCATACCAACAGTAGTCTGTATTTTTTGTTACAAATAATTCTTTCAGTCTGTTCTATAAAACGTAGCAGGCGATGAACAGTACCAACTGTGTTACTAGGGTTAAAGTGTTCATTACTGTGAAATAATCAAAAATTATAACTTGTCCTAGCGTAATCTTCTGCACAATCCCTGATTCTGGAAAGCAAACCCTTGATAACAGGATTTATGTAAAGATGGTTAATGTATCTGGAGGGTTTCTGCACCTGGGAGGTAGGGAGGTAGGCCGCCTTCTTATGTTAGGACCGTGTGGGGGACGTCTAGTGAACATGTGACGCAGTAGTAGTGTTTCTACAAAGGCCAGATCTCACATATGAATGTATTATCGGCTGCATGATAATTCTCCTCTCCCACACAATTAAACAAGATACATTCAGTTGTTGAAGGACAAAAAAAAATAGTGTTATCAAGGAATCCTAGCTGCATCGGTGGGTATCCATTTCACAGAATAAATCAGCTAAAATACACATTTGATTAATATAAATGGTTATTCAGAGCAGCTGGATAAATCAGTAAAAAGGAAAAATGCTAATTAAGTTTGGTTTAACACTAAATAAACAATAAAGTTCTGACAAGCTGGGTATTCAAAAGATTCCACTGATGACTCTCTGCCCCTTTCTCTTATGGATACCCATTTTCCCATTTTTAATTCTATTCTTACAACAATGCAAATGCCCTAAACCCGATGGTTTCCGTAGTTGTAGGTGGAATGTAGCATCAGAAAATACCCAAAATCCCGATCACGTGATTTAGTATTTGGAAACTGTCACAAAATCAATTTTCATAAATCATAAACGTAATGTACAATTGCAGAACGTGTTGGTAATGAGCCCCTAAGAATAAGAATAAGTTTATTTAGCATAGTTAATTAAAACCAGATTTAAAATTAGATGTAATATGTTAACTTGCTTTGCTTGCTTTGCGTTGCACAGTCTGCAGATGACTTGTGCTGATGGCCTTTGCCATGGTGGAAGATGCTGAGCGCAAGGCAGAATTCCCAATCTATGCCTCATGAAACTCATTTTTGTTGCCTTGGGGTCCGCCGTGCTTGGAGCATTTCTTTGCATAGGCAGATTTGATGTAATATGTTAACTTGCTTTGCGTTGCACAGTCTGCAGATGACTTGTGCTGATGGCCTTTGCCATGGTGGAAGATGCTGAGGGCAAGGCAGAATTCCCAATCTATGCCTCATGAAACTCATTTTTGTTGCCTTGGGGTCCCCTGGTTAAAGTATGTTTGGGGAGCAAATGCTTTATATGAGTTAAGGGTCATCCATGCGTGAGCTCTGTTTGAAAATGTTGCCTTATCTTCCCCCAGCGAAATTTGTTTAATAGCCTTCCAGACCAGTTTTTTGAAGTAATGATAGCCAATTTGGGCATCCCATAGCCCCTTGAGTTTGTTGTACTCCAAGGCTGACTGGAGATAGTCTCTGGCTTGGGAGTGCTCCCTGTGCTGTAAATCGTGCCACAACAGATGATTGAGCGTGTGAGTGCGGGCGCTTCTAATCTTAAACCAGCAGATGATATATACCCCACGCCTTGCAAGGTCTTGTCGTAGGAGCCCAAATTCCAGCCTTATTTGTGCTGGAGAAGTGTAGTTCAGAAGGCAGAACATTCGTCTGTAGGCTTTGACCTGTATATTGTCCAGTTCCTTTGCGTCTCTGCCCCACATAGCTTTGCTGCCATATGCAATTGAGGGAACTAGTTTGGCCTAGGCTACCTTTAGTAGTTGTGTCAAGATCGGCCCGTCAGTTTGATAGCGAGGTTTTTCATTGTTAGAGCCATTAACAGACCCTTTCTTCTCGCTTCCTCCTTCTGAGATTTGAACGACCCTCCATTGTCAAATATGACTCCTAGGTACTTGTATTCGTCAGCTGACTCAATTTTTGTATCGGCGAGAAACCAGTTTCTCTGGCATTTCTTTTTGTTGTTATATATTGACATTGTCCGCATCTTTTGCAGGTTTATTCTTAAATTGTTTTCTATGGCGTAGTTCTGCATTGCCGTCAGTAGATGCTGTAGGCCGACATAGGTATGACTAAGCAGAACTACGTCATCGGCGTACATTAGATTGGTCAGTGTTAGCCCCTAAGGGAAATGCAGATTTCAACATGCAGCACACAGTTTGTAGGAGTCAGTATGTTCCATTACTGATTGCCAGTAACGCCAAGCAATTTATAGTTATGGAGGGTAAACAGCTGGTAAGAAAAACAGCATACTGCCTGATTAAGACATGGGTGGAAAAACTACTCCTGTTTAAAAAACTGCCTTTCGTCCCACCTGCCTGCCTTTTGTTTCCTCGGCCGCATTTAGAGGAAGGGTGAGCCCAGTTTTCCTGATGGTGGACCAGCTGCTGCGGTGGAAATACTCTTTGGTGGAACCAGTGCTACTGGGACGGACATCGGTGTGCCTGACCTATTCAGAGGATACAGTTTAATGCCATTCCTCCTCGTGCCCAATGTATCTAGAACCACCATGTTAAGCGTGACATCCACAGCCTACCTCACCTCTTCCCTCTCATGTGCTGGCAGTACATTCCCAATGCTTAGAGACATTCATTTTATTTTTATTTAAGAAGGACCCCCACTTTATCAGTCTGTCTTTGTATAATAGAAAATGCGGAAAGTTCCTCCTCGGCCATCACTGTTTTACCCCCATTGTAGGCGAGAGCTGCATAGTGGAAAAAAGTGTTTAGGGCACTGACTGCGGTGAGAGAGTGCGTGCCTCTTCCGCCTCAACTGTACGGTGAGTATGGAGATTAAAACTAAGAGATCGTGCAGAATACATCTAATTTAAACAGTATATAAAGAAAATGGTGTTTTATGATTAGGCCGAAAATCATGAATTCCATCACAAAAAGCTGGAGACGTTTAAAGCTACCTTTTGGTGGCACTGCGCAAACATGCAGACTTTCTTATGGAGTGTCAATGTCTCCTTTAATCACAACGAGTCACACTCCTTAAACTTTAACCTGGAAAAATGCCTCACAACTATGTGAACTCCTTCCCATTAATACAGTCACTATCCCCATCCATAAGCCTCCCTTTTCCCCTTGTCAAAACAATGTGCCGAAGCCTGAGTCGTCCTATCATTTTTGCTTGTCCCTATCCTTTCATAGGCCCTTCATCTTCTCTAAACTTTCAGAGCTTTATGGTGCAATATTTGGTGGGGAACAATCTTCCACCAAGAGGTAGCTCCCCCAACTTAGGAGCCTACCGAACCCTTCTCTCACCCTCTACTTGTGCCTAACCGATCCGCCTCTATTCCATTTTAACTGCTATAAACTGGGACCGCGACATGACTGATGGGCCCCGACTTGGAAACCCCGGTTACGCGTACTCTGCACCAACTTCACTGCAACCTTATACAACTGGCATGAGCATCTCAACATAGATAAACCATCATAGTGCCACTCTGCCGGTACCTTTCTGGCACTGGTGCTGACATTCCAGTCATTGATGGACAGCCATCTCTCACATGAGATCTCTCTCCAAAGTTGCTGCTTCACTGCCTGGCTTGCATATTTCCTGGCAGAATTGGATATCATACCCCCTTACCTTCCCCCTTTTCCACCGCACTGCCACCTCGCCTGACTGCTGAAGCCCAGGAAAGAGATTTCAAGCAGCCTTCATCTTGGATTAGGAAGATGTCCGAATGCTATATGATCCTTTCCTTCTTTTTACGATGCACATAGTCATCGTGGCCTAATCCTTCTCATTGCTGCCATCCAGTGGGCACTACTTTCTGTTCCCTATTAGTGTGGTCGACTTTGTTGGACCCTAGGCATTACATAGGCGTGCTTTGCTCTCATGTTCCGTACTAAGGCGGTCAGACAATTGACTTCCGCTGAGGCTACAGAAAAAAACCCACTGCCTGCCCCTCCCATAATGGTGACATCAGAAATTACCCTAAATTCCATCATTGCGGAATCAAAAGCCAACCAGGTATTGATAGCCACAGAGGAACATTCCTTGACGGAGACAAATAACACACTTAAACTGCTGAAGGGAGACATGACTCTACTGTGGCAGCGGATGGATCCCATGCACAGGATAATAGATTACCTAGATCTGAAGTTGACGGTAACCATGACATGAAATACGAAACTGTGGCACACCCAGAAGAAACTCGTGGACTTAGATCGTAGTTGCAGGAATAACATTCATATCTTTAGTGTCCCAGAGACTGAAGACACCAAATATGTTCCACTCTTCCTTCAAACTTTCAATCCAAATTTGGGTTTGTCCTCCCCTACCCATTGGACATCTGCTCTGTCCCACACTTACAAAACTGAATTTACACTATGGTTTGTTGGAGCCGGCAATCATGATAGTCACTGTAAATGATATGACCAAAGAATTCCGCAATGTGGCAGAACTAGAACTCCAACTGGAAAGTGTGGAGAGCCGACAACTGCACATGGACACTTCCTAACTTCAGTCTGGGGCATCACAACCACTCCCTTCGAGTCTTCCAATAGGAGAAGAGACGCTGATAGAGACCACAGGCAGGAGAACCACTCCCGAACAGAGACAAATCACGGACCTCCATAAGCTGTGAGCTGTGATTGAAAGGCGTGCAATGTTACTTACCAGCCCCAGGGTTCATTATTCTACTTTAACTCTTTGGATTGTTGTGGTCCTGCTCACCGTAACCTTTTTGGGTGGCACTGTTTATAGGTGACTGTTACTAGCCGCACAAAAGTTTACTAGGTTACCTTTTTTCGGGGCAACGCTGTCTCAACTGTATTGGCTTGACACTCTAGGTTATATAGTTCCTCAGCCCTACCCTTACTTTATTGTTGTTCTCTTTGGATCAGATTCAGTTCCACCTCATTTGGTCCAGATGGAAGGTATAGCATGGCACAACATCCCACAGTGAACATGGCAAACCAGTCTATTAGATTAAACCTTATGACCCATTACATCAAACGTAAAAAGACTCAAACTTATTTGGGTTGCAAGAAACCTGATATCGGCCTCATGGAGGAAATATATCTCAACTCTGCAAAATCTGGCAAACTAAAGCAGGACTGGGTCAGCTGGGTCCTGTTCTCCCAAAGTTCGGATGTGTCACCTGTCACAGATTAGAATCTAATGACAACTCCCAGGAAGAATGGAGTAGCCATGTTTCCCAAATGGTTGCCAGTACAAGTCAAAAAAACCTGGTCTGGCAGCAATCGTCAATATGTTTTTGCCCGCAAAAGGGTCTCTGGTCAGATTCTGAGCCTTGGGTCTGTTTATCCCTCCGCGGGATCTAAGCGGGCATGGATTTCGATACTTAGCCATTATCCTGCAACTAGATCTAAATGGGCAATAACCGGCCCTTTCTTCCCTTTTCCCCTCTAACTGCTCTCACCCTCTCCACACTTAACCCCAACTGTCTGCCAAAAGATCACTTCTGTGCTTGGCAGGCTGCCCACTTAAACAAGCATTTACAATGCAATGGTTTTGCCTTTGTTAAAGTTAGAGCTATTGGCATTGCTCTTGACATTATTTTTATTTATGTTTTTTTTAACATAAATAAATGGCATTGTCATTTACAATGCCAATAGCTTAATCTCTCGCAAATGCCACACACAAACACCCACAGAGAGCCCCCCCACACACACACACAGCGCCCCCCCACACAACCACACAGCGCCCTCCACACATACACCCACACAGAGCCCCCCCCACACAGAGCAGAAGTATGCTACATTTAATGCGAGTCACAGGGCTTTAGATCTCATCCACAGAGGATACCAGACCCTTCTGGTGTGCATTAGTTATCATTCTGCGCAGTCTGTATTCGATCCATCAATCTCGGCGTCACTGGAGAGCGCGAGATACCCGGAAAAATAAACTGCGCGCGCATGACGCAGCCCCCACCTCCCAATCCTGACAGGAGCCGTTCAACACCCCCTTCGTACGCTGCGCTAGCCTCCAATTTTAAAGAGCAGTTTAGCTAAGAAATGGCACTTAAGTGAGGCACACTGATATATCCGCGGTAAACACAAGTACAATAACCGAGAATATGAAAATATATTTTTTTTAAACCCAGCAATAGAAGCTAAAGAATTGAAGCACTGAACATACAAAGTAAACTGTCGTAGTAGGTGAATGCACAACAATACACAGTGGGCAAAACTGGACTGCAAACCACAGGAAAACTGTCACAGATTGGGACGTCCTCCAGGATGTGAACAGGAGATACCACGCCACCAACAGAGATAAGAACACCACTTCGCCGAGGACACAAAGCAAAACGCACTTTAATAAAAAGCTGCCAACAACAACATTACTGTTTAAGCCGGATTTGTTTATTTTTATCTGTGTGCCTGCCAAAAAAGCTGCATTTCTAGCGCGACTACCACGCCCCGGGTAAAATTATTCCCTATTCTGCTTAAAATAACGTTTCCCATTCAGTGAAGTAATTTTCGGGGGGGGGGGGGGCGGTGGCCCCTCCACGCTGAATGTGTCCTTTTATCCATTTCAAAATTCAGATAAATGTACTAATAAACACGGTGACTCAAAGTGGAGCATTTCCAGAATAACAGTGAAAAACGCAGGCAACGCCTGATTACAGATCTCAAGTGGTCACGTCAGGTGTGGATTCGTTTCCAGGGACTGTTTACCTGGGAATTCTGGAACGTGTGGTTGTGTATTTATTGCCATGGCGAAATGCACGTGTACAACAAGACGTTTGGCTTTTCCTGCCTTACTAAAAGAGACAGCACGTGTTTTAAAGTTAATATTTATCATTTTCCATGCTCCCTTCGAAACAAAGAAGAATGTCGGGAACGCCCCCGTGTCTGTAGTCCTTGCTTGCTAGAAAAACATATAAATCCATAACATAGTGAGGGGGTGTCCTTTGGGAGTTAGTAATAAGGACTAAGGTAAATATTTCCACATTCTACGCAACATCGGAGGCTTCCACATGTGCCCGTTTCCTAGTGCTGTTGTTCTACCTTCGGTGCTTAGTCAAGAGATAAGAATGCAGATATTTTGAGCGGACATCTCACCAGCCTGTTGCATTCTCAGTCGTGGGTCTCTCCAGAAGAAGCGGCAGAGGCCTTGGACTATGTCAATGACAGGCTGGCAAAAAAGACGCCAATCTATGCACCCGCCATTAACTTACCTTACTAAAAGAGACAGCACGTGTTTTAAAGTTAATATTTATCATTTTCCATGCTCCCTTCGAAACAAAGAAGACGTGTGCATGAGTATCACAATATGGCTGCCGCCTGTAACGCACCAGATACAGTGACTTTCATCATTTTCTTTTACAGAGAGCATCTTGTGACAGCCTCGTTCTCAGTTCCATCATTAACTTTCCAAATAGACACAAGGTGCAGTCAGAGCGTCTCTTCCGTTTCTTTATAAGGTTTAGTCCCGGCAATAGATTAGCATAGTAGCAAAACTGTTCCTCCGTTCATGTGTACTGCTAAGACGGTTAGACAAGAAAACAGTAAGGTGTGCCTCATCTGGAACCAAGAATCCGCTCCAATCACCGGTCAGCCCGTGCAAGCCCAGAAGCAGCGAGGTCCATCCATCTTTTGCAATCTGCAGGAGCCGCTCGAGACCGGGTCTGGCAGGAGACAGCGCCGCTCCGAGACAGCCTCCCGCTCAGATGGCCGTGAATGTTTAATGCCCGGCCGTGGAGGGGGCAGTTTTACCGCAAGTTCACCTTTTAACCCTGCGGATTCCGATCCCGGTGCCGCCGGGGTCAGGTCTGCGGGAGGACATGACGAGCGACGAGTGAAGGTAGGAGACAGGGGGAGAGAGGTTGGGGCAGGAAGGCAGGGGAAGAGAGGAGGGAAAAAAAAAAAAAACAAATCGACTCACCTGCACCTTGCGACGGCGGCACTTCTCCGGTCTCCCTCTTCGGCATGGGAGACCGGCAACGTCGACAATCTCTCTGGCACTTCTCCGGTCTCCCTCTTCGGCATGGGAGACCGGCAACGTCCTCCGCATCTCCCGGGGTTCCCTCCAGGCCACGGGAGCCCCGCGGGCGCCGCCATACTTCTTGCCGTCTTCCTTATTCCCCCGGGCTGCGGGGGGCGGGCACTTCCGGCCGGCCGCGCTAGGATTGGCCGGCCGGCCAGTCACGGGGCGGGAAACGGGGGAGGAGAGACGCAGAAGTGCCGGCAATGCCGGAACAGACTCGGGGGCGTTCCCGGCGTCGCGTGACGTCGGCAAAAGCCAAAGAATGTCGGGAACGCCCCCGTGTCTGGTCCGGCATTGACGGACAGGCCCCTCATCCAATGGCTAGGCTCCATTTACGGAGCCAGCCAATGAATGACGAGGGCCGACCCAAAGCACACTACAGTTCTCATCAGGTTTTCGCCTGCGCGAAAAAGATGCGCAGAGCGCATCTTTTTGGCGAGGCAAAACCTAAAAATGGAAGTCTGGAAATCCGCACTGTCATTCTGCTATACTGTGGAACTGCTGCACAATCTGCATAGCAAACAAAAGAAATACGTGTTAAGGCATTGCCCCCCCCCCCCCCCCCCCCCCCCCCCCCCAGACCAATTTCCTATCCCCTACAATCCTACCACAGGCACCTGCAGCCTGGCCTCCTTCTACCAGTACATCATACTTTCCCCTAAAAAAAAAAATCCAGGTAACTCGACTTAGGAGGTTCACCTCTTCTAAACATAAAAATTCCAAACTAATTTAGTTGCAAATCCAGCCTTCCAAAGCCCATCTGCAATACATTCAAAACTTCTCAACATTACCGTGTTGCCAGTGTCTAAAAATCTCCTCCTCCATCCCATCCCGCATCCTCATAAACTACTCAAACTAAACATATGGACGTTAGTCCTGTACTTCTAAAGACAACCTGTTTGCCCTTCCAATGATGAGAATGTGCGCTCTCTGTTGCACCTTCGTCATCAACACCCCCGCCTGCCTTGCACTCTCTGGCAATTCTGACTCCCTACATACCCCCTAAACTTCTACACACCTTGCACAAATTAAACATAACTGCTAGTCACTCTCTTACACACACACACACACACACACACACACACACACACACTCCCAAAATATACACACTGTGCACAAATCACACATCACTGCTACTCACTCACTCACACATCAGACACACACAC